>NW_028270169.1:5210703-5810703 GCF_037043375.1 Chiloscyllium plagiosum | reverse complement strand
TACTCTGTCGTATTTTGATTTTATATTAGTTTATCTGAGGGAGTGTGTGCAACAACGAATATTAAATTTTTGGAAATATGGTGTTGAATTTGCAGTGATAGCAAAGCACAGCACATAATCATCATGAATGACTACATTACACTAAAATACAGAAAGATACTGACAGGCTTGGTTAATGCATATCTAAATGGCAAATTAAAAGAATGGGGTGTTTCATTTTTTAATGAGGAATGAGTGCAGTAATTATTTCTCAGGCAAAAAACAAGTAAATGTGTTAGTGGATCTAAAAGACCTGGGAATGCAGATTCTAAAATCTACAGATGTAACGCTGAAGCTTCCTTTCTAGAGGAATAGAATTCTGAAATGAGTTAAGTGTACATTTGATCTTGTTTACTCCACTGTTGGAGTATTTCTGTGCAGCCTGGACTCAATTGTAGCTTAAAAAAAAGGGACTGATAACACGAGGTGAGCAGATCAAACTTACAAAAGTTGAAAAGGTCCTACTTTTGAAGGATTTCACTTAATCAAGAAATTGAGGTGAATTGTAGTGGCATACTAATTCTTAAGTTTTAGCCTTTATTGTGCTTCACTTAAGAGCTGGACTCCTCTTGGGGAATGTTTGGATATATAACATGGAAACTCAATGCAGATCAACTGCCAGAGTGGATGTTGCAACATTTATAAGATATTGGGACAGCTAAATGGGTAGGAAAGGTTTAAGGGATATGGAGGAGAAAGTGAGGTCTGCAGGTGCTGGAAATCAGAGCTGAAAATGTGTTGCTGGAACAGCGCAGCAGGTCAGGCAGCATCCAGGGAACAGGAGAATCGACGTTTCGGGCATAAGCCCTTCTTAAGGGATATGGGCCAAATGCAGACAAATGGGACTGGTTTAGTTTGGGAAACCTGGTCACATTGACGAGTAGGACCAAAGGGTCTGTTTCCATCCTGTATGACTCTCTGACTTGGTGACTGTATGACCAGTGAGTGTTGTGCACAGCATTCCAAGTGTGGCCTAACTAAAAGTTCCTTGGATTTCTCTGTAATTTTCTGTTGGATCATGTGCTTTGCCATGTGGATGAGAATTAGTAAGGCCTTGAAGTGACTCAAAGGGCTGGACACAGAACATTGAGGCCAGTTCAAGAATAGTCTTAAAGCAGAGCTGTAAGGATCAACTTGGAGCCCTCCTGGGAACATGGAAGGGCATTTTACTAGATGCGGCGTACTCAGTGGGTCAGAGCACACAATCATCTCATGCAAGGGCAACGATGGTTACAAGTTCAAGGCTCTCAAAGGGTATTGCGAAGTATTTCTTTATTCAGCGGTCAATCATCAAATTTGAATATATTCTCTTGAATAACTAAAGCACAAAGTTTCGAAACGTAGAAAATTGGGTTAGGCCATTTGAGTTAGGCCTGAAGAAGGACTAATGCCCGAAACATCGATTCTCCTGTTCCCTAGATGCTGCCTGACCTGCTGCGCTTTTCCAGCAACACATTTCCATCTTAGGCCATTTGGCCCTTCTGAACTTACTCCACCATTCGTTATACTCGCGGCTTCTCATCTAACTCAACAGCCTTCTCCCCATGCCCTTTGATCCCTTGAGACCCACATGCTATATCCATGTGCTACTGGGGAAAGAGAAGGCAAGTTGGTATTCTGAGTTTAAATCCCATGCTGACCTGTTCCGCTTCACCCTGGCCCTTTCTCAGAGACTGCTGCCAGAAGGGGAAAAAGAAAAAAAGAGTTTTAAAGAAATGAGTGAGGAGAATGATGGATTCTGAAGCCGAAAAGGAATCTTCAAATCTTCATGAAATTAAAGGGAATAAAGATTGTGTTTGTTCAAAGTATAATAGAATATTAGGATACAGCAAAGTCTATTTAAACATTTAGGCAAGAGGATTAGGCAAGAGTTGTACAGCATGGGAACAGACGTCCAGTCCAACTCCTCTGCGCCAACCAGACATCCCAATCTGACCTCGTCCCATTTGCCAGCACTTGACCCATATCCCTCTAAACCCTTCCTATTCATATACCCATCCAGATTCCTTTTAAATGTTTAGTTGTACCAACCTCCACCAATTCCTCTGACAGCTCATTCCATACATGCACCACCCTTCACATGAACAATTGCCCCTTGTGTCCCTTTTAAATCTTTCCACCCTCACCCTAAACCTATGCCCTCTAGTTTTGGTATCTCCTACCCTGGGGAAAAAGACCTTGGCTATTCGCTCTATCCATGCCCCTCATGATTTTATAAACCTCTATAAGGTCACCCCTCAGCCTCCGACACTCCAGGGAAAACAGCCCCAATGTATTCTGCCTCTTCCTGTAGCTCAAACCCTCCAACCCTGGCAACATCCTTGTAAGTCTTTCCTGAACCTGTTCAAGTTTGTCAATATCCTTCCTATAAAGGGGTGATGATTGATGTTTCCTTCGGGAAAGGTCACCCCAGTTGTTGTATCTACCAGTTGCTGATAGACTGCTCTCCCACCACACTCCTCTTCATTCCCTTCTGTTTTGTATTCCTGTTAAAGTGGCTGTTACTTTCTGCAGTTCCACATGGTGTCCTGTACAAACCTGCCACAAATAACCATGCTTCAAGCGTGACACATCACAGGGCAAGTCATAGATCAATGATCAAACATGGGAGCATTGTTCTGTTGTCAGTCTGGGAATTGAAGCTAACTTTAGTGCCCTCTAGAAGTGCTGGCAGAAGCAATGAAAGCAATCTCTCCTTTTCCTCTCAACTTCTGTCCCTCCACTCTTCCTTTTCTGGCCCTCACCTGCTCTTTCCCCTTGCCCCTCCTTGGGTAAGACTGTTGCTGGAAAACCTCTCAGTGGAGGGCCATTTTCAGTCAGGCTCCTTAATTTTATTAAGAAACACTAAAACCATATTCCACCTTCAAAGGTTTTGAGTTAGGTTCTTCATCTGGTATCTGAGCCAATAGAAGTTCTGGATCTAATTGTGGTATTTGAGTTTGATTTGTACCGGCCTGCAGACATTGAGAGGGTTAAAGCTTTGGCGTCACTGTCTGGCCTGAGCTATTTTAATGCTTTGTCTCACATTTTCATGGCTGTGTGTAGAAAGCTGAGGCCCAGCTGGCTTATGAGCTGCAGGGAGCCAAGGAGCAGCAAAAGATCCGACAGGAGGAAATCGAGATCGAGGTGGTGCAGCGCAAAAAACAGATAGACATCGAGGAAAAAGAAATCTCCCGTATGGACAAGGAGCTGATTGGGACAGTGAAGAGACCAGCAGAGGCAGAAGCCTTCAGAATGCAGCAGGTCGCTGAAGGCCAAAAGTAGGTGTACCTCCTTCACACACTGAGACGCAGACACACATGCGCACACACACACACACAGAGTCCCCACACCTGACATGCCACTGCCATCATTCTCGGCTTCTGCTGTGATGATTGGACGTTATTGAAATCACATTGTCCAACTAAAATCACAGAGTTGAGTTTCACAATCATAGCACTGTCTCATTTCAGAAGGAAGCCATTTTGGCCCATTGTATCTGCTTAGCCTTCCTAGTGAACACTTTTAACTTGGTGCCATTCTCCTGCATTTTCCACATTACGCTTGATCCTCTTACAAGCGCTAACTGTTTCTCCTTGTTTAGAAATATAGCAAATCAGCCATTCAGCCCTTTGAGCCTGCTCCACCATTCAATATGATCGCAAATAATCATCCAACTCAGTCCCTGTTCTGTATCCTTTGATCCCTTTAGCTTCAAGAACTGTATTTGGCTTCCCTGTGAAAACATTCAATGTTTTGGCCTCAGCTACTTTCTGTGGCAGAGAATTCCACAGGCTCCCCATCAGATATGTCCGATGGGACATCAGATTGAGGCCCTGGTCGACCTTTTTTTTTAATGGAACAAGGCCATCTCTGGGAAATCCAGCATTTGATGCGCATCCCTAAATCACCCCTTGAACTGGGTGACTGCTCGATCACTTCAGAGCCAATCAGATTGCTGCGCCTGTGGAGTCATGTGTAGGTCAGACCAGGTAAGGACAGCAGACTGCTGTCCCTAAAAGGGGAGAACTTGATGGGTTTTCTCATGGTCACCGTCACAGAGACACACTTTCACTTCAAAGTACAGGATTCTGTGATCATTGTTTCAAAGGCTGTGTGGGTCTGTTCTGGAAAATATTCATTTTCCTCCCCCACTATTCACTGTCACTAAAACCAATGATCTTATCACTGTGGGGTCTTGCTCTGGATAAATTGGTTGCATTTATTTTCTGTATTACCGCTCTCATTTGAGAAAGTGCTGCATTAATTCCTGGGATTAGATTGGAAGTCAGCTGTTTCTCAAGTGTCAGTGCAGACTCAATGGGCCAAAGGATCTCCTCTTTTTTTTTTGCTCCTGTATGATTCTATGGCTTCCCCGTTTGTAAGATGCTTCAGACTGTGTTGAGGTGGTGCCGTATTAATGCAAGCCTTTTCTTTTGTGTCCCTGTTTGGTCACTCACCTCCCACGATTCTCTTTCTGTTGTCCTGCAGAGTGAAACAAGTGCTGATCGCCCAGGCTCAAGCTGAGAAAATCCGCAAGATTGGAGAGGCAGAAGCTTCATCGATTTCAGCCATTGGCAAAGCTGATGCTGAGAGAATGAGACTGAAGGCAGCAGCTTACCAGCAATATGGAAACGCAGCCAAGGTGGCCCTGGTATTGGATGCTCTTCCAAAGGTAAGCTGGCTGTTCTACTGATGCAAAGGTGATGATGAAGGGTGTTTAGTTAAATCCCTTATCAGCTTTTATTGCACCGTGTAGTTGGTGAGCTAGCAATAGCTGAGTCAGAGTGCTCATTTGTGCAATGACTGAGAAAAACTAGAAGTAATTTTATCTCACGGGGTCATTTGAAGGTATGGTTACTTAACTTCATAGAATCCTAATATAGAAGCAGGCCATTTGACCCATCAAGTCCGCAGCAGCCCTCCAAAGACCATCCCACCCAGACCCACATTCCCTACCCTATCCCCATAACCCTGCATTTCCCATGGCTAACCCACCTAGTCTGCACATCCCTGAACACTGGGCAATTTGCCATGGCCAATCCACCCTAACCTGCACATCTTTAGACTGTGGGAGGAAACAGGAGCACCGGGAGGAAACACACACAAACATGGGGAGAATGTGCAAACTCAGTCACTTGAGGGTGGTGGAATCAAACCTGGGTCCCTGGAGCTGTGAGGCAGCAGTGCTAACCACTGAGCTGCCGTGTTACCGCATGAGAATAGGCAACTTAAGAGTGAAACAGTTATGCATTTGAGAAAGAAAACTCTAAAAGGAAACTGGAGGTGACAAAGACGTAGGCATCGAATAAAACGTGTGTCTTGCATGCAGTTACATCCTCTGTCTGAGTCTGCCATTCCTCAAAGGCCTTTTATTGATCCTAACATTTGCTGTTTGTCAACATGGGATAGAGTTCTGGAGGTTTAAGGGTAAACCAGTTGAGCATGCACTCCTGATGACGCCGCATGTTGGGGTATTGGGAATTCCATCCGCCCAGTACATTTCAACCACTGACCCACTCCACTCCTGCCCAGTTCCCAGCTGTAGCAGGAACTGTGGAGCGCTCTGCATTGAGGAGGTGTCGGAGGCTAACCAGAACTATGCAGATACTGGAGAAGGGAGACTAGGAAATTGCCCAAAGCTGTTGAGATTAATCTAGCAATTGGAGGGGCGGGGCAGCATTTGCATTTCAGTCACATCATTTCTGTTTTAATTCTGGTGAACTATCTCTCTGCCCAGATTGCTGCCGAGGTCACTGCTCCTCTTGCAAAGACTGATGAAATTGTGATTCTTGGAGGAGACAATAACCGTGTTACCTCAGAGGTCACCCGCTTATTGGCAGAGGTCCCTGCATCTGTCCATGCTCTTACGGGAGTCGATCTAACAAAGGTCAGTGTCCTGTTTCCTTCCAGCATCTCTCTAATTCCAGGTTCTGTGCAAACGTTGACTAGTAAGTATTTGGTTGAAGAGATTGGTGACAAATTGTACGTTTGTCAGTCAAATAGCAGTTTAATATTTCTTTATGATTTAGTGAAGCACAACACAACTTGGAAGCTCAGCTCAACACACCAGTTTAATCTCTCAGACCGAAAAGGTTGCACTCACACCCCACTCAGTAACAGCAATTTGTATTTATATAGCGCCCAATAATGTAGCCATGTCACAGGTGTTTTGCAGTGTTCTCAATCAAAACGTAGCACCGTGCCACTTAAGAATATCTTGGAGCCAGTGACAAAGGCTTGGATAGCGAGGAAGCATCTTCAATGAAGAGAGATGAAGTCCATGAGTGGGAGAGATGTATAAGAGGGAATCGCAGAGCTTGGGGCACAGGCAGCTGAAGGATGTCAGTGGTGGAGAGGTTCATGATATCAGGGTCGGAGGAATTCACACATGTGGATGTTTCAGGACTGGAGGAGGTTACAGAGGTGGGATGGGGGGAGCTTTGAAAACAAGGGTTAGAATTTTTAAATTGAGGAATGGTTTAACTGAAAATCAATGTAGGTTACCAAGCACTGCACAGATTGTCTGATCTGAACTGACAATTCCAATGCTATTGAAAGGGGGATGCTTGATCGTTAAACCAAGGGCCCTATTGTGTTTTCAGGTGGCTGTCAAAGACCTCTTAGGATAATTAGTGGGGAGTTCTCCTCCTGTGAAAGCCCATTGCCAATTGAGAGTTGTATAAGATGCAGTATCATCCATGTAATTATTACCCAGAAATAAATCCCAATTACTCTTTCAATATGGTTCTCTTAAAATTACATTTGTCTTTCTTTTCCAGGTACCTTTAATCCAAAAATTAACCAACGCCCAGGCCTGATCATGAAAAAAGCCACAACAAATTCAGGATATTTCTCCATAGAAAATACTATTCCACAGACCTCCACCTCAGAACACTTGAATAAGGAATTCCTTTTCTACTGAAAACTTGTGCGATTTTTCTTTTTTAGTTTTCTTTCCGTTTTGGTTTCTCTTTAAAACCTCTGGTGCCTTAATTTAATCCAGATCAGATATTCAGTGCATTAATAGTATTTTTTTTTCTTTCTCCCTTAGTAGTCTGCTCTTTCACTAGTTGTTTTCTGTTTGTTGCTGATCATTTAAGAACAAAACTGATTCTGATGTCCATGTTGCAGGCTGTCTGGAGGGGGTTACTCACCTGTGGGGAAAGTCAGCATTTGAAGAGTTGTCCTTCCTCTCCACTTGCCGAACCTTGTTCCCTAGTTGTCATAGCAGTGCCATTACCAATCCTAGCCCAATATGCTGTTACTGTCAGGTTATATTTTTTTTAGGCCATAATGATGTCAGCAATGTTGTTGGTGAGGGATATGATTTTAACGAACCTTGGAGTGCAGAAGGAAGCCATTCACCCCTTTGGCCCTTTACCAGCCCCTTTTAAAGATTTGGGAGTGGAACAAGTTGAACCAACTCAGTGTCTCACTTTGTTCCCAAATACTTACATTTTGAGGAGAACTCAAATATTTATACCTTTCTGGCTCTGAAGTGTTCTTTTTGTTTTTTTTTTATTTAAGTACCAGTGAGTGTCCTGGGCATCTCTAGACTCCAATGTGTGAATCTGTAACATGGACACAGAAAGCAGAGTGTGACAAATTCTGAAGCCATAAGTAAATCCAGCAAGACAGTTTCCCTTCTGCTGAAGGGATCTTGACACAATCATGTAAAGATAATGCCATTGTGATGTTGCTAATCTGATTTCTGTTTTCTAAATAATTTTATTGTGTCCAAAGAATGGAGAGAATTGAATAGTGGTGGTTGTCATGGGTTGGTGTGTAGAGGATAATTGTGGATGTTTTCCTGGAGTGTATATTGAGGTATGATTGTCACTTGCTGAACTGCGTGACGTTGTAGGTCAAAATCTCATGTAAAACTGAAATTCACAGTGGAGTCTGGTATAAGGTGCACAGTGTACACGAATAACGTTTATGGGAATGATTACTATTTTGTCTTGGCTATTGAGTGTCTTGTGTGTTGTACCTATGACTACATCACACATGTACCACAATATGATCTCCAGTTGATTTAACATTGAATTAAAAATTGTCCTCTACTCACCAGCATTCAGAATATTCCTTTAACTTTCTCTCCTGCTGGGGAAATGTGAGAGCACAAGTACAGTGATCGTTTTCTGACTTGAAGTGGAACTGCAACTGAAATGTACCTTTTGGAGGTTGGAGAGCACATTCCCCAGTGTGAGTAATGGCTCCACACTTCAATCATTGACGCATTACAGCGACTTGTCCAAACTGCTGCCATGATGTCTGTCCCAGGAAGATTGCATGCGTTGACGGTAGCATTACTGAGTCTCATCAGATCAAAGTTATTCATCTGTCAGGAAGAATTGAGCTTTATATTCTAAACTGGTTGTCAATCAAGGGGTAGGCATTAAAACCACAGAACAGTGTACAGATTCCAAACAGCGTGGTATTGGCTGGTCTCTATGAAAAGTCTTAAGTTCAAATGAAAAAGGTAAAAGTCATACAATATTATCAGTGAGTTTATGAGGTTTGTTTGTAGCTGCCGCAACTTAAATTAGTGATTTTATCTTGAATCAGTGACTTGTTAAAAAAGCAGAACATGAGACAAACTAGTTACCTTTTGGTTACTGTGTGAGGCACAGTGTGATTCCACTCACAAAATAATCCCCTCCCTCCCTCCCTTGTTATGGTCCACGTAGTTGCATAGCGGGGTTATGTACAACCTGTGCTGTCTAGTTACTGACTATGCAAATTCTATAATGCAAGCTGCAGCAGCCTTTTGTAACCCCCAGACATTGAACCCAAACTCCTGTGGTACAAGTGGCACACTCAACCAGGATGGGTGCTCTCAGATATGCCCGTTTTGCAAAACGTATTCTGGAAACAGAAGCCTTAATTTACATTACATTCAAATGGAGGTGGAGGAAAAATAATTGTCGCCAAATTGAATTGATGTATGCAGTTCACTTTCTGTCCAAGTACTAAACTTTACGGTTCAGTCTCTCTGGGTAGTGTTACCTTCCTTCTTTCTGAGGCTGCTCATTGTGTCTAATTTTCTCCCCTTTTCTCTTGCACAGTAAGGATTAGTATCTTTAATGTGGTTTTGTTGTCTTTAACAATTAGATCTAAAACTGAGTTTGGTTCTAGGTAGGATGGAATTTTCCTTTCAGTTGGTGCAGACATGTAATTTGTAGGGTAATACATCTGTCAGGCTGTTTGAAATTCACTACAAAAGGTTCGGTGACTTGAGGTTGCATTTCTGTTCAGGTAAAACTCCCAGTATGTGAGGAAATCCAAGAGTAACGCTGAGCCAATGGGAGACTGTTAACTGGAGAGTGGCCACTGCCTTGAACAGGCCCAAAGTATTGGTCGCATGTTTTTTTTTTATTGTGTGGACAGCTGGAAGTATCTTTTTTAAAATAAATATTTTTAAATTTTATCTCATTTCTTTACCTGCTAGAAATGAGTTTGCTTCAGTACAGTGGGTGCAGTTGTTTGAGTCAATCAAAATTTATGGGTTAAAAATAAATCTTTTATAGAAAAAAACACAAGTTGAAAAAGAGGTGAATTTAGTCTATTTAATATGTACTCTTATCAGTTCTATAGAGTTAGTGCTAATATTATGTAATCAATACCAGTGATTGTTCATGTAATCATATTTTAAGGTGGATTTATATCCATCCTAGTTACCATGCAGTGAATATTATAAACACTGACATTTTTCCTTTTGTCCTGTTTGCCTGTTTTCATCAATTCTTGACTGCAACAAACACAAATACCATGTCAGTTTGCCTCATTTGGTAGTGTGCACACCTCCAAGTTCAAAGGTTGGTAACTCAAGCCACACAACGTTTCAGCCAATAATTTGCAGAAGTGCAGTACTGAAGGAATGCAGCACTGTCTGGGTTGCTGTCATTTTGGTGAGCTGTTAAAGCAAGACCCTGTGGTGATCGGTGCTTGAAGCAGTTAGACGCGTTTGAGCAATGAGGTGCCATATAAATGTGAGTAACTACTTTTAGGTTGTGTTTATTTACCAGGCAGCAGAGATTCCAGGCTGGCTGGCTGATTTGTGTATGAGCTTTCTGTTTTTTTTCTGGTCTTGGTTGAGTAGACACCGGAGGAATGCAAAGCTATGGGACCAGGGCGGTAGAGTTTCACCCGACAGGTCTCCTGAGATCCCATTGGTGAGGTCAGCACGCTCACCCTAATACCCTGCTGTTTTGAGAGCACAGCACTCCCGGAGTGAGTGTGTGTGTATTGAATTTCATGGGCACTGAAGCACAACTTGACTAAGTCCACCTCTAATCCCGTGCCATCATTCGGAGGCCAGATCAGGGTTATTCATGTTTGAACGTAGCAGCAGCCCTGAGTCTCTAATGTAAATATTACAAAATCCGAACCCTGAAACTAAGAGCTCAGGTTTAAAAAAACTGAACAGATTGCTTGCTTTATAGCATCTGCCAAATGCAGCTTATTTAAGTGCATAAATGTCTGTAAAACTAGGGCTGTGATCCTCCTTCCTTTCTTTAAATAGTTGCTCCAGAGCTTTATTCCATGTCCTTTTGGAAGCAAAAGATTTTCATTTGAGCTGTTTGCTCCAGTGCTCCTGACCCAGCAGAATCCCCCTTTCCCGCCAACTCTCCAGTTAACTTGTGGATGTTGCTGCATTGCTAAATTCAATATTGACACAATTTGAGGTGGGGGGAGACTCTACAAAATAAAGGGAATAAGACCACGACAGGTTTCAGTGTGTACAACTTGTTCAAATTGAAATTCCCTTATCAATTTATATAGGAACATAACTGCATAACGTTGGTTGCTAGACAGAGTTTATCAGTAAGATTGTGGTGGGATGCGTTTAACTGCTGGTTGTAAAAGATTATTTCAGCAACTGCTTAGCTTACTGGTGAGATCATGCTTCAAACGCTGGATGTGGAATTTTTAAAACCCAATCCTCAAAGTATAGGACATAACTAACACTCTGACAACAAGACAGGAACCCAGCACTCAGGGGCCTGTATATTAGGAACTAATGTACATTTTTATTTTGTATTTAACATTATTCAGACTCTGCATGAATGAATAATAAAGGTTTGGGTGATTTTAATTGTATGAATAATATCAATAAAGTGTCTGAAAACCTGACCAATTAATTGGGTAATTTGAATAATTAAAGTTATTAAGATTAATGAAGGTGTACATCAGGGTATTGAATTAATCAACCTACCTCCAAGGGGAGTTATGTTACAAGTTGCAATAGCACAAGTACAGTATCTGAACTGAGTTTGACAGAAATCTTGTGATTTGGGTGTGAAGAGAATGTCTCCTTCACTTTTAAAAAGGAGGAATTGGTTGTCATTGTATTTAAAGTCTCCTTTTAGTAAAGAGAATGTGGATTGGAGTGATTTTTGGATTGTATGAATTTTTTAAGTGGAGAACTTAATTTAGACAAATGAGAAGCTTGGATTGTGTCACCTGTTCCTTTTGGGCCCGCCTGGCTGTTTATAATAAATTTTTCATTTTTCTAAAATCCATGCATCCCTGCACCGAGAGAATGCCCCAACTTGGTCATTCAGGCTGCAGTAATGAAAGAGGCTGTGCATCGAAGGGGAAAATAATGGGAAGGATGATCGAACAATGGTCAGCAGCGGTTCACGGAGTACTCTGCAGGCTCACTTCAGTTAAAATGCCATGGATTTAAGTCCGACTTTGGAGACTTGAGTACCCACAAATCAGGGCTGATACTCCATGCAACACTTTTGAGGTTGGGGAGCAACATTGAGGGAGTGCTGCAGTGTCAGAGGAGATCGGGGCTGGATGGAGGGGTGCTGCGGTGTTGGGGGAGATCGGGGCTGGATGGAGGGGTGCTGCGGTGTCAGAGGAGATGGGGGCTGGATGGAGGGGGTGCTGAGTCTGAGGTGCCATGTTTTGAATGAGATTTTCAACCAAGTACCTGTTTGCTTTCTTGAGGTTATGTAAAGATCCCACTCGACTCTTTCAAAGATATGCAATGGGATCCTGGCCAACGTTTATCTCCCAATCAACTCAGGAAAAAAACGTTTATTTTATCGTCGTCATGCTGCATTTTATGGGCACGTGCTGTGCGCACATTGGTGGCTACGTTCCTGACAGCAAGTGAGGATACTTTAAAAAAGGAACATGCTTCCTCAGCTGTGAACTGCTTCAGGACATTGAGGTTCTGAAAAATCCCCATGAAATACACTTTGTTCTTTCCCTTTGGCATGAGCTGATTGGCAGAAAGGGCGCTCACTGTGATGCATTCCCAACAATGCCAGTGAGCATGCCATGCTCTTAAGCGAGAGAGAGACTTCACCCAATTGCTCTGTCATGGGGTCAAACAGCCATGTACTGATGGTAGGAATCTAGCCATTTCAGCATCTCTCACATCGCTTTCCAATTAACTCCACTCTTCTGCTCTGTATCGTTGCCCTGTGCATTTTACTGTGTTTCCTACTCCTAGACTTTGTGACCTCCCAGTGTCTGCCCTGAGACACCCCTTCAGAGTTTCTTTCATTGAGGTTGTCTCTTTTATTCTAAGCTCTGGTGCATGCAGTTAGTAACTTTACCACCTACAGCATCATCTTGCTCTTAGGATTCACCAGCAAAGTCACAGTCCTAGTAATCCAGGTTTGCAGACTAATGTTTTGGGGCCATCGATCCCACCTTGGTAATGGCTGGAGTTTCATCTCAATGAATAAAAATATGGTATTGCAGTCTACTGATTGTTGTTTTAAAACAATGCAGTGTCCTTTTTTAAAGAAGGAGATCTGCCACCCTTACCCTACGTATGACTCCAGAAATACAGCAATGTGGTTGACTCTTAACTGCCCTTGGAAATTGGGGAATAAGCCACTCTGTTCATTGGCAATTAGGCAGTGGTTAGGTGGTTGTTTTTGAGTGACACACGTGCTGCGTTGGACGGCCGTTTTCAGTGCTATACCTATAGACCTCTGTGACTGTAATTAAGGATCATCTGCAAATCCTGGGCTTGCCAGTATCAACTACTCCATTTGACAGAATGAAGAAAAATATGTTGTGATAAAACATTGGCTCATGTGTTGGTCAAGTAAACTTTAGTAAAACAGAGTAAATGTGTCGAGTCTGCCCTTCCCTTAGTCTGCCAAATGCCAAAGTGTCTGTCTGTGTCTTTTTAATATGCAGGTTGTTGCAATAATCAGGATGAACTATTACAAATTCACAATAATTTCTTATCTACCCTGAAAACTTTGTTTTATTCAAAGGTGAAAAGTTCAGTAGTTTAAAAAACTCAAGTAAATTAGTGCCACCTTTTGGTTGTAGCAGTTTTAGGTGCATCATTTTAAAGGCACCTATCCCACAGATTAAAAGAGAAATTTTAGCTGCTATTTCTAACAAACGCACTATGCTGGAATTGTTCCAGACTTGCTGCAGCTTCCTCCTAGTGCCAAGGTACCAGAATTTCTGAGATGTTATTATTTGGCTCATTGGCATTTGTTTAATAGTTAGTGGCATTGTAATAGAGGAGTTTGGAAATAAAACAGCAATTGGACCAAAATATTGAATTGTCTGAACAGGTTGAAGACTTTGCCAGAGCCTGTGTTTCTGCTGGCTTGAGTTTACCATCAAGATACCTGTGTGCTTTCTTGTCAAGTAAATAGAACATGCTTGTGATTTCACGTAGAACTAGAAATGCTTATTTTGTCCTCCTTCCAACATTAACCCTTCCAGACGACCTTATTGGTGTTTTACCTCTTGGGAAAGTAAGTCAAAGTAGTGTCATTCTCTAGGTTCCTGATGTTATAAGGATGGTATGGACCTGGGCTCAGTTCCAGCCTTAGGTGACTGTGCAAACTCCACGCAGACAAACTCCTCCCTGTGTCTGCATAGGTTTCCTCCCACAGTCCAAAGATATACAGGTTAGGTGGATTGGCCATGGGAAATGCAGGATTACATGGATGGGATGGGGGAAGGATTGGTTTGGGTGGGATGCTCTTTGCAGGGTCAGTGTGGACTCGATGGGCCGAATGGCCTGCTTCCACACTCGAGATTCTATGATTATTTTCTATAAATCAGAGGAGGGAAGTTGTATTTTGACATGTCTTCACATCCAACTTGGAGAAATACCTGTTAATTTACGGCGCAGAGTGACCTTATTTTTTACCCCTAATCTTCAATCCAACATCCACAGTGTTATTTCCCTGCAAGGCATTGTCTTCCCTCCGGTCTGTCACGACACTGGGATCAGAGGTAATCTATTGACCATTCGCTGCTGCTGTTTGTAGCATGTTTGGCCACGTTTACTCAGCCAAAGCCCCCTTGTATTTGCCATTTTCTTGGGAAATGTCATTGGATTCAATGCTCCAGAAGAGAATCAGTGATCCAGCTGAGATCTGAGTGAATCACAGGGCAATATGTAGCCCCTTTCAAAATATAGCAGAGTGTGGCTGATGGCTCAGTGTATTGTTTTATAACTGCAATATTACTATGAGCTGCATGTAAACTTGCAATTGCAAAGTCTAAGACAGCACTTGAAACTGTTCATTAGAAACTGTTTTTGCCCTTCTCACTCAGATGTTTCAGTTTGAATTGAATGCAGCAGAGTAACTTGTTCCTTACTGCTGCTGGTTAACCCCCCTAACCCCCTCCTCCCTTCTGAGATACAGCTTCCAGACCTCCCTCAGCTGTGACTTGAAAACTGAAAAGCTCAGCTGAGGATAAGCTGAGTGTGTTTCTTCATACTTTCATTGAGGGTGGGTGTTTTGCAAGGTCACATCACTGTGTGTTTGGAGTCACATGTAGACTAGTTAATGACAGTAGTTTACCTCCCCTAAAGGAGCCAGTTTTTTTGTCAATCGATGGTAATTGTCACTCTCCCACTGAGACTAGCTTCCTATTCCAGATTGAATTGGCTGAATTTAGTTCTTCTAGCCACCATGATGAGATTTGAACCCATACCCCTGAATGTTAACAGGGCTCCTAGATTACGTAATATTTCAAAATTATTTTATTTGGGGCATCCTGGGATTGTAGAAGTGATAGTGTTTTTATATCCTTGCGCGCCAATAGGGAGTAATTTCCAATGAGCCGTACAGCTGATCTGCTGCTTGATGTTTCTGAAGGAGAGCGTGGAATTGGAGCAGTTTTGCCCCCTCGACTGGAGATCTTCATTCAGAAATCTGACCAACAACTCAGTTTTCATCCTCACTTTGGAAAAAATATTGACAGCAGTTGTAATGAAGTATTTACTTTAGCTTGAGATTTTACTTAACAGTCTCCTCAAGTGTTTTTTGAATCATCAGTTTTTTTTAGTTTTGATGTAAAACATTTCATTTGTGCCACTGCAATTAGAAAATTTTACAAAATATTTTCTCATTTTACAAAAAACCAGGCCCACATATGCACTGTATGTAATAGACTTGAAAAGACTAATCTGAAACTCCATAGGAATTGTTTAACCAATATCCTCTCCTCTAACTACACATTGTATATTGAACATAGAGGGTGTCTGTAATAATGGGAGTCATTGACCTTAGACCAGTGTATATAAATGATAACCCTGTTAAAAATAAGTAACAATAAAATCAGTCATATTTGTCAGTCAGCATGTTGTGTGTATTCATACAGTATTGTATATCTTTAATCCTTGCCAAGTGTTAGCAGTCTGTTTGTTTTGACATGAGTGATGTTCAACTCCTTGTTTCCCCCTACCCCCCCCCCCCCCCCCCCCCCCACTCCACCCTGCAAAAACAAAACAAGATCAAGCCAGCCTTGGTGCTGAGGGACTGACACAGTTGGAATGGATGTAACTTTGTGAGCAGCTTCCAAGTCCTGGACTTCACAGTGAACCTTTTGCTCAGTGCCTTGCAGGAATAAACGTATCACTGCATACCTTGCACCAAGGATTCTCTGATTCCCCGTGTGTTTATAGTTGCTGACTCTATGGGCTATTGTAGGTGTTTCTTCTTCCCTCTCTCCCACCGTGCCAACATGAAAGAGCAAACCAGAGAGTCCCATATCCCCCCCAGCTCCTTCCCCGTTACCCTGGGAAACAAAGTTCCCTTCATAGATCAGTTTCAGGCTGGATATTTGAAGACTCTTGTAGATATTTCAGTCATGTGTTGGTTTACAATCAAACATGCTTCCCCTTTTTGACTGTTCATTATTGTCACAGCTTTCTGCTTTGCCCATTGCATAGCCTGTGTCGCATTCCCAGCAGCTGAGAGCAGGTCCATTCCCCCTGGTTACTCTGGTTTAGTTACCCCTTATCCATCAGCCTATCGTACTGTCTAATCATCGGCTGATTATGGAGTCTTCCTTTACTAATTGACTGCTATGTTTATTATAGTGATCGCATTTTTTATAAAGTACTTCTTTAACTGTGAATCATTTTGGAACACCACTGAGGTTGCGAAAGATACTATATAAATGAAAGTTTGTTCCTGACTGATCCATTATGTAACTGCTAATTAGACATGGAATGGGCGTCTGCTCATGGTAATAGGAGAAAGTGAGGACTGCAGATGCTGGGGATCAGAGATTAAAAATGTGTTGCTGAAAAAGAGCAGCAGGTCAGGCAGCATCAAAGGAGAAGGAGAATCGACGTTTCTGAAGAAGGGCTTATGCCCGAAACGTAAATTCTCCTTCTCCTTTGATGCTGCCTGACCTGCTGCGCTTTTCCAGCAACACATTTTTCTGCTCATGGTTTTATCTGATCAGCTCTTTTTGGACACAGTTCTTCGCAAGGAACTCTGAACACCTGGTGCACAGCTCCTATAGATTACTGTTGGAAGCCACTTATATAACCCAAATATTTACTGAGTATATTGAATCCTCTCCTGTTGCAGCAAGTTCTCCCGAACCATCAAGAGCCTCCTTTCCTAACCTGCACACACCCTCTGCTGTGGATTCATAGTATTTGCCAGATTGTGACAGTAAGGAGCCCTTGGTTAATGAGAGAACTTTGGTGAGAGTGGCAGGTCCTGAAATCAGGAAAGGGGGGATTTTGAATTGGATTTGCAATTTAAAATCTTTTCCTACTTGTTTCCTACATCTTTTGTGAAGGCAGCTGAACTAGAAGACAAGTCATTAAAAATACAATGAACTGATTTCTTACGAGGTAAGAGATGAAAATACACCTTGCTGCTTGGTTTGTGTTTACACTGACAGGGTTAATTAGAATAAGATAGGAAAGGTTACCACCAACTTGGTGATATGTATGGGAGCTCTCTGTGCTGCAGCAGAAACAAAGTGACTTCTTTTGTGAAAGGATGTGTAACAGCTCTGAACACTTGACCAAATCACTGCATTCCGCAGCTCTGACTGTTCAGGAGCTCAGGGCCTCTTGTTCCTTTCAACTAACGCTGTATTCATAAACAAGTGAGATCTGTTTTGTGTGTGTGTGTGTGGGGATTTGAACACAGGGCAGTGTTCCTGCTGCCAAGGGGCTCCACATTCTTATTGATTGATTCCTGCCACCCCTCACCCTGCCACCATCCCAATTCAAAGCCCCACAGTTAATCCTGTGTACTGCTTCTTAGCTGCCTGTTATGTATTTTCACATTTAATTATTTGGCATGTGAATGTTGCATGTTTATATGAAACCATGTCATATGACATCCAGTCATTGTGCTGTTAATTCTCCAAACAGATTGGAATATGTTACATGTACCATAATAAAATGCATAAACCACTCCCACTACTGTTTCTCTGTCAACAGGGAATGTAAAGTTCCCATATGTAAGGGAGGAGGCTTACTGTTTGATATCTGGGATAGTGGTGAGATATTTTCTCACCTCTGGCTGGAGTATTCGTGGACATTACCTAACATGATCTCCCACCTCAGAGCACCCCGTCCCACTCTCCTGCCATTGGGCCATCCTGTAGGTGTTCTGCATCCTCACAGCCAACAGGAAGAGGTTTTCATTTTCCCCAATTAGATTAATCAGGGTTCTCTATTCGTTGTTCCCTATCATGTTTTTGAAACTAGTAAGAAAAACCAGATTTGGGGGGCTTGTGTACTGTAGTGTCCCTATCTCTGAACCAGGAGGCCCTGGTACAAGTCCTACTTGCTTTGAGCTTGTGGAATCATATCTCTGAACAGCTTGCTAAGAGAGTATCTAAATAGCAGAACATGGATGGCCCCAATGGTTTTACTCCTAGATGTTGCTCACAGCAGTGCGTGGGCGATCTGTTTTCCATTATTAGGGGCTTGACTGCAATCTTGGAAGGGGATTCTGACCAATGCTCAGCAAAAGGAGGGGTGTTCTACAACCCCCACCTGTCAGACCCCAGTGTGATCCACACAGCCCGTTCAGCTGACTGCTTCCACCCACAATTGGTTGCTTTTAGGTGATGTCCCCATACATAGGTTTGCTCTGGAATGATAGATTAATAGACGCTGTGCCATGGTCCCCATTATATGGCTGCCCAACAATCCCTTCTGTTCACACCACCTGTCACAGGCATGTGTTGGAAGGATTCAGAAGCTGTTCCTGTTTGGTTTCTTTGTGACGGCACTTTCCTTGGCAACAAGCTTTGGAATGGAACATGAGCCCGGAGCTGGCTCAGAAACCTCTAGCATGTTACCCTTTTCAGCAGAAGCCCTTAAAATGTAGCTCCATTTAATCATGAGGTGTGTACCTCTGATCAGCAGCAGCATGGGGTTCAGCAGACATTGTGCTGGTTGATGGATTAGCCTTGCCTATTCCTAGTTTGACCCCTGGTGACTCAGTGCAGCTCAGAAGGTCCATGTCCCCTCGGGTGGGCTGTGTAAGGGACGTTTGCTCATGTCAGTGAGTTATGGAGGGGCTGGATGGTGAATGGCCTGCCTGACTCACTGTCCATTCCTCCATGTTCTGGTAAGCTGTGCTCCTTTAATGCTTTCTGTTGTTGAATAGTCTGTTCATCTCCATCACTCTGAATGAGTGGCATGTGGAAATGAGGCTTCCATGTGACCCAGGACCTTGCAAGGTTGGAGTGGGGATATACAACACAGGCACATTTACAGGTGGCCACTAAGACCAGAGTATATGAGGTGCGATTTGATACAATTACATTTACCAAGAGCTCTCCAAATCCTCTAGGATCCATCTTTCACTTCACATGGTTTCTCTTTCCCATTTTAAAAGGGATTGATTCTGAGAGAGATCAGTCTGGTGATTTGCCAGAGTAGTAGCCTCAAATAGTAAATTATAACTATCCATTTTACTGAGACCTGCTGGATGTATTTGACAGATCAGCTCAACGTTAACTGTTTCTGTCCACAGATGGAGTTAGACCTGCCGAATTTCCCTGGCAATTTCTGGTTTTGCTTTATCTCTGCAGGAGCTCCTCAGGCTAATGTCCTGGGCTCAACCATCAATGACCTTCCCTCCATCATAACCATTCCTCCTTTAACACACAGTGGCTGAATCCCCAATATCACTACCCTGATTGACCAAAAACTGAATTGATCTAGGCACATAAACTGATCTAGCTACAAGAGCAGGTCAGAGGCTGGGAATCCTGCAGCAAGTAACTCCCCTCCTGACTCCCCAAAGCCTGTCCACTATCTACAAGGCACAGGTCAAAAGTGTGGTGGAATACTCCCCATTTTCCCTGGATGGGGGTAGCTCCAACAACACTCAGGAAGCTTGACACCATCCAGGACAAAGCAGCCCACTTGATTGGCACCACATCCACAAACACCCACTCCCTCCATCACTGACACTCAGTAGCAGCAGTGTGTACTATCCACAAGATGCACTGCAGAAATTCACCAAAGATCCTCAGACAGCACCTTCCAAACCCATGATCACTTCCATCTGGAAGGAAAAGGGCAGCAGGTAAATGGGAACACCACCCCTGCAAGTTCCCCTCCGAGCCCCTCACCATCCTGACTTGGAAATGTATCACCATTCCTTCACTGTCACTGAGTCAACAGCGTTTTTCCTCACTCCTTACAGCTCATTGCTAAAGTCCTCATTCAGACCTCCTTCATGTGTGGACCTGACTATTCCAACTCACTCTGGTCAGAATAAGGGATCAGCAAGAATTTCTTCTCTGAGGGGAGTGAATCTGGAATTCTTTACCGTAGAGGGCACGGTCATTAAGGATATTCAAATCTGACATAGAGATTTTTAATCCAGAAGGGAATCGCGATTCATAGGGAAAAGGCAGGAGTTGAGGATGATCAGATCAAGCCATGATTTCATTGATTGCAGACTGGATGGGCTGAGTGGCCTACTTCTCCTATAGTTTACTATGCTGTTTGTGGTAATATGCTGTGCACTAACTGGTTGCTACGTTAAAACAGTTTCAGTTGGGTGTAAAGGGTTTTGGTGTGACCCAAGGTCATGAAAAGAATTTTAAAAAACAGGAACAAACTCTGTTCCCCTGCCAGAGGCACAGTCATTACCCCCGAAACCTGGATGAACAGTGACACCTGGTGATGGCAATGTGTACATGTGGGTAGCATGGTGGATCAGTGGTTAGCACTGCTGCCTCTCAGCACCAGGGACCCGGGTTCGATTCCAGCCTCCGGCCACAGTTGTGGAGTTTGGTAAAAATCACACAACACCAGGTTATAGTCCAACAGGTTTATCTGGAAGCGCTAGCTCTCAGAGCGCTGCTCCTTCATCAGGTAGTTGTGGAGAAGGACCATATGAAACTGAATTTATAGCAAAAGATTAGTGTCAGGCAACTGAAATGATTTGTTGAATGTTCTCCGTACTGTGGGAAATTGCCCATTGTATCCAGGGAGCACGAGCCATGGGAAATGCAGGGTTAACTGGGACGTTCCAAAGAGCAATGCTCCCTGGGAGAGTAGCCCCAGAACCTGTCATAGTCTCATACAGAATGGAAACAGGCTGTTTTTACATCCATATCAAAACCAGAAGACCTGCAGATGCTGTCAGTCAGAAACAAAACCAGAAGTTACTCAGAACAGGAGGGTCACTGGACCCGAAACGATAACTCTGATTTGTCTTCACTGATGTTGCCAGGTCTGCCCAGCGTTTCCAGCAATTTGTTTTAGTTTCTTCACCCATCCATACTGACCACATTTAAACTGAACTCTCATATAATCAACAAACATGTTTCATTTGACTAAGATTTGATATGATTGTGAAGTATTTATTATTTTTGTTTTTCAAAATCCCAGTATATGATGTCCAGCTTTTCTGGCTCAGACGATAACGTCTGCTCTTTCATTAGAGATGGTGTGGGGGGATTGGGGGGAGCTAGCCGGTGGTGAGTTTAACCTGAGGCTCCCCATGCCTCCAGTGAGGGTGAGAGGGAGGGTCCTTTATGGCCCAAACCAACAACAACAACAGAAATTGCTGGAGAAACTCTGCTCCTCTGGCATCATCTGTGTAGAGAGAAACAGAGACTTTGAGTCTAGACCTGATAGTAACTAGCACTAGGAAAAGGTGCTAATTATGTTGATGATAGGGAAGGGGAGAGGGTATGTGGGGTAAGTGGATAGGTGGAGGCAGAGCCGAGCGAGAGGGAAAAGGTGGGGGCTGCAGGTAAAGGGATTGTTGATGCTAAATCCAGGAAGAAGATAGGTGACAGTGGGGACAATGAACAGGTGACAGTGAGTTGGCAGCTCGTGACACGTTTTACCTGGTCACCGCTCTAAAGAAGGTCAGCTCTTTGAGCATTTCTCTCGCCAGCAGCAATTACACCTCCAAACTCTTTCATTGGCTGAAGAGGAAAGATGCTATCAAAACAAATCTGCTTTTCATGAAATGAATTGGAGACTTCCTGACCTGAGACATTGAAACAATATCTCCATTCTTCTCTCTAAAAGACTGTCAAAGGATCTTCTGAAGGATCTGACAAAGCCTCAGAATCTAAACAGCTCAGCAGGAAATCAGACCTTCCTGTAGGAAGCTCCCCTCGCAGTGGGAAGGATTTGGAGCAGGGACTGACAGAATTAGCGGAGAAATTATTTGGTGATGTGATCCTGGGCAGTGTGTGAGAACATATCTTCAGGCTATGTAACTCCCAATCATTATCAACCACGGGATCTGCCCAGACTTTATAAGGAATGTTTTGGCAATGAGACTGAAAAGTTTCTCCATAATTACAGTTTTAAGTCTTGCACTGTCCCACTGATTGTTAGCTGAGCTACCAACTAAGGTCAATCTGGGATCTGCAGATAATGTGGGTTATAGATGCATCATTTTAATAAACCTAATTAACATTAAGCTACGAGACAGGGATTAGAGAAATAAAGCTGCTTTCTGTCATTAAGAAAAGCCTTGTATCTGTTTATCACTGACCCAGCTGTCCACTGTAGACAGGAGTTTGTTTCAAAGAGGATTCTCATGATATTGGCTGACAAACTAACTCTCCTTGTATTCGCATTCCGTGGTCTTCGGGTCCCCTACACAGTTTGAGAGAAATCTCTGCCATTGCCCTGTCCCTGAGGCTGCTCAGTTAGTTACTGGCTGTTACTGGCTCTTTGAGATACAGCCCTGACTCTGTGTCATGTTTGAGACTCACACTCAGATTATTACTCCATGGCTGAGGATTTTTGTCATGTATTCCTGGCAGCTGGGTGTCACTGATATTTATTGTCCAGTTCCCTTGATGATGGTTGTCATGAGCGGGATCAGAAATCCCAGGCCCTAGTACTGCCCCTAGTCTGAGTGATGCCCCATCCCCCTGCCTGCCATCCCGACCTCAAGCCCATGGTGCCTCAGTGTATCCCCTGAACTATCCCTGGGTGTCAGCCACCTTTACTGAGTCACAGAGCTCTATGGTTCATGTAATGGCCCATTGAGTCTGCTCCACTCCAAACCAACCCCCTGACTATTCTAATCCCATTTCCCAGTACGTGGCCCATTGCTTCGGCATTACAAGTGCACAATGAAATCTTCTCAGCCACTTTAGGCGATGATATACACTGCATGCTGTTAGGGAGAGAATTCCAGGCTTCTGACCCAGTGACAGTGAGGGAACAGCGATATATTTCCAAGTCAGCAAACGCAGGGGCTTGGAGAGGAACTTGCAGGAGGTGGGCTGTAGGTATTCCCATGTAGCTGCTGCCCAACACTTCCCTATCTTTTACCCCAATTCCCAAAACCCGGTGGGGATAAAGGCTGGCGTTCCATTCACCTTCCTCATTACTTGCTGCACCTGCATGTTCACCTTCAGTAACTTGTAGACAAGGACACTCTCATCCCTTTGTTCATCTACACTTTGCAATCTCTTACATAAAAGCCAGAAGCAGGAGGAGGCCATTCTGCCCCTCAAGCCTGTTCTATCATGGCCACAATTCCACTTTCCCACCCACTCTCCATGACCTTACAACCTGTTACTCATTAAAGATTTGTCTGTCTCCTCCCCACATTTATTCAGTGTTCACCACTCTCTCTGCGATAGTCAATTCCACTGATTCAAAACCTTAGAAGAGAGGTAATTCCTCTCATGTCTGACTCTGCTTTCTCCCAAAACTATCCCCTCTCCTTCTAAACTCAATTCCCTTCAGCATGTTACATACCTCATTTACAGAACAGACAAGTGCTAGGAAGAGAGGGGGAAGTAGCAATTTAAGAAAACTTCTGCCCGGCCGTGACTCATCCAAAAGAGAATCTTATATTTTTGGACATTATATTTGATCAGTCACATTCTTACCCATTCACTAAGCCTATTCAAAACCCCCCACCCGAAGCAGTTTTATATCTTCCTCACCACACACATTTCCTTTGTATCATCTGCAAATTTGGAAATATCTCATTTGGACCCCATTTCCAAATCATTAAACTATATTATAAACAGCTTCGGGCAAATACCGATCCTTGTGATACCCATGGGTCACAGCCACACAAGGTAAGAATGACCAATTTATTCCTACCCTCTGTTTTCAATATTGGTCAATAATTAATCCATGCTTCCTATCTCATCTGCTTTAATTTTGGAGGGAATTTATGAAAAACCTTCTAAAATTTTAAGTGTTATTATGTCCATCTTGTCCTTCGTCAATTTTGTTCAACACCTTCAAAAAGCTCGAAGTCAGTCAAACACAATTTCCCTTTGCAAATCCACGCTGATTGTGCCCAATCAGATCATTATTATCCAAGTTCCTGATAATCACATCCATAATAACAGATTCTAACAGAACATTTTCCTACCACTGATGCAAGGCTAACAGGACTGTGGCTCCCTGTTTTCTGCCATTCCCTTCTTAAATAATGGGGTGACATTGGTTATTTTCTAACCTACAGGAATTATTCCATAATCTATATAGTTTGTAAGATAATCACCAATGCATCAATCATTTCCATGGGCACCATCTTCAAATTCTGGGATGTGGAATATCAAGTCCTGCCCGTAAATAAACTTCAGCCCCATTAATCTCTCTGGTACAGCCTGCTTGCTAATACTGATTTGTGTTTTTGTTGGATTCTCCAGAGTGTGGAAACAGGTCATTTGGCCCAACCAGTCCACACTGACCCTCCAAAGAGTAACCCACCCAGACCCATTCCCCTCTGACTAATGAACCTGACACTATGGGACACTATTGGACTGTGGTGTTCTATTCCTCATTCTCCCTCACCTCTTGTATCTCTATTTTTGGGAGATTTCATGCATCTTCCTCAGTGAAAACAGACACAAAACAATCATTTAGCTTCTCGCTATTGCTAATTATAAATTCTTCTGATTCTGCCCACCAGCAATGTACATTAATTTTAGTCAAATGTTTCTTTTCCATGTACCTATAGAAGCTTTTATTATCCATTTTTGGTGGGTTTTGTTTGTTCTAGATTGCATTCATATTGTATTCTCCCTTTGCTTATCAGTTTCTTAGTCCTTTTTTGCTGTGTTCAAAAAACCTCCCAACCCTCAGATTTATTACTCTATAGACCTCTTGTATTCTTATTAGATTAGATTAGATTACATTACATTACAGTGTGGAAACAGGCCCTTCGGCCCAACAAGTCCACACCGACCCGCCGAAGCATAACCCCCCCATTCCCCTACATTTACCCCTTACCTAACACTACGGACAATTTAGCATGGCCAATTCACCTGACCCTGCACATCTTTTGGACTGTGGGAGGAAACCGGAGCACCCGGAGGAAACCCACGCAGACACGGGGAGAATGTGCAAACTCCACACAGTCAGTCGCCTGAGGCGGGAATTGAACCCGGGTCTCTGGCGCTGTGAGGCAGCAGTGCTAACCACTGTACCACCATGCCGCCCTCTTATGATGTGGAGGTGCCGGTGTCGGACTGGGGTGGGTAGTCAGAAATCACCCGTCACCAGGTTATAGTCCAGCAGGTTGATTTGAAACGTAGTGCTCCTAAAGCTTGTGATTTCAAATTAACCTGTTGGACTATGACCTGGTGTCAGATGACTTCTGACTTTATTCTTATGCAATTCTGAACTTTCTTTGTGAACAGTAGTTGACTGACCTTTTTGAACTTTGAAGAAATGTATCATCGCTGTAACTCGTGATCATTCTTTAAGGACTGTTCATTGCCCATATACGGTCATGTCTTTAAATGTATTTTCCCAATCTACTTCAGCCTGTGCCTTATTTCTTCATAATTTCCCTTATTCAAATTTAACACACCCACAGAAATGTAACTCTTTTGTTTAACGTGAAGCACTGGGTTAGTGATTTTTTTTCAAGTCGTGGCCTTCATGAGGTTGATAGATGCAGATTCCTGACTGTCACGGAATTCACCTGCTCACAGCCTCAGAACCAACGCACCGTCGTCGGTATCGCTCAATCACCTTACTGGCACAGCAAGATCCCATTTGTAGCTGAGGAACCCTGAAAAGCTGCTTTGATTCTGAAATATCTGAGAGTGCATCACCCAGCACTCGGACAGTGGAAGAATTGTGAGATTCACCTTGTTCTAGTGCCTTCTCTGAATGTAAATTATCGCCCAGTGCACAGAACAGAAATGAACCCCCACATTCTCCAGTTGAATCTACAGGAGGCAGTATTCACTGGTCAGGGGTATGGTCAGTGCTTTCGATGTTCTGTGCTCAGAGAGGAATAGATCATATTAGCCTCTAAGTTCCCATCCCTGATTACAATCCAGTGACTCCTGATATTTGTGTTTATTTCTTCAAAGAATGTGTGGGTCCCAATATTTTAGTGGGCGGCACGGTGGCACAGTGGTTAGCACTGCTGCCTCACAGCGCCAGAGACCCGGGTTCAATTCCCGCCTCAGGCAACTGTCTGTGTGGAGTTTGTACGTTCTCCCCGTGTCTGCGTGGGTTTCCTCCGGGTGCTCCGGTTTCCTCCCACAGTCCAAAGATGTGCAGGTCAGGTGAATTGGCCATGGGAAATTACCCGTAGTGTTAGGTAAGGGGTACATGTAGGGGTATGGGTGGGTTGCGCTTCGGCGGGGCGGTGTGGACTTGTTGGGCCTGTTTCCACACTGTAAGTAATCTAATCTAATCTAATTTATTGCCTGTCCCTAGTTGCCCTTGAGAAGGTGGGGGTGAGCTGCCTTCTTGAACCACGTTAAAAATCACACAACACCAGGTTATAGTCTAACAGGTTTATTTGGAAGCACTAGCTTTTGGAGCGCTGCTCCTTCATCAGGTAACTGTGAAGCAGGATCAAAGACACAGAATTTATAGCAAAGGATTACAGTGTCATGCAGGTAAAATATATTGAACAAACCTAGATTAAATCTTTCATCTTTTAGAATGGGTTTGCTGGTTTCAGTTCTTTAATATGTAAATCCCAGAACTTTTTAAGTCACATTCAAGAGATGTTAAGGTTTTATTTTTAAAAAAGGTGCCATCTCAGCTCAGACAATGCATTAAAGGTGTGAGGTGTGTCTGTATCCCAATCTTGAGTCAGACTGGTTCTATTTCCAAAGTAGGAATTTATAAAATATTACATGGATTGACTGCCTGCAGATTGTGTGCTTTTAAACAAAATAGAATGATTCTGCAAATATAATATAGATAGATAAATATAAATAGACTTACCTGTGTGAGCATGTGCCGGAGAAAGACAGACAGAATGAGTGTGTGCATGAGTGCGCATGAGAATGTGCATGTTTGGTGTGTACAAGCTTGGTAAAGTATGTGTGTGTGTGTGTGTGTGTGTGAGAGAGAGATGGGGCATAAGCCTGTGAGAGGGTGAGAGTGTGGGGGGTGTATGTGTGTGAACCCAACCCATCAACTAGCCTCAACTAGGACCTTGGGTTCATGTCACACTACAACTGACCCCACTGCAACACACACACATACACACAAGCGCTCTCTCATATACACACACACACACACAAACCCTCCTCACACTCTCACCCACGTACACACCCTCTCACAGGCTTATGCCCCATCACACACACACACACACACACATACTTTACCAAGCTTGTACACACGCAAACACGCATTCTCTCATGTGCTCTCACACGCACACGCTCATTCTGTCTTTCTCCTGCACATGCGCACACAGGTAAGTCTAAGGGGTCATTTAACATTTGCACAATTATATTTGCAGAATCATTCTATTTTGCTCAAAAAGCACACAATCTGCAGGCAGTCAATCCATGTAATATTTTATAAATTCCTACTTTGGAAATAGAACCAGTCTGACTCAAGATTGCGATACAGACAGACTCTAACATCAAACCTTTAATGCATTGTCTGAGCTGAGATGGCATTGTTTTTTTTAAATAAAACCTTAACTTATCTCGATAATGTGACTATAAAGTTCAAGGATTTACACATCAATGAACCAAAACCTGTAACCCATTCCAAAAGATGAAAAACTTAATATATCATTTCAGTTGCATCACACTAGTCTTGTGCTATAAATTCTGTGTCCTATGATCCTGTTCCACAGTTACCTGATGAAGGAGCAGTGCTCCGAAAGCTAGTGCTTCCAAATAAACCTGTTAGATTATAACCTGGTGTTGTGTGACTTCTGACTTTGTACACTCCAGTCCAATACCAGTTTCTCCAATTCTTGAACCGCTGCAGTCCCTGTGCTGAGTTGACCCACAATGCCCTTAGGGAGGAAATTCCAGGATTTTGGCCCAATGACAGTGAAGGAACGGTGATACATTTCCAAGTCAGGATGGTGAGTGGCTCGGGGGGGGAGCTCCCAGGGGGCGGTGTACCCATGTACCTGCTGCCCCTTGTCCTTCTAGCTGGAACTGGTTGTGGGTTTGGAAGGTGCTGTCTGAGGATCTTTGTTGAATTAACACAGGGCATCTGGTAGATGGTACACACTGCTGCTACTGAGCGTCGGTGGGGGAGGGAGTGGGTGTTTGTGGATGTGGTGCCAGTCAAGCGGCTGCTTTGTCCTGGATGGTGTCAAGCTTCTTGAGTGTTGTTGTAGCTGCCCCCATCCAGGGCAAGTGGGGAGTATTCCATCACACTCCTGACTTGTGCCTTGTAGATGGTGGACAGGCTTTGGGGAATCAGGAGGGGAGTTACTCACTGCAGCATTCCTAGTCTCTGACCTGCCCCTGTAGCCAATGTGTTTATGTTTGTTTTTCCTTTTCATTTACTGGATGAGGGTGTCACTGGCCAGGCCAGTATTTATTGCCCATCCCTAATTATCGAGAGGGCAGTTAATAGTCAACCACATTGCTGTGAGTCTGGAGTCATTCATCGACCAGACCAGGTAGGGATGGGCAGTTTCCTTCCCTAAAGGACATTAGTGAACCAGATTGCTGGGATTTTCCAGCAATTGATAATGGATTCATGTTCATCATTAGGCTCTTAATCCCGATTTCAAATTCCACCATTTGCCGTGGCGGGATTCAAACCTGGGTCCCCAGAACATTACTTCAGTCTCTGGGTTATTATCCAGCGATAATACTGCTAGGCAATCACCTCCCCAACATGGGGGTCCAGTTGAGTTTCTGGTCAATAGTAACCCTCAGGATGTTGATAGTGGGGGATTCAGTGACGGTAACACCATTGACTGTAAAGGGCGGTGGTTAGAGTGTCTCTTATTGGTGATGGTCATAGCCTGGCATTTGTGTGGCGTGAATATTACTTGCCGTTGTCAGCCCAAGCCTGGATATTGTCCAGATTTTGAACATGGGCTGCTTCAGTATCTGAGGAGTGGTGAATGGTGCTGAACATTGTGTAACCATCGGTGAACATCCCCACTTCTGACCTTATGATGGAGGGAGGGTCATTGATGAAGCAGCTGAAGGTGGTTGGGTCTAAGACACTGCCCTGAGGGACTCCTGCAGAGATGTCCTGGAGCTGAGATGACTGATCTCCAACAATCACAACCATCTTCCTATGTGCTGTTGGAGAGTGAAGGTGAGATTGTATCTGTGTCCGTGTGTGTGCGTGTGTCTGTGTGTGTGAGACATTTCTACTCCCCAGACTCACCTGCCCCTTTGCCTCCAGAAGAGAAAGTGAAGGGATAGTCAGGAATCGGAGTGGACTCTGGGTAACGAAGGGGAATTAGAAACAGCCCCTGTGAATCCTGATTAATGGAAACAAATCCTCGTGCAGCAGCTGGTTACTTAGATCGAGGTTAAGAAAGATGATGATCTGCTGGGGAGGGAGATTGTGTCGATGATGTAGCTAAGCTGTTTCAGCTTTAAAACCAGCTTTAGGAAAGCATGTTGACCATACACTGCAGGCTGATGGACAGAGAGGTTTGGCTCAGTCCAGCCTCTCAGAGAATCAACAGCCTCCCGTTTTCCTAAAGCTGGATGGGTTTCTCAGAGTCCCCCGTTGGGGTGCCCAATCTGACCATTGGTCCATTCGATGGCCCTCAGTGGCCACATATTGCCCCGCGGGGCACCTATGTGACGGTGGCCATTCTGATGGGCACTGTGGTCATCCTAGCCTCCTTCATGAATGGGATGGTCATCCTGGTCTCGGTCAGGTACAAGAGGCTCCGCTCCCCCCTCAACTACATCCTGGTCAACCTGGCCATGGCAGACCTGATGGTCACCTTCTTTGGCAGCACCATCAGTTTCTCCAACAACATCAATGGATACTTCACTCTGGGGCAAGCTATGTGTCAGTTCGAGGGTTTCATGGTGTCTCTAACAGGTGGGTCTTCCCTCAATTTCTCCCCAGGATTCTCCTGATATTCCCGCTCTCTCCCCCACCTTCCCTGCAAACACCCCCCCACCTCCCTTCCCTCCATCCCCCAACCCATGACCACCTCCTGAAAATTACTTTGCTCTGGATTCTGCTACCCTCCATCTCGGAGAGGGGAGCTTGGTTTTCTGGAGTTGGCACGATCCCTGGTCTGTACCAAGAGCGTCAGGAACACTGCTCCTTCATTCATGCAACCCCAAACAGCCCGCTTGTACCTCCTTCCCAATCCCACCGACAGGTCTGCCCAGACAGACACATTGTTTCTGCCTGCTCCTGCCCCACAGAACTAATCTTTTCCTATTTCATTTCGATCTTTTCTCTCCTCATCCTGTCCTCTCCCACTTACACCTACAATTCCTATGACACTTTATATCAGTTTCAGAATTTCCAGTTTGCAGGCTCCAGCTGCATCCTCTTTAACATGGATGTGCAATTCCTTTATACACCCCCCCCTCCCCACCAGGATGGTCTTCGGGCTGTATGCTTCTTTCCAGATATGAGGCCTAAACTGCTCCTATCAAGCACCACCCTCCTTCACCTGGCGGAGTTCATCCTCACCCTGAACAACTTCTGGCTTCCCTCATTTTCTTCAGGTCAAAGGGATAGCTACGTGTACCCTCATGGGTCCCAGTTATGCTTATCTCTTTGTAGAGGTATGTGGAACATTCCTTGTTCCAGTCCGATTCCAGCTCCCACCCAGATTTTTTTCTCTGGTATATCAATGACATCATCAGTGCTGCCTCTCTCTCTCATCTGGAATTGGAAAAGTTTATCTGGTTTCTGGTTCACCCTGCTCTCACCCTTATCTCTGATATCTCCCCTCCCTTCATCGACACCTCTGCTTCCATTTCTGGGGATAGGCTGGCCACCAATATCCATGACAAACTCACTGACCCCCACAGTGACCTGGCCTATACATGCTCACACCCTGCTCCCTGTGATTACTCCATTCCGTTCTCCCAGCTTCTCAAATTCCTCCCAGCTGCACAAACTGAGCTCACTGCCCACTCACAGGGTGGGGTGAGACTGGCAGCAGCTATGGGGTTAGACTGCTCCTAGTGGGCACTCCCTCTGGCCAGGCTCTTGGGGTGGCACAGGCAAGGGAGGCAGAGTTGAAAGGGGAGCAGCTCAGTTGTCTTGTTTGTTGTTTCTGACAGGTATTGTGGGGCTGTGGTCGCTGGCTATCTTGGCTTTCGAACGCTACATCATCATTTGCAAACCGATGGGCGATTTCCGCTTCCAACAGAGGCATGCAGTGTGGGGCTGTCTGTTCACTTGGATCTGGGCTTTGGTGTGGACTATGCCCCCTCTCTTGGGTTGGAGTAGTTATGTACCTGAGGGTAAGACAATGTGCACGCAAATATTCTGAACATACAGCCACCTCAAACACAACTGACAAAACGTGACATTTATTGGAGACAGTTCTGGTCACCTCACTACCAGGAGGATGTGGAGCCTTTGGAGAGGGAACAGAAACAATTTATCAGGATGTTGCCTGGTTCGGAGGGGATTAGCCAAGAGGAAAGATTGGACAAAGTTGGTTTGTTTTTCACTTGAACGAAGGATGAGGAGTGACCTGACAGAAGTTTATAAAATAACAGGTGTGGACAGTCACAGTATTTTTCCCCAGGGTAGAAATGTCAATTATTAGGGTCATAGAAGGAGGTGAGTTGAGAGGAGATGTGAGAGGTCACCGAGGGTAGTGAGCGCCTGGAAGGTGCTGTGATAAGAGGTGTTGGAAGCTGATACAACAGCAACGTTGAAAAGCTATCTTGACAGATATGTGACCGGGCAGAGAATAGAGGAATATGGACCAGATTGAGGTTTAAGGTGCTTAATTTGGAAAAGGTATCAAGAATTGAGCCAGGACTGATGGGCTGAAGGGCCTGTTCCTGTGCTGGACTACTCTTTGTTCTTTATGTTACAAAAAGAGACTAGGAGCAGCAGGAGGCCATTCAGCCCCTTGCTGTACTGTCCAATAAGATCACGGTTGACCTTTGACCTCAGCTCCACCTACCCACCCTCCCCTCATATTCCCTTTCTCCAATGATTGAACCATCTCAGTCTGGAATGGACTCTCAGCTCGAGCATGGGATAGAGAATCATCAATAACTTCCAACACAGAAACAGACCATCTGCTCCACACAGGCCTGGTCCCAGCCTCTCTCCCTCTCACCCAACCATTCTGTTCCTTTCTCCCTCGTGTGTTTCATGTGTTGACTCAATCGTGTCATAACTCGAACCTCTCCCTGCACATCTGAGTTTCACAATGTCAACGCTCCTTGCTGAAGGAGTTTTTCCTGAATTGCTGATTGCCTGTTTGTCTTTAGCTTATATTTGTGACCCAGTATCTCCTCAGCAACTGTTATCATTTTAAAGACCTTGATCTTCCCTGTCCCAGGAAAACGATCCTGGTCTCTTTAACTTCTCCTGAGAGACAGAAAACCCCTCCGTTCCAGTGTCACCCGAGTGAATCATTTCTGTCCCTTCTCCAGTTCTTCCCATTCCCTCAGGATTTCTGCAAGAATCCCGTCTGAGACCCATGGGATGAGCCTTTGCTCCTGAAGAATATTTCTCTGAGGGTGAGATTGGTGTTTCTCCCTCCCCTTTATATTTACACTCAGTGGGTTACACTCCAGTTCTGAGTCGGAAGTTGTGATTCAGGACGCCATTGGTGATTTAAGCTCATGGCCCTGGCAACCCCAGCAAGTGCAGTACCGAGGGAGTGTTGCCCTGTTGGAACAGGGAGTTTAAAGGAGACATGTGTTCCCCGCTCTCGGAGATGGGAAAGATTCCAAGGCATTATTCTGAAGAGGATCGCGTGATCTCCCCGGTGTCCTCGCCAATATTTATTCCGCAAGATCATAACATAATCGACATCCCCAGTTTTAAATTGTTAGTCCCTGGAGTTTGCTATGATTATGGTTACTCTTGATGGGCCAGAATTCTGCTCATTTCCCAATCTCTGCCCTCCAGTCCCGGTAACATCCTCAGAAACATTTTCTGCAGCTTTTCCAATTTAATAATATCCTTCCCGTAGGAAGCTGCCCTCCTTCAGGACATTGCAAAGAGTCTGTATCTGTGACAAACTGCATTGCACACTCACACTGTGTACTTCCAATGTAGTCATAGAGTGATAGAGCACAGAGACAGACCCTTCCATCCAACTCATCCATGCTGACTCGGTTTCCCAAACCAATCTAGCCCCACCTGCCTGCATTTGGCCCATATCCCTCTAAACCTTTCCTGTTCATGTACCTGTCCAAATGTCTTTTAAATGTTGTAACTGTATTTGCATCTATCACTTCTTCTGGCAGCTCATTCCACATAAAAGCCACCCTCGGTGTTAAAAAGTTACCCCTTGGGTCCCTTTTATATCTTTCTCCTCTCACCTTAAACCTATACCCTCTTGTTCTGGACTCCCCTCACCCTGGGGAGAAAAAGCTATTTGCTATTTCATCTTATCTCTGTGCCCTTCATGATTTTATGAACGTCTATAAAGGTCACACCTCACTCTCCTACGCTCTGGTGAAAAAAGTCCCAGCCTAACCAGCCTCTCCTTATAATTCAAACCCTCCATTCCCAGGAACATCTTCATGAATCTTTTCTGAACCCTCTCCAGTTTAATAATATCCTTTCTATAACAGGGTGACTAGAACTACACACAATACTCCAGAAGAGGGCGGCACAGTGGCTCAGTGGTTAGCATTGTTGCCTCACAGCACCAGGGACCCAGGTTCAATTCCTACAATCCAATGATGTGCAGGTTAGGAGAACTGCCTGTGCTAAGTTACCCATAGTGTTCAGGGATGTGCAGGTTAGGAGAACTGCCTGTGCTAAGTTACCCATAGTGTTCAGGGATGTGCAGGTTAGGAGAACTGCCTGTGCTAAGTTACTCATAGTGTTCAGGGATGTGCAGGTTAGGAGAACTGCCTGTGCTAAGTTACTCATAGTGTTCAGGGATGTGCAGGATGGGTGCATTAGTCAGGAGTAAAATGTAAAGAGATAGGGTAGGGTCTGGGTGGGTTGCTCTTTGGAGAGTCAAAGGGCCTGTGTCCACACTGTAGGGGTTCTAAGAGGCCTCACCAACATCCTATACAACCTCAACATGCACCTCCTGTACACCCCAGCTCCTGAATGGACAATTTTCCACATTTTCAGTCGAAGGCTGTGGTCACACAGCGTGCTTTTAGCGTATACTTTGTGTAATTGCAGTATGTACTCAGACTGTGTACACTGAACTCTGTGCCTGTACTGTGTATTGATTGTGTGTGCCCGTGCTGTGTCCATTTACCCACATTGACTATGTATGTGCCTGTATTGAGTACAGACTGTATGTGCCTGTACTGTATACTGACTGAACTCTGTGCCTGTATTGTGACAGGTCAATTATTAAAACTGTCTCTTTTCTGGGCATTAGGTTTACGAACGTCTTGTGGCCCGAACTGGTACACGGGAGGGAGTAACAACAACAGTTATGTGGTTGCACTCCTTGTCACCTGCTTCATGATGCCCCTCAGTTTGATTGTGTTCTCCTATGTCAGTCTGTTGGTGGTTCTCCGAGCTGTGAGTATGGGGTGAGGGAGGGAGGGGAGGGGAGGCTGGGCATTGTTACTGCTCTGTTTGTCCACCCTCTACACCCCCCTCCCCCACTTGGTCACTTGCTCAGCTCCTAGTCCTGGCATATCTCAACATGGAATGGGGGAGGAGGTCATTGCTCTCACCCCGCTCCCTCCATGGAACTACCACTTATAGTCATACAGGAACAGAAGTAGGCCATTCAGCCCCTCGAGCCTGACCTGGGACCTAACTCCATACACTCACCTTTCATCCATATCCCTCGGTATCTTTGCACAACAGAAATTCACCTCCACTTTAAAATTAACATTTAAAATTAACTGCTGTTTGTGGAAGAGAGTTCCAAACCTCCCTCACTCTCTGTGTGTCAAAGGGTGCACTCCCCTCCCCCAGTCGCCTCCTGCCACTCTGTCCCACACCAGCAGCAGATGGATTCCCTGGAAGGAGGCGTATTCAGTCAGTGGGGATGGCACAGCCCCTTAATGACCTCATCACTCTCTTAGACCCATCTAGTTCGTTCAGGTTCCTCGCACAGATCTGCAGCACAGGCCTGGTCATATGTGACTCCAGTCCGCCACTGGCTGCTTCCTCCTATCCCATTGCTGTACAACATTCGATGGGGACAATGTAGAGGGAGCTTTACTCTGTATCTAACCCTGTGCTGTCCTTGTCCTGGGAGTGTTTGATGGGGACAGTGTAGAGGGAGCTTTACTCTGTATCTAACCCTGTGCTGTCCCTGTCCTGGGAGTGTTTGATGGGGACAGTGTAGAGGTAGCTTTACTCTGTATCTAACCCTGTGCTGTCCCTGTCCTGGGCGTGTTTGATGGGGACAGTGTAGAGGGAGCTTTACTCTGTATCTAACCCCGTGCTGTCCCTGTCCTGGGCGTGTTTGATGGGGACAGTGTTGAGGGAGCTTTACTCTGTATCTAACTCCGTGCTGTCCCTGTCCTGGGCGTGTTTGATGGGGACAGTGTAGAGGGAGCTTTACTCTGTATCTAGCCCCGTGCTGTCCCTGTCCTGGGCGTGTTTGATGGGGACAGTGTAGAGGGAGCTTTACTCTGTATCTAACCCCGTGCTGTCCCTGTCCTGGGCGTGTTTGATGGGGACAGTGCCTATTTCTCTCATCTTGATGAATTTCATGTCTTTGAGAAGATTCTGGAAGGTGTCAATGAACAGTTTCAGAAGGATAGGCAGGTGGGAGATGGAGGAAGTGCTGTTTTGTGGGTGTAGGAGGAGATCAGCGCTGCGATGAGAAATGATATCAGCACTGGGGATTGGGACATGGAATCAGACTGGATAGAAATTAGAAATGGCAAGGGGAAGAAATCCTGGGTGGAAGTAATTGAAAGGAATGACAAATATCAGGAGGTGATTTTCACATGCATAAGGACTAGATAAGTCCAATAAACCTTGAGGGAGACTTCACTGAATATTTTAGCGTTTGGTTCCACAACATTCTGCTCCAAGAATCAGGAAGCAGGTTATTCTGGATTTGAAATGATGCAATGAGGTGGGATTAATCAATGATCTCAGAGTGAGGGATCCTCAAGGGAAGAGCGATCACAACGTGCTAGAATTTCAGTTGGAGGGAGAGAAACTGGAGACCCACACTAGTGTTCTAGAGTTAAACGACGCTACTTAAATTGACATGAAGTCAGATCTGGGCCGGAAAGCTGGGCAGGTGATGGGCAATGGGAGAGGTTTAAGGAGAATGTCACTTGCTCCCAACTAAAATATATTCCAGAGAGGAAGCAAGATTGTAAGAGAGATGAAACAAAACACATCCATAGCTAAGCAAAGAAATTAAAGATGATATACAGACAAAAACAATTGCACCTTACTGCAGAGGTGAGGGTAGGCAGGAAAACTGGGACCAGCAAAGAGTGGGGCAACAAAGAGGTTTAGCATTATGGGGGTTTGGGGAGAGGGAGTCGTAGATTTAAAACTGAGAAGGAATTACTTTTCTCAGGGCCACCTGTGCTTCACTCCCTGAGTACGGTGGATCCTGGGATATCGAGTAAGTTCAGGAAGGAGATAGACAGATTTTTAAGGAGTAATGGGAGGAAGGTGGAGTTGAGGTGCAGATGAGATCAGCCATGATGGTATTAAATGGTGGAACAGGCTCAAGGGGCTGAATGGCCTCCTCCTGTTCCTAATGTTCACTGCTTCCTTCCGCAGGTTGCTCAGCAACAGAAGGAGTGTCAGACGACACAGCGAGCAGAACGAGAGGTGACCCGTATGGTGGTCGTCATGGTGATGGCGTTTTTGATCTGCTGGCTTCCTTATACAACCTTTGCCCTAGTTGTTGCTGTGGATAAGGACATTGTGATTTACCCCACCTTGGCCTCCATGCCATCCTATTTCTCAAAGACCGCCACCGTCTACAACCCCATCATCTACGTCTTCATGAATAAACAGGTAGGAGCAACTCTTTCACTCAGAGTCATAAAGTCACACAGCACGGAAACAGACCCTTCACTCCAACCAGTCCGTGCCGAATATAATCCCAAATTAAACTAATTCCACCTGCCTGCTCCTGGCCCATATCCCTCTAAACCTTTCCTGTTCACTTATCTATCCAAATATCTTTTAAATGTTGTAACTTTACCCACATCCACCCCTTCCTTGAATTGGAACCCTGTGTGTAAAAAAAAATTGACCTTCATGTCTTTTTTAAATCTTTTTCTTCTCACCTTAAAAACGTGCCCACTAGTCTTGAACTCCCCCATCCCAGGGAAAAGATAACTACCATTAACTCTACCTATACCCCTCATTATTTTATAAACTTCTGTCAGGTTGTCTCTCAACCTCCTACACTCCAGTGAAAAACGTCCCAGTCTATCCACCCTCTCCTTATAATTCAAACCTCCTGATAAATCTCTTCTGAACCCTCTCCACCTTAATAATATCCTTCCAATAACTGGGTGACCAGAACTGGACACAGTACTCCAGGAGAGGCCGCACCAATGTTGTTCAATCTCGGCATAACTTCCCTGCTCCTATACTGAAAGGACTGAGGCAGTAAAGACCAAACCCTTTTTAACAACCTGGTCTACATATGACATATCTGAACCAAGGCTGTGTACGTTAACAGTTGCCAACTCCACTGTAATGGGTTCCTGGAGGTTTTATCACATGACTCTGGCTTCCATCACTCTCCTGTCATTGGTCATTCCATCATTACCAAGTCCCACCTCTCCATTATGTGATTGGACAATTCCTGTCTGTCAATCAAACAGACCCCAATCTACTTTTTAAATTGTGGATAATCAGGTTCAAAGAGAAAGGAAAACATTCTGCCTTTTTTCTCCATGTCTTTGTTTGCTGCAGAGTTTGGGAGATTTATCCACAAATCTTTGGAGTGTGTGGGACAATATGGAGAATTAGCAACCAGGAATTTGATAATGTAATTCTGGAGAACTTTCCTTAAAGTTGTGAGTGTGACAGGAACAGGGGAATGTGGTCGGTGTCTCTGACTCATACTTTCCTCTCCTCCAGACTTGACTATTTCAATATACTCCTGCTGGTCTCCCATCTTCTGTCTCACCATGAAGCCATCCAACATCCCAACCTTGCACAAAGTCCTATTGACCATCCGCCCTGGGCACAATGACCAACACTAAGCCCCCAGTTAGGAACACCTCGATTTGATAATTCTTTGTTTTCAAATCCATTCATGGCTTCATGGCCCCTCCCCCATGACCCTGTCTCCGTAACCAGCGGCATAGACAGAAATCCTGGGCCCAGGCTCCTGCTCCCATCCTGACTCAAGGACAGTGAACCTCACTCCAATTCAGGGCAATGTGATAAGCCCCCGCCCCACAACACAAGCACAGAGGGCCCAATTATTCATCCCTGTGTCAGACCCTGCTGTGGCCACGTCTTCACAGCCCTCTCTGCAGATCCTGTAACTCAGGTGTTCTGTTAGAGTGACATTTTTGTCCCTCCATCATTTATGGCTGTGCCTTCAGCAAAGACCTTGAATTCTGAAATTTCTCTCCTCTTCACTTCCTTCTTTAAGACAATCCTTAAACCTCTACTTTTCACCAAGTGCTATCCACATAATATACTGCAACGACTCTCACAGATCCCTGAGTTAGCACTATCCACCCCCATGATCTCTGGATGGACAAGGGCGGAAGGTCCATGGGAACACCACCCTCTGCAAGTTCTCCTCGAAGCCACTCATCATCCTGACTTGGGAATATATTGCTCTTCCTTCAGTGTCACTGGGTCAAAATCCTGGAATTCCCTCCCTAAGGACATTGTGGGTCAACCTACAGCACAGTGGTTCAAGAAGGCAGCTCATCTCCACCTTCTCAAGGGGCAACTAGGGACAGGCGTAAATACTGGGCCCAGCCAGTGACACCCACATCTCAGGAATGATTAAAAACATTTTTAAAAATTCCCCTAATATCACCTTCCGTGTCTCAGTGTCATTCCTTTATTTTCTACATTTTGTGAAGTGCTCAGTGAGTTTGTTGGGATTGGGTATAAATATCAGTTGTTGTTGTTTCCCCTCATGAGGACAATTCAAGGCAGCATCAGGGATGTCCTTGTCCTAGTCTCTGTCTCGATGATGCTCCTTGTTTCTGTTCTGTGTGCAGTTCCGGACGTGTTTGCTGAGCACCCTGTGCTGTGGGAGGGTCTCCGAGGATGAAGCCACCTCGTCCACATCCAGCAGCAGGAGCCGGACTGAAGTTACGACCCTTCCTGAGGGAGGAGGGGGTGGTAACAGAATCACACCAGCTTGAGGTGCTTCAGGGTGAGGGGCTTGGGGCTCTGGCACCTGGATCAGTTGGCACATTGGCATGACCTAAGCTTTCACTGCCACAGCCTCTGTCTCTTCCTCAGAGGAGACTGATCATCAGCTCACCTTCACAGCCCAGGAACACTCACACTCATGGGCTGTCCCTCAGGCAGGTTCCACTCAACACTGCGGCTCACCCCCACCTTCACCTCACAACCCACTGCACCTCCAACCCCATGTCCACCTCCAACCTCATACCCACTACCAACCCCACCTCCAACCCCACCCCCACCTTCACCCCACAACCTAACCTTCACCCCCAACCCCACCTCCAACACCATACCCACTACCATCCCCACCTCCAACCTCATACCCACCACCAACCCCACCCCCACCTTCACCCCACAACCTAACCTTCACCCCCAACCCCACCTCCACCACCAACCCCACCTCCAAACTCATACCCACCACCAACCCCACCTCCAACTCCATACCCACTACCAGCCCCACCTCCAACCCCATATCCAGCACCAAACCCACCTCCAACTCCATACCCACCACCAATCCCACCTCCAACCCCATACCCACCACCAACCCCACCTCCTACCCCAAACCCACCACCAACCCCACCTCCAACCCCAAACCCACCTCCAACCCCATACCTACCCACCAACCCCACCTCCAACCCCAAACCCACCAACCCCAAACCCACCACCCGCACCTCCAACCTCGTACCCACCTCCATACCCACCTCCAACCCCACCTTCACCCCACAACCTAACCTTCACCCCCAACCCACCGCACTTCCAGCCCCATACCCACCAACCCCATACCCACCACCAACCCCACCTCCAACCCCATACCCACCACCAACCCAACCTCCAACTCCATACCCACCTCCAACCCCACCTCCAACTCCATACCCACCTCCAACCCCATACCCACCTCCAACCCCATACCCACCTTCACCCCCCAACCCAATGCACCACCAACCCCATACCCCCCTTCACCCACACCGAACACACCTCCAACCCCAACCCCATTTTCACCCCTCACCCCACAATCTTCCCCCTACCCCACAAACCTATTCAGAGAGACAGTCAGCTCTTGCAACATCCCTCCAGCTCAGGGTCACCTCTCCACCCCCACCCCCAACTCCAATTCCAACTCCTCACCCACATCCCCACACATACCCCCAACCACTATTCTACGACATGGTGCTGTTATTACGTGATATTCTGATAATGCAGAATCACATGGGAATGGAACTATCGCGTTATATCAGAACCAACCGTATTCTGCATTCTGTTCTATGACCCTGATGTACCTGTGTAAAGTAGGGTTTGTCTGCATAACACAGAAAACAATAATTTTCACTGCATCTTGATACATGTGACAACAATAAATTAAATCAACAAAGGTTACATGGTCTGCACTTGGCTAGCCTCCTATGGTTTCAAATATCATAGGATTCAATCCTCTGTCCCTGGAACATTAGACTGGGTTCCTGGATTACTAATTACTATCACATCCCCCCCACCAAAATGACTAAAAGAGTTGAGGAATACGAGGATGAGTTGGGAAGGTAGAGGTGATGTCAATGATTAAACACAACCTTGTTCCACGGTGAGAGAGGTTTGACATTGTGCATTATTCCCCCTTGCTCTCCAAGGATACTGGTCTTACTCTCAGGATACTGGTCTTACTCTCAGGAATTGTCAAATAGGGTTAAACTCCAGCGTGACCACTGCAATTTCATTAAACTGGCCTGTTTTCCAAATGACAATTGACCATGAGAGAGGATAATGTTGGGAGTTAATGCTCCCCTCCCCACCATCGATCGGAATCACTCGGGTGATACTAAAGAATTTTCACCAGTTGTTCTTAATGTTTATCACAGCCATGAAATTGCTGAGGCCATTGGGCCCCATTCACCAATACTGCCTCATGCTGAGCGGCTCAAAGCAAGAAATAACAGGAGCGTGTTAAAACAGAGAGGAAAATCAAGGTGGCTTTACTCTACATCTAGATTGAACATGACAGATTGTCAAATGTAGCCTTGAAAAGCATTTTGGGACAACTTCATGGTAAAGGTAGCAGTGATCATAACATGATTGAATTTCATGTTCATTCTGAGGGAGAGAAGAGTGGGTCTATGATGAGTGTATTAAACCTAAATAAAAGCAATCATGAGTATTATCACAATGATGCACCATGTACAATATGAAACCATCATCTTCCATATAAACATTTAGCAGCTGGCATATTGCTTTTTGATTATTTGTTGAAAAAGAGAAGAAACAACAGGCGCTACAAAGACCGTTTTTAAATGGTTGCAGAGACCAATTGCCCTGTATGTTTTACATACGCGTGTATTTTATAGCATTCACGAGTACGGGGGAGAGAGGCAAGTGAAATAGCATTCTCAATCAGATCCACCATCATCAGATCAAAGGGTACAGCATGCTCAAGGGGGTGAATGGCCGCCTCCTGCTCGGAATTTAGATGCTTGTAGGTCTGAGGTAAAATTACAACAAACTCAGATGTTCTGAGTTAGTGCAGTCACTCACAGAGAACAGAAATGCTTCTAGAAGGTTCTTTATTTATTAGTCAGTTCATTCAATGATACATATGGTTCACATCCTATTCTGATCATAAAGAAAGCATTTTACGAAACAATTCACATTTAAATGACATCACCATTGATGGAGTCAACAGCACAAATGTCACAGCATTGAACCAACAGCCTCATCCACATAACGCAATCATACTCAATATATCCAGCATTATACACTGACAGGCCTGTCCCTACCAGTACGGTCCCCCAGTGTTATACAGTGACAGACCCGTCCCCACCAGTACAGTCCCCCAGTGTGATAGGCTGACAGACCTGCCCCACCAGTACAGTCCCCCAGTGTGATACACTGACAGGCCTGTCCCCCACCAGGTACTGTCCCCCATTGTTATACAGCGACAGGCCTGACCCCACCAGGTACTGTACCCCAGTGTGATACAGTGACAGACCTGTACCCACCAGTACAGTCCCCCAGTGTGATTACGCTGACAGACCTGTCCCCACCAGTACTGTCCCCCAGTGTTATACAGCGACAGACCCGTCCCCACTAGAACTGTCCCCCAGTGTTATACAGTGACAGATCTGTCCCCACCAGTGCTGTACCCCAGTGTGATACAGTGACAGGCCTGTCCCCACCACGACTGTACCCCGGTGTAATACAGTGACAGATCTGTCCCCACCAGTACTTACCCCCAGTGTTATACAGTGACAGACCTGTCCCCACCAGTACTGTACCCCAGTGTTATACAGTGACAGACCTGTCCCCACCGGTACTGTACCCCAGTGTTACACAGTGAGAGGCCTGTCCCCACCAGTACTGTCCCCCAGTGTGATACGCTGACAGGCCTGTCCCCACCAGTACTTACCCCCAGTGTTATACAGTGACAGACCTGTCCCAACCAGTACAGTCCCCCAGTGTGATACGCTGACAGACCTGTCCCCACCAGTACAGTCCCCCAGTGTGATACACTGACAGACCTGCCCCCACTAGTACTGTCCCCCAGTGTTATACAGTGACAGACCTGACCCAACCAGTATTGTTCCCCAGTGTTATACAGTGACAGACCTGTCCCCACCAGTACTGTTCCCCAGTGTGATACAGTGACAGACCTGTCCCCACCAGTACTGAACCCCAGTGTTATACAGTGACAGACCTGTCCCCACCAGTACTGTACCCCAGTGTTATACAGTGACAGACCTGTCCCCACCGGTACTGTACCCCAGTGTTACACAGTGAGAGGCCTGTCCCCACCAGTACTGTCCCCCAGTGTGATACGCTGACAGGCCTGTCCCCACCAGTACTTACCCCCAGTGTTATACAGTGACAGACCTGTCCCAACCAGTACAGTCCCCCAGTGTGATACGCTGACAGACCTGTCCCCACCAGTACAGTCCCCCAGTGTGATACACTGACAGACCTGCCCCCACCAGTACTGTCCCCCAGTGTTATACAGTGACAGACCTGACCCAACCAGTATTGTTCCCCAGTGTTATACAGTGACAGACCTGTCCCCACCAGTACTGTTCCCCAGTGTGATACAGTGACAGACCTGTCCCCACCAGTACTGAACCCCAGTGTTATACAGTGACAGACCGGTCCCCACCAGTACTGTCCCCTAGTGGTATACAGCGACTGACCTGTCCCCACCAGTACTGACCCCCAGTGTTATACAGTGACAGGCCTGTCCCAACCAGAACTGTAACCCAATGTTACACAGCGACAGTCCTGTCCCCACCAGTAGAGTCCCCCAGTGTGATACGCTGACAAACCTGTCCCCACCAGTACAGTCCCCCAGTGTGATACGCTGACAGACCTGTCCCCACCAGTACTGTACCCCAATGTTACACAGCGACAGTCCTGTCCCCACCAGTAGAGTCCCCCAGTGTGATACGCTGACAAACCTGTCCCCACCAGTACAGTGCCCCAGTGTGATACGCTGACAGACCTGTCCCCACCAGTACTGTACCCCAGTGTTATAAGCGACAGACCTGTCCTCACCAGTACTGTACCCCAGTGTTATACAGAGACAGACCTGTCCCCACCAGTACTGTACCCCAGTGTTATACAGTGACAGACCTGTCCCCACCAGTACTGTACCCCAGTGTTATAAGCGACAGACCTGTCCTCACCAGTACTGTACCCCAGTGTTATAAGCGACAGACCTGTCCTCACCAGTACTGTACCCCAGTGTTATACAGTGACAGACCTGTCCCCACCAGTACTGTTCCCCAGTGTTATACAGTGACAGACCTGTCCCCACCAGTACTGTTCCCCAGTGTGATACAGTGACAGACCTGTCCCCACCAGTACTGTTCCCCAGTGTGATACAGTGACAGACCTGTCCCCACCAGTACTGAACCCCAGTGTTATACAGTGACAGACCGGTCCCCACCAGTACTGTACCCCAGTGTGATACAGCGACAGACCTGTCCCCACCAGTACTGTACCCCAGTGTTATACAGTGACAGACCTGTCCCCACCATTACTGTACCCCAGTGTTATACAGTGACAGACCTGTCCCCCACCAGTACTGAACCCGTGTTATACAGTGACAGACCTGTCCCCACCAGTACTGCACCCCAGTGTTATACAGTGACAGACCTGTCCCCACCAGTACTGTACCCCAGTGTTATACAGTAACAGACCTGTCCCCACCAGTACTGTCCCCCAGTGTTATACAGTGACAGATCTGTCCCCACCAGTACCATACCCCAATGTGATACAGTGACAGACCTGTCCACATCAGTACTGTAACCCAGTGTTATACAGTGACAGACCTGTCCCCACCAGTACTGTACCCCAGTGTTATACAGCGACAGACCTGTCCCCACCAGTACTGTACCCCAGTGTGATATGCTGACAGGCCTGTCCGCACCAGTACTGTACCCCAGTGTTATACTGCGACAGACCTGTCCCCACCAGTACTGTACCCCAGTGTTATACAGCGACAGACCTGTCCCCACCAGTACTGTACCCCAGTGGTATACAGCGACAGACCCGTCCCCACCAGTACTGTACCCCAGTGTTATACAGCGACAGGCCTGTCCCCACCAGAACTGTACCCCAATGTTATACAGTAACAGACCTGTCCCCACCAGTACTGTACCCCAGTGTTATACAGCAACAGACCTATCCCCACCAGTACTGTCCCACAGTATTATACAGTGACAGACCTGTCCCCACCAGTACTGTACCCCAGTGTGATACGCTGACAGGCCTGTCCCCACCAGTACTGTCCCCTAGTGGTATACAGCGACAGACCTGTCCCCACCAGTACTGTCCGCTAGTGGTATACAGCGACAGACCTGTCCCCACCAGTACTGTACTGGTGGGGACAGGTCTGTCGCTGTGTAACACTGGGGTACAGTACTGGTGGGGACGGGCCAGTCACTGTATAACACTGGGGGACAGTACTGGTGGGGACAGGTCTGTCACTGTATAACCCTGGAGGACAGTACTGGTGGGGACAGGTCTGTCGCTGTATAACACTGGGGTACAGTACTGGTGGGGACGGGCCAGTCACTGTATAACACTGGGGGACAGTACTGGTGGGGACAGGTCTGTCGCTGTTTAACCCTGGAGGACAGTACTGGTGGGGACAGGTCTGTCGCTGTGTAACACTGGGGTACTGTCCTCCAGGGTTAAACAGCGACAGACCTGTCCCCACCAGTACTGTACCCCAGTGTTATACAGCGACAGACCTGTCCACACCAGTACTGTACCCTTGAGGTATACAGCGACAGACCTGTCCCCACCAGTACTGTACCCCAGTGTTATACAGTAACAGACCTGTCCCCACCAGTACTGTACCCCAGTGTTATACAGTGACAGACCTGTCCCCACCAGTACTGTACCCCAGTGTTAAACAGCAACAGACCTGTCCCCACCAGTACTGTACCCCAGTGTTATACAGTAACAGACCTGTCCCCACCAGTACTGTACCCCAGTGTTAAACAGCAACAGACCTGTCCCCACCAGTACTGTACCCCAGTGTTATACAGTGACAGACCTGTCCCCACCAGTACTGTACCCCAGTGTTAAACAGCAACAGACCTGTCCCCACCAGTACTGTACCCCAGTGTTATACAGTAACAGACCTGTCCCCACCAGTACTGTACCCCAGTGTTAAACAGCAACAGACCTGTCCCCACCAGTACTGTACCCCAGTGTTATACAGCGACAGACCTGTCCACACCAGTACTGTGCCCTAGTGGTATACCGCGACAGACCTGTCCCCACCAGTACTGTCCTCCAGGGTTAAACAGCGACAGACCTGTCCCCACCAGTACTGTACCCCAGTGTTATACAGTAACAGACCTGTCCCCACCAGTACTGTACCCCAGTGTTAAACAGCAACAGACCTGTCCCCACCAGTACTGTACCCCAGTGTTATACAGTAACAGACCTGTCCCCACCAGTACTGTCCCACAGTATTGTACAGTGACAGACCTGTCCCCACCAGTACTGTACCCCAGTGTGATACGCTGACAGACCTGTCCAAACCAGTACTGTCCCCTAGTGGTATACAGCGGCAGACCTGTCCCCACCGGTACTGTCCCCCAGTGTTATACAGTGACTGGCCCGTACCCACCAGTACTGTACCCCAGTGTTATACAGCGACAGACCTGTCCCCACCAGTACTGTTCCCCAGTGTTATACAGTGACAGACCTGTCCCCACCGGTACTGTCCCCCAGTGTTATACAGCGACAGACCTGTCCCCACCGGTACTGTCCCCTAGTGGTATACAGCGACAGACCTGTCCACACCAGCACTGTCCCCTAGAGGTATACAGCGACAGACCTGTCCCCCACCAGTACTGTTCCCCAGTGTTATACAGCGACAGACCTGTCCCCACCAGTACTGTCCCCCAGTGTTATACAGTGACTGGCCCGTCCCCACCAGTACTGTACCCCAGTGTTATACAGCGACAGACCTGTCCACACCAGCACTGTCCCCTAGAGGTATACAGCGACAGACCTGTCCCCCACCAGTACTGTACCCCAGTGTTATACAGCGACAGACCTGTCCCCACCAGTACTGTTCCCCAGTGTTATACAGCGACAGACCTGTCCCCACCAGTACTGTCCCCCAGTGTTATACAGTGACTGGCCCGTCCCCACCAGTACTGTACCCCAGTGTTATACAGCGACAGACCTGTCCCCACCAGTACTGTTCCCCAGTGTTATACAGTGACAGACCTGTCCCCACCGGTACTGTCCCCCAGTGTTATACAGCGACAGACCTGTCCCCACCGGTACTGTCCCCTAGTGGTATACAGCGACAGACCTGTCCACACCAGCACTGTCCCCTAGAGGTATACAGCGACAGACCTGTCCCCCACCAGTACTGTCCCCTAGTGGTATACAGCGACAGACCTGTCCCCACCAGTACTGTACCCTAGTGGTATACAGCGACAGACCTGTCCCAACCAGTACTGTACCCTAGTGTTATACAGTGACAGACCTGTCCCCACCGGTACTGTCCCCCAGTGTTATACAGTGACAGACCTGTCCCCACCAGTGCTGTACCCCAGTGTTATACAGTGACAGACCTGTCCCCACCAGTACTGCACCCCAGTGTTATACAGCGACAGACCTGTCCCCACCAGTACTGCACCCCAGTGGTTATACAGCGACAGACCTGTCCCCACCAGTACTGTCCCCCAGTGTTATACAGCGACAGACCTGTCCCCACCAGTACTGTCCCCCAGTGTTATACAGCGACAGACCTGTCCCCACCAGTACTGTACCCTAGAGGTATACAGCGACAGACCTGTCCCCACCAGTACTGTACCCTAGTGTTATACAGCGACAGACCTGTCCCCACCAGTGCTGTACCCCAGTGTTATACAGTGACAGACCTGTCCCCACCAGTACTGCACCCCAGTGTTATACAGCGACAGACCTGTCCCCACCAGTACTGCACCCCAGTGGTTATACAGCGACAGACCTGTCCCCACCAGTACTGACCCCCAGTGTTATACAGCGACAGACCTGTCCCCACCAGTACTGTACCCTAGTGTTATACAGCGACAGACCTGTCCCCACCAGTACTGTACCACAGTGTGATACGCTGACAGACCTGTCCCCACCAATACTGTCCCCCAGGGTTATACTGCGACCGACATGTCCGTACCAGATGATGGGATCTCTAGTTTACCTTGAGCTCCAAAACAATCCCATACAAAAGAAATATCAAACACAAAGATCAGAGATCTGGGAAGCAACATCCTGAGGGTTTGACAGTGCCAGGAAGTGAGGGGGGGGGGGGGGGCAGGGGTTGATCAAGAGTTGAGGATAAGCGTGGGGTAACAGAGGGGAGGGAAGGTGGAGCAGAAAGACAGCATGGGAAAACACAGGCAAGGAGAAGACAGACATATTCTCACATTCTTTCAGCGAGGGAGTGAGGCGGGGAATGTAGAGAGAGAGAAAGAGAGAGAGGGGGAGGGTGCGAGGATGGACAGAATGAGGCAATGCACATTAGTGACAGTGATTGAGAAACGACCTTTTCCGACAGCAATCAGGAGAGGGACAGACAGATGGACACATTATCTAATGTCCTGCCCCTGACAGCCTGTAAGATGGAGCAGGTCATAGTCGAAGCCCCTGAAGAGACTGGGATCAGGATTGATTGGAGTCGAGGGTTCATCGTTGGAAAGATGAAGTTTCAGGGGCAGCTTCTGCAGTGATTCCGGATCAAAGGACAGACCGTGGAAGGAACGGTGCTCACTGAACACATCGAGATGGTGTAAACGGAGCTGAGGGTCTCTACACAGAAGCTGCAAGAGAAGCAGAGAGAGGGTGAGACGGAGGGCAGCCCCAGTGTGGCCGCACATCCACCTTCTCTCCTCCCCCTCCCTGACCAGTCCTCACCATATGGAGCAGCTGTGTGATACCGTCGAGGGCACCAGCAGGCAATTCAGCTGGAGGGGCGGTGCAGACAGAATTCCTCAAGTTTATATTTCACCCTCCCCACAGCCAGGGAAAACACTGATTCAGTGAGCCAGCTGCCAGTGTTCTGTTGCCCTGCTCTTGCTTTGAGTGAGGGTCAGAGCCAGAGGGGGTGTCAGTGACACACAGGGTGCAGTGGATGGGAGACTGGGAGAGGAGAGGGGATCACCGTGAGGGCTGGGTCTGCACTGAGAATGGAAGAGGAGGATTACCAAAGGAAGATGGTGGTGAGTGTGACCTACCTCTGTGAGCAGGAAACTGAGGGCCTGGCTGACAACGCAGGATGGTGGCTTCATGTCTGTGCGCTCCACACTCAGCAGCATCGAGGTGTGATCACACTGTGGCTCAACTGGAAACTGAGGGTCAGACACAGAAACCAAGTCAGCACCAAAACCCCACAGGCTACCACTCCAGGCCAGCAGCAACACCGCACTCTGACTCCAAACACAACCCTGACCAGGCAATGGGGGAGGGGGGCGTGGAAACAGGGAGTGGGATAGAGAGGGAGCAGGATGGGGAGGGAGTGGGTTGGGGATGGGGATGGGGATGGGGGACAGAGCCTGAGCAGGGGTAAATGCTGCTCAGCTCAGAGTCTGAGGTACAGGAAGGTTTGTTAACCCATCCATCCATGTTCCCTCCCTCTCTCCCAAACCAAGCCCCAGCCCTTGGCTACCACCTTCCTCAGTTTCTCTCCCATCCCCCCACCCCCAACATCTCCCCCACAGCCCTCCCCCCTCCCAGGCACCCTCCAAAGGCCCCCCATCTACCACCAACACACCACCCCATCCGGCACACCCCCATCTCCCCCACACCCTTCACCATTTCCCCTGCCCCCTCCCAGGATACGCCACCCCCCCACCAACCTCCATCCTCCCCACACACCCCCAACCACCACCCCCGCCGGGCCCCTCATTCCCCCCCCAGTCTCCCCCCACCGTCCCAGGGACTCTCCCTATCTCCCCCCCACACTCTCCCAGCCCCCGAAGGGAGTTCGGTCCCTCAAGGCTCAGCCAGTGGTGAGGCAGTGTCCGATCCTCTGAGTAACAAAGCCAGAATCTCTGACTGACAATGCCCTCGGAGGCCCAGGCTGTACTCTCAGCCTGGAACACCACACTGCCACGTTGTTACCTTGCCAATGAGCAGAGCGAAGAGGAGGACTCCGAGGGACCACCAGTCAGCTGCATGGCCGTACGGACCACCCTGTAATACCTCAGGAGCTGTGAACCAGTAACAGGTCAGGTATCAGCAACTCGAGAAACTACTGTGAGGATCCGAAATCAACACGGCCCACTTACCCAGAGCTGTACGGTAAAACACTCTGTCAATACCGAGACAAATCCAGCCCAAAATTCCCTCTTGTTCCTGTTACTATCTCCCTGTTCTCCATCCCCACACCCTCCAATTACAGTTTGACCCCGATATTTCCTTCAATAACCACCAGCTCCGGTCGGACCTCAACAACAGTCCTGCAGCAGGTATCCCTGATCACCAGAGACCCGTCCTGGACCCAGGCCCAGGCCCAGGCCCAGGCCCAGGCCCAGGACCAGGACCCAGGCCCCAGGCCCAGGCCCCAGGCCCAGGCCCCAGGCCCCAGGCCCAGGACCCAGGCCCCAGGCCCCGACCCGGGACCCCGACCCAGACCACCCTGTGGCCTGAACCCGACACCCCTCCCCCACCACTCCAGGCTGGTGCCCTTACCCATGTACTGCATGGTTCCACAGATGGTGTAAGCCCTCTCTCCCCGACACAGTCTGCGGCTAAAGCCAAAATCCGTCAACTTGAGGTGACCTGAGAGACAGAGAGAGAGAGAGAGAGAGAGAGAAAGAAAGGGGGGGGGGGTGCAGAGTGGGACAGAGAAAGAGGGGGGAGAAAGAGAGAGTGTGACAGAGACAGCAACAGAGTGGGAGAGACAAGGAGAGGGAGAAATAGAGCGAGACAGATACAGAGAAAGAGGGGTGGAGAAGCGAGACAGGGAGGGGGAGAGCGAGGCAGGGAGGGGGAGAGCGAGGCAGGGAGGGGGAGAGCGAGGCAGGGAGGGGGAGAGCGAGGCAGGGAGGGGGAGAGCGAGGCAGGGAGGGGGAGAGCGAGGCAGGGAGGGGGAGAGCGAGGCAGGGAGGGGGAGAGCGAGGCAGGGAGGGGGAGAGCGAGGCAGGGAGGGGCAGAGCGAGGCAGGGAGGGGCAGAGCGAGGCAGGGAGGGGGAGAGCGAGGCAGGGAGGGGGAGAGCGAGGCAGGGAGGGGCAGAGCGAGGCAGGGAGGGGCAGAGCGAGGCAGGGAGGGGGAGAGCGAGGCAGGGAGGGGGAGAGCGAGGCAGGGAGGGGGAGAGCGAGGCAGGGAGGGGGAGAGCGAGGCAGGGAGGGGGAGAGCGAGGCAGGGAGGGGGAGAGCGAGGCAGGGAGGGGGAGAGCGAGGCAGGGAGGGGGAGAGCGAGGCAGGGAGGGGGAGAGCGAGGCAGGGAGGGGGAGAGCGAGGCAGGGAGGGGGAGAGCGAGGCAGGGAGGGGGAGAGCGAGGCAGGGAGGGGGAGAGCGAGGCAGGGAGGGGGAGAGCGAGGCAGGGAGGGGGAGAGCGAGGCAGGGAGGGGGAGAGCGAGGCAGGGAGGGGGAGAGCGAGGCAGGGAGGGGGAGAGCGAGGCAGGGAGGGGGAGAGCGAGGCAGGGAGGGGGAGAGCGAGGCAGGGAGGGGGAGAGCGAGGCAGGGAGGGGGAGAGCGAGGCAGGGAGGGGGAGAGCGAGACAGAGAGGGGGAGAGGGAGACAGAGAGGGGGAGAGGGAGACAGAGAGGGGGAGAGGGAGACAGAGAGGGGGAGAGCGAGACAGAGAGGGGGAGAGGGAGAAAGAGGAGAGATGATTAAATGTCAGTTTCATGAAATACTCATCAACTGAACATATCAATTTATTGCTATAGAACTGATTTGATTTAAAAAAAGGTTGTTGCTTTTGTCCTGAACCTAAACTTCCTGAAGCCTACTCTCCGCAGCCCTGTGCTTCCCTCAGAGCAGACAGTGTTCCCATTGGTGGGAGGCTCGAACACTAGAGGGGCAGAGGTTGAAGGTCATCGGCACAGGGAGCAATGTGAATAAACGTTCTCACAGAGCGACTGGTCAGGTTCTGAACTGCTCTGCCCAAGTGACTGCTGGAGGCTCTGGAGACTGAACTGGACCATTATCTCGAGGTTGTTGGTAAAAGGAAGGGATGTGAGATGAGGAGAGTTACTCTCACTGAGGTACAGTCCAGAAAAGACAGATCAAATGGCTTCTCTCTGTGCTGGAACTATTGTGTGATTCTAACAACAATTTGTATTCCTCTAGCGCCTTGAATGGAATAAACTCCAAGGAGCTAGACAAGAGCGATAACGAAGTAAATGTTGACACTGAGCCAAACAGACAGATATTCGGGGATATTGATGACAGAAGGAGATTGAAGGAATAACTGAATGAAGGGAAGAGAGGCTGAGAGGTGGAGAGGATTAGGGAGGGAATACCTGAGTTTGGGGCCTAGGCAGCTGAAGGTGAAGACACTGACAGCAAAGTGATTACAACGAGGGCTGTGTGAGAGGCTGAATGAGAGAAGCACAGGTATCTTTGAGGGACTGGAGGAGATGAGAGAGAAAAATAGGGAGGGACAAAGTTCTGGAATGAATAGAAAACGATCAGGAAGGTATTCAGAGTACAGGTTGCTCAGTTGCAGTTTCTGTTACACCTTGCCATTTCCCCAGAGGACGGTAGGTCTGTTCCCTCCTCAGACTGAGGGTCACCACACCCCAGCCCAGGGGAAAGGTCGAGAAGGTGGGACCTCCATGGTGGCCTCTGGTTTCTATTTTATAATGCTCTGTTATACCTGCCCACTACAGCCAGTGACGTATCACAGCATTGGGAGTGAAATCAATCTGAAAACTCCTGCTTACCTCGTTCATTCAGAAGAACATTCTCCATCTGTAAAGGGGCAAAGTTCAAAGTTTAACGTCTGAGCCCTGAACAGGTAAGTGCACCAAAACATCAAAGGCGCTCAATCTGATGCTGACACATTCAGAGACCCTGGGCACAGAGGGACATCATTCAGACCAGCCCTCCCTCCTATAACCTTCAACTTGCAAATCCCTTATCACCTGCCTATTTCTCACATACTCGTTCATTCATCAGATGTGGGTGTCACTGGCTGGGCCCAGAATTTACTGCCCTATCCCTACTTGCCCCTTGAGAAGGTGGGGGTGAGCTGCCTTCTTGAACCGCTGCAGTCCATGTGCTGTGAGCTGACCCACAATGTCCTGAGGGAGAGAATTCCAGGATTCTGACCCAGCGACAGTGAAGGAACGGTGATATATTTCCAAGTCAGGATGGTGAGGGGCTCGGAGGGGACCTTGCAGGGGGTGGTGGTCCCATGTACCTGCTGCCCCTGTCCTTCTCGATGGAAGTGGATGTGGGTTTGGAAGGTGCTGTCTGAGGATCTTTGGTGAATTTCTGCAGTAAATCTTGTAGATGGTACACACTGCTGCTACTGAGTGTCGGTGGGGGAGGGAGTGGGTGTTTGGGGATGTGGTGCCAGTCAAGCGGCTGCTTTGTCCTGGATGGTGTCAAGCTCCTTGAGTGTTGTTGTAGCTGTCCCCATCCAGGGCAAGTGGGGAGTATTCCATCACACTCCTGCCTTGTGCCTTGTAGATGGTGGACAGGGTACCTGCGGTCTGACTCATCTCCAACCTATAGTGTAGCCCCTACAGCTTGGACCCTGCAGTGACGTGACAATGAACAGAGAGAACTCCTACCTTCACATCCCGGTGAATAACACCGAAATCGTGGAGGAATCCTACAGATGAAGATAAAAATAAACAAAATATTTAGAGCCAACAGAAACAGGGAACTTGCATTTCTCTCATACATTTCATCACCTCAGGGCATGTCAAAGTGCACTAAAACCCAATGCAATGCTTTTGAAGTGCAGAAAATGTTGGAACACAGGATGTGCAGTAACCAACGGTGCTCAACCACATACCACAGAAAACACTCTGATAATGTGAAGGTAAACTGTTACTGTGGCATCGATAAAGGGATACTTACAGTACTGACCCTGAGTGCAGCACTCACTCAGCACTGACCCTCCGATAGTGCGGCGCTCCCTCAGCACTGACCTTCCGACAGTGCCCACTCCCTTAGCGCTGACCCTCCGACACTCCCGCAGCACTGACCCTCCGACAGTGCGGCGCTCCCGCAGCACTGACCCTCCGACAGTGCGGCGCTCCCGCAGCACTGACCCTCCGACAGTGCGGCGCTCCCGCAGCACCGACCCTCCGACAGTGCGGCGCTCCCGCAGCACCGACCCTCCGACAGTGCGGCGCTCCCGCAGCACTGACCCTCCGACAGTGCGGCGCTCCCGCAACACTGACCCTCCGACAGTGCGGCGCTCCCGCAGCACTGACCCTCCGATACTGCGGCGCTCCCGCAGCACTGACCCTCCGACAGTGCGGCGCTGCCGCAGCACTGACCCTCTGACAGTGCGGCGCTCCCTCAGCACTGACCCTCCGACAGTCCGGCGCTCCCTCAGCACTGACCCTCCGACAGTGTGGCGCTCCCGCAGCACTGACCCTCCGACAGTGCGACACTCCCTCAGCACTGACCCTCCGACAGTGCCCACTCCCTCAGCACTGACCCTCCGACAGTGCGGCGCTGCCGCAGCACTGACCCTCTGACAGTGCGGCGCTCCCTCAGCACTGACCCTCCGACAGTCCGGCGCTCCCGCAGCACTGACCCTCCGACAGTACGGCGCTGCCGCAGCACTGACCCTCTGACAGTGCGGCGCTTCCTCAGCACTGACCCTCCGACAGTCCGGCGCTCCCGCAGCACTGACCCTCCGACAGTGCGACACTCCCTCAGCACTGACCCTCCAACAGTGTGGCAATTCCTCAGCACTGACCCTCCAGGTTGTGGGTTGGCTTCTCTCACGCGGTGACATATGAATGTAGCTGAGGTGACCCCCCGTGCACTCACCGATAGCGGAACCTAACTCGGCTGCAAACACTCGCACTGTGTCCTCTTCCAGTGGGTGACAGCCTCTCCAGAGCATGTTGAGATCTCCAGCGCTGTGGTAATCAAACACTACAGGACCAATCAGAGGGAGAACAGTCACTGCCAGTGGACATAAAATGGACAGGGCAGCTGAACGTTCAGCCTGTCACAGAATCACCACCAGATATTTCAGGAATCACTCCGGGCTGGGATCTCACTCACACAAACCACAGCAGAATGGAATCCAACCCTCATTTCGATTTGTTAGATGTCCCTGGCTTCTGAGCACACTTTGTCTTTTTTCTGGTGAAAAATGTGAGGATAAAGCTAGCTCAGCACAGACAGCAAAGTTCACAACCTCAGTACTGTCTTCGATCTGCCAAAGAGACAAACTGCAGAACATCATCGTATCTCAATACAATGACATTGAGGGGTACTTTGGGCCTTTGTTCCATAAAGAAAATTTGAGACAGAGATGCCGAGTGGTCTGCTCAAAGCAGGAAGGTAAAGAGCTGGTGAGGCCATGATTTATTTCCTTATTAAGTTGAAACAATAGAAGCAGCCTGAATGGGTGGGATCAAGTTCCCACAGAACTGGGGTTTTTAGTTTTACCTTTCTGCAGTTGCTGGGGTCTTGATGCTGGATGTGGAAGCTCTAATTCCTCTCTCTGTTACCGAAAAAGCTGGGGTTGTCTTGCTAGAACTGCATGTGAGACAATCTCTTGTACTGAATTTGTCTTTGCTCAGGGCGTGTTTATTGGATGTTACCATATTGGAACAGTTCACAATAGTTAATAATATATGTTATTTTGTTAAGCATTTTGATAGAATTACAGTTATGCCAATTATTTTGTTTTTATTTGTCTGTATTTTAACTGTGGTATAAAAATAAAGGGTATTTTGCTTACAGTCAAGTTATTGACCAATTGAATTGCATCTGGAATGCAACACCTTACACTTACCTTTAAAATAAGAAAAACATTAAGACCTAGGTTATCTATTTAATATCTTTTCCCCAGAATGGGGGAGTCCACAATTAGAGAGCATAGGTTTAAGGTGAGAGTGGAAAGATTTAAAAGGGACCACAGAAGGTGGTACGTGTATGGAATGAGCTGCCAGAGGAAGTGGTGGAGGCTGGTACAATTACAGCATTTAAAAGGCACCTGGATGGGTATATGAATAGGAAGGGTTTGGAGGGATATAGGCCGGGTGCTGGCAGGTGGGACTAGATTGGGTTGGGATATCTGGTCGGCATGGACTAGCTGGATGGAAGGGTCTGTTTCTGGGCTACACAGCTCGATGACTATATTTGAGGGGTTTGTTCTGATCCAGAACAAAAGCAAAGGAAGCCATTTCGCCCAATTAATCAGTGCTGGCTTTACTGGAGAGTACTTTAGTCAGTGTCTCTTCTCTGTCTTTCCCCATGCACATGTACCTATTTCTCTGTTAAATATTCCTCCAATTCCCTCTGTTGCTGCCAGTGATTGTGCTTTAACCAGCTCATCGGATAGTATTTTCCAAATTGTATAAAGACGTTTATTCTCATCTCATTTCAGTTTTTTTTAGCTGGTCACTATAAAAGCTGTGCCCTGTCTGGTTATCACCACCCATTTAGTAGACACCCTGACAAAACCCTTTGTGATATTAGATACCGCGACGATATTTCTTTGTCTCAGCCTTCTCTCCTGAGCGCTACCCTCATCTCTCTGGAAACCCAGCATCCCTGGAACCACTTCTCTCTGCCCCTTCCCAAAAGCCTCTTCCTTTCTCAGACTCGGAATCTTTCCCCTCCATTCTCCTTCCTGGTGCCAGAGATGCAGGAACAAGCCAGCTATTGGGCCCTTGCCCAGCCACCTGCTGCCCTCTCCTTGCCTCACTTTGTTTCAACATTATTTAATTTTAGCTTCTTCCAGATGCTGTCATTCCCTCTTGCAGATATCAGGCTCCTCCTCTGCAGGAGGTTTGTCTGCAGCACCCCATGCTAAGTGAGGGCTGAGCGTAGCCATGTACGCATACCTGCACATACATGTATGCAAAGACATGTATGTACACACACACACACACAGACACACCTATGCCACCCAGACTGCACGCGCACACACACGTCTTCTCTCCTCACCATTGTGAATAAGCTCCAGTTCTGAATTCCTCCTCATTATAACAGAAAAGGAGGACATTCTGCCCCTTCAAGTGTGTTTGCCCATTCCATGAGAACTTGACTGACCTGAATCTATACATCTGGCTTTGCCCCATATCACACAATGACTTTGTTTAGCAGAATCCTATCAATCACAGATTTAAAATGAACCATTAATCACTGCTTGAGGATGAGAGTTCCACATTTCTATCATATGCTGTGTGTAGAAATCTTTCGTTACTTTACCCCCGACATCTGGCTCTAATTTGTAGACACTACCACCTACGTCCCAGACTCCCCAGTCAGAAACAGTTCCTGTCTATCTAACACAACAAACCCTCACATTCCTGATATTGTCAAACAAGTGAGCCTTTAACCTTCAAAATGCCAAGGAATACCACAATAGTTTGTGCAATCCTTGAGTGAACCTGCCCCTCCCCCCACACTTTCTCACAGTACACTCCAGACCCTAACCCCTCGAGTGAACCTCCCTCCCCCCACACTCTCAGACAGTGCACTCCAGACCCTAACCCCTTGAGTGAACCTGCCCCTCCCCCCACACTCTCAGACAGTACACTCCAGACCCTAACCCCTAGAGTGACCCTCCCCCTCCCCCCACATTCTCAGACCGTACACTCCAGACCCTAACCCCTAGAGTGAACCTCCCCCTCCCCCACACTCTCATACAGTAAATACCAGACCCTAACCCCTCAAGTGAACCTCTCCCCCCAACACTGACAGTGCATTCCAGATCCTAACCCGAGTGAACCTGTCTCCCTCCACACACTCAGATAGTACACTCCAGACCTTAACCCCTCTAGTGAATCTCCCCCCCCCCACACCCTCACAGTACACTCGATCCTAACCCCTCAAGTGAACCTGCCCCCCACACTCTCAGACAGTACACTCCAAACCCTAACCTTTCGAGTGAACCTGCCTCCCCAAGGGGTTATGGTCTGGAGTGTACTGTCTGAGAGTGTGGGGGAAGGCAGGATCACTCCAGTTTAAGGATGGTCTGTATTGCTGTGACTCCAAAACTGATCCAGCCCCTCTCAATCCTACTCCTTCAGAAGTGGAGCCTGTTGGAGAGGGTTCATGTTATCCACAATGATACTAGAGAGAGGGGGAGGAGGTGTGTGTTTGGAACAGATTGTGTAAACTGGCAGGAGCAACAGTAGGAGCTGGGAGCCTACAGGCCAGTAGCTACACACAGCACAATTAAATACAAGCAGACTGGCCTGGGGGGGGGGGGGGGGGCAGGGGGTGGGGAGGATGGGACCCTCTGCTGCGTTTGGTGAACTCACTAATGAAGAGTAGGCGTGAGGTCTGCCAGCATTCCCGTAAGCCCTGGACAAACGGATGGTGGACCTGCTTCTGGGGAGGAGAACGAGAAAGAAACATGTCCACAAATAGCTCTTGAGGCACATTCACCTTGTGGGGGTGGGGGTGGGGGTGGGGGTCGGGGTGGGGGTTGGGCAAGTCCAGCTGAAGCATCAGCAGGATGCTCCGACAGGAGTTACAGGGTGGGAGCAAGGATCACAGGGGCAGCAGGAGATGGGTTAGAGAACCTCAGCTTTTACAAAAGTAATTCAGCTCATTCTGGGAGCTCCAAATGGTCCCCAACCTTCCTGGGGGGGACACAGTTCTAGTGTTCCAGTCTGCTTTGTGAGCATATATTAGGGGGACATTTACAAGTGATTAGAGTTTTAGTTAGTTGCGTTATTTGTGCCAATGGTTTATATCTGTTTGTTTGTAGCTATAGTCGAATTGCTCATTATAAATTATAATTCTTATTGCGTACAGAAACTTGGTCTGTCTTGCTATCAAGCTTGGACTGAATGTTACGTAAATTGGGGAACAGTGCATATCTTTTACAAAAACCTAACTTCTGGTATGACGCTGGGAACAGCCTGGTTACATTTACAGTTTGTCACTGCAATCAGATGTAACAGAGGGATGAACGGTGTGGTGGGGAACTAGATGGGAACAGAGCGAGGTGCTGTAAGGTGGAAAAGTGATGAGATCCAAATGCAGAAAGAGGGAGTGATGATGATGACGTGATCAGTTTATCTACAGTGTGCACTACGTACAGGATGCTCTGCAGAAATTCACTAGGACTTCTTAAACAGCACCTTCCAAACACATGATCACTTCCATCGAGAAGGACAAGGGGCAGCAGATACATGGGAACACCATCCCCTGCAAGTTCCCCTCCCAAGCCCCTCACCGTCCTGACTTGGAAATATATCGCCGTTCCTTCACTGTTGCTGGGTCAAAGTCCGGGAATTCCCTCCCTAAGTACATTGTGGGTCAACCCACAGCACACGGACTGCAGCGGTTCAAGAAGGCAGCTGACCCCCACCTTCTCAAGGGGCAACTAGGGATGGGGTAATAAATGCTGGGCCCAGCCAGTGACACCCACATCCCAGAAGTGAACGAAAGAGTTGCCCAGCCAGTCCTCCCCCACCCCATCCCCTCGCTTCCCTCAATCATGGGAGTAGCCACTGCTGTGTGGAGGAGATACAGACCGTGGGGGGGTGGGGGGGGGGCAGTACAGGGAGTGGGAGTGGGGACAGTGTGGTGACCCGGTGTGGGGTTGGGGGGGGGGGGGGGTAGGTGGTGAAGAGGGATTGCGGATGCAGGTGGGGGGGGTTTGAGGGGCAATGCCGTACACACTGATTGGACGAGGCCTCCTTACCTGAAGAGTGACTCCCTCTTTACACTGCTGCAGCATTTGCTGTCGAAGTATTTCTGTCTTCAGCAGTACCTGTGGGGAAAGCACAGCTTACAGGGTGACCGAGAACAAAAACATCATTCATTACATCGAGACCACATCTGAAACAATCAATCCACAGCAGACTGTGACTAAAGTCAGTGAAAAGTTTCAACATGCAATCCATCCCGGTTCCAGAACTGTTAAACTCATTCCAAAACCAAATCAGGAGGCTGGAGTGAGTCACTGCACACAAGGACACTTCAAGGGTGAAGGACATCATACAGACTGTGTAGAGGGAGCTTTACACTGTATCTAACCCCGTGCTGTCCCTGTCCTGTGCAAGTCTTGGGAGTGTTTGATAAGGGGAGCTTTACTCTGTATCTAACCCCGTGCTGTCCCTGTCCTGTGCAAGTCTTGGGAGTGTTTGATAAGGGGAGCTTTACTCTGTATCTAACCCCGTGCTGTCCCTGTCCTGGGAGTGTGAGATGGGGGACAGTGTAAAGGGAGCTTTACTCTGTATCTAACCCCGTGCTGTCCCTGTCCTGGGAGTGTTTGATGGGGACAGTGTAGAGGGAGCTTTACTCTGGATCTAACCCCGTGCTGTCCCTGTCCTGGGAGTGTTTGATGGGGACAGTGTAGAGGGAGCTTTACTCTGTATCTAACCCCGTGCTGTCCCTGTCCTGGGAGTGTTTGATGGGGACAGTGTAGAGGGAGCTTTACTCTGTATCTAACCCCGTGCTGTCCCTGTCCTGGGAGTGTTTGATGGGGGACAGTGTAGAGGGAGCTTTACTCTGTATCTAACCCCGTGCTGTCCCTGTCCTGGGAGTGTTTGATGGGGACAGTGTAGAGGGAGCTTTACTCTGTATCTAACCCCGTGCTGTCCCTGTCCTGGGAGTGTTTGATGGGGACAGTGTAAAGGGAGCTTTACTCTGTATCTAACCCCGTGCTGTCCCTGTCCTGGGAGAGTTTGATGGGGACAGTGTAGAGGGAACTTTACTCTGTATCTAACCCTGTGCTGTCCCTGTCCTGGGAGTGTTTGATGGGGACAGTGTAGAGGGAGCTTTACTCTGTATCTAACCCCATGCTGTCCCTGTCCTGGGTGTGTTTGATGGGGACAGTGTAGAGGGAGCTTTACTCTGTATCTAACCCCGTGCTGTCCCTGTCCTGGGTGTGTTTGATGGGGACAGTGTAGAGGGAGCTTTACTCTGTATCTAACCCGGTGCTGTCCCTGTCCTGAGAGTGTTTGATGGGGGGACAGTGTAGAGGGAGCTTTACTCTGTATCTAACCCGGTGCTGTCCCTGTCCTGGGAGTGTTTGATGTAGATGGAGCTTTACTCTGTATCTAACCCCGTGCTGTCCCTGTCCTGGGAGTGTTTGATGGGGGACAGGGTAGAGGGAGCTTTACTCTGTATCTAACCCCGTGCTGTCCCTGTCCTGGGAGTGTTTGATGGGGGACAGTGTAGAGAGAGCTTTACTCTGTGTCTAACCCCGTGCTGTCCCTGTCCTGGGAGTGTTTGATGGGGGACAGTGTAGATGGAGCTTTACTCTGTGTCTAACCCGGTGCTGTCCCTGTCCTGGGAGTGGTTGATGTAGAGGGAGGTTTACTCTGTGTCTAACCCCGTGCTGTCCCTGTCCTGGGGGGGTTACCATAGAATCCCTAGTGTGGGGACAGGCCATTTGACCCAAGAAGGCCACGACAACCCTCTGAAGAGCAACTCTCCCAGACCTGTTTCCCTACCCAATTACTCTACATATCCCCTGACCAATGCGCCTAACCTACACATCCCAGAACACTACGGCCAATTTAGCATGGCCAATTCACCTGAGCTGCACATCTTTGGACTGTGGTAGGAAACCGGAGCACCCGGAGGAAACCCACGCAGGATGTGCAAACTTCACACAGCCCGTCGCTCAAGGCAGGTATCAAACCCGGGTCCCTGGTGCTGGGAGGCAGCAGTGCTAACCACTGAGCCGCCCAGTCGTTTATATAAACCACAATGCCAAGGTCCCCAGCCTCAATGCTGTGGGACCCCGATGTTTTTAATACTGTTGTATGAACCTGTATCGATAATTACCTTGAGAGCGTAGGTCTGCTCATCGGTCCTTTTACAGACTTTCAGAATCGGTCCAATGGAGCCTTTGGTGATGAGCTCAATGTCCTGAGCAGGAGAGACACAAACAACATTTAGTGACCCAGAGTGTCTGATGCCATCTTGTGGAGGGGTTGGAAACTGGGAGCTGCACATCGGTTTGGATTGAATTTCTTTTCAAAACTGGAAATTTCCCTCAAGTCGAACTCTGTTGTTGATGACTGATTGATAAGTGATCAACTGCCCAATTGATCAATAATGCCATCATGCTTGTAACATTTCAATATACAAAACTCAAGAAGCCTGACACTACTGGGACAAACCAGCCTGCTGACTGGCAGGCATCACATTCCTGATGAAGGGCTTATGCCTGAAACATCAACTCTCCTGCTCCTTGGGTGCTACCTGACTGGCTGTGCTTTTCCAGCACCGCACTATTTGCATCTGATTGGCTCCTTCAACAGTCAGTACCTGTGCAACAAACACACCGGAGCAGCAGCGTGAACTATCTACACAACGTACTGCAGCAGTTCCCCACAGTTCCTATTACAACTTATGGAAATTGCAGTCAGAGAATTGATGCATTTTTGATGTATTTGGGTAAATAAAATGATCCCAGAACTGGGAGAGCATCTAGTGGCCAGAGCTTGAAACTACACCGTGATGTTTACACCCCATATATCTCGTGTAAAAGTCATCCCTAATATATCGTATTATAAACCTCTTACAAAGGAAACTGCATATTCCCATTATCCCACTTAAATGAAATACCATTCATTCATTCATTCATATCGGTAACTCTACTCATTGCCCTCTGTTTACTATTATTGCATCTCTATTCATTCACTCATAACTCTACTTAGGCCACTTGGCTCACGACAACATTCATTCATTCAGACCGGTACTAAGTCTATTTGTACCTAGCGCATTTTATTCACTATACATCCAAGAAATAATATCATTCACAAGTTAATCATTTTAATTGTGCCATTATACCCGAATTAAAGAGAAATATATTAGTTACATGTATCTTTAATTCTTTAACAAATTTGTTAACGTTGCTGAGGTTCATAACAAAAGAGAGGAAATGGGAGGGAAACGGAAGAACTTGGCTGGAAAGTTTAAGACGCTTACACATTCAGATTTTAATAAATGTCTCATTTTAAGTGTGCCATTATACCAGGCCGTGACCATGTTGAAGAGTGTGATTTTTACAGGATTTCAAAGAATCTTTGACATGTTCAATTTTCATTCCGGTGTGTATAAATAACATTTACTCCCAGTAATGTATAAATATATAAATGTATAAATAACATTTACTCCCAGTAATGTATAAATATATAAATGTATAAATAACATTTACTCCCAGTAATGTATAAATATATAAATGTATAAATAACATTTACTCCCAGTAATGTATAAATATATAAATGTATAAATAAATGTATAAATAACATTTACTCCCAGTAATGTATAAATATATAAATAAAGGTATAAATAACATTTACTCCCAGTAACCCACTCCGGTTTCTCTTGGTTTACATCTGGTTTACACCTTTACCGTAATTTACAGAGGTACCTCGATTATCTGAAGGACAAGGGCGGGGATTATTTTGTTCGGATAATCAAATTCCAGATAACACAGTTGAGCCGAGATTCGGAACCTTGTAATCTTGCCAGATAACATGATATTTGGTTAATCGAAGTTCCTCTGCATTGTGTTTTTCTTCTTTACCTGGGATTAGTTATGCGATCAAATTGACTTCTGGTAACAATATGGTATTTCAAGCATGAATTTCAGACCCTCAAAACTAGTGCCCAGGTATTAGTTGACCCTATAAATTGAACCTTTAAATGTTGTAATTGTACCAGCCTCCACCACTTCCTCTGGCAGCTCATTCCACACACGCACCACCCTCTGTGCAAAGAGGTTGCCTCTTAGGTCTCTTATAAATCTTTCCCCTCTCATCCTAAACTTATGCCCTCTGGTTTGGAACTCACCTACCTGAGAGAAAATATTCACACTACCCATGTCCCTCTTTTTTTTTCAGTCTCTTTTTCACCAAAACCTCAATTTCTCTAGTCATCCAGCATTCTCTACACCTACCAGCCTGGCCCTTCACCCTAACAGGAGCATTTTGCCTCTGGCCTCTTGTTATCTCATTTTTGAAGGCTCCCCGTTTCCCAACCTTGCTACAATTTAGAACTTTAACTTTTTGATAGAAAAGTTAAATGGAATTTATTTCCACAGGAAGTTACAATGATGATTGGTCTGGATATGTGACCACAAATCATGTCAAAGGGAATTTTGTTCAAGCAGTTTGTTTAATAAAAACAGAAAGACATTGAGAGACACGGTTTTCTTCCCTAAAAAGACAAAAACTTTGATCAATATAATTTTGAGTAAATATTATTAAACTGCAGACAAAGCTGATAGGAGGTTTGAAATCTTCATGGAAAGATACCTGGAATTCCTGCTCCAGCCGCTGTGATCGGAAGGTGAATACTGGAAAGAAGAGAGAGATGAATTGGGGGAACGGCCACTCCGTGTTTCTGGAGATGTTGGACTGGGCCCGATCCCTGAGGATCTTCCGTGGTAGTGCAGACTTCTTCTGAGCTCTTTGAAACATGTCCAGGGGGCACAGGCTGGACAGGGAGGAACCCACTCTGGACAAAACGCTCTTCCATTTTGAGATGGACGCACAATTTTCAGTGGCACTCCCTCCCTACAATGTGAACCAGTGAGAAACAGAGGTGATGGGAGTTAGGGAAATGGACAGACCATACTAACTCTCAGAGAGGAAGACTGTAAGTCACCAGACAGTCAATAACAGCAAAGTACTGTGGATGTTGGAAGCTGGACATTCTTCACTTCCTGCAGCAATTAATGTTTTGATTTCAGCTAAATTACAGACTCAGTAAGCAGTGAGGAAGCATAAGGGATATTGTTGTTTATTTACAGCAATAAAGAAGTTTTGCTGCAACTGCACATGGATTTGTTGGAATTGCAGATGTGTTCTCTTCCTGTGGTTTCACACACACCAACTTCTGCAAACTGTGGAAGTTTATTAAAGCTTGTACAAGATAGGTGACCCCCCCCACCCTACAAGCACACTAGGTTGAGTCAAAGTGAGGCTCTGAACACAGAAAGCACATCTCCTTTATATAGATCAGTTGCAATGCTTGCAGATGCTCTGGCCACTCCACTACAGTCACATGCCACTTAAGACAACCCCCGTCACTCAGTCACATGTTACTCCAGGGACAATGTCAGGATGAGATCATATTCCGAGATAATGCAAATGCTAATGTGCTAATCCTGGAGAACACTTATGCAGGAGATTTCCTGATTCAGTAACCAAGAGAGAAAATACTGGAAAATCTCAGCAGGTCTGGCAGCATCTGTAAAGAGAGAAAAGAGCCGACATTTTGAGTCTAACTGACCCTGGTTTCAGATTCCAGCATCCGCAGTAATTTGCTTTTATTCCTGATTCAGTGCTTTCCCAAGACAATACAGGTGTGACATACCCCTGGCCAGAAAGCAACACATTTTTAAGCTCTGATCTCCAGCATCTGCAGTCCTCACTTTCTCCCAGAAAGCACTTCTGAATGGAAGAGATTGAATTGATAGTTTAACTTGACAATAGCAGGGGAGTAACATCTAAATGAAATGTAAATTACAATGGATACCTATCCGCATTCTCTCATGGCTTTCACCCCCACCCAAAGACAATGCATTAATATTACATTACTGTCCAGAGAGATAGTCCCATTTAACCTTATATCATTACAGATGGAACATGATCTCAGGATAAAAAGGGGCAGCCACTTCAGGTGGGGATGAAAAGGGGACAGGGTCACAGGAAGAAGGTTCTGGGGGCGATAGCGGGACTACCCTGACAGAGAGCCAGCACCAGCACGTCGGGCAGAACCGCCGCAGCCCATAATGGGGGGCGGGGCCATTGGTCTGGGCGGGGTCTTCGAGGATGTGGGCGGGGCTTGGGACATATGGGCAGGACCGACAGGGTGTGGGCGGGGCCCGGTTGGGTAACGGAGGGGCCAATCAGGGAGGAGGGGCCAATCAGGGAGGTGGCGTGGCCAATCAGGGGGAGGGGCCAATCAGGGAGGAGGGGCCAATCAGGGAGGTGGCGGGGCCAATCAGGGGGAGGGGCCAATCAGGGAGGAGGCGGGGCCAATCAGGGGGTACGACGGGGGGCGTGGCCGGGAAAACATGGGCGGGTCCGTAGAGGGCCGTCCTGTCGGGAGCCGGGGTCTCTCACCGGAGGGTTGGGGGGAATAGACCGCTTACCCGGGCCGCAGTCCGTCCACTGGCCATCACCCGGGTCCCCCCGACCGCGGGTTTCTCACATAACCCGCATCGGAGAGCCCTGAATCTAGGCCGGGCGCCGATAACCTTCCCGCTGCACGCTGGAGGACCTGTATCCCGCTGCACGCTGGGATGCTGGAGGACCAGTCTCCCACTGCACGCTGGGATGCTGGAGGACCAGTCTCCCGCAGCACGCTGGGATGCTGGAGGACCAGTCTCCCGCAGCACGTTGGGATGCTGGAGGACCAGTCTCCCACTGCACGCTGGGATACTGGAGGACTCAGGTGTTGCTGCAGGACGGGTCATGTGATGAAACGTACAGGTTTTAAGAGGGACGAACTGCATTTTGGTGGCGCCGTCGTCACTAACAGGATGTCTCAAAATATTGTTTCTACTTACGGAGGTTTTGAAGTGGAGTCACCGGAAATTCAAACACAAATAAATGCACAGAAAGATCCCGCTGTGATAAATAAGCAGGAAATCTATGTTAGTGTTTGGGAAGCGTCACCCTATTCTTCACAGGGACAAAATAAGGCCATTCAGCCCATTGAATCTGTGCTATCAGTGATTACGACCATGTCTGGTCTGATTATGCCTTCAATCTGTAGGTCATAATGTTGACAAATCCATCCTACAATACTGTATCATCAATGACTCGCTGCCCTCTAGGGTAGAAAGCTCCAAAGATCAGTGACCCACTAAGAGAAAAAAACACTCTTTCTCATCTCCATTTCAAACGGGAGGCTTGTTATTTTTTAATGGAGGCCCTTTGAACTAGATTCCTCAAAGAGGGGGAAACATCTTCTCCGCATCATCCCTACCAGGTCCCCTACAATAGATTGCCTCTCATCGTTCTGAGCTCCACTCAATAAAAACCCAACCTTCTCACCTTTCGTCAGAGGACAAACACTTCCTTGCAGGAATCCAGAAAGTTAACCTTCTCTTCACTGTATCTTATGGGTGGCTATCCCTCCTATACACAGAACTTCAGCTCCCGTCCCACCTCTGCCCTGTACGTTTGTAGCAAGACTTCTCAGTAGTACTTTTGTGTCCAACTGCCATAATAAAAGTCAAAGTTAAAAACCACACAACACCAGGTTATAGTCTAACAGGTTTATTTAGAAGTACATGTTTTTGGAGTGCTGTTCTTTTGTTCACCATTCCATCTACCTTCCTATTGACTTGTTGGACCTGCATACTAATTTTAATTATTCATGCACAAGCACTTAGCAGCCTCCTTCATTAAAATAATCTGCAAAATTTCAATTACTGCCAAAATTAACAATTTTGATTTTTCACATTGTGCACTATCTAATATTGTGTCAACTCAATTAATCAATTCTTTGCAGGTGCTTTGTATCCTCTTCACAACTTGCTTTCCTATCTATTGGCAATTTATCAACAATGCAATCAAGGCAACAGGGACTAATCCTTGCGATATTCCACTTGATTCAGTTTCCCATCTTAAAAGTGATCATTTTGTCCTGTTTCTTATTGGTTGCTTCAGACTAATGTATATAACTTCCCTCACACACTGACCCTCTCTGGGGTACAGTCACAGACTCTCACTGGGATACAGTCCCTCACACATACTGATTCTCACTGGAGAACAGTCCCACACACACTGACTCTCACTGGGGCACAGTCCCGCACACACTGATTCACTAGGGTACAGTCCTGCACATACTGACCCTCGCTAGGGTACAGTCCCACATGCACTGACCCTCACTGGGGGTGCAGGATCCCACACATACTGACCCTCACTGGGGCGTGGGGTCCCACACACACTGACCCTCACTGGGGAGTGGGGTCCCACACACACACACATTGATCCTCACTGGGGCACAGTCCCATACACACTGACTCTTACTGGGATATGGTGGCACACATGACTGGCTCTCACTGTTGGACAGCTCCCACACACACTGACTCTCACAGGGGTACAGGGTCCCATACATTGTGAATAGGGTTGCTGACCTTCTAATCTGATATTGTGTGAATGGAAGATGGCCTAAACTCTGGAAATAAATGATGGTAATATAGGTTACGAGTGAATGGTAGAGATCAGCACAAACAGTGGGAATATGGTTTGACAAGTTAGCAATTTCTAACCAAATGCTCCGTGCTGTTCGGTATCTGATATCAATCTGAGATGAATCTCACTGCCTTAGGCTCCTCTCAATAATCCAGCAGCTCCTTTATTACAAATGTGATTGTCTGTCCAAGCCTCTTCAATGTCCTGTGGTCAAATACAAATCTTCCTGTCTTTCATTACTTAAAAGTTTAATAATTATGCTTTCCAAACTGAAATTTTTTTACATATGATTTCTGTTAGTATAGGTGCCAGAGTATGCCACCTCTGTGTGAATGGATTTATCTTCACCTCAATGTGCTACTGACAATTTGCAATTGATATCTCTTGAAGTCCTTTGACTGGAGAAAATGGCTTTTCGTTCTTTGCTGTTCATCAAAATCCAAAGTAATTTAAATCTCCTCTCAGCTTTTCCTGCTGCAATAGAAATAGGCTACAGAATCTCAGAATGGGTCCAGCACAGCCAGCAACTCAGCCCATCATCTTGGTGGTCACTTCCTGTATCGCCTCAAAAACTCCGCAAATTCTTCCTTTTCAGATTATATCAAATTCCCTTTGGAAAGCCTTTCAGGCAGCATGTTCCACTGAAAACATTTATCCTTGTAACACCATTACTTAAATTGTCAATTAACTTAAATCTGTGCCTACTCATTGTTGATTCTTCTGCTAGTGTGATCAGCTTTGTCCAAACCCTCCATGATATCTGTCAAATGAATCTCCTCTCAACTTTCTCTGAGGAAAACTTCTAACTTGAGCAGAAAAGTTCTAACTTCTGAAGTTCTCTATGTAACTGAAGCTACTCATCCCTGGACTCCTTCTTGTGAATCTTTTCTGCACTCTCTAATGTCCTCACATCTTTCCTGAAGTGGTGCCTGAAACAGGACACTGTGCTGCAACCGAGGCTGGACCGGTGTTTTATCCAGCTTTAATATCATCACAGTTTACCCATATCGGGCCTTGATTCCCATTAAGTTTGTATTTGTTTGAACTAGGCTCATTCTGTTAAAATTGACCAGGCTAATGCAAGCAATTACAGGTGTAAGCACAAATTAAATTGTTTTCAAATTGAGTTTGCATGATTTTCTTCACTAATTTGAAGGTAAATCATCACAAATGTGGAATCTCTCGTTGTTCATAAGACTTGCCAATTGAGAAAATGAGATTTCTGCAGTTGTGTTCATCTGTAACTGTTCCTGAAGACCATCTTCACAGTAACCTTTACTGTTATGTTAAAGACACTTCTGAACACAGTACAAAACATTTTCCACAATGGCAAACATTTACTTTACAAAGATATATACCAACGAAATGGTTCGATATAGCTCTGTGAAGACATAGAGTAATACAGCATGGAAACAAACCCCTTCGGAGAAAGTGAGGTCTGCAGATGCTGGAGATCAGAGCTGAAAATGTGTTGCTGGAAAAGCGCAGTAGGTCAGGCAGCATCCAAGGAGCAGGAGAATCGACGTTTCGGGCATAAGCCCTTCTTCAGGAATGAGGAGAGTGTGCCAAGCAGGCTAAGATAAAAGGTAGGGAGGAGGGACTTGGGGGAGGGGCGTTGGAAATGCGATAGGTGGAAGGAGGTTAAGGTGAGGGTGATAGGCCGGAGTGGGGTGGGGGCGGAGAGGTCAGGAAGAAGTTTGCAGGTTAGGAAGGCGGTGCTGAGTTCGAGGGATTTGACTGAGACAAGGTGGGGGAAGGAGAAATGAGGAAGCTGGAGAAATCTGAGTTCATCCCTTGTGGTTGGAGGGTTCCTAGGCAGAAGATGAGGCGCTCTTCCTCCAACCGTTGTGTTGCTATGGTCTGGCAATGGAGGAGTCCAAGGATCTGCATGTCCTTGGTGGAGTGGGAGGGGGAGTTGAAGTGTTGAGCCACGGGGTGGTTGGGTTGGTTGGTCCAGATGTCCCAAAGGTGTTCTCTGAAACGTTCCGCAAGTAGGCGGCCTGTCTCCCCAATATAGAGGAGGCCACATCGGGTGCAGAGGATGCAATAGATGATATGTGGGGAAGTGCAGGTGAATTTGTGGCAGATATGGAAGTGCCCCTTGGGATCTTGGAGGGAAGTAAGGTGGGAGGTGTGGGCGCAAGTTTTGCATTTCTTGCGGTTGCAGGGGAAGGTGCAGGGAGTGGAGGTTGGGTTGGTGGGGGGTGTGGACCTGACGAGGGAGTCACGGAGGGAGTGGTCTTTTCGGAACGCTGATATGGGAGGGGAGGGAAATATATCCCTGGTGGTGGGGTCCTTTGCCCTATTGGATCAGGTAGCAGTTAAGATTCCATATTACTGTGGAATCAGACTGACGTGAAACATAGAGTATAGAAGCAGGAGTAGGCCATTCGGCCCTTCAAGCCTGCTGCACCATTCAATATGTTCATGGCTGACCATCCAACTCAGGTCCCCTGTTCCTGCTTTCTCCCCAGACCTTTTTTTATAGATTAGATTCCCTACAGTGTGAAAACAGGCCCTTCAGCCCAACCAGTCCATACCGACCCTCCGAAGAGTAACCCACCCAGGCCCATTCCCCTCTGACTAATGCACCTAGCACTACGGGCAATTTAGCATGGCCAATCAACCTGCCCTGTACATCTTTGGACTGTGGGAGGAAACCCCAGCATCCGGAGGAAACGCAAGCTGACACAGGGAGAATGTGCAAACTCCACACAGACAGTCACCCGAGGCTAGAATCGAAGCTGGGACCCTGGTGCTGTGAGGCAGCAGTGCTAACCACTGTGCCGCTCCGATCCCTTTAATCCTGTGAACTATATTTAACTCCTCCTTGAGGACATTAAATGTTTTGGCCTCAGCTGCTTTCTGGATGAAGATATTTCTGTCCTAAATAGCTGGCTGTGTGTTGTTACACTGTGAGCCCTGAGGTCCTGGAGTGCTGCAAAGTTAAGGATAACAGGTTTTCTTCTTTACAGGACATTAGTGAACCAGATGGATTTAAGGACAATCAGTTATAGTTGTTATGATCACTGTTACTTTATTTTATTAATACTCCATATTTATAACTGAATTTAAATTACATCTGTTGCTGTGATGGGATTTGAACTGATGTCGCCAGAGATTAAGCCTCTGCTTGTTCAACAGCATCAATGCTCCAGCACTACCTTCCACCTTTCAGAGTTGGTGGAGAGCTTATGGAGAACTGGGTAATGTCCCTGCTTCTGAGGCAGAAGCTCAGCATTGGCGTCCCAACCAGGATTTAATGGTCAAATAAAGATGTTTCATTACACAGTGCAAGCCCCTTCCCCTTTGTGACAACTGGCGAGTGCTAAGAGTGGGAGAGAAATGCATGGTCATGTGTGTGATAGAAAAATATTGGAGCCTTCATCATCACCATCCACAGGCACAGACATCAAAATTCACTAACAGTGTGTGTCGCCACAAAAGATCAAAGATTGTCTGAGTGAACGTAACACACTTCCACTTAGAATCTGAAACCTAAATACAGACTGAGCTGACTAGCTGTCATCAGGGGCAACCACCTAACAGATGCTCTTAATAACTTAGGTGGCAACAAGATGGCTTCTCGATGCAAGTAACACAACAAAATGGCTTCTCAGCTGCTAACTGACAATTGTGGTATAGCTGCATAAATGACTAACCACAGTCTGCTTCAATAGAGATTAGCAGACAACGCGCCCTTTAAAGCCTAGAAATAACTCGACAAGATAAGACAGTCATAGCCATCCTGACTGGCCTTCAGGTGCAGCTGCAATGGCTCGCTTACTGAGATAAGGGTGGCCTAAGCATTGGAAAAATAAAGTTGGTTCCAAGGAAATATCATTGGACCAAGTAACTGTCAAATAAAGCAGTATTGTGTATTGATTAGTAATGGCCTATACCCTTCTTTAGGAAAAGTATAAAAATATCTTAGTTTTAAGCCATGTGTGCAGCTCCTCTGAGGAATATGGAAGGGCTCAACTTCTGTATTCCTGGGGGGGTCCAGATCTTCACCACCATTAAACTGTTGGATCGGAGACTTTATCATAATTTTTAATATGATATAATCCATTTACAGCTGGATTAATCACACTAGGTCACCGCTGTTAAAGTACTTCGCTGAGTACTTGTTAATGGAAAGAAATTATACGTTTTTTGCTCTCCCAGTGCATAGGGGATTACACATTTGTAATTTTACAAATGAACTTGGACGGAACTTTCAATTTACATTGGAAGAGTAGTACAATATCAAATGCAACCTGGATCCTGGTTGAGTTGAAAGTGCTTAAACACCAGCATGAGAAGGTGAATGTTCCTCGTATAATCCAGCACCTAAAACTGCCCTGAAACCTTGAACTCTGACCTAACTGATATCTTACACAATTCATGAAACAGAAAAGTTGCTGAGTCAGTGAAGATTGACAATTAATAGTTGGAAGGGGTACAGTATTTATTTAAAAACATTTACCAAAAAGGCCTTCGGTTTTGACATTGCGTCAAGATTTGGGCTAAATGTTGAGTTTTCAGGAGCAGAGTCTATAACAAGGTAAACAGACGTCTGTTTGTACAGCTGGATTTGTGGGAAAATTGATGAGATTGTTGGGTCAACCGTTAACCATTACTGAAAATCGATAGAATAGTTTAAACAAAGTGTCCCGAAAAGTCAAACACAAGCTGATTAAATCCTAAATTCTGCTTCCTGAGTTCAGCAGAATCTTCTTTTCAGTGATGAAGCCTGTCATTGTTCTTGTGGCCTGCTCCTTCCTCAGCACTATATCGGCTGATCGAGGTGAGGTGATTGCTTTCTGAATTTCATGACCAGCTCTCTGATGATAGTGACAGCTCCAGCTAAACCAGGGCCTTTGGATAAAGCAATAATCAACACTGAAATGGACTGTCTCTGGAGCAGAATTTGTGAAGATTCTCGGGATGTGGATGTCACTGACTGGGCCAGCAGTTATTGCCCGTCCTTAATTGCCCTTGAGAAGGTGGTGGTCAGCTGTCTTCTTGAACCACCAACAGTTCCTGTGCTGTAGGTAGACCCACAGTGCTGTCAGGGAGTCAGTTTCAACGTTTCACCCAGTGATTTGATGGTCCGAGTGGCCTCATTCCACACTGTAGGGGTTCTTTGATTCTATGACAGATTTGGAACAGTAATAGTTACAAGTCAGGATGGTGTGAGGCTTGGAGGGAAAATTGTAAATAGCAGTGTTGCAATGACTCTTCAGTCCTTGTCCTTGTAGATGGGAGAGATCATTGGGAGGTGATGACAGGTTTCTAATGTAATGGGATCGCTATTGCAGCTGCCAAATAAGCTGCTAAAAGGCAACATTCTGAGGACTCTCCAGCCAAAATCAAAACAAAATTCTTGAGGTTGTAATCCAAAGCAGCTGCTGCTTTAGCCATTAGGATTAAATGACTGCCTCCAGATGAGAGAAATGTACAGCACAGAAACAAACCTTTCAGTCTAACTCCTCCATCTCAACCAGATATCCTAAACTAATCTAGTCCAGTTACCAGCATTTGGCCCATATCCCTCCAAACTCTTCCTATTCATATAGCCGTCCAGGTGCCTCTTAAATGCAGTAATTGTACCAGCCTCCACCACATCCTCTGGCAGCTCATTCCATACACACACCACCCTCTGCGTGAAAAAGAGGTCTCTCTTATATCTTTCCCCTCTCACCCTAAACCTATGCCCCTCTAGTTCTGGACTCCCCGATCCCAGGGAAAAGACTTTGTCTATTTACCCTATCTATGCCCCTCATGATTTTATAAACCTGTATAAGGTCACCCCTCAGCCTCCGACGCTCCAGGGAAAACAGCCCCAGCCTGTTCAGTTTCTCTGTGTTGCTCAAACTCTCCAACCCTGGCAATATCCTTGTGATGTTTTTTTTCAAACAGCAGTGTCGATCTACACTGCAGAGAGAAAAGATAAATCAGAAAAATGCTCAGAGGCTAGTCCCTGCTCTGCATCAGAATGTTAAGGGCAAACTCCACTGATCTGAAAATTCTCAACTCCACTTTCCTGCCTTTTCCCAAGAAACCCTTTATTCCCTTCCTGATTAAAAATCTGTCTCCTTCAGCATCTGATATACTTAATGCCTCAACAGGCCAGTACTATGTACAGTTCTGCTTACCCTTGTATAGGAAGATTCAATGTCTCTAATCACAAAGCAGTGAGTGCTATGGATCCCTTAGCTACCTATCCAGCACTAAGTCATTGTTTGTGAGATCTCACAGAGCACAAAATGGCTGCTGTGTTTGGTAATTCACAAAGTGAATGGGTTTCATTGCCTGTCTGTGTTGTGACAGAACTGGTCCAGGTGATTTACAATTTGTACGTGGTTGTTGTTTTTCAGGGTCTTGCGTTGGTCGCTGTGACCAGAGCTTCACTCCTTTACAGAAATGTCAGTGCGATAACATGTGCAAATTCTACACCAGCTGCTGTGAGGATTACGATACTGTTTGTAAAAGAGGTAACAAAACTATTTAGACACAGACACACAGACATTTGTTTCAGTTCTGACCCCCCTGAAAGTGCAGCAGAACCTCAGCACTGACCCTCCGACAGTGCTGCACTCCCTCAGCACTAATCGTCCGACAGTGCTGCACTCCCTCAGCACTGACCCTCCGACAGTGCTGCACTCCCTCAGCACTAATTGTCCGACAGTGCGGCACTCCCTCAGCACTAATCGTCCGACAGTGCGGCACTCCCTCAGCACTGACCCTCCGACAGTGCTGCACTCCCTCAGCACTAATCGTCCGACAGTGCGGCACTCCCTCAGCACTGACCCTCCGACAGTGCTGCACTCCCTCAGCACTAATCGTCCGACAGTGCGGCTCTCCCTCAGCACTGACCCTCCGACAGTGCGGTGCTCCCTCAGCACTTACCCTGTGAAAGTGCGGTGCTCCCTCAGCACTGATCCTCCGACAGTGCTGCACTCCCTCAGCACTAATCGTTTGACAGTGCTGCACTCTCTCAGCACTGACCCTCCGACAGTGCGGCACTCCCTCAGCACTGACCCTCCAACAGTGCGGTGCTCCCTCAGCACGGACCCTCCGACAGTGCTGCACTCCCTCAGCACTGACCCTCCGACTGTGCGGCACTCCCTCAGCACTGACCCTCCAACAGTGCGGCGCTCCCTCAGCACTGACCCTCTGACAGTGCGGGGCTCCCTCAGCACTGACCATCCGACAGAGCGTCGCTCCCTCAGCACTAACCATCCGACAGTGCGGCGCTCCATCAGCACTGACCCTCCGACAGTGCGACTCTCCCTCAGCACTGACCCTCCGACAGTGTGACACTCCCTCAGCACTGACCCTCTGACAGTGTGGCACTCCCTCAGCACTGACCCTCCGACAGTGCGGCACTCCCTCAGCCCTGACCCTCTGACAAAGTGGCACTCCCTCAGCACTGACCCTCTGACAGTGCGGCGCTCCCTCAGCACTGACCCTCCGACTGTGTGGCACTCTCTCAGCACTGACCCTCTGACAGAGCGGCACTCCCTCAGCCCTGACCCTCTGACAGTGCGGCGCTCCCTCAGCACTATCCCTCTGACAGTGCAGCACTCCCTCAGTACTGACCCTCTGACAGAGCAGTGCTCCCTCAATTCATTTTGAAAACGATGAACATATGCAATTTATGAATAATTATAATGTTGTTGTTCTCTATAATCGCAGTTCGTGGGGATGTGTTCCACATGGCTGAGGATGAATATGTTGATACCTGGGACTCCCACACTGTGGACTATGGGACGGTCATACCAGATTATTTTGATGTGACAGTACAACCAGAACCGAGTGGGGAACCAGAGCCGGAACCGAGTAGGGAACCAGAGCCGGAACCGAGTAGGGAACCAGAGCCGGAACCGAGTTTGGAGCCAGAGCCACAGCGGGAACCAGTTGATCTCTGCACCAGTAGACAACCCATTGATGCATTCACAGATCTCAAGAATGGATCAATCTACGCTTTCCAGGGTATAATTCTGAACAAGAATCATTAGAATTGCAAGAGGCCATTCAGCCCCTCACGTCAATTTGCCATTCATTTTAATCATGGCTAATCTGCCGTTTAACAGCTTTTACCCACTTTGATTAGCAACCTGTCAGATCATTCGCCTATCATATGGAGATGAATCTCAGAGGGTGGATGTGTAAGCTGACTGCATGCTGTATGGTGGAAGGAGGGGGGTAGAGATGCCCCAGATTCCACTCCTCTGTGTGAGAAAGTGCTCCCTGACATCACCTTTGAACAGTCCAACTCTAACCTGAATACACTGTGATACTGTGAGGCTGGCCCTGATCAAAGGTACTGCACACAGATATCTGCTCTCCCTGTAATCATCTGCCCACACTCAGCCCCACTGGACACCATCCAAACCATCACATACTGACCAAAGGGAACAGAGGGGAGTTTCACTGTGGACCAGTTATTTTATTGGGGTGCAGGTTTATTCTATCTCTAACCCCGTGCTGTCCCTATCCTGGGAGTGTTTGATGGGGACATTGTAGAGAAAGCTTTACTCTGTATCTAACCCCGTGCTGTCCCTGTCCTGGGAGTGTTTGATGGGGACAGTGTAGAGGGAGCTTTACTCAGTATCAAACCCCATGTTGTCCCTGTCCTGGGAATGTTCGATGGGAGACATTGTAGAGAGAGCTTTACTCTGTACCTAACCACATGCTGTCCCTGTCCTGGGAATGTTTGATGGGGAATGAATGTAGAGAGAGCTTTACTCTGTATCTAACCCTGTAATGTCCCTGTCCTGGTGAGTGTTTTCTGGGGATAGTATAGAGGGAGCTTTACTGTGTATCTAACCCTGTACTGGCCCTGTCATGGGAGTGTTTGACAGGAGTCAGTGTAGAGGGAGCTTTACTCTGTAAATGGGTGGAGCGTATTTCGCAAACTGGACTGGTTTGATGACCCCTTAACTTTCCAGCCTCCTGATATCTGCCTGTACTTTGTCCCATAAGGCAATTAGCACTAAGTGGGCCTTGCAAAATCGTGGGATTGCTTCCTGGCCAACATACAAGGTGGCCTTGGCTGCTTTGATAGACCCTTGACCTTCTTGACATACCTCCAGGTATTTAATTACAACTTCACTCTGGCAGCCATTTTCTAATTGAAAAATGTTGAGCCAATCTAGAGTAATCTTTCTCAACCAGTTTCTCCCTGTGATGCTTGGGTTTTCCTACAATCAGTGGTAACTGAACCAGCAGCCTCCCATAAGGGACCAGAACTGAAGTCACACTCTTAACTGCACAGGTTCCTGGTATAGGCTCTCAGTCTAACCGAGGTCTTATGCAAACTTAAGGTTTGAAATCCAGAGTGAATTTCGTTACAGACTGATCACTGGAACAGCAGCGCCAGTATCGATCTACAAGGGACCAGTTAACCAGACTTTTATTTTGATTGGTTCTGATTTGGATGTTGCTGAACAGTTTAACTGTTCCAAATATGTGGGCAGATGTCCCAGGGTTTGCACTCTCCTGGTTACTGGTGTATGAGTTCTGTTTATTGGTTTCAGTCTGATAGGGCTCCTTTCCTGTTTTGAGTATGCATACCAGCAGAAACTACAGTGGCTTGCTGGGGTGGATCCTGAAGAAAGTTTTAAACGTTTGATTGAGGCTTGGCGTTGTTTTGGGGTTTTGCTGTGGGCTGACCTACAGTCCCTCTCTCAGGATATGTCCTGAATGTGGCTATGCAATTGCCTTCACTCAAATGGGGTTTACCAAGCTTAGTCAGACTGGGAAGGTGTCCCCTTCCATTGGAATACCCTGCAACTCGTATGCTCCGCATATTTTCCAATGATAAAGGCCCTGTTTGAAGTCCATCTGGGCTTCAGCTGTTGGCGCTTTTGCATGGTTACATCATTGGTCTCCTCTTCATTGGGGAGACAGGATGCTGACTTGCAGAATGATTCAGAGAACATCTCTGGGCCACACACACCAACCAACCCCCCGGCCCTTGGCCGAATACTTTAACTCTCCCTCCCACTCCGCCAAGGGCATGCGAGTCCTGGGCTGCCTCCACTGCCAAGCTTTACCCACCCGGCGCCAGGAGGAAGAACGCCTCATCTTCTGCCCTTGGACCCTCCAACCACACGGGATCAATGTCGATTTCACCAGTTTACCCATTTCCCCTCCTCTCAACCCTCCAACTCGGCACCGCCCTCATGACCTGTCCTACCTGTCCATCTTCCTTCTCACCTATCCGCTCCACCATCCTCTCCGACCTATCACCATCAGCCTCCACCTTCATCCACCTATCGCATTTCCAGCTACCTTCCCCCCAGCCTCACCACCACCACCATCGATTCTCCTGCCCCTCGGATGCTGCCTGACCTGCTGTATTTTTCCAGCACCACACTCTCGACTCTGATCTCCAGCATCTGCAGCCCTCACTCTCTCCACCATTGATCTGTATCTGTGCTGTATGACAGTACGACTCTATGTGTTATTATCTTATTTATCTCTCTTTCCAGGAGAATATTTTTATGAACTGGACAAGTACAGTGTTATTTCAGACTATCCCAGACTGATAAGTGAAGTGTGGGGAATGCGTGGTCCAGTTGATGCCGCATTCACACGAATTAACTGTGAGGGAAAAACCTACATTTTCAAGGTTTGAATTTCTAAGATCTGTTCTCCGTCTCTCTGAAAGAGCAACAAGTTGAAGTAATGTAGCATTAAATAATCCACAAACCGTTCAGAGGTACACTTATCAAATACGGTGTGACACTGAACTGCAGGTGGGGGTTTTAGGACCATGTGACCATATGTTTGGGTCAAAGAGGTTGGCTTTAAGGAGGGCCTTAAGCAGGAGAGCTGCCTGGAGGAAGGAATCACTGAGCTAGACAGCCAGGCAACTAACAATGTCAGCACGGTGGCTCAGTGGTTAGCACTGCTGCCTCACAGCGCCAGGAACCCAGGTTCAATTCCAGCCTCTGGCAGACTGACTGTGTGGAGTTTGCACATTGTCCCCGTGTCTGCGTGGGTTTCCTCCGGGTGCTCCGGTTTCCTCCCACAATCCAAAGATGTGTAGGTCAGGGTGGATTGGCCATGGGAAATTGCCCGTAGTGTTAGGTCAGAGGGAAATGGGTCTGGGTGGGTTACTCTTCGGAGGGTCGGTGTGGACTGGTTGGCCCGAAGGGCCTGTTTCCACACTGTAGGGAATCTTATCTAAACTAAATTGCCCATAGTGTTCAGGGATTTGTAGGTTAGGTGCATTAGTCAGGGGTAAATGTAGAGTTATAGGATAGGGGAATGGGTCTGAGTGGGTTACTCTTCAAAGGGCCGGTGTGGACTTGTTGGGCCAAATAGCCTGTATCCACATTGTAGGGATTCTATGATTCTAATGTCAAAGCAGTTAAAATCTGGAATAAATGGAGGCCAGTGCGGAGATGTGCAGATATGTTGGTGGGGTTCTGGGGCTGGCAGAGGTTACACAGTTAGGGCTGAGACCAGGTTGGAGTTGGGAAATGAGAATGGGTTGTCAGTTTGGGAGTGAGTGTAAATCATTGATAGCGAGTGCTGGGGGAGGATACCAGGTCACAGAGGTTTCAATCATCTCTGTCATGTGTTGTTGGTGTTGTTGGCAAAGCCTTTTTACTGCATTTCCTGACCTGCCCTTGAATGTGTGGCTTGCTCAACCATTTCAGAGACACCCAAATCACAGTGGGTCTGGAGTTACGTGTAGGCCACACCAGGTAAAATTCCATCCTGAACAGGCATGAACAGAACAGAACAGCTTCTCAGTAGGTGATAGTTTCTTGATCATCATTTTTCAGGTCAGCTTGCAAGTCTAGAGTTTCTAACTTGAACTGCAATTCTCCCAGCTGCTGTAGTGGGACTTGATCCCATGTCATAAGGTTTATAGCCTGGGTTACTAGTCTGCTGGCATTACCACTACACCACCACCCCCTCCTGCCAGAGGTAGTACTGTCAACTGTCAGATATCTTGTCTTGGGCAGTTTGTTTTATGAGAGGCATTCTGTGATTCAGCCATGCTCTGACTGTCTCTCACCCCATGCTGTCCCTGTCCCTGGGAGTGTTTGATGGGGGACAGTGTAGAGAGAGCTTTACTCTGTATGTAACCCTGTGCTGTCCCTGTCCTGGGAGTGTTTGATGGGGGACAGTGTAGAGAGAGCTTTACTCTGTATCTATAACCCCGTGCTGTCCCTGTCCTGGGAGTGTTTGATGGGGGACAGTGTAGAGAGAGCTTTATTCTGTATCTAACCCTGTGCTGTCCCTGTCCTGGGAGTGTTTGATGGGGACAGTGTAGAGGCAGCTTTACACTGTGTCTAACCCTGTGCTGTCCCTGTCCTGGGAGTGTTTGATGGGGACAGTGTAGAGAGAGCTTTACTCTGTATCTAACTCTGTGCTGTCCCTGTTCTGGGAGTGTTTGATTTGGGGACAGTGTAGAGAGAGCTTTACTCTGTATCTAACCCCGTGCTGTCCCTGTTCTGGGAGTGTTTGATTTGGGGACAGTGTAGAGGGAGCTTTACTCTGTATCTAACTCTGTGCTGTCCCTGTTCTGTGAGTGTTTGATGTGGGGACAGTGTAGAGGGAGCTTTACTCTGTATCTAACTCTGTGCTGTCCCTGTTCTGGGAGTGTTTGATGTGGGGACAGTGTAGAGGGATCTTTACTCTGTATCTAACTCTGTGCTGTCCCTGTTCTGGGAGTGTTTGATTTGGGAACAGTGTAGAGGGAGCTTTACTCTGTATCTAACCCTGTGCTGTCCCTGTTCTGGGAGTGTTTGATGTGGGGACAGTGTGGAGGGAGGTTTACTCTGTATCTAACTCTGGGAGTGTTTGATGTGGGGACAGTGTGGAGGGAGCTTTACTCTGTATCTAACTCTGGGAGTGTTTGATGTGGGGACAGTGTGGAGGGAGCTTTACTCTGTATCTAACTCTGGGAGTGTTTGATGTGGGGACAGTGTGGAGGGAGCTTTACTCTGTATCTAACTCTGGGAGTGTTTGATGTGGGGACAGTGTGGAGGGAGCTTTACTCTGTATCTAACTCTGGGAGTGTTTGATGTGGGGACAGTGTGGAGGGAGCTTTACTCTGTATCTAACTCTGGGAGTGTTTGATGTGGGGACAGTGTGGAGGGAGCTTTACTCTGTATCTAACTCTGGGAGTGTTTGATGTGGGGACAGTGTGGAGGGAGCTTCTGTTAGTTGAGAATTTTGTTGGGCGGTGTATTCTTTACAAGGAGAGAATTGAGATGTGTTGCTAGCTTGAGGAGGGGCCCACTCTGCGATGCTGAGTCGGAACGCTCTGTGATTCTAATACTTGCCGTTCTCCCCCAGGGTGATTCTTACTGGCGTTTTTCTGATGGAATTCTGGAACGTAATTTCCCAAGACTGATCAAGGATGGCTTCCCTGGCATTCCAAACAATATTGATGCATCACTGGCAGTGCCTGCCTGCAATATTGATGGTAAAGAGCGAGTTTATTTCTTCAAAGGTAAGGAGGATGTTTCCAATCTTCTGATCAGTGACCTTTACCTGTCTTGGTACAGGAACTGATTGAACATCTGGTCGATTGATTTCTCTCCAGGGAATTCCTATTGGGAATATGTCTTCCAAAACCAGCCAACCCAGAAGGAGTGTGCTGATTCATCTGTCTCTGACGTGTTTCTGAGGTACTCGGATATGGACAGCAGTTGGGAGGATATGTTTATCCGCCTCTTCCCAGTTACTTCAAACGGTAATCCTAGGCCGTTCTCTTCCTTGGTTCAGTTCCTGTCATGTTGGAGGCCCAGTTTTGGATTCTAATCGGGGTTGGGGGAAGAGGACTTGGAATAGTTTAATCTTGGATGAGTTTGAATGCAGGAGTCAGATGTGATCACAGATTGGAGAGAGGGACCTCTTTGCTTTGAGGAGACTCAGATGTTGGATAGCAATGAGGTTTCAGTTTCAGGGAGCAATGGGAAAGTTTCCTGTTCCTGCAGCTTGGTCTACAAGCTGGGCTGAAACGGTAGTATGTTTCCCACAAATGTCTTCACATTGAGACTCCTCTCCGTCATGACGTGTGGCACTATGACTGTGCTAAATGGGATAGACTTCCACTAGATCCAGAACAAAGACCAATACAGCACAGGCACAGGCCCTTCGGCCCTCCAAGCCTCTACCGACACATTTTGCCCTGCCATACCAAAACTGCCTTCACTTCCAGGAACTGTATGCCTCTATTCCCTTCCTCTTCATCTCAAGACCAGGACTTCATAAGGTAATCAGCAGCAGCAGATTTGTACTCAAATAAAATCTGTATCCTCATGTTCTGTTATTTCTACCATTACCATCAAGCCAGGGGATCAACCTTAATTCAGTGAATGCAGGAGGGTATGCCAGGAGCAGCAGCAGGCATACCTAAAAATGAGGGGTCAACCTGGTAAAGCTACCAAACAGGACTACTTGCATGCGAAACAGCATATGCAGCAAGGGATAGAGTGGTGCTGGAAAAGCACAGCAGGTCAGGCAGCATCCGAGGAGCAGGATTGGATGCTGCTTGACCTGTTGTGCTTTTCCAGCACCACTCTAATCTAGACTCGGGTTACCAGCATTTGTAGTCCTCGGTTTTACCTAGCAATGGATAGAGATGAGTGATCCCACAAGCAACAATCAGATCGAAGCTCTGCAGTCCTGCCACACCCAGTCATGAATGGCCAGTGAAGAGGGTTCCCTCACTTTACAACAGGATCTGGATCAGATGGGCCAATGGGCTGAGGCGTGGCAGATGGAGTTTAATTTAGATAAATGTGAGGTGCTGCATTTTGGGAAAGGACTTATACACTTAATGGTAAGGTCCTAGGGAGTGTTGCTGAACAAAGAGACCTTGGAGTGCAGGTTCATAGCTCCTTGAAAGTGGAGTCGCAGGTAGATAGGATAGTGAAGAAGGTGCCTGATATGCTTTCCTTTATTGGTCAGAGTATTGAGTACAGGAGTTGGGAGGTCATGTTGCAGCTGTACTGGATGTTGGTTAGGCCAGTTTTGGAAAACTGCGTGCAATCCTATCAGAAGGATGTTGTGAAACTTGAAAGGGTTCAGAAAAGATTTACAAGGATGTTGCCAGGGCTGGAGGATCTGAGTTACAGGGAGAGGCTGAACAGGCTGGGGCTGTTTTCCCTGGAGCGTCGGAGGCTGAGGGGTGACCTTATAGAGGTTTACAAAATTATGAGGGGCGTGGATAGGGTAAATAGACAATGTCTTTTCCCTGGGGTCGGGGAATCCAGAACTAGAGGGCATAGGTTCAGGGTGAGAGGGGAAAGATATAAAAGAGACCTAAGGGGGAACTTTTTCACACAGAGGGTGGTATGTGTATGGAATGAGCTGCCAGAGGATGTGGTGGAGGCGAGTACAATTGCAACATTTAAGAGGCATTTGGATGGGTATATGAATAGGAAGGGTTTGGAGGGATATGGGCTGGGTGCTGGCAGGTAGGACTAGATTGGGTTGGGATATCTGGTCGGCATGGACAGGTTGGACCGAAGGGTCTGTTTCCATGCTGTACATCTCTGTGACTCTATATCTCACTGGAGGAGGAGGCTCCACAAATATCCCCATGCTCAATGATGGAAGGGCCCAGCACATTAATGCAAAAGATAAGGCTGCAGGTTTTGTGGCAATCCTCAGCCAGAAGTGCGAAGTGGCTGATCCATCTGAGCCTCTCCCAGTGGGTCCCAGCATCACAGATACCAGTCTTCAGTCAATTTGATTCACTCTAGGTGATATCAAGAAAAAGCTGAAGGCACTGGATGTTGCAAGGGCAATGGTTAAAACATGGAACATTCCAGCGCAGTACAGGCCCTTCGGCCCTCGATGTTGCACCAAACTGTGGAACCAATCTGAAGCCCATGTAACCGACACTGTTCCATTCTTGTCCAGATGTCTATCCAGTGACCATTTAAATGCCTGTAATGTTGGCGAGTTTACTGCTGTTGCAGGCAGGACGTTCCAAGCCCCTACTACTCTCTGAGTAAAGAAACTACCTCTGACATCTGTCCTATATCTATCACCCCTCAATTTGAAGCTATGCCCCCTCGTGCTAGCCATCACTATCCTAACTAAAGACTCTCCCTGTCCACCCTATCTAACCCTCTGATTATCTTAAATGACTCAAATAAGTCACCTCTCATCTTTCTAACGAAAACAGCCTCCAGTCCCTCAATCTTTCCTCGTAGGATTTTCCCTCCACACCAGGCAACATCCTAGTAAATCTCCTCTGAACCCTTTCCAAAGCTTCCACATCCTTCCTATAAAGCGGTGACCAGAACTGTACACAATACTCCAACTGCGGCTGCACCAGAGTTTTCTACAGCAGCAGCATGACCTCATGGTTCTGAATAGTACTGAAGACGTGTGCTCCAGAACCTAGCCAAGCTGTCCCAGTAGATTTACAATGCTGGCGTCTACCCGGCAATGTGGAAAGTTACCCAGAATGTCCTAGACACCAACAATCTGGCTAATTACCGTCTCAACAAGCATTAATACAGTCATGGAAGGTATCATCAACAGCCCAGAGTCAGAGGTACTCAGAAGAAACACTCTTTACTTGTTGGAGCCATACTTTGCACAAAAGAAGATAGTTGTTGGATGTCAGTCATCTCAACAGGAGTCCCTCAGTGCAGTGCTGTCATTCCTGGTTTGAGCTGACATATTAGAAGTAATAAAAATAGAATTACTGGAAAAACTCAACAGGTCTGTAGCGTCTGTGGAGAGAAAACAGAATTAACGTTTCAGGTCCATTTAGAGGTAATATTTGTCCCACAAAAGTGCCAAGCAGTAACCATCTCTTAACAAGAGAGAATCCAACCATCACATTCAATGGCATTACCATCGCTGAATTGCTCACTATCAACATCCTTGGGGGTTACCATTCACCAGATACTGAACTGGACAATGGCTACAAGAGCAGGTCAGAGACTAGGAATACTGCAGTGAGTAACTCACCTCCTGACTCCCCAAAGCCTGTCCTACCATCTACAAGGCACAAGTCAGGAGTGTGATGGAATATTCCCGACTTGCCCTGGATGGGGGCAGCTCCAACAACACTCAAGAAGCTCAACACCATCCAGGACAAAGCAGCCCCCGCTTGATTGGCACCACATCCACAAATATCCCCTCCCTCCATCACCAATGCTCAGTAGCAGCAGTGTGTACCATCTACAAGATGTGCTGCAGAAATTCACCAAAGACTCTCAGACAGCACCTTCCAAACCCGGGTCCACTCCATTTAGAAGGACCAGGGCAGCAGATACATGGGAACACCACCCCCTGCAAGTTCCATTCCAAGCCCCTCACTCTCCTGACTTGGAAATGTATCGCCATTCCTTCACTGTCACTGGGTCAAAATCTTGGAATTCCCTCCCTAATGGCATTGTGGGTCTACATTCAGTACAGGGACTGCAGCGGCTCAAGGAGGCAGCTCACCCCACCTTCTCAAGGGGCAACTAGGGATGGGTAATAAATGCTGGCCCAGCCATGGACACCCACATCCCATTAAAGAATAAAATTTCAGCCCTGTTGTTCCTAAAGTCCAGACAGGATAAAAACTGGAAGAGGGTTCAGTCCCAATACATGGGCCCTCCTTCTTACGTTTAAAATCTTTTGCTTTCCTGCAGGTTATTTGTCTCCTGTTGTTGCTATCTCCTCCTTACCTTAGGGAAGAGAGGTTTGAGAGAGGATTTGATTGTTGAGCTGTTCAAGTCCATGAAGTGTCTGGACAGACAGGGAGAAGTTGTTCCTAGTGGTGGAAGGACTGAGAACAGAAAGATACATATTTACGGAAATTTATGAAAGAAATTATGATGATACATGAAAAACCTTTATCACGCAGCTTATAGTTAGGATCTGGACTGTGTGAGAGTATGGTTGAGGCAGATTCAGTCAGGGGTTTCAAGAGTGAATTTGATATTTTTCTTGGGAAAAGGTGGGTGAGTAGGACTGGGGAGTTGCTCTGTCAGAGCTAGTACAGAATTGATGGGTTGAATGGTCTCATTTGATTCTATTCAGTTTGGGTAATTGAGTTTTCTGGCTGTAATCTGCCAACCAGGTGTTGAGTCTCATGATTTCCCCCCCCCCCCCCCTACCATCTCCACTGATTGATTTAATTCCTGCCCGATGCTCTGCATTTCAGTTGGTGCCAGTGAGCCCAGGTTGATCAGTGAAAATTGGCATGGCATCCCAGGCTGGGTGGACTCTGCCATGATTGGGAAACTCTTCTTCATCCGCCAATTCCCAATTCTTGGCTGGCACAAGCCGAGGAAGCAGAAGAAGCCGAGGAAGTTCTTGAGGTGGAACCAAAGGAGACAACAGCGGAGGAAGCAGTCCTCGAGCATGGATATGGATCTGTTCTCGCTCATCCCCAGCCAGAGTGTCTACTTCTTTGTGAAAGGTAACATGGAGCTGTCATACCTCAAAGGTTTATTCACCTCGCCCTCCCTCCATCCCTCCCTCCCCAGCTTGCTTTGCTTCAGTATTGAGGGGGGCTAGGAGTTGAGTGGATTGTGGGAGAGCACCAGACAGTCACTCTGAGAAACCTGAAGGTCGTGCTCACGCGATGAGCATGTGACTATGGTGGCCATCACAATTACACCCAGAGTTCTTCGGCCAAGTTCATTACACCCACAAACTTAAATCCTGGGGAAACATGGCTCAAATCCTCAAAACTCCGGGTTAAAGCACTCCCCATCACCTTCGTTTAAACATGGACAAACAGAGGGGAGATGAGAAGGAGTGCCCTTGACACCACATTTCACCAAGTGTGGCACCAAGGAACTCTAACAAGACTGGAATCAATGGGTATCAGGGGCAAACTCTCTGCTGGTTGGAGTCATACCTGACACATAAGAAGATGGTTGTGATTATGGAGGGTCAGTCATCTCAGCTCCAGGACATCTCTGCAGGAGTTCCTCAGGGTAGTGTCCTAGGTGCAACCACCTTCAGCTGCTTCATCAATGACCTTGCTTCCATCATGAGATCAGAGGTGGGGATGTTCACCCATGATTGTGCAATGTTCAGCACCATTCACCACTCCTCAGATACTGAAGCAGGCCATGTCCCAGTGCAGTTATTCAGGCTTGGGCTGAGAAATGGTAAGGAACATTCCTGCCAGGCAAAGACCATCTCCAACTAGAGAGAATCCAACAATCACAGTTTTATATTCAATATCATTACATAGACACAGAAACATAGACCATCTCCCAAAATTAACATCCTGGGGTGGGGGTGCAGGGGAAGGGGAGGGGACAGAGGTTACCACTAACCAGAATCTCAGCTGGACTCACCATATTAATGCAGTGGCTACAAGAGCAGGTCAGAGGCTGGGAGTACTGCAGCGAGTAACTCATCTCCTGACTCCCCAAAGTCTGTCCACCATCTACAAGGCACAAGTCCCCACCTGCCTGGATGGGGGCAGCCCCAACAACACTCAGGAAGCTTAACACCATCCAGAACAAAGCAGCCCACTTGATTGGCACCACATCCACAGACATCCACTCCCTCCACGACCCATGCTCAGTAGCAGCAGTATGTACTATGCACAAGGTGCACTGCAGAAATTCACCAAAGATCCTCAGACAGCAACTTCCAAACCCATGCCCACTTCCATCGAGAAGGACAAGGGCAGCAGATACATGGGAACACCACCCCCTGCAAGTTCCCCTTTGAGCCACTCGCCATCCTGACTTGGAAATATATCCCCATTCCTTCACTGTCGCTGGGTCAGAATCCTGGAATTCCCTCCCTAAGGGCATTGTGGGTCAACCCACAGCACATGGACTGCAGCGGTTCAAGAAGGCTGCTCACCCCCACCTTCTGTAGGACAATTAGGGATTGGCACCAATGTGGACCAGCCAATGATGCCCACATCTATGAATTAAAAATCCCAAAACACTGGGAAAACTGATACTAAAATCTCAATCATGTAACCGAGGATCTGATTGACTTTCTAATTCCAGATAAATATTACCGAGTGGATTTGGAGACAAAGCGAGTGGCGTCTGCTCGACCGTCTTACCCACGGTCCATCGCCAGATACTGGTTCAAGTGCTTGGAGCAGCCTTTAACACATGAATAAAAACAGGGACCTGGAACATGGGAGGCTGCACCATGAGGATATGCCATTTTAACTGTGTCATCCGAAACAGCCTCAGTAATTGTCACATGCAAATGTCTTCAATGGAGCAAACCAGTACATTTGCAAATAAAACCAGAGGAACAAACCTGTACCAGTTGTTGAGTTCCCTGTCCAAAGGCAGCTCTGATTCATGCAGCAAGATCTCCACCAACAAAATGCGACAGGTCCCAAATCCACTCCCAGTCTGAACTGGGATCACACCTGATCTGACCACTCTGATCTCACTCACCCCAGCTACCCAGTCAGACAGCCTCTGACCCACCCCAACACCCCCAAGGCAATGTGCCTTTTCCTGCATTTGTAGCCTGAGCAGTGCTGGAGGCTATAGCTTTCTTTAAACCACACAGGTGACCAGGGATCATTCCCACTCTCACCAACGTACTTTGGAAGGATTTGCAGGTTGAGACACAATCGGTATGGTCTCATGGTGAACACAGCTTCCTTAATATCAAGTCCTAGAGTGGGGCTTTTAAAGTTAGAATCCCTCCAATGTGGAAACAGGCCCTTTGGCCCAACAAGTCCACACAGACCATCCAAAGAGTTACCCACCCAGACCTATTCCCCTACCCTATATTTACCCCTGACCAATGCACCTAGCCTACACATCCCTGGACACTATGGGTAATTTAGCATGGCCAATTCACCTGACCTGCACATCTTCGGACTGTGGGAGGAAACCGGAGCGCCCGGAGGAAACCCACGCAGACACTGGGAGAACGTGCAAACTCCACACAGTCAGTCGCCCGAGGCTAGAATTGAACCCAGGTCCCTCCTGCTGTGAGGCAGCAGTGCTAACCACTGAGCCACTGTGTCATCCGAAACAGCCTCAGTATCCCTCAATCCCCACCTTCTCCCCATATCCCTCAATCCTCACCTTCTCCCTGTATCCCTCAATCCCCACCCACTCACCCTCTCCCCATATCCCTCAATCCACACCTTCTCCCCATATCCCTCAATCCTCACCTTCTCCCTGTATCCCTCAATCCCCACCTTCTCCTCATATCCCTCAATCCCCACCCACTCACCCTCTCCCCAAATCCCTCAATCCCCACCTTCTCACCATATCCCTCAATCCTCACCTTCTCCCTGTATCCATCAATCCCCACCTGCTCCTCATATCCCTCAATCCTCACCTTCTCCCTGTATCCCTCAATCCCTACCCACTCACCCTCTCCCCATATCCCTCAATCCCCACCTTCTCCCCATATCCCTCAATCCTCACCTTCTCCCCGTATCCCTCAATCCCCACCCACCCACTTTCTCCCCGTATCCCTCAATCCCCACCTTCTCCCCGTATCCCTCAATCCCTACCTTCTCCCCGTATCCCTCAATCCCCACCCATCCACTTTCTCCCCGTATCCCTCAATTCCCATCTTCTCCCTGTGTCCCTCAATCCCCACCTTCTCCTCATATCCCTTTGTCCCCTTTTGGGGCATGAGTAAGGCTTGATGGGAAGGATTATGGAGAACCCCGAGGCATTTTACTCATGCGTGAGGAATGAGAGAATGATCAGGGAGAAGGTAGGGCCGATCAGGGATAGCGGAGGGAACTTGTGTGTGGAGTCTGAGCAGGGTAGGGGAGGTCCTAAATGAGTTTTTTTGCTTTGGTTTTCACTAAGGAAAGGGACCTTGTTGTGAATGAGAACTTTGAGGAGCTGGGATACAGGCTTGACCAGATCAAGATTGATGAAGTTGATGTGCTGGAAATTTTGGCAAACATTAAGATTGATAAGTCTCCAGGGCCAGACCAGATTTATCCTAGACTGCTCCGGGAAGCGAGAAAGGGGGTTGCTAAGCCACTGGCAAAGATCTTTGCTTCCTCACTCTCTACGGGAGTCGTACCGGAGGATTGGAAGGAGGTGAATGTTGTTCCTCTTTTCAAGTTGGGTAATAGGGAAATCCCTGGCAATTACAGACCGGTCAGTCTTACATCTGTGGTCAGCAAGGTTTTGGAAAGAATTCTGAGGGATAGGATTTATGACTATTTTGAAAAGCATAGTGTGATTAAAGGCAGTCAGCATGGCTTTGTGGGGACAGTTCATGCCTCACAAATCTTATTGAGTTCTTTGAGGAGATGATGAGACAGGTCAACAGTCAAGCAGTGGATGTGGTGTATATGGACTTCAGCAAGGCATTTGATAAGGTTCCCCATGGTAGGCTCATTCATAAAGTCAGGAGGTATGGGATACAGGGAGATTTGGCTGTCTGGATTCAGAATTAGCTGGCTGAAAGTGGTTGTAGATGGAAAGTATTCTGCCTGGAGGACAGTGTTGAGTAGTGTCCCGCAGGGCTCTGTTCTTGGGCCTCTGCTCTTTGTAGTTTTTATAAATGACTTGGATGAGGATGTCGAGGGATGGGTTAGTAAATTTGCTGATGACTCAAAGGTTGGAGTTGTCATCGATAATATCGAGGGCTGTTGCAGTCTGCAGCGTGACATAGACAGGATGCAGAGCTGGGCTGAGAAATGGCAGATGGAGTTTAACCTGGATAAATGCGAAGTGATGCGTTTTGAAAAGTCAAACTCGAATGCTGAATATAGGATTAAAGACAGGATTCTTGGCAGTGTGGAGGGACAGAGGGATCTGGGTGTGCAAGTACATGGATTTCTCAAAGTTGCCACCCAAGTGGATAGGGTTGTTAAGAAAGCATATGGTGTTTTGGCTTTCATTAACAGGGGGATTGAGTTTAAGAGCCGCGAGGTTTTGCTGCAGCTCTACAAGTTCCTGGTGAGACCACACTTGGAATATTGTGTCCAGTTCTGGTCGCCCTACTGTAGGAAAGATACAGAGGCTTTGGAGAGGGTGCAAAGAAGATTTACCAGGATACTGCCTGGACTGGAGGGCTTGCCTTATGAAGAAAGGTTGACGAAGCTCGGACTTTTCTCTCTGGAGAGAAGGAAGAAGAGAGGAGACCTGATTGAGGTATACAAGATAATGAGTGGCATAGATAGAGACAATAGCTAGAGACTTTTTCCCAGGGCAGGATTGACTGGTATGAGAAGTCATAGTTTGAAGATATTAGGAGGAAGATATAAAGGAGACGTCAGAGATAGGTTCTTTACACAGAGAGTTGTGAATGTATGGAATGCGTTGCCAGTTGTGGCGGTGGAAGCAGAGTCATTGGGGACATTTAGTTGACTGCTGGACACGCACATGGACAGCAGTGAGTTGAGGGGTGAGTAGGTTAGGTTATTTTATTTTAGATTAGGAATAATCCACGGCACAACATCGTGGGCTGAAGGGCCTGTTCTGTGCTGTACTTTTCTATGTTCTATGTTCTTTATCCCTCAATCCCCACCTTCTCCCCATATCCCTCAATCCCCACCTTCTCCCCATATCCCTCAATCCCCACCTTCTTCCATATCCCTCACTCCCCACCTTCTCCCCATTTCCCTCAATCCCCACCTTCTCCCCATATCCCTCAATCCCCACCTTCTTCCATATCCCTCAATCCCCACCTTCTCTCCATATCCCTCACTCCCCACCTTCTCCCCATTTCCCTCACTCCCCACCTTCTCCCCATTTCCCTCAACTCTCACCTCCCCACATCCCTTAATCCTCACTCACTTTTTTTTCATGATATCTTTCTCGACTCACATTTCATTCTTTCTACTGTTCACCTGAAGGATCTCCTGAGCCAGATTGGTCACTGGTTAATGTTTCAGGTCATGAAATGCCCTGAAACATTAACCAGTATTTCTTACTCTCCACAAATGTTGCTTCGCCTACTGAGTATTTCCAGCAATTTCCACATTGGGTCTTACATCTCAGTTCCTCTGTGAGAGAAGTTTTATGATTAATGTTTAATTGTAGCTAAGACTTCCCTGTTTTTAACTTGCACTTTTCAATTAATCACGATTTTTTGCACTGGAGCATAGAAGGTTGAGAGGTGACCATCTAAAAATAATGAAAGTATCGATAAGGTGAATGGCTTGTGTCTTTTGACTAGTGTGGGGGATTTCAAGACTAGGGGACACATTTTTAAGGTGAGAGGGAAAAGATTTAAAAAGACATTAGGAGAAATTTGTTTTTACACGGAGGGCAGTTTGTGTGAGGAATGAACTTCCTGAGGAAGTGGTGTTTGTGGGTACAGCGACAGCATTTAATAGACATTTAAATAATACCATGGATAGGAAAGGTTTGGAGGGGTATGGGTCAGGAGTAGGGGCAAGTGGGACTAGTTTAGATTGGGATTCTGGTTGGCATGGACTGGTTAGACTGAAGGGTCTGTTTCTGTGCTGGATGACTCTAAGTCACAGGGAGCTGATTTTCTTTGTTCCCTTCTGAAACTTAAAACTGTTTGCACAGTTTTCCTGTTTTCAAACCCGAGTCTCTGAACATTTTTGAGCAAAGTTAATTTCTATTCACCTACTCAAGAGCAATCCCAGACTGTGATGAAGTGTGAGATTTGAAGTCGAGTCGTTCTGTGATGCTGAGGTGTATATCCACAAGCTGACTCCTCTCTACGCTGCTGATTGTGAGGCAGCTGCTCTGGGCCCGAGATGGAGGTTTTCTCTTGTTAAAGAGGGAGGATGTGGAGGAAAATTCTCTTTACCAGTCATGTGCACCTTCATCAGCATGAAAGACTGAAACAAAACATGAATTTGCATACTGCCTTTCACAAGTCAGGAGAGTGATGGAATACTCCACACTTTCCTAGATATGTGTAGCTTTAAAAAACTCAACTCTACTGTGTGGAGTTTGCACGTTCTCCCCGTGTCTGCGTGGGTTTCCTCCGGGTGCTCCGGTTTCCTCCCACAGTCCAAAGATGTGCAGGTTAGGTGAACTGGCCATGCTAAATTGCCTGTGGTGTTAGGTAAGGGGTAAATGTAGGGGTATGGGTGGGTTGCGCTTCGGCGGGGCGGTGTGGACTTGTTGGGCCGAAGGGCCTGTTTCCACACTGTAAGTAATCTAATCTACCTTGGGCAAGTCAGCCTAATTAGTCAGTGCCTCACCACCAGAACTGAATTCCTGAGGTGAGGTGACATTGATTACTTTTGACATTGAGCTGAAAAAGTGTTGCTGGAAAAGCACAGCAGAGGAGAATCGACGTTTCGGGCATGAGCCCTTCTTCAGGAATGCTGCGCTTTTCCAGCAACACATTTTCAGCTCTGATCTCCAGCATCTGCAGCCCTCACTTTCTCCTACTTTTGACATTGAGGCCATATTTGACTCTTCCATCGGGCAGAAGATACAGAGGTTTGAGATTTAACAACAGCTTCTTCCCCTCTGTTATCAGACTTAGGAACAGACCTCTCATGTATTACAGTTGACCTTTCTCTGTACCTTCTCTGTAGCTGTAATGCTATATTCTGCATTCTGTTCCATTACTCTGAGGTACTTATATAAGGTATGATTTGTCTGGTTAGGAGCTGAGCTGATTTGACCTTCAACACTCACATCCACCTTCCTGTGTGCCAGATGTGACTCCAACCAACAGAGAGTTAGATTGATTGGATTTGATTTATCATGGTCACATGTACCTAGATACAGTGAAAAGTTTTGTTTTGTGTGCAGTCCAGGCAGATCATACCATACAAAGTGCATTTGGGTAATGGAACAGAGTGAGGAATACAATGTTACAGCTGCAGAGAAGGTGCACAGAGAGCGAGGCCAACATTAAATCTGAAATTGGAGAGGTCCATTCAGAACTGAAAATGTGTTGCTGGAAAAGTGCAACAGGTCAGGCAGCATCCAGGGAACAGGAGAATCGACGTTTCGGGCATAAGCCCTTCTTCAGGAATGAGGAAAGTGTGTCCAGCAGGCCAAGATAAAAGGTAGGGAGGAGGGACTTGGGGGAGGGGCGTTGGAAATGCGATAGGTGGAAGGAGGTCAAGGTGAGGGTGATAGGCCGGAGTGGGGGTGGGGGCGGAGAGATCCATTCAGAAGTCGAGTAACAATGGGGAAGAAGCTGTTCCTGAATCTGTTGGTCTGTACGTTTAAGCTTTTGTATGTTCTGCCCAATGGAAGAGATTGCAACCAGGGTGGGAGGGGTCTTTGATGATGTTGGCTGCTTTCCTGAAGCAGTGGGAAGTGGAGATGGAGTCAGTCGATGGAAGGCTGGTTTGTGTGATGGACTGGGCTGTGCTCACACCTCTCTGTAGTTTCTTACAGCCCTGGGCAGAGCAGTTGCCTTACCAATCCAAGATGCATCCAGATAGAATGCTTTCTATGGTACATCTATAAAAATTGGTAAGAGTCTTTATGAAGGTGCCAAATTTCCTTAGCGTCCTGAGGAAGTAGAGTTGTTGTTTTGCTTTCTTGACCATAGCATCAACTTGGGTGGACCAGGACAGATTTGTTGTTGATCATCACTCCCAGGAACTTGATGTTCTTGACCATCACCTCAGCTCCAGTGATGCAGACAGGGGTCTGCCCTCCATCCCGCTTCCTGAAGTCAATGGCGAGCCCTTTCATTTTGTTGACGTTGGGGGGGGAGACCCCTCAGGATCTAATATGATTGAATCAAGTCACCTCTGACTCTTCCAAACTCCAGTGGATACCAGCCAAGCTGTCCAACCTTTCCTCATAAGACAACCCACTGCTCACATATCTTCTGTTATTCATGCATCAGGATTCCTGGATCTCTCTGCATTTCAGAACTGTGTAATCTCTCACCATTTAGATAATGTGAACTCTGTGGAAAGCTAAGGAAGAGATTGCTGGGCTCCTTGCTAAGATATTTGTATCATCGATAGCCACAGGTGAGGTGCCTGAAGACTGGCTAACATGGTGCCACTATTTAAGAAATGTGGTAAGGAAAGGCCAGGGAACTGTAGACACTGAGCCTGACATCATGGTGGGTAAGTTTTAGATTAGATTACAGTGTGGAAACAGGCCCTTCGGCCCAACAAGTCCACACCGACCCGCCGAAGCGCAACCCACCCATACCCCTACATTTACCCCTTACCTAACACTACGGGCAATTTAGCATGGCCAATTCACCTGACCTGCACATCTTTGGATTGTGGGAGGAAACCGGAGCACCCGGAGGAAACCCACGCAGACACGGGGAGAACGTGCAAACTCCACACAGTCAGTCGCCTGAGGCGGGAATTGAACCCGGGTCTCCGGCGCTGTGAGGCAGCAGTGCTAACCACTGTGCCACCCTGCCGCCCTCAAAGTTGTTGGAGGGAGTCCTGAGAGACTGGATCACCAGGCATTTGGAAAGGCATGGACTGATTAGGGATAGTCAACATGGCTTTGTGTGTGGGAAATCATGTCTCACAAACTTGATTGAGTTTTTTGAAGAGGTAGCAAGGCAGAGTGATGGACGTTGTCTATATGGACCTCAGTAAAGCATCTGACAAAGTTGCGCATGGTAGACTGGTTAGTAAGGTTAGATCAGACATAGATTCAGTGAATGAACCTTGAAGATTGTCCTCTGACAGTACTGCTTTAATGTTCTCCCTGATCAAAAACACAACACTCCTGCCTCTCCTGCCTTCCCTTTTATCCTTTCTGTAGCATCTGTACTTCAGAACATTAAGCTGCCAGTCCTTCCCCTCCCTCAGCCATGTTTCTGTCATCACTATAATATCCCAGTCCCATATTCCCAGCCATTCCCTGAGTCCTCTTGCACTGAAATAAATGCAGTTGAACCCAGATTTCCCCTGCTCCTTGCCATGATCTTGCCTGTGCTGTCTAGTACTAGGATTACCAACACTTCCTTTACTGTTTAACTTGCTCTCGTTAACCTCTGCACTGTCCTCAGTCTCCCCACTGTTTTGGAGCCCCCCCCCCTCCCCATTCCCCACCCACCAAGCCAGACTAGTTTAAACCCTCCTGAGTGGCTTTTGCACATCTCCCCGACAGGATATTGGACCCCCCTTCCAGTTCAGGAGCAACACATTCCTCTTGTACAGGTCACCTCCGCCCCAGAAGAGATCCCAGTGATCCAAGAATCTGAATCCCTTCCCCCTGCACCAGCTCTCAAGCCATGCATTCATCTGCCAAATCCTCCTATTCCTACTTTCGCCAACACGTGGCACCGGAAACAGCCCAGGTAACACCACCCTACGGCTCTGCATTTTAACATGCTTCCTAACTCTTGATAATCACTCTTCAAGATGTCATCCCTTTTCCTACCCATGTCATTGGTACCAATGCGGACACCAACCTCTGGCTGCTCACCTTCCCCCCTCCCCCCATTAAGAATTTTATGCCATCGCTCAGAGACGTCCTTGACCCTGGCACCACGGAGACAGCACACCATCCTAGAGTCTCCATTGTGGGCACAGAAACACCTCTGCATGCACCAACGAGCGAGTCCCCTACCACAATCTCTCGCTTGGATCTTTAAAATCCCCTGAGAGGCTATCCCCCGCAAACAGTACCCAAAACAGTCTACCTGTTGGAGAGGGGATAGCCACAGGAGACTCTTGCACTACCTGTCTGCCCCTCCTCGCAGTCACCCTGACTGAACCTGGTGTAGCGAATGTGAAAGTGAGGGCTGCAGATGCTGGAGATCAGAGTCAAAGAATTGGCCTCATTCCTGATTAAGGGCTTTTGCTCGAAATGTTGATTTTCCTGCTCCGGAGGGAACGGACCCCTTTCCGCCTTCCGCAAAGACCGTTCCCTCCGTGACTACCTGGTCAGGTCCATGCCTCCCTACGACCCACCCTCCCATCCTGGCACTTTCCCCTGGCACCGCAGGAACTGTAAAACCTGTGCCCACACCTCCTCCCTCACCTCCATCCAAGGCCCTAAAGGAGCCTTCCACATCCATCAAAGTTTTACCTGCACATCCACTAATATCATTTATTGTATCCGTTGCTCCCGATGCGGTCTCCTCTACATTGGGGAGACTGGGCACCTCCTAGCAGAGCGCTTTAGGGAACATCTCCAGGACACCCGCACCAATCAACCACACCGCCCCGTGGCCCAACATTTCAACTCCCCCTCCCACTCTGCCGAGGACATGGAGGTCCTGGGCCTCCTTCACCGCCGCTCCCTCACCACCAGACGCCTGGAGGAAGAACGCCTCATCTTCCGCCTCGGAACACTTCAACCCCAGGGCATCAATGTGGACTTCAACAGCTTCCTCATTTCCCCTTCCCCCACCTCATCCTAGTTCCAAACTTCCAGCTCAGCACTGTCCCCATGACTTGTCCAGACTTGTCCTACCTGCCTATCTCCTTTTCCACCTATCCACTCCACCCTCTCCTCCCTGACCTATCACCTTCATCTCCTCCCCCACTCACCCATTGTACTCCATGCTACTTTCTCCCCACCCCCACCCTCCTCTAGTTTATCTCTCCACGCTCCAGGCTCACTGCCTTTATTCCTGATGAAGGGCTTTTGCCCGAAACATCGATTTTGAAGCTCCTTGGATGCTGCCTGAACTGCTGTGCTCTTCCAGCACCACTCATCCAGAATCTGGTTTCCAGCATCTGCAGTCATTGTTTTTACCTCTGGTGTAACAAATGTCTATCACACTCTCCGCCCTCAGTATGTCCACCTGCTTCTCCAACCAATCAACATGGTCTGTGAGGAGCTACGACAGGTCTCACATCCTACAGATATAGTCGCCAGAGACACTAGACTGCTCCCTCATCTCCCCCACATCTGGCACAAGCAGCATATCACTGCCCTCACACCAAGTCTGACCCTTCACTGTAAGGCAACAGAGTCTTCCCTCACCCTTGAATATAAAATTTAATCATGTTATGATCGGTTCTTAAAACCATTGTCTGTCATTCTTCCAAAGACACAGTTGTTACTGGCATGCACCTTATTGTTGTTCCATGCTAATTCTTCTCCTTTTGGTGACCTGTATACCTTGAGTGATCTTGCACCATGCTAATTTGCGGTTTCATCATCTTAACAGAACTCTCCAGTTCCACTTCCTCATCTTAATATACAAACATCTCAACCAAAGAACTTCCTATCACGTCAGAATTATAGAATCCCTACAGTGGTAGAAACAGGCCCTTCGGCCTAGCAAGTCCACACCAACCCTCCAAAGAGTAATCTACCAAGACCCTTTCCCCCGATTTATCCCACCTAATGCACCTAACCTATATATCCCTGGATACTATGAGCAATTTAGCATGGCCAATTCACCTAACCTGCACATCTTTGGATTGTGGGAGGAAACTGGAGCACCCGGAGGAAACCCACGCAGACAATGTGCAAACTCCACTCAGACAGTTGCCCGAGGGTGGAATCGAAGCTGGGACCCTGGTGCTGTGAGGCAGCAGTGCTAACCACTGAGCTCCATGACATCACTGACGTTTTTGTTGATACCAAAGGCAGTCAATGTTTCTGTTCAGAAAACCTTCAAGGTGCTCATCTGTTAACATCATCATGAACATCTCAGAGGTCTGAGCGCACACTAACTTTACACAAAGATGAGGACAAACCTGTTTTAATCTGTAATAAACTGAAAGACTTGCAAAAGTAACAATGGCAGAAAATATTGACCGGAATGAAACTTCATGGATAGTACCCCACCCTACTCCTTCAGCCAGGAGCTCTCCTCACCCCACATCCAGAATCCAAGTTGCTCATTTTGTAAACCTCTGCTTGGTACAGAGGAGGCTACAGGAGAGGGATAGACTGCTGGATGGAGGTATACACGGTAATGATATGTTTGCATAAGGTAGACATGGAGAAATGCCAGGACAGAGGCCAGGAGACAGATTTGGTTGGGCATGAGATAAATGTAAGGTAGAACGTTTTTAAACAGTGAGTGACCTGGACCTGCCCACAAGGTAATGGAAATGGAGACAAACTATCATTTCCAAAGGAAATCAGTTAGGAATTTGCTGGAAATAAATCTGCTACACTATAGGGATCAAGCAGGACACTAGGGCTGACTGGATAACTCTGCAAGAGAGCTGTCATAGACCTGGTGGGCTGAATGGCCTCTTTTAACATGGTAAATGAGTCTCTGATTCCTTACTAACCCTAAAATCTAATGTTAGATTTGTTGAACTTCATAATTCTTCAAAATAATAAATAAAATGCATATTTTTAAAATGTTTGTTTATAATGTTTTAGTTTATATTTAATGTATCCATCATCTTCTTTGCATTGTGATGATTAAAATCATAATGAACTTCCCGGGTTTCTGTCTATGATGATACATCAGTGTGATTGGCTGCTTGCCTGAGGCAGGATTCTAAATCTGGGGAAATCCAGCACCTGAGCACGGGATAGATATTTGTGGATCGTTTGCTTCAGGATTAGAAAGACTGACCACAATATCCAGCCCAGTGCCCTGATATAAACAAAAAGAATGGTGGATGCTGTAAATCAGAACCACAAACAGACATTGCTGGAAAAACTCAGCCGCTCTGGCAGCATCTGTGAAGATAAATCTCAGTTAACATTTCGGGTCCAGTAACCCTTCCTCAGAACGGTGCCCCTGGTGTTGGAATGTATTTAATTATAATGTGGAGGTGCCAGTGTTTGACTGGGGTGGACAGGGTCAGAAGTCACACAACACCGGGTTATTTAAAATCACAAGTTTAACTGCCCCAGTGTTTACTACTCATCCCCTGATGCCCCAGTTCCTCATGTGAGTTGATTGTTCCCTGACTTGTGAAGGTGAGACACAGGTTGCTCCTGGGTTTGAGCTGTTGGGTGTGTTTTGAGTGGTTTGCACCACAGAAGGGGGCCATTCAATCCTCTGAAATCCTGCCAGCTCTTGGCAAGAGCAACTCACCTAATTTTACTCTCCTGGTTTTTCCTGCAATTAATTTCTGTGGATAATTGTCTGTTTCCCTTAAGAAAGCCTTAAATGAACTTGCTGAAGTCACCAATTCTTCTTTTGCCACGGACCTTGAAAACAGTGGGGCTCTGCTTTTCCACCCACCTGCCAGTGGGAATGCTTTTGAACACCTTGATCAGGTCTCCTTTCCCCTTCTCTAAGGAGAACACCCCCAGCTACTTCAATCTACTAAGCACATCACTTAATGTCCTGGAAATCCTTTCTGTGTTCTGTCCAATGACTCTACACCCTTCCTAAAATGTAGCGCCCCAAACTAGACTATAAGACCATTGGAATGTAGGAACAGGAGTAGGCCATTCAGCCCCTCTAGTCTGTCCTGCCATTCATTGAGATTATGGCTGATCTGTGGCCTGACTCCATATAATGCCCTTTGTCCTAGATCCCAGAATACTTTTCCGAGTCAAAAAATGATTGTTTTGAGATTTGAGAAAAGGGAATGTGCTCAGAACAGACTTTGTGACTAGGGGTGGGCTGGGTCTTGATTTGAGAATTGGGGACTTGTTGGGATCTTGGATTTGGGATTTTGGAATACTCAGGGGTCTGAATTTGGGCTTGGAATGTTCTGGGATTTGGGGTTTACAATTTGGGATGGCCTGAGATGTGGACTTGGGATGTTCTGGAATCTGGGTTTAGGATTTGCAGTGTTCTGGGATGTGGATTTGGGATGGGCAGTTCTGCGATATGGGCTTGGGATCAGGATATTCTGGGGTGTAGATTTGAGATTGGGGTGCTCTGGGATGTGGGTTTGAGAGTGGCTTTGCTTTGGGATTTGGGATCAGGATGCTGTGGGATGTGGGTTTGGAGTCATGGTGCTCTTGGATTAGATTATGATTAGATTCCCTACAGTATGGAAACAGGCCCTTCGGCCCAACAAGTCCACACCGACCCTCCGAAGAGTAACCCACTCGACTCATTCCCCTACATTCACCCCTGACTAATGCACCTAACATGTGGGATTGGGAATGGTTTTGCTTTGATTTTTTTGGATCAGGGTGCTCTGGGATGTGGGATTTAGGAACGGTTTTGTTCTGGGATGTGGGATCAGGATGCTCTGAGCTGAGGGTTTGGTGATGGTTTTGCTCTGGAGTTAGGGATCAGGATGCTCTGGGATGAGGGTTTGGGAATGGCTTTGCTCTGGAATTAGAGATCAGGATGCTCTGGGCTGAGGGTTTGGGGATGGTTTTGCTCTGGAATTAGGGATCAGGATGCTCTGGGATGCGAGTTTGGGAATGGCTTTGCTCTGGAATTAGAGATCAGGATGCTCTGGGCTGAGGGTTTGGGGATGGTTTTGCTCTGGAATTAGGGATCAGCAGGCTCTGGGATGCGAGTTTGGGAATGGTTTTGCTCTGGAATTAGGGATCAGGATGCTCTGGGATGAGGGTTTGGGAATGGTTTTGCTCTGGAATTAGGGATCAGGATGCTCTGGGATGCGAGTTTGGGAATGGTTTTGCTCTGGAATTAGAGATCAGGATGCTCTGGGCTGAGGGTTTGGGGATGGTTTTGCTCTGGAATTAGGGATCAGGATACTCTGGGATGCGAGTTTAGGAATGGTTTTGCTCTGGAATTAGGGATCAGGATGCTCTGGGCTGAGAGTTTGGGAATGGTTTTGCTCTGGAGTTAGGGATCAGGATGCTCTGGGCTGAGGGTTTGGGGGTGGTTTTGCTCTGGAATTAGGGATCAGGATGCTCTGGGATGAGGATTTGGGAATGGTGTTGCTCTGGAATTAGGGATCAGGATGCTCTGGGATGAGGGTTTGGGAATGGTTTTGCTCTGGAATTAGGGATCAGGATGCTCTGGGACACGAGTTTGGGAATGGTTTTGCTCTGGAATTAGGGATCAAGATGCTCTGGGATGCGAGTTTGGGAATGGTTTTGCTCTGGAATTAGGGATCAGGATGCTCTGGGCTGAGGGTTTGGGGATGGTTTTGCTCTGGAATTAGGGATCAGGATGCTCTGGGCTGAGGGTTTGGGGATGGTTTTGCTCTGGAATTAGGGATCAGGATGCTCTGGGCTGAGGGTTTGGGGATGGTTTTGCTCTGGAATTAGGGATCAGGATGCTCTGGGCTGAGGGTTTGGGGATGGTTTTGCTCTGGAATTAGGGATCAGGATGCTCTGGGCTGAGGGTTTGGGATCAGGATGTGGGATCTGGGAGTGGTTTTTTTTTTGCCCCGGGATGTGGGATTGGGATCAGTTTCTGTCTGGGATCCAGGCTGAGGTGTTGGGATTGACCCCCCCCCCCCCTGTCCGCTGTGAGCTGCTGCCGCTGCCGAGAGCCGCCCTCCGGATGCTGCTGGGGACCGCGGTGCGCTGCTTCCTGGCCGCCCGGAGCCTGGTGGCGATGCCGGGACCGGGACCGGGACCGGGACCGGGGCCGGAGCGGGAGGCGGAGCGGGGATGCAGTCCCCGGGAAGATGCTGACAGCTTGCTCCCGGAGCTGAGAGCTGCGTGCAGGGCTCTGAGAGCAGCTCCCTGCCCCGAGCAGCAGCGGCTGTGCCTGCGGGACCTGCAGCTCCTGGTACAGGGAGCCTGGGCTGTACCAGCCCGGGGCAGGGAGCTCGCCACCGGCCTCTGTGAGCAGATCCGCCTCGGCTCCGTGCTCCCGCTGCTCCTGGAGCTGAGCCGGACAGAGCATCCCCACAACCGGTACCCAGCAGCATCCCTCCTGGAACAGGTGCTCACCCCGGGCAACAGGTACCGGGGCCGGGGGGGGGGGGGGGATAGGGGCAGGGGGGGGGATAGGGGGGGGGGGGCAGGGGGGGATGGGGGGGGGGGGGGGGGGGGCAGGGGGGGGGGGGGATAGGGGCAGGTAGGGAGGGGATGGGGCAGATAGGGAGGGGATGGGGCAGATAGGGAGGGGATGGGGCAGATAGAGAGGGGATGGGGCAGATAGGGAGGGGATGGGGCAGATAGGGAGGGGATGGGGCAGATAGGGAGGGGATGGGGGCAGATAGAGAGGGGATGGGGCAGATAGGGAGGGGATGGGGCAGGTAAGGAGGGGATAGGGCAGGTAGGGAGGGGATAGGGGCAGATAGGGAGGGGATAGGGCAGATAGGGAGGGGATAGGGCAGATAGGGAGGGGTTAGGGGCAGATAGGGAGGGGATGGGGCAGGTAGGGAGGGGATGGGGCAGGTAGGGAGGGGATGGGGCAGATAGGGAGGGGATGGGACAGATAGGGAGGGGATGGGGCAGATAGGGAGGGGATAGGGGCAGGTAGGGAGGGGATGGGGCAGATAGGGAGGGGATGGGGCAGGTAGGGAGGGGATGGGGCAGGTAGGGAGGGGATGGGGCAGATAGGGAGGGGATGGGGCAGATAGGGAGGAGATGGGGCAGATAGGGAGGGGATGGGGGCAGATAGGGAGGGGATGGGGCAGATAGGGAGGGGATGGGGCAGATAGGGAGGGGATGGGGCAGATAGGGAGGGGATAGGGGGCAGATAGGGAGGGGATAGGGCAGATAGGGAGGGGATGGGGCAGGTAGGGAGGGGATGGGGCAGATAGGGAGGGGATAGGGCAGATAGGGAGGGGATGGGGTAGATAGAGAGGGGATGGGGCAGATAGGGAGGGGATGGGGCAGATAGGGAGGGGATGGGGCAGATAGGGAGGGGATGGGGCAGATAGGGAGGGGGATAGGGGCAGATAGGGAGGGGATGGGGCAGATAGGGAGGGGATGGGACAGATAGGGAGGGGATGGGGCAGATAGGGAGGGGATGGGGGCAGATAGGGAGGGGATGGGGCAGATAGGGAGGGGATGGGGCAGATAGGGAGGGGATGGGGCAGATAGGGAGGGGATAGGGGCAGATAGGGAGGGGATAGGGCAGATAGGGAGGGGATGGGGCAGATAGGGAGGGGATGGGGCAGATAGGGAGGGGATGGGGGCAGATAGGGAGGGGATGGGGCAGATAGGGAGGGGATGGGGCAGATAGGGAGGGGATGGGGCAGATAGGGAGGGGGATAGGGGCAGATAGGGAGGGGATGGGGCAGATAGGGAGGGGATGGGACAGATAGGGAGGGGATGGGACAGATAGGGAGGGGATGGGGCAGATAGGGAGGGGATGGGACAGATAGGGAGGGGATGGGGCAGATAGGGAGGGGATGGGGCAGATAGGGAGGGGATTGGGGCAGATAGGGAGGGGATAGGGCAGGTAGGGAGGGGATGGGGCAGATAGGGAGGGGGATAGGGGCAGATAGGGAGGGGATGGGCAGATAGGGAGGGGATGGGGGCAGATAGGGAGGGGATGGGGCAGATAGGGAGGGGATAGGGCAGATAGGGAGGGGATAGGGCAGGTAGGGAGGGGATGGGGCAGATAGGGAGGGGGTTGGGGCAGATAGGGAGGTGATGGGGCAGATAGGGAGGGGATGGGACAGATAGGGAGGGGATGGGACAGATAGGGAGGGGATGGGGCAGATAGGGTGGGGATAGGGCAGGTAGGGAGGGGTTGGGATAGATAGAGAGGGAATGGGGCAGATAGGGAGGGGATAGGGCAGGTAGAGGGGACGGGACAGATAGAGAGGGGATGGGGCAGATAGAGAGGGGATAGGGCCAGATCCCCCTCTATCTGTCCCATCCCCTCTCTATCTGCCCGTATCCCCTCTCTATCTGCCCCTATTCCCTCTCTATCTGCCCGATCCCCTCTCTATCTGCCCCATCCCCTCTCTATCTGCCCCTATCCCCTCTCTATCTGCCCCATCCCCACTCTATCTGCCCCAACCCCTCCCTATCTGCCCCTATCCCCTCTCTATCTGCCCGTATCCCCTCTCTATCTGCTCCATCCCCTCTCTATCTACCCCATCCCCCTCTATCTCCCCTATCCCCTCTATACCTGCCCCATCCCCTCTCTATCTGTCCCATCCCCTCCCTACCTGCCCCTATCTGCTCTCTATCTGTCCCATCCCCTCTATATCTGTCCCATCCCCTCTCTATCTGCCCCTATCCCCTCTCTATCTGTCCCTATCCCCTCTCTATCTGCCCCATCCACTCTCTATCTGGCCCATCCCCTCTCTTGCTGTCCCATCCCCTCCCAAGCTGCCCTATCCCCTCCCTATCTGTCCCATCCCCTCCCTACCTGCCCCTATCTGCTCTCTATCTGTCCCATCCCCTCTATATCTGTCCCATCCCCTCTCTATCTGCCCCTATCCCCTCTCTATCTGTCCCTATCCCCTCTCTATCTGTCCCTATCCCCTCCCTATCTGTCCCATCCTCTCCCTATCTGCCCCTATCCCCCTCCCTATCTGTCCCATCCCCTCCCTATCTGCCCCATCCCCTCTCTATCAGCCCCATCCCCTCCCTATCTACCCCATCCCGTCTCTATCTGCCCCATCCCCTCCCTATCTGCCCCATCCCCTCTCTATCTGTCCCATCCCCTCCCTATCTGCCCCTATTCCCTCTCTATCTGCCCCATCCACTCTCTATCTGCCCCATCCCCTCCCTATCTGCCGCATCCCCTCTCTATCTGCCCCATCCCCTCCCTACCTGCCCCAACCTCTCTCTATCTGCCCCTATCCCCTCCCTATCTGCCCCATCCCCTCTCTATCTGCCCGTATCCCCTCTCTATCTGCCCATCCCCTCTCTATCTGTCCCATCCCCTCTCTATCTGCCCCATCCTCTCTATATCTGCCCCTATCTGCTCTCTATCCGTCACATCCCCTCCCTATCTGCCCCTATCCCCTCCCTATCTGTCCCATCCCCTCCATATCTGTCCCATCCCCTCTCTATCTGCCCCATCCCCTCTCTATCTGCCCATATCCCCCTCCCTATCTGCCCCTAAACCCCCCATCTGTCCCTATCCCCTCCCTATCTGTCCCATCCCCTCCCTAGCTGCCCTATCCCCTCCCTATCTGCACCATCCCCTCCCTATCTGCCCCCAACCCCTCACTATCCGACCCTATCCCCTCCCTATTTGCCCCAACCCCTCTCTATCTGCCCCATCCCTTTCCTATCTGCCCCGATACCCTCCCTATCTACCCCATCCCCTCTCTATCTGTCCCATCCCCTCCCTATTTGCCCCAACCACTCTCTATCTGCCCCATCCCTTCCCTATCTACCCCTATTTCCTCCCTATCTGCCCCTATCCCCTCTCTTTCTGTCCCATCCCCTCCCTAGCTGCCCTATCCCTTCCCTATCTGCCCCATCCCCTCTCTTTCTGTCCCCTCCCCTCCCTAGCTGCCCTATCCCTTCCCTATCTGCCCCTATCACCTCTCTTTCTGTCCCATCCCCTGCCTAGCTGCCCTATCCCCTCTCTATCTGCCCATATCCCCTCCATATCTGCCCCCATCCCTTCCATATCTGCCCCTATCCCCTCCCTATTTGCCCCAACCCCTCTCTATCTGACCCTATCCCTTCCCTATCTGCCCCTATCCCCTCTCTATTTGCCCCTATCCCCTCTCTATCTGTCCCATCCCATCCCTAGCTGCCCTATCCCCTCCCTATCTGCCCCATCCCCTCCCTATCTGCCCCAATCCCCTCCCTATCTGCACCATCCCCTCCCTATCTGCCCCTAACCCTTCCCTATCTGCCCCATCCCCTCCCTATCTGCCCCATCCCCACCCTATTTGCCCCTATCCCCTCCCTATCTGCCCCTATCACCTCCCTATCTGCCCCATCACCTCCTTATCTGCACCTATCCCCTCCCTATCTGCCACATCCCCTCCCTATCTGCCCCTATCCCCTCCCTATTTGCCCCAACTCCTCCCTATCTGCCCCATCCCCTCCCTATCTACCCCCATCCCTCCCTATCTGCCCCATCCCCTCCCTATTTGCCCCAAACCCTCTCTATCTGCCCCATCCCCCTCCCTATCTACCCCTATTCCCTCCCTATCAGCCCTTATCCGCTCTCTTTCTGTCCCATCCCCTCCCTAGCTGCCCTATCCCCTCCCTATCTGCCCCAATCCCCTCCCTATCTGCCCCTATCCCCTCACTATCTGCCCCTATCCCCCCCTATCTGCCCCACCCCGTCTCTATCTGTCCCATCCCCCTCTCTATCTGCCCCATCCCCTCCCTATCTTTCCCATCCCCTCCCTATCTGCCCAATGCCCTCCCTATTTGCCCCATCCCCTCCCTAGCTGCCCTATCCCCTCCCTATTTGCCCCTATCCACTCCCTATCTGCCCCATCCCCTCCCTATCTGCCCCATCCCCTCCATAACTGCCCCCATCCCTTCCCTATCTGCCCCATCCCCTCTCTATTTGCCCCTTTCCCCTCTCTATCTGCCACATCCCCTCCCTATCTGCCCCATCCCCTCCCTATCTGCCCCATCCCCTCTCTATCTATCCCATCCCCTCCCTATCTGTCCCTATCCCTCCTCTATCTGCCCCACACCCTCTCTATCTGTCCCATCCCCTCTCTATCTGCCCCATCCCCTACCTATCTGCCCCATCCCCTACCTATCTGCCCCATCCCCTCCATATCTGCCCCATCCCCTCCATATCTGCCCCATCCACTCACTATCTGCCCCATCCCCTCTCTATCTGCCCCATCCCCTCCCTATCTGCCCCATCCCCTCTCTATCTGCCCCTATCCCCTCCCTATCTGTCCCATCCCCTCCATATCTGCCCCCATTCCCTCTCTATCTGCCCCATCCCCTCACTATCTGCCCCATCCCCTCTCTATCTGCCCCATCCCCTCCCTATCTGCCCCTATCCCCTCCCTATCTGCCCCCATCCCCTCCCTATCTGCCCCTATCCCCTCCCTATCTGTCCCATCCCCTCCCTATCTGCCCCCATTCCCTCTCTATCTGCCCCATCCCCTCACTCTCTGCCCCATCCCCTCTCTATCTGCCCCATCCCCTCTCTATCTGCCCCATCCCCTCCCGATCTACCCCTATCCCCTCCCTATCTGCCCCTATCACCTCCCTATCTGCCCCTATCCACTCCCTATCTGCCCCAACCCCTCACTATCTGCCCCATCCCCTCTCTATCTGTCCCATCCCCTCCCTATCTGCCCCATTCCCTCTCTATCTGCCCCTATCCCTTCCCAATCTGCCCCCATCCCCTCACTATCAGCCCCATCCCCTCCCTATCTTCTCCTATCCCCTCCCTATCTGCCCCATCCCCTCTCTATCTGCCCCATCCCCTCTCTATCTGCCCCATCCCCTCCCTATCTGCCCCCATCCCCTTCCTATCTGCCCCCATCCCCTCTCTATCTGCCCCACCCCCTCCCTATCTGCCCCTATACCCTCCCTATCTGCCCCATCACCTCTCTATCTGCCCCCATCCCCTCTCTATCTTCCCCTATCCCCTCTCTATGTGCCCCTATCCCCTCCCTACCTGCCCCATCCCCTCACTATCTTCCCCATCCCCTCTCTATCTGTCCCATCCCCTCCCTATCTGCCCCCATTCACACTCTATCTGCCCCATCCCCTCCCTATCTGCCCTATCCCCTCTCTATCTGCCCCATCCCCTCCCTATCTGCCCCATCCCCTCCCTATCTGCCCCTATCCCATCCCTATCTGCCCCATACCCTCCCTATCTGCACCTATCCCCTCCCTATCTGCCCCATCCCCTCCCTATCTGCCCCATTCCCTCCCTATCTGCCCCATCACCTCCCTATCTGCCCCATCCCCTCCCTATCTGCCCCCATTCCCTCTCTATCTGCCCCATCCCCTCACTATCTGCCCCATCCACTCTCTATCTGCCCCATCCCCTCCCTATCTGCCCCTATCCCCTCCCTATCTGCCCCCATCCCCTCCCTATCTGCCCCTATTCCCTCCCAATCTGTCCCATCCCCTCCCTATCTGCCCCCATTCCCTCTCTATCTGCCCCATCCCCTCACTCTCTGACCCATCCCCTCACTATCTGCCCCATCCCCTCCCTATCTACCCCATCCCCTCCCTATCTGCCCCTATCACCTCCCTATCTGCCCCTATCCACTCCCTATCTGCCCCATCCCCTCACTATCTGCCCCATCCCCTCTCTATCTGTCCCATCCCCTCTCTATCTGCCCCATCCCCTCCCTATCTACCCCTATCCCCTCCCTATCTGCCCCTATCACCTCCCTATCTGCCCCTATCCACTCCCTATCTGCCCCATCGCCTCTCTATCTGTCCCATCCCCTCCCAATCTGCCCCATCCCCTCTCTATCTGCCCCATCCCCTCCCTATCTTCCCCATCCCCTCCCTATCTGCCCCGTCCCCTCTCTATCTGCCCCATCCCCTCTCTATCTGCCCCATCCCCTCCCTATCTGACCCCATCCCCTCCCTATCTGCCCCCATCCCCTCTCTATCTGCCCCATCCCCTCCCTATCTGCCCCTATACCCTCCCTATCTGCCCCTATACCCTCTCTATCTGCCCCCATCCCCTCTCTATGTGCCCCTATCCCCTCCCTATCTGCCCCATCCCCTCTCTATCTGTCCCATCCCCTCCCTATCTGCCCCATTCACTCTCTATCTGACCCATCCCCTCCCTATCTGCCCCCATCCCCTCTCTATCTGCCCCATCCCCTCCCTATCTGCCACATCCCCTCCCTATCTGCCCCATCCCCTCACTATCTGCCCCATCCCCTCCCTATCTGCCCTATCCCCTCTCTATCTGCCCCATCCCCTCCCTATCTGCCCCATCCCCTCCCTATCTGCCCCCATCCCCTCCCTATCTGCCCCATCCCCTCTCTATCTGTCCCATCCCCTCCCTATCTGCCCCTATCCCCTCCCTATCTGTACCATCCCCTCCCTATCTGCCCCATCCCCTCCCTATCTGCCCCATCCCCTCTCTATCTGCCCCATCCCCTCTCTATCTGCCCCATCCCCTCCCTATCTGCCCCTATCCCCTCCCTATTTGCCCCATCCCCTCCCTATCTGCCCCATCCACTCCCTATCTGCCCCATCCCCTCCCTATCTGTCCCAACCCCTCCCTATCTGCCCCATTCCCTCCCTATCTGCCCCATCCCCTCCCTACCTGCCCCATCCCCTCCCTATCTGCCCTATCCCCTCCCTATCTGCCCCCATCCCCTCCCTATCTGCCCCATCCCCTCCCTATCTGCTCCATCCCCTCCCTATCTGCCCCATCCCCTCCCTATCTGCCCTATCCCCCTCCCTATCTGCCCTATCCCCCTCCCTATCTGCCCCTTCCCCTCCCTATCTGCCCTATCCCCCTCCCTATCTGCCCCATCCCCTCCCTATCTGCCCCTATCCCCCTCCCTATCTGCCCCTATCCCCCTCCCTATCTGCACCATCCCCTCCCTATCTGCCCCATCCCCTCCCTATCTGCCCCATCCCCTCCCTATCTGCCCCTTTCCCCCTCCCTATCTGCCCCATCCCCTCCCTACCTGCCCTATCCCCTCCCTATCTGCCCTATCCCCTCCCTATCTGCCCCATCCCCTCCCTATCTGCCCCATCCCCTCCGTATCTGCCCCTATCCCCCTCCCTATCTGCCCCATCCCCTCCCTATCTGCCCCATCCCCTCCATATCTGCCCTATCCCCCTCCCTATCTGCCCTATCCCCCTCCCTATCTGCCCCATCCCCTCTCTATCTGTCCCATCCCCTCCCTACCTGCCCTATCCCCTCCCTATCTGTCCCATCCGTAAGACCATAAGACATAGGAGCGGAAGTCAGGCCATTCGGCACATCGAGTCCATTCCGCCATTCAATCATGGCTGATGGGCATTTCAACTCCACTTACCCGCATTCTCCCCGTAGCCCTTAATTCCTTGTGACATCAAGAATTTATCAATTTCTGCCTTGAAGACATTTAGAGAGGGGATAGGGGCAGACACAGAGGGGATAGGGGCAGACACAGAGGGGATAGGGGCAGATAGGGAGAGGATGGTGCAGATAGGGAGGGGATAGGGGGCAGATAGGGAGGGGATAGGGCAGATAGGGAGTGGATAGGGGCAGATAGGGAGGGGATAGGGCAGATAGGGAGGGGATGGGGCAGATAGGGAGGGGATGGGGGCAGATAGGGAGGGGATAGGGCAGATAGGGAGGGGATGGGGCAGATAGGGAGGGGATGGGGGCAGATAGGGAGCGGATGGGGCAGATAGAGAGGGGATGGGGCAGATAGAGAGGGGATATGGCAGATAGGGAGGGGATGGGGGCAGATAGGGAGGGGATGGGGCAGATAGGGAGGGGATGGGGCAGATAGGGAGGGGATGGGGCAGATAGGGAGGGGATAGGGCAGGTAGGTAGGGGATGGGGCAGATAGGGAGGGGGATAGGGGCAGATTGGGAGGGGATGGGGCAGATAGGGAGGGGATGGGGCAGATAGGGAGGGGATGGGGCCGATAGGGAGGGGATAGGGCAGATAGGGAGGGGATAGGGCAGGTAGGGAGGGGTTGGGGCAGATAGGGAGGGGGATAGGGGCAGATAGGGAGGGGATGGGGCAGATAGGGAGGGGATGGGGCAGATAGGGAGGGGATGGGGCAGATAGGGAGGGGGATAGGGGCAGATAGGGAGGGGATGGGGCAGATAGGGAGGGGATAGGGCAGGTAGGGAGGGGATGGGACAGATAGACAGGGGATGAGGCAGATAGGGAGGGGATAGGGGGCAGATAGGGAGGGGATAGGGCAGATAGGGAGTGGACAGGGGCAGATAGGGAGGGGATAGGGCAGATAGGGAGGGGATGGGGCAGATAGGGAGGGGATGGGGCAGATAGGGAGGGGATGGGGCAGATAGGGAGGGGATGGGGGCAGATAGAGAGGGGATGGGGCAGATAGAGAGGGGATAGGGCAGATAGGGAGGGGATAGGGCAGGTAGGGAGGGGATGGGGCAGATAGGGAGGGGAATAGGGGCAGATTGGGAGGGGATGGGGCAGATAGGGAGGGGATGAGGCAGATAGGGAGGGGATGGGGCAGATAGGGAGGGGATGGGGCAGATAGGGAGGGGATAGGGCAGATAGGGAGGGGATAGGGCAGGTAGGGAGGGGTTGGGGCAGATAGGGAGGGGGATAGGGGCAGATAGGGAGGGGATGGGGCAGATAGGGAGGGGATGGGGCAGATAGGGAGGGGATGGAGCAGATAGGGAGGGGGATAGGGGCAGATAGGGAGGGGATGGGGCAGATAGGGAGGGGGATAGGGCAGATAGGGAGGGGGATAGGGCAGATAGGGAGGGGATGGGGCAGATAGGGAGGGGATGGGGCAGATAGGGAGGGGATGGGGCAGATAGGGAGGAGATGGGGCAGATAGGGAGGGGGTGGGGCAGATAGGGAGGGGATAGGGGCAGATAGGGAGGGGATGGGGCAGATAGAGAGGGGATGGGGCAGATAGGGAGGGGATGGGGCAGATAGGGAGGGGATGGGGCAGATAGAGAGGGGATGGGGCAGATAGGGAGGGGATGGGGCAGATAGGGAGGGGATGGGGCAGATAGGGAGGGGATGGGGGCAGATAGGGAGGGGATGGGGCAGATAGGGAGGGGATGGGGCAGATAGGGAGGGGATGGGGCAGATAGGGAGGGGGATAGGGGCAGATAAGGAGGGGATGGGGCAGATAGGGAGGGGATGGGGCAGATAGGGAGGGGATGGGACAGATAGGGAGGGGATGGGGCAGATAGGGAGGGGATGGGGCAGATAGGGAGGGGATGGGGCAGATAGGGAGGGGATGGGGGCAGATAGGGAGGGGATGGGGCAGATAGGGAGGGGATAGGGCAGGTAGGGAGGGGATGGGGCAGATAGGGAGGGCGATAGGGGCAGATAGGGAGGGGATAGGGCAGATAGGGAGGGGATGGGACAGATAGGGAGGGGATGGGGCAGATAGGGAGGGGATGGGGCAGATAGGGAAGGGATGGGGCAGATAGGGAGGGGATGGGGCAGATAGGGAGGGGATAGGGCAGATAGGGAGGGGATAGGGCAGGTAGGGAGGGGTTGGGGCAGATAGGGAGGAGGATAGGGGCAGATAGGGAGGGGATGGGGCAGATAGGGAGGGGGATAGGGCAGATAGGGTGGGGGATAGGGCAGATAGGGAGGGGATGGGGCAGATAGGGAGGGGATGGGGCAGATAGGGAGGGGATAGGGGCAGATAGGGAGGGGATGGCGCAGATAGGGAGGGGATAGGGCAGATAGGGAGGGGATAGGGGCAGATAGGGAGGGGATGGGGCAGTTAGAAAGAGGATGGGGCAGATAGGGAGGGGATGGGGCAGATAGGGAGGGAATGGGGCAGATAGAGAGGGGATGGGGCAGATAGGGAGGGGATGGGGCAGATAGGGAGGGGATGGGGCAGATAGGGAGGGGATGGGGCAGATAGGGAGGGGGTGGGGGCAGATAGGGAGGGGATGGGGCAGATAGGGAGGGGATGGGGCAGATAGGGAGGGGATGGGGCAGATAGGGAGGGGATGGGGCAGATAGGGAGGGGGATAGAGGCAGATAAGGAGGGGATGGGGCAGATAGGGAGGGGATGGGACAGATAGGGAGGGGATGGGGCAGATAGAGAGGGGATGGGACAGATAGAAAGGGGATGGGGTAGATAGAAAGGGGATAGGGGCAGAGAGCGGATGGGGCAGGTACAGAGGGGCGGGGGGGGGGGGGGGGGAAACAGAGAGGATGGCCGCAGATGTGGAGTGAGTTGGTACAGTTAGTGAGGGGACAGAGGTCAGATAGATGGGGAAGAGGGGCAAATATAGAGCGTATATGCAGCAAATAAACACAGAGAGGGGCAATTAGACCTTGGATTGGGGCCGAATAGACCAGGGCTGGGGGCAAATAGGTCAAGGGGCAATTGGACACTCAGAGAGGGGCAAGGGGCGATTTATATTTTTAAAATTAACTTTATTGTAACATGTACTCTCATGATGTTGGTGGTGTCGGTGTTGGACTGGGGTGGACAAGATCAGAGGTCACACAACACCAGGTTATGGTCCAACAGGTTTTGTTTGAAATCCCCAGTGTTTGGAGCGCTGTCTGTTCTTCACTTCACCTGACAAAGGGGCAGTGCACCCAAAACCTGTGATTTCAAATCAACCAGTTGGACTCTAATCTGGTGTCAGTTTGGGTAGCGACGAGAAATAGCAAAGGTAAGGATTATATTGTGGGAGTATCTTATAGGACAGGCTAATCGGTGTAAAATGATGTGGTCTTATGAATAAAGGTCTGGCAATAAAATCACAGGATGATTTTAATCTGCATTTGGATTGGGTGAATCACATTGTCGAATGTAGCCTGGGTAGTGGGTTCATGGGGCGTTTTCAGGAGAGTTTCTTAGAGTTGCATATTCCTGAGCCACCCAGAGAGCTGGCTCTAGGACATCTGGTAACATGCATCGTACTGTGTAGTAGTGATCATAATATAATCACCTGCAGTTTGAGGGAGAGGAGAATGGGTCAAAAACTAGTGATTTAAACTTAAATACAATTAATGATGAAGGTGGCTAAGGTGTGCCAGGAACTGAGGTTGATTGAGAGAGGGAGAGTGATTGAGCCAAAAGGGTTAGAGAGGAGAAAGGGCCATGATGTTTGTTATTCCAACAGTTGATGGTGTAAAATATTCCAAGGTGTAAAATAATAACTACATATTGGAGAAACTCAGGCAACCCCCATAGAGAGAAAAAGAAAGGGAACATTTTGAGTGCAGTGACTGAAACAGGGTGGGGTTGGGGAAGACTGAAAAATGATGGTCTTGCTGCTGTTGACAAAATTCAGCAAGGTGCAGTTACTGAGTCCTGGTTTTACCCCTGAGTCCCAGTGCCTGCAGTACCTTGCTGCACTCTGGCAGAATGCACATTGCTGTGTTTTTGGTGTGGCCCATGTTTTAGGTGCGTGGCTGACTGATATGTATTTGTACACAGGGACTGGGTTGCTCGCTCCGGCCTGGGTGTGATTCTGGATTTGGCCAATGACCGTGAAGATGTCCAGCTGGCGAGGCCGGTCTCCGGGATCCTGCAGCACATGTTCAAACACACCGAGGGTACCTCCCACCTGCTGATCACCAACGGGGGCCTGGACTACATCCTGTACTGGTGCCGCAGTCAGGATCCCAGTATCCTACAGCACTGCGCCATCGCCCTCGCCAACTGTGCCATGTATGGCGGGCCAACCAATCAGAGGCTGATGATTGAGAAGAAGGCTGCTGATTGGCTGTTCCCATTGGCCTTCTCTCAGGATGAGCTAGTGCAGTTTCATGCCTGCCTGGCCATCACTGTTCTGGCAACCAACAAGGAGCTGGAGAAAGAAGTGGAGAGCTCAGGGACCCTAGACCTGGTGGAGCCCTTCATCGCCTCCCTTCACCCCGAGGAGTTTGCCCACGACTGGCTGCAGAGCAGGGACAACGCCCAAGGTCGCAACGCCAGTGACCTCCAGCGATTGGTGCAACTCCTGGATAGCTCCAGGGTGGAGGCCCAGTGTGTGGCCACTTTCTATCTGTGTGTGGAAGCTGACATTAAACAGCAGCAGAAACAGACCCAGGTACGGGGGGGGGGGGGGGGGGGGGGGGGAGAGGGGAGATGGAGTGAGGGGGTGGGGGCTAGAGGGGGACTGGTGTAGAGTGAGTGGGGAGAGAGAGGTGGGGGCAAGAGAGTCAGGGAGTGAGTCAGGGGTAGAAAGTGAGTGAGGGGTGAGAGAGAGAACAAGGAAGAGAGAGAGAGAAGGAGGGACAGAGATTGTGAGAGGGAGGGGGATACAGAGAGTTGATGATTTGAGTCGATATGACTATACTTAAGTGAAGAATCTGTTTGTGTCTGTTTCAGTTTGTAATTTTGGAAATGCATGCACAGCCTTTCACTGTTCTTTCTGTAACAATCAGCTTCTTCTGTCTCAGACATTCCATGAAATTGGAGCCATACCAAGTCTGAAGAGATTGGTCAGTTACTCCAGCAATACCACTGTCTCCAGTCTGGCCAAGAAAGCACTGGAGCTGATGGGGGAGGAGGTCTCCTGGACATTGTCCCTTAATGTCCCAAACTGGAAAGCTGCTGCTGTTCACACCTGGCTGCAGCAGATTGGATTCAGCGTTCACGGAGAGAGATTCCTGGTGAGGGAAGCAGCATTATGGCATTCTCCGGGGAATTCCAGCACCAAAGACATGGCCCAGAACTGACTGTGTGGTGCTCCACTCTCTGGGTCATCACCACCACCCACACCCTCCCAGACAGAGTTACAGACACACACCCTCCCAGACAGAGTTACAGACACATTCTCCCAGACACCCTCCCAGTCAGAGTTACAGACACACACACACCCAGAGTTACACACTTTCCCAGACACCCTCCCAGAGTTACAGACACACACCCACCCAAACAGAGTTACAGACACACCTCCCAGACATCTTCCCAGACAGACTTACAGACACACTCTCCCAGACACACTCCCAGTCAGAGCTACAGACACACACCCACCCAGACAGAGTTACAGACACCCTCCCAGACAGAGTTACAGACACACTCTCCCAGACACCCTCCCAGAGAGAGTTACAGACACACTCTCCCAGACACCCTCCCAGTCAGAGTTACAGACACACACCCACCCAGACAGAGTTACAGACACATTCTCCCAGACACCCTCCCAGTCAGTTACAGACACACACACACCCAGAGTTACAGACACACTTTCCCAGACACCCTCCCAGAGTTACAGACACACACCCACCCAAACAGAGTTACAGACACACCTCCCAGACATCTTCCCAGACAGAGTTACATACACCCTCCCCAGACAGAGTTACAGACACACACTCCCACACAGAGATACTGACACACAAAGAGTGTGTGTGTGTTGAATGGCAAATCTCAGCATGACAGTACACAAAGTTAGTGCTAAGCTTCAGCAATAAGCACCAGTTACAGGAATGGAAGCGATGGTGAACAGTTGGGGCAGCACGGTGGCTCAGTGGTTAGCACTGCTGCCTCACAGCACCAGGGTCCCAGGTTCGACTGTCTGTGTGGAGTTTGCACATTCTCCCTGTGTCTGCGTGAGTTTCCTCTGGGTGCTCCGGTTTCCTCCCACAGTCCAAAGATGTGCAGGTTAGGATGGATTGGCCATGCTAAATTGTCCATAGTGTTAGGTGCATTAGTCAGAGGGAAATGGGTCTGGGTGGGTTACTCTTCGGTGGGTCAGTGTGGACATGTTGGGCTGGAGGGCCTGTTTCCACACTGTAGGGAATCTTATCTAATCTAGTTAGGATTAACAATTAGAGTCTGTCTGAATGAAAGAATTAACATATGGGAGCAGGGATGACATGGGCAATTGTCACTGTAATGATCTGACAATCTACGTCTGAGTTAAAAATCACACAACACTGTGTGGGTGTATGAGGAAGTGTGTGTGTGTGGGTGTATGAAAGAGTGCGTGGGTGTGGGTGTGCACGCGTGTGGGTGTATGAGAGAGTGTATGTGTGTGCATGTGAGAGGGAGCGAGTGTATGTGTGAATGTGTGTGTGTATGTGTGCGCACGTGTGAGTGTGTGTGAATGAGAGAGAGTGTGTTTGTGGGTGTGTGTGTGAGAGTGTGAGTGTGTGTGTATCAGAGAGAGTGTATGCATGTGAGTGTGTGTGTGTTTGTGGGTGTGTGTGAGAGTGAGAGTGTGAGTGTGTGTGAGTGAGTGAGGGTGTGAGTGAGTGTTGAACTCTCCATTTTGATAATCAGATCCATTTCTGCATCAGGATCTACAGGTTGATGGGGATCTGCTGCTGCAGATTACAGATTCGGAATTACAGGAAGATATTGGAATATCATGCAGTATAACCCGCAGAAGGTGAGTGATCCAAAGATGGACCTGTAGAGGGAGCTTTACTCTGTATCTAACCCTGTGCTGTCCCTGTCCCTGGGAGTGTTTGATGGGGACAGTGTAGAGCAAGCTTTACTCTGTATCTAACCCTGTGCTGTCCCTGTCCCTGGGAGTGTTTGATGGGGACAGTGTAGAAGGAGCTTTACTCTGTATCTAACCCCGTGCTGTCACTGTCCTGGGACTGTTTGATGGGGACAGTGTAGAGGGAGCTTTACTCTGTATCTAACCCTGTGCTGTCCCTGTCCTGGGAGTGTTTGATGGGGACAGTGTAGAAGGAGCTTTACTCTGTATCTAACCCCGTGCTGTCACTGTCCTGGGACTGTTTGATGGGGACAGTGTAGAGGGAGCTTTACTCTGTATCTAACCCTGTGCTGTCCCTGTCCCTGGGAGTGTTTGATGGGGACAGTGTAGAAGGAGCTTTACTCTGTATCTAACCCCGTGCTGTCCCTGTCCTGGGACTGTTTGATGGGGACAGTGTAGAGAGAGCTTTACTCTGTATCTAACCCAGTGCTGTCCCTGTCCTGGGAGTGTTTGATGGGGGACAGTGTAGAGGGATCTTTACTCTGTATCTAGCCCCGTACTGTCCCTGTCCTAGCAGTGTTTGATGACAACAGTGTAGAGGGAGCTTTACTCTGTATCTAACCCCGTGCTGTCCCTGTCCCTGGGAGTGTTTGATGGGGGACAGTGTAGAGGGAGCTTTACTCTGTATCTAACCCCGTGCTGTCCCTGTCCTGGGAGTGTTTGATGGGGACAGTGCAGAGGGAGCTTGACTCTGTATCTAACCCCATGCTGTCCCTGTCCGGGGAGTGTTTGATGGGGACAGTGTAGAGGGAGCTTTACTCTGTATCTAACCCCATGCTGTCCCTGTCCCTGGGAGTGTTTGATGGGGACAGTGTAGAGGGAGCTTTACTCTGTATCTAACCCCGTGCTGTCCCTGTCCTGGGAGTGTTTGATGGGGACAGTGTAGAGGGATCTTTACTCTGTATCTAGCCCCGTACTGTCCCTGTCCTAGCAGTGTTTGATGACAACAGTGTAGAGTAAGCTTTACTCTGTATCTAACCCCGTGCTGTCCCTGTCCTGGGAGTGTTTGATGGGGGACAGTGTAGAGGCAGCTTTACTCTGTATCTAACCCCGTGGTGTCCCTGTCCTGGGATTGTTTGATGGGGACAGTGTAGAGGGAGCTTTACTCTGTATCTAACCCCATGCTGTCCCTGTCCTGGGAGTGTTTGATGGGGGGAGCAGTGTAGAGGGAGCTTTACTCTGTATCTAACCTGGTGCTGTCCCTCTCCTGGGAGTGTTTAATGGGGGACAGTGTAGAGGATGCATGACTCTGTATCTAACCCCGTGCTGTCCCTGTCCTGGGAGTGTTTGATGGGGACAGTGTAGAGGGAGCTTTACTCTGTATCTAACCCCATGCTGTCCCTGTCCTTGGAGTGTTTGATGGGGACAGTGTAGAGGGAGCTTTACTCTGTATCTAACCCTCTGCTGTTCCTGTCCCTGGGAGTGTTTGATGGGGACAGTGTAGAGAGAGCTTTACTCTGTATCTAACCCCGTGCTGTCCCTTTCCTGGGAGTGTTTGATGGGGACAGTGTAGAGAGAGCTTTACTCTGTATCTAACCCCGTGCTGTCCCTGTCCTGGGAGTGTTTGATGGGGGACAGTGTAGAGAGAGCTTTACTCTGTATCTAACCCCGTGCTGTCCCTTTCCTGGGAGTGTTTGATGGGGACAGTGTAGAGAGAGCTTTACTCTGTATCTAACCCCGTGCTGTCCCTGTCCTGGGAGTGTTTGATGGGGGACAGTGTAGAGGGAGCTTTACTCTGTATCTAACCCTGTGCTGTCCCTGTCCTGGGAGTGTTTGATGGGGGACAGTGTAGAAGGAGCTTTACTCTGTATCTAACCCCGTGCTGTCCCTTTCCTGGGAGAGTTTGATGGGGACAGTGTAGAGGGAGCTTTACTGTGTATCTAACCCCGTGCTGTCCCTGTCCTGGGAGTGTTTGACGGGGACAATGTAGAGGGATCTTTACTCTGTATATAATCCCGTGCTGTCTGTTTCCTGGGAGTGTTTGATGGGGAGAGTGTAGAGGGAGCTTGACTCTGTATCTAACCCCATGCTGTCCCTGTCCGGGGAGTGTTTGATGGGGACAGTGTAGAGGGAGCTTTACTCTGTATCTAACCCCATGCTGTCCCTGTCCGGGGAGTGTTTGATGGGGACAGTGTAGAGGGAGCTTTACTCTGTATCTAACCCCATGCTGTCCCTGTCCTTGGAGTGTTTGATGGGGACAGTGTAGAGGGAGCTTTACTCTGTATCTAACCCCGTGCTGTCCCTGTCCTGGGAGTGTTTGATGGGGACAGTGTAGAGGGAGCTTTACTCTGTATCTAACCCCATGCTGTCCCTGTCCTGGGAGTGTTTGATGAGGACAGTGTAGAGGGAGCTTTACTCTGTATCTAACCCCGTGCTGTCTCTGTCCTGGGAGTGTTTGATGGGGGGAGCAGTGTAGAGGGAGCTTTACTCTGTATCTAACCTGGTGCTGTCCCTGTCCTGGGAGTGTTTAATGGGGGACAGTGTAGAGGGAGCTTTACTCTGTATCTTACCCCATGCTGTCCCTGTCCTGGGATTGTTTGATGGGGACAGTGTAGAGGGAGCTTTACTCTGTATCTAACCCCGTGGTGTCCCTGTCCTGGGATTGTTTGATGGGGACAGTGTAGAGGGAGCTTTACTCTGTATCTAACCCCATGCTGTCCCTGTCCTGGGAGTGTTTGATGGGGGGAGCAGTGTAGAGGGAGCTTTACTCTGTATCTAACCTGGTGCTGTCCCTCTCCTGGGAGTGTTTAATGGGGGACAATGTAGAGGGATCTTTACTCTGTATATAATCCCGTGCTGTCTGTTTCCTGGGAGTGTTTGATGGGGAGAGTGTAGAGGGAGCTTTACTCTGTATCTAACCCCGTGCTGTCCTTGTCTTGGGAGGGTTTGATGGGGACAGTGCAGAGGGAGCTTGACTCTGTATCTAACCCCATGCTGTCCCTGTCCGGGGAGTGTTTGATGGGGACAGTGTAGAGGGAGCTTTACTCTGTATCTAACCCCATGCTGTCCCTGTCCTTGGAGTGTTTGATGGGGACAGTGTAGAGGGAGCTTTACTCTGTATCTAACCCCGTGCTGTCCCTGTCCTGGGAGTGTTTGATGGGGACAGTGTAGAGGGAGCTTTACTCTGTATCTAACCCCATGCTGTCCCTGTCCTGGGAGTGTTTGATGGGGACAGTGTAGAGGGAGCTTCACTCTGTATCTAACCCTGTGCTGTCCCTGTCCTTGGAGTGTTTGATGGGGACAGTGTAGAGGGAGCTTTACTCTGTATCTAACCCTCTGCTGTTCCTGTCCCTGGGAGTGTTTGATGGGGACAGTGTAGAGAGAGCTTTACTCTGTATCTAACCCCGTGCTGTCCCTTTCCTGGGAGTGTTTGATGGGGACAGTGTAGAGAGAGCTTTACTCTGTATCTAACCCCGTGCTGTCCCTGTCCTGGGAGTGTTTGATGGGGGACAGTGTAGAGAGAGCTTTACTCTGTATCTAACCCCGTGCTGTCCCTTTCCTGGGAGTGTTTGATGGGGACAGTGTAGAGAGAGCTTTACTCTGTATCTAACCCCGTGCTGTCCCTGTCCTGGGAGTGTTTGATGGGGGACAGTGTAGAGGGAGCTTTACTCTGTATCTAACCCTGTGCTGTCCCTGTCCTGGGAGTGTTTGATGGGGGACAGTGTAGAGGGAGCTTTACTCTGTATCTAACCCCGTGCTGTCCCTTTCCTGGGAGAGTTTGATGGGGACAGTGTAGAGGGAGCTTTACTGTGTATCTAACCCCGTGCTGTCCCTGTCCTGGGAGTGTTTGACGGGGACAATGTAGAGGGATCTTTACTCTGTATATCATCCCGTGCTGTCTGTTTCCTGGGAGTGTTTGATGGGGAGAGTGTAGAGGGAGCTTTACTCTGTATCTAACCCTGTGCTGTCCCTGTCCTGGGAGTGTTTGATGGGGACAGTGTAGAGGGAGCTTCACTCTGTATCTAACCCCGTGCTGTCCCTGTCCAGGGAGTGTTTGATGGGGACAGTGTAGAGGGAGCTTTACTCTGTTTCTAACCCCGTGCTGTCCCTGTCCTGGGAGTGTTTGACGGGGTGAACAGTGTAGAGGGAGCTTTACTCTGTATCTTGCTCCATGCTGTCCCTGTCCTGGGTGTGTTTGATGGGGACAGTGTAGAGGGAGCTTTACTCTGTATCTAACCTGGTGCTGTCCCTTTCCTGGGAGTGTTTGATGGGGACAGTGTAGAGGGAGCTTTACTCTGTATCTAACCTGGTGCTGTCCCTTTCCTGGGAGTGCTTGATGGGGGGAGCAGTGTAGAGGAAGCTTTGCTTTCAGCTTAAAAGAGAAGAGGGAACTTTACTCTGACTGTGACCAGTCATTTTGAGCAAGATGATTGAAGTGACAGAGACTATTTCTCTCCTTCAGGTTTCTTCGGGAATTGAGGGAATTGAAGACTTATGCTAATTACTCGAGCTGTGACCCGAGTAACCTCGCGGATTGGTTGGGGAGTATTGACCTTGGCTATCGGCAGTATACCTATAATCTGGTGCATTGTGGGATTGAGAGGGCCACTTTACTCGGAGTGACAGACAGACAACTCGAGATGGATTGTCGCATTGAGACAGGATTCCATCGATCCAGGATTCTTGCTGCAGCACAGGGTAAAGGGGTCAGCAGGGATCGGGCAACACAAAATGGACACAATCGCACAGAACGAAGCTCAAACCATCCCCAAACCCTCAGCACTGACCCTTTGGCAGTGCGGCACTCCCTCAGCACTGACCCTCTGACAGTGCAGCACTCCCTCAGCACTGACCCTCTGACAGTGTGGCGCTCCCTCATCACTGACCCTCCGACAGTGCAGCACTCCCTCAGCACTGACCCTCCGACAGTGCAGCACTCCCTCAGCACTGACCCTCCGACAGTACGGCGCTCCCTCAGCACTGACCCTCTGACAGTGTGGCACTCTCTCAGCCCTGACCCTCCGACACTGCGGCGCTCCCTCAGCACTGACCCTCCAACAGTGCGATACTCCCTCAGCACTGACCCTCTGATAGTGCGGCGCTCCCTCAGCACTGACCCTCTGACAGTGCGGCGCTCCCTCAGCACTGACCCTCCGACAGTGCGGCATTCCCTCAGCACTGACCCTCCGACAGTACGGCACTCCCTCAGCACTGACCCTCCGACAGTGCAGCACTCCCTCAGCACTGACCCTCCGACAGTGCGGCATTCCCTCAGCACTGACCCTCCGACAGTGCAGCACTCCCTCAGCACTGACCCTCCGACAGTACGGCGCTCCCTCAGCACTGACCCTCTGACAGTGTGGCACTCCCTCAGCCCTGACCCTCCGACACTGCGGCGCTCCCTCAGCACTGACCCTCTGACAGTGCGGCACTCCCTCAGCACTGACCCTCTGACTGTGCGACACTCCCTCAGCACTGACCCTCCAACAGTGCGATACTCCCTCAGCACTGACCCTCTGACAGTGCGGCGCTCCCTCAGCACTGACCCTCCGACAGTGCGGCATTCCCTCAGCACTGACCCTCCGACAGTACGGCACTCCCTCAGCACTGACCCTCCGACAGTGCAGCACTCCCTCAGCACTGACCCTCCGACAGTGCGGCATTCCCTCAGCACTGACCCTCCGACAGTGCGGCATTCCCTCAGCACTGACCCTCCGACAGTGCAGCACTCCCTCAGCACTGACCCTCCGACAGTGCGGCATTCCCTCAGCACTGACCCTCCGACAGTGCGGCTCTCCCTCAGCACTGACCCTCCGACAGTGCGGCTCTCCCTCAGCACTGACCCTCCGACAGTGCGGCTCTCCCTCAGCACTGACCCTCCGACAGTGCGGCTCTCCCTCAGCACTGACCCTCCGACAGTGCAGCATTCCCTCAGCACTGACCCTCCGACAGTGCGGCATTCCCTCAGCACTGACCCTCCGACAGTGCGGCTCTCCCTCAGCACTGACCCTCCGACAGTGCAGCTCTCCCTCAGCACTGACCCTCCGACAGTGCGGCTCTCCCTCAGCACTGACTCTCTGACAGTGCGGCCCTCCCTCAGCACTGACCCTCCGACAGTGCGGCACTCCCTCAGCACTGACCCTCCGACAGTGCGGCACTCCCTCAGCACTGACCCTCCGACAGTGCGGCATTCCCTCAGCACTGACCCTCCGACAGTACGGCACTCCCTCAGCACTGACCCTCCGACAGTGCGGCATTCCCTCAGCACTGACCCTCCGACAGTGCGGCTCTCCCTCAGCACTGACCCTCCGACAGTGCGGCTCTCCCTCAGCACTGACCCTCTGACAGTGCGGCATTCCCTCAGCACTGACCCTCCGACAGTGCGGCTCTCCCTCAGCACTGACCCTCCGACAGTGCGGCATTCCCTCAGCACTGACCCTCCGACAGTGCGGCATTCCCTCAGCACTGACCCTCCGACAGTGCGGCTCTCCCTCAGCACTGACCCTCCGACAGTGCGGTGCTCCCTCAGCACTGACCCTCTGACTGTGCGACACTCCCTCAGCACTGACCCTCCAACAGTGCGATACTCCCTCAGCACTGACCCTCTGACAGTGCGGCGCTCCCTCAGCACTGACCCTCCGACAGTGCGGCATTCCCTCAGCACTGACCCTCCGACAGTACGGCACTCCCTCAGCACTGACCCTCCGACAGTGCAGCACTCCCTCAGCACTGACCCTCCGACAGTGCGGCATTCCCTCAGCACTGACCCTCCGACAGTGCGGCATTCCCTCAGCACTGACCCTCCGACAGTGCGGCTCTCCCTCAGCACTGACCCTCCGACAGTGCGGCTCTCCCTCAGCACTGACCCTCCGACAGTGCAGCACTCCCTCAGCACTGACCCTCCGACAGTGCGGCATTCCCTCAGCACTGACCCTCCGACAGTGCGGCTCTCCCTCAGCACTGACCCTCCGACAGTGCGGCATTCCCTCAGCACTGACCCTCCGACAGTGCGGCATTCCCTCAGCACTGACCCTCCGACAGTGCGGCTCTCCCTCAGCACTGACCCTCCGACAGTGCGGCTCTCCCTCAGCACTGACCCTCCGACAGTGCGGCTCTCCCTCAGCACTGACTCTCTGACAGTGCGGCCCTCCCTCAGCACTGACCCTCCGACAGTGCGGCACTCCCTCAGCACTGACCCTCCGACAGTGCGGCACTCCCTCAGCACTGACCCTCCGACAGTGCGGCATTCCCTCAGCACTGACCCTCCGACAGTGCGGCTCTCCCTCAGCACTGACTCTCTGACAGTGCGGCCCTCCCTCAGCACTGACCCTCCGACAGTGCGGCTCTCCCTCAGCACTGACCCTCCGACAGTGCGGCTCTCCCTCAGCACTGACCCTCTGATAGTGCGGCTCTCCCTCAGCACTGACCCTCGGACAGTGCGGCTCTCCCTCAGCACTGACCCTCCGACAGTGCGGCTCTCCCTCAGCACTGACCCTCCGACAGTGCGGCTCTCCCTCAGCACTGACCCTCGGACAGTGCGGCTCTCCCTCAGCACTGACCCTCCGACAGTGCGGCTCTCCCTCAGCACTGACCCTCCGACAGTGCGGCTCTCCCTCAGCACTGACCCTCCGACAGTGCGGCACTCCCTCAGCACTGACCCTCCGACAGTGCGGCACTCCCTCAGCACTGACCCTCCGACAGTGCGGCTCTCCCTCAGCACTGACCCTCCGACAGTGCGGCACTCCCTCCGCACTGACCCTCCGACAGTGCGGCGCTCCCTCAGCACTGACCCTCCGACAGTGCAGCACTCCCTCAGTGTGGATTGTGTTGGGAGGGGCCTGTGTGCAGTGAGGGTATTTTGCCTGTGTGTTGGTTGATGGGAATCTGTTTGGGTCTTGCAGAGTTGCTGCCTCCCTGTGTGAGTGAGGTCTCTCAGCAGCCCCCTTCTGAAGACCCCGATGTCTTTATCAGTTACCGACGGACGACAGGTTCTCAGCTGGCCAGGTAGGTGTCAATGTGTGTGTGTGTGTGATCATGGTTTGTGTTGGTATACCTGGTGGGCAAGCTGGGAATATTCAACTCTGCAGGATCACGGGAAACAAAATCAGGTCCGTCAGCACCTGCCTCCTGATTCAGTTCTGATGTGGATAATTCCTCTTGTCTTATTATCCACTCCTGACACATGGACATTGCTTGTCGGGTCCAGCATTTACTGCCTGTCCCTAGTTGCCCCTTGAGAAGGTTGGGGGGGGTGGGGGTGAGCTGCATTCCTGAACCGCTGTCGTCTCTGCCCTCCATGTCTGGAATATTGGAAACGTATGGATTCCTGTTTAATCACTGACCTTCCACAGCCCTGGCTGTTGGAGACTTGGAAGTATTTCCCAGCTTCTCAATGAAAGAACTGCATGCATCTCATTCCTTCAGGGACTGTGTTCTCAGCTCCTAAAGCCCCAGAGAGGTGAACCCGTCCTCCCCGCACTGACTGGGGAGCCCCGTAAATAATCCTCTTTCTTTCTGTTCGATTTCCTCAGATTCTTGTAAACTCTCAATACCCTGTCACATTGCCCGACAGAGACAGCAGCTTTTGAAATCAGGAACTCCCCCACATCTCCTCTCGCTTGCTCTCTGAACCGTCCCTCTGTTAAAGGGTCAGTAACGTGCTTTAGGGAGGGTTGGTCCTGACCCAGTCTGGCTGCATAGGTGACTCCAGTCCCCGCAGTGACCTTGGAGACAGGCTGTAAGCTGGTGCTATCAGACACACACACAATGGTTGCAGTTCTGAAAGCAGACTGGCCCCCAGGGTGTATTGGAGCCATTAGCATTGCACAATAGAAGGTGCCCTTGACCTTTCCCCTCACATCCCCCGATTGAAGTAAACCAGGACTGGTCCGTTTGTGAGAGAGCACGGGGTCAGAGTGTCCTGGGTGCTTCAACTTGTGATGATTCTTGCTCTCCCTCTGTCTGTCTCTCACCCTCACCCATTCTCTCTCTCCCCCTCTCTCTCTCACTCATTCCCATTCTCACTCTTTCCTCTATCTCCCTCTCTCCCACATTCTCTCTCTCTCACTTCCTCTCTCTCTCACTTTCTTTTCCTTTCCCTCTATCCCCCCTGTCTCTTGCTCACCCCTATTCTCTCTCTACCTCTCTCTCTTCCCCTCCCTCTATAATCTTTTTTCCTCTCTCCCCATTCTCTGTCTCTCCCCCCCACTCTGTCTCTCCCCCTCCCTATTTCTTACCCACTCTCTCTCTCCCTCACCAACCCTTTCTCTCTCCTCCCTCTCTGTCTTGCTCACACCCATTCTCTATCTCCCTCACTCTTTCCCTCTCGCCGCGCTCTCTCTCCCCCCCCCCAACCCTTTCCCTCTCTCCCCCCTATCCTTTTCTCTCTATCCCTCTCTCTCTTTCTTGCTCACCCCCATTCTCTATGTCCCTCACTCTCTTTCCCTCTCTCCCCCCCATCCCTTTCCCCCTCTCTCCTCCCCCATCCCTTTCCCTCTCTCTCCCCCCCATCCCTTTCCCTCTCTCCCCCATCTCTTTCCCTCTCTCTCCCCCCATCCCTTTCCCTCTCTCCCCCCATCCCTTTCCCTCTCTCTCCCCCCCATCCCTTTCCCTCTCTCTCCCCCCCATCCCTTTCCCTCTCTCTCCCCCCCATCCCTTTCCCTCTCTCCCCCCCATCCCTTTCCCTCTCTCCCCCCATCCCTTTCCCTCTCTCCCCCCATCCCTTTCCCACTCTCCCCCCATCCCTTTCCCTCTCTCCCCCCCATCCCTTTCCCTCTCTCCCCCCCCATCCCTTTCCCTCTCTCCCCAATCCCTTTCCCTCTCTCCCACCCATCCCTTTCCCTCTCTCCCCCATCCCTTTCCCTCTCTCTCTCCCGCCCATCCCTTTCCCTCTCTCCCCCCATCCCTTTCCCTCTCTCCCCCCCATTCCTTTCCCTCTCTCCCCCCATCCCTTTCCCTCTCTCCCCCCATCCCTTTCCCTCTCTCCCCCATCCCTTTCCCTCTCTCCCCCCATCCCTTTCCCTCTCTCCCCCCATCCCTTTCCCTCTCCCCCCCCATCCCTTTCCCTCTCTCCCCCCCATCCCTTTCCCTCTCTCCCCCATCCCTTTCCCTCTCTCCCCCCATCCCTTTCCCTCTCTCCCCCCATCCCTTTCCCTCTCTCCCCCATCCCTTTCCCTCTCTCCCCCCCATCCCTTTCCCTCTCTCCCCCATCCCTTTCCCTCTCTCCCCCCCATCCCTTTCCCTCTCTCCCCCCCATCCCTTTCCCTCTCTCCCCCCCATCCCTTTCCCTCTCTCCCCCATCCCTTTCCCTCTCTCCCCCCATCCCTTTCCCTCTCTCCCCCCATCCCTTTCCTCTCCCCCCCATCCCTTTCCCTCTCTCCCCCCCATCCCTTTCCCTCTCCCCCCCCATCCCTTTCCCTCTCTCCCCCATCCCTTTCCCTCTCTCCCCCATCCCTTTCCCTCTCTCCCAGTCTGCTGAAGGTCCACTTGCAGCATCGAGGCTTCAGTGTGTTTATTGATGTAGAGAAGCTTGAGGCCGGCCGGTTTGAGGATAAGCTCTGTCAGAGTGTGACCAGAGCCAAGAACTTCATCCTGGTGCTTTCAGCCAATTGTCTGGACAAGTGTGTGGGAGACACCGAGCAGAGAGACTGGGTGCACAGGGTGAGTGAGGGGGGTGAGAGGGAGGGACGGAGGGAGTGAGGGGCAAGGGGGGGGGGGGCGAGCGGGTGTGTGACTGTCTGAACGGTGTGCCAGTGCCCTGTACAGGCAAAGCAATCTCACTGGGACAATGGCCTCCATCCTCGCCGTTTTACCCCCCCATTGCCCCTCTCCCTGTCTCACTGTGTTACCCCCCCATTGCCCCTCTCCCTGTCTCACTGTGTTACCCCACCATTGCCCCCTCCCTGTCTCACTGTGTTACCCCCCCCATTGCCCCTCTCCCTGTCTCACTGTGTTACCCCACCATTGCCCCTCTCCTTGTCTCACTGTGTTATCCCCAATTGCCCCCTCTCCCTGTCTCACTGTGTAACCCCCCCATTGCCCCTCTCCCTGTCTCACTCTGTTACCCTTTGCCCCTCTCCCTGTCTCACTGTTTTACCCCCGATTGCCCCCTCCCTGTCTCACTGTGTTACCCCCATTGCCCCTTTCCCTGTCTCACTGTGTTACCCCCATTGCCCCTCTCCCTGTCTCACTGTTTTACCCCCGATTGCCCCCTCCCTGTCTCACTGTGTTACCCCCATTGCCCCTCTCCCTGTCTCACTGTGTTACCCCCTTTGCCCCTTTCCCTGTCTCACTGTGTTACCCCCCCCATTGCCCCTCTCCCTGTCTCATTGTGTTACCCCCCATTGCCCCTCTCTCTGTCTCACTGTGTTACCCCCATTGCCCCTCTCCCTGTCTCACTCTGTTACCCCCCCATTGCCCCTCTCCCTGTCTCACTGTGTTACCCCCCTATTGCCCCTCTCCCTGTCTCACTCTGTTACCCCCCCATTGCCCCTCTCCCTGTCTCACTCTGTTACCCCCCATTGCCCCTCTCCCTGTCTCACTGTGTTACCCATCATTGCCCCCTCCCTGTCTCACTGTGTTACCCCCTCATTGCCCCTCTTCCTGTCTCACTGTTTTACCCCCCCAATGCCCCCTCACTATCTCACTGTGTTAGCCCCCATTGCCCCTCTCTCTGTCTCACTGTGTTACCCCCATTGCCCCTCTCCCTGTCGCACTGTGTTATCCCCCATTGCCCCTCTCCCTGTCTCACTCTGTTACCCCCCATTGCCCCTCTCCCTGTCTCACTGTGTTACCTACCCATTGCCTCTCTCCCTGTCTCACTCTGTTACCCCCCATTGCCCCTCTCCCTGTCTCACTGTGTTACCCCCCCATTGCCCCTCTCCCTGTCTCACTGTGATACCCCCCCATTGCCTCTCTCCCTGTCTCACTCTGTTACCCCCCCATTGCCCCTCTCCCTGTCTCACTGTGTTACCCCCCCATTGCCCCTCTCCCTGTCTCACTCTGTTACCCCCCCATTGCCCCTCTCCCTGTCTCACTGTGTTACCCCCCTATTGCCCCTCTCCCTGTCTCACTCTGTTACCCCCCCATTGCCCCTCTCCCTGTCTCACTCTGTTACCCCCCATTGCCCCTCTCCCTGTCTCACTGTGTTACCTACCCATTGCCTCTCTCCCTGTCTCACTCTGTTACCCCCCCATTGCCCCTCTCCCTGTCTCACTGTGTTACCTACCCATTGCCCCTCTCCCTGTCTCACTCTGTTACCCTCCCATTGCCCCTCTCCCTGTCTCACTCTGTTACCCCCCTATTGCCCCTCTCCCTGTCTCACTGTGTTACCCCCTATTGCCCCTCTCCCTGTCTCACTCTGTTACCCCCCATTGCCCCTCTCCCTGTCTCACTCTGTTACCCCCCCATTGCCCCTCTCCCTGTCTCACTCTGTTACCCCCCTATTGCCCCTCTCCCTGTCTCACTCTGTTACCCCCCATTGCCCCTCTCCCTGTCCCACTCTGTTACCCCCCCATTGCCCCTCTCCCTGTCTCACTCTGTTACCCCCCTATTGCCCCTCTCCCTGTCTCACTGTGTTACCCCCAATTGCCCCTCTCCCTGTCTCACTCTGTTACCCCCAATTGCCCCTCTCCCTGTCTCACTCTGTTACCCCCCCATTGCCCCTCTCCCTGTCTCACTCTGTTACCCCCAATTGCCCCTCTCCCTGTCTCACTCTGTTACCCCCCATTGCCCCTCTCCCTGTCTCACTGTGTTACCCCCAATTGCCCCTCTCCCTGTCTCACTCTGTTACCCCCAATTGCCCCTCTCCTTGTCTCACTCTGGTACCCCCCCATTGCCCCTCTCCCTGTCTCACTGTGTTACCCCCATTGCCCCTCTCCCTGTCTCACTGTGTTACCCCCATTGCCCCTCTCCCTGTCTCACTGTGTTACCCCCAATTGCCCCTCTCCCTGTCTCACTGTGTTACCCCCCATTGCTCGTCTCCCTGTCTCACTCTGTTACCCCTCATTGCCCCTCTCCCTGTCACACTGTGTTACCCCCATTGCACCCTCTCCCTGTCTCATTGTATTACCCCCCATTGCTCGTCTCCCTGTCTCACTCTGTTACCCCCCCATTGCCCCTCTCCCTGTCTCACTCTGTTACCCCCCCATTGCCCCTCTCCCTGTCTCACTCTGTTACCCCCCCCATTGCCCTTCTCCCTGTCTCAATCTGTTACCCCTCATTGCCCCTCTCCCTGTCTCACTGTGTTACTCCCCTTTGCCCCTCTCCCTGTCTCACTCTGTTACCCCCCCATTGCCCCTCTCCCTGTCTCACTGTGTTACCCCCAATTGCCCCTCTCCCTGTCTCACTCTGTTACCCCCCCATTGCCCCTCTCCCTGTCTCACTCTGTTACCCCCCCATTGCCCCTCTCCCTGTCTCACTGTGTTACCCCCAATTGCCCCTCTCCCTGTCTCACTCTGTTACCCCCCCATTGCCCCTCTCCCTGTCTCACTCTGTTACCCCCCCATTGTCCTTCTCCCTGTCTCAATCTGTTACCCCTCATTGCCCCTCTCCCTGTCACACTGTGTTACCCCCATTGCACCCTCTCCCTGTCTCATTGTATTACCCCCCATTGCCCCTCTCCCTGTCTCACTCTGTTACCCCCCCTCATTGCCCCTCTCCCTGTCTCACTGTGTTACTCCCCTTTGCCCCTCTCCCTGTCTCACTCTGTTACCCCCCCATTGCCCCTCTCCCTGTCTCACTGTTTTACCCCCCCGATTGCCCCTCTCCCTGTCTCACTGTGTTACCCCCCATTGCCCCTCTCCCTGTCTCACTCTGTTACCCCCCCATTGCCCCTCTCCCTGTCTCACTCTGTTACCCCCACATTGCCCCATTCTCTGTCTCACTGTGTTACCCCCCATTGCCCCATTCTCTGTCTCACTGTTTTACCCCCCCCCCCCCCCCCCCCCGATTGCCCCTCTCCCTGTCCGTCTCTCACCATGAAGGGGCAGGAAGACAGTTTGGGATCCACGGCCAGTGATGGTCGGAGTGAGAACCAGTTCCTGACAGTGACCTGGAGGGTGGGCAGGGTCAGAGCGAGGGAATGGACACTCCCCCCTTGGAAGAGACTCTGGTCAGATCCCAGTCGGAGTCAATGGGCTCAGTCCGGGGACCCTCATCCTCCACTCAACCTCCACACCCCACCCCTCAACCCTGTCCCACCCCCCCCCAAGATTCAATATTCCCACGTGCTGTACTTGCAGCTACTGATAACAAACCACTTGAATGTTCTTCTTTAACCTCAAACATTTGAACAATTGCAATAAATGGTGTGGTGCATTGATTGGGTTGTATTTGTGAATGTGTCGATGATGTGGAAGGACAGCCTGATTACAATGGCTGTGTCCATTAATTAAAGATGGCCAATTTCTGAACACAATAGCAAAGTAAATAACAGTTGGTTTCATCAATAACAGGAAAATAATTCTATTTATCGTGAACAAAATAATTCTATCATAAATGACAGGGAACTGAAAAGGGATGACTAATCTACAACATTGTGACTCAAACTATTCCTCTTCCAAAACCGAAATACACACAAACACATTCACAAACAGAACCGACACAAGTCGGACCAATTGATAGAATTACTGGGATGGAAAACCACAGATAGGGAAAACAAAACACACAAAGTGGAGAGTTAACTGGAGGAAGTGGGAGGATTCGAAGGAGAAATTGTTAAGGGTGAGGACCAGTTTGGCCAAATGAATGAGAGTGTCGGTGGAAGGGTACTGTTGGGGACGTCGGGAGAGGAAAAAATGGAGGGCTTGGAGGCCCTGGTCATGGCGGATGGAGGTGTAGAGGGATTGGATATCCATGGTGAAGATGAGGCGTTGGGGGCTGGGGAAATGGAAGTCTTGGAGGAGGTGGAGGGCGTGGGTGGTGTCTCGAACGTATGTGGGGAGTTCCTGGACTAGGGGGGATAGGACAGTGTTGAGGTAGGTAGAGATGAGTTCACTGGGGCAGGAGCATGCTGAGACAATGGGTCGGCCAGGGTGGTCAGGCTTGTGGATCTTGGGAAGGAGGTAGAACCGGGCAGTGCAGGGTTCCCGGAGTATGAGGTTGGAAGCTGTGGGTGGGAGATCTCCTGAGGTGATGAGGTTCTGTATGGTCTGGGAGATGATGGTTTGGTGATGGGGGGTGGGGTCATGGTCAAGGGGGCGGTAGGAAGAGGTGTCCTCGAGTTGGCGTTTGGCTTCAGCGATGTAGAGGTCAGTGCACCAGACTACCACTGCGCCCCCTTTATCTGCTGGCTTGATGGTGAGGTCAGGATTGGAGCAGAGGGAGTGGAGGGCTGCACGTTGTGAGGGTGAGAGGTTGGAGTGGGGGAGGGGGGTCGACAGGTTGAGGTGGTTAATGTCCCGGCGGCAGTTGGAAATGAAGAGATCGAGGGCAGGTAATAGGCCAGCGCGGGGTGTCCAGGTGGATGGGAGTGTGTTGGAGGCGAGTGAAGGGGTCCTCGGAGGGTGGTCCCTTCCCACCCCTTTCCGCCTTCTGCAAAGACCGTTCCCTCCGTGACTACCTGGTCAGGTCCACGCCCCCCTACGACCCACCCTCCCATCCTGGCACTTTCCCCTGCCACCGCAGGAACTGTAAAACCTGTGCCCACACCTCCTCCCTCACCTCCATCCAAGGCCCTAAAGGAGCTTTCCACATCCATCAAAGTTTTACCTGCACATCCACCAATATCATTTATTGTGTCCGTTGCTCCCGATGCGGTCTCCTCTACATTGGGGAGACTGGGCGCCTCCTAGCAGAGCGCTTTAGGGAACATCTCCGGGACACCCGCACCAATCAACCACACCGCCCCATGGCCCAACATTTCAACTCCCCCTCCCACTCTGCCGAGGACATGGAGGTCCTGGGCCTCCTTCACCGCCGCTCCCTCACCACCAGACGCCTGGAGGAAGAACGCCTCATCTACCGCCTCGGAACACTTCAACCCCAGGGCATTCCTCATTTCGCACTCCCCCCACCTTACCCCAGCTCCAGCCTTCCAGCTCAGCACTGTCCCCATGACTTGTCCTACCTGCCCATCTCCCTTCCCACCTATCCACTCCACCCTCCTCCCTGACCTATCACCTTCATCCCCACCTCTGTCCACCTATTGCCATCTTAGCTATCTTCTCCCCAGCCCCATCCCCCCCTCCCATTTATCTCTCCACCCCCCAGAGGCTCCCTGCCTCATTCTTGATGGAGGGCTCCTGCTCCTCGGATGCCTTTCCCATATCCCTCTAAACCTTTTAAATGGTGCAACTGTTCCTGCATCTCCTGCTTCCTCAGGTAGTTGATTCCATATACAAAACCATCCTCTGTGTGAAAAAGTCCCCACCCCATTTAAAACGTCCTTCCCTCGCTGTAAAGATCATGCCCCTCAGTTGGAACTCGGTAACTCCCTGACAGCGGTAAATGATCATTCCGGGGTTTAAAGGGACACTGCTTCCAAAGCTCAGCGATCTGCATTATTCAGTTGTTAAGCAAACAGTAAATTACAATTTCTTACAGACAGGCTGTAAGTGTAACAATACAGAATGTAAAATGTTTGTTCAGTTGAAGGTACAATACCACCTACACACAGCTGGGGACAATATTGAGCCACAGGGTGTCCCAGCGTCACACTAGGCAGCCACAGCTGATCTTAACCTGATTTCTTCAAATCATTAAAAGTGCCAGCACAGACTAACAAAGCATCTGCTAAAAAATAAGAGGGCCTACAGCCAGAAAAATGCACATCAGTGTGTGTGGGACTGTACCCCCGTGAGGGTCAGTGTGTGTGGGACTGTACCCCAGTGAGGGTCAGTGTGTGTGTGGGACTGTGCCCCAGTGAGGGTCAGTGTGTGTGTGGGACTGTACCCCAGTGAGGGTCAGTGTGTGGGGGACTGTACCCCAGTGAGGCTCAGTGTGTGTGTGGGACTGTACCCCAGTGAGGGTCAGTGTGTGTGTGGGACTGTGCCCCAGTGAGGGTCAGTGTGTGGGGGACTGTGCCCCAGTGAGGGTCAGTGTGTGTGTGGGACTGTGCCCCAGTGAGGCTCAGTGTGTGTGTGGGACTGTACCCCAGTGAGGGTCAGTGTGTGGGGGACTGTACCCCAGTGAGGGTCAGTGTGTGTGGGACTGTACCCCAGTGAGGCTCAGTGTGTGTGTGGGACTGTACCCCCGTGAGGGTCAGTGTGTGTGTGGGACTGTGCCCCAGTGAGGGTCAGTGTGTGTGTGGGACTGTACCCCAGTGAGGGTCAGTGTGTGTGTGGGACTGTACCCCCGTGAGGGTCAGTGTGTGTGTGGGACTGTACCCCCGTGAGGGTCAGTGTGTGTGTGGGACTGTACCCCCGTGAGGGTCAGTGTGTGTGTGGGACTGTACCCCAGTGAGGGTCAGTGTGTGTGTGGGACTGTACCCCCGTGAGGGTCAGTGTGTGTGTGGGACTGTACCCCCGTGAGGGTCAGTGTGTGGGGGACTGTACCCCAGTGAGGGTCAGTGTGTGTGTGGGACTGTACCCCAGTGAGGGTCAGTGTGTGTGTGGGACTGTACCCCAGTGAGGGTCAGTGTGTGGGGGACTGTGCCCCAGTGAGGGTCAGTGTGTGTGTGGGACTGTACCCCAGTGAGGGTCAGTGTGTGGGGGACTGTATCCCAGTGAGGGTCAGTGTGTGTGTGTGGGACTGTACCCTAGTGTGGGTCAGTGTGTGTGTGGGACTGTACCCCAGTGAGGGTCTGTGTGTGTGGGACTGTACCCCAGTGAGGGTCAGTCTGTGTGTGTGGGACGGTACCCTAGTGAGGGTCAGTGTGTGTGGGACTGTACCCCAGTGAGGGTCAGTGTGTGTGTGGGACTGTACCCCAGTGAGTGTCACTGTGTCTGGGACTGTAGCCCAGTGAGGGTCAGTGTGTGTGTGGGACTGTACCCCAGTGAGGGTCAGTGTGTGTGGGACTGTACCCCAGTGAGGGTCAGTGTGTGTGTGGGACTGTACCCCAGTGAGGGTCAGTGTGTGTGTGTGTGTGGGAGACTTTACCCCAGTGAGGGTCAGTGTGTGTGACGGACTGTACCCCAGTGAGGGTCAGTGTGTGGGGGACTGTACCCCAGTGAGGGGCACTGAGTGTGTGGGACTGTACCCCAGTGAGGGTCAGTGTGTGTGTGGGACTGTACCCCAGTGAGGGTCAGTGTGTGTAGGACTGTACCCCAGTGAGGGTCAGTGTGTGTGGGACTGTACCCCAGTGAGGGTCAGTGTGTGTGTGGGACTGTACCCCCGTGAGGGTCAGTGTGTGTGTGGGACTGTACCCCAGTGAGGGTCAGTGTGTGTGTGAGACTGTACCCCAGTGAGGGTCAGTGTGTGGGGGACTGTACCCCAGTGAGGGTCAGTGTGTGTGTGGGACTGTACCCCAGTGAGAGGCAGTGTGTGTGGGATTGTACCCCAGTGAGGGTCAGTGTGTGGGGGACTGTACCCCAGTGAGGGTCAGTGTGTGTGGGGGACTGTACCCCAGTGAGGGTCAGTGTGTGTGTGGGACTGTACCCCAGTGAGGCTCAGTGTGTGGGGGACTGTACCCCAGTGAGGGTCAGTGTGTGTGGGACTGTACCCCAGTGAGGGTCAGTGTGTGTGTGGGACTGTACCCCAGTGAGGCTCAGTGTGTGAGGGACTGTACCCCAGTGAAGGTCAGTGTGTGTGGGACTGTACCCCAGTGAGGGTCAGTGTGTGTGTGGGACTGTACCCCAGTGAGGGTCAGTGTGTGTGGGGGACTGTACCCCAGTGAGGGTCAGTGTGTGTGGGACTGTACCCCAGTGAGGGTCAGTGTGTGGGGGACTGTGCCCCAGTGAGGGTCAGTGTGTGTGTGGGACTGTACCCCAGTGAGGGTCAGTGTGTGGGGGACTGTACCCCAGTGAGGGTCAGTGTGTGGGGGACTGTACCCCAGTGAGGCTCAGTGTGTGAGGGACTGTACCCCAGTGAGGGTCAGTGTGTGGGGGAGTTTGAGGGTGTGAGTGCGTGAGAGATGATTTAAAGCCCGTCGCCATGGCGATGTGCTGTGTTTGTCATTTGAATCAATGTCTTTGTTCTGTTTTTCCTGGATTTTGGACTGACTCATGTTTTTCTGAACGTGCTGAAAGGAAATCGTCATGGCGATGACCTCGAAGAAGAACATTGTACCAGTGGCTGATAATTTCACTTGGCCTGATCCAGACTCCCTGCCTGAGGATATGAGGGCTATTCTCAAGTTCAACAGCATCATGTGAGCCCAGATCCTGATCTTTGTGTTCCCTCTATCCCGGGCCCCCGTTCCCTCTATCCCGGGCCCCCGTTCCCTCTATCCCGGGCCCCTGTTCCCTCTATCCCGGGCCCCCGTTCCCTCTATCACGGGCCCCCGTTCCCTCTATTCCAGGCCCCCGTTCCCTCTATCCCAGGCCCCTGTTCCCTCTATCCCGGACCCCCGTTCCCGCTATCCCAGGCCCCTGTTCCCTCTATCCCAGGCCCTCGTTCCCTCTATCCCGGGCCCCCGATCCCTATATCCCGGGCACTTCGTTCCCTCTATCCCGGGCACTTCGTTTCCTCTATCCCGGGCCCCTGTTCCCTCTATCCCAGGCCCCCGTTCCCTCTATCCTGGGCACTTCGTTCCCTCTATCCTGGGTCCCTGTTCCCTCTATCCCAGGCCCCCGTTCCCCCTATCCCGGGCCTCCGTTCCCTCTATCCAGGGCCCCTGGTCCCTCTATCCCAGGCCCCCGTTCCCTCTGTCCCGGGCCCCTGTTCCCTCTCTGCCGGGCCCCTGTTCCCTCTATCCCAGGCCCCGGTTCCCTCTATCCCAGGCCCCCATTCCCTATTTCCCGGGCCCTGTGTTCCCTCTATCCCGGGCCCTGTGTTCCCTCTATCCCGGGCCCTATGTTCCCTCTATCCCAGTCCCCGTTCCCTCTATCCCGGGCCCTGTGTTCCCTCTATCCCAGGCCCCCGTTCCCTCTATCCCGGGCCCTGTTTTCCCTTTATCCCGGGCCCTGTGTTCCCTCTATCCCGGTCCCCGTTCCCTCTATCCCGGGCCCTGTGTTCCCTCTATCCCAGGCCTCCGTTCCCTCTATCCCGGTCCCTGTTCCCTCTATCCCGAGCCATGTATTTCCTCTATCCCGGGCCCTTTATTCCCTCTATCCAGGTCCCCACTCCCTCTATCCTGGGACCTGTTCCCTCTATCCCGGGACCCCGTTCCCGCTATCCCAGGCCCCTGTTCCCTCTATCCCAGGCCCCCGTTCCCTCTATCCCGGGCCCCCGTTCCCTCTATCCCGGGCCCCCGATCCCTCTATCCAGGGCCCCCATTCCCTCTATCCCGGGCACTTCGTTCCCTCTATCCCGGGCACTTCGTTCCCTCTATCCCGGGCCCCTGTTCCCTCTATCCCAGGCCCCTGTTCACTCTATCCCGGGCCCCCAATCCCTCTATCCCGGGCCCCTGATCCCTCTATCCAGGGCCCCCATTCCCTCTATCCCGGGCACTTCGTTCCCTCTATCCCGGGTCCCTGTTCCCTCTATCCCAGGCCCCCGTTCCCCCTATCCCGGGCCTCCGTTCCCTCTATCCCGGGCCCCCGTTCCCTCTATCCCAGGCCCCCGTTCCCTCTATCCCAGGCCCCCGTTCCCTATTTCCCGGGCCCTGTGTTCCCTCTATCCCGGGCCCTGTGTTCCCTTTATCCCGGGCCCTATGTTCCCTCTATCCCAGTCCCCGTTCCCTCTATCCCGGGCCCTGTGTTCCCTCTATCCCAGGCCCCCGTTCCCTCTGTCCCGGGCCCTGTGTTCCCTTTATCCCAGGCCCTGTGTTCCCTCTATCCCGGGCCCTGTGTTCCCTCTATCCCAGGCCCCCGTTCCCTCTATCCCGGTCCCTGTTCCCTCTATCCCGAGCCATGTACTTCCTCTATCCCGGGCCCTTTGTTCCCTCTATCCCGGTCCCTGTTTCCACTATCCCGTGCCCTGTGTTCCCTCTATCCCGTGCCCTGTGTTCCCTCTATCCCGTGCCCCCGTTCCCTCTATCCAGGTCCCCACTCCCTCTATCCTGGGACCCGTTCCCTCTATCCCAGTCCCCGTTCGCTCTATCCCGGTCCCCGTTCCCTCTATCCCGGACCCCTGTTCCCTCTATCCCGGGCCCCCGTTCCCTCTATCCCGGGCCCCCGTTCCCTCTATCACAGGCCCCCGTTCCCTCTATACTGTGCCCCTGTTCCTTCTATCCCGGTCCCCGTTCCCTCTATCCCGCGCCCTGTGTTCCCTCTGTCCCGGTCCCCCGTTCCCTCTATCCTGGGACCCGTTCCCTCTATCCCGGTCCCTGTTTCCTCTATCCTGGGCCCTGTGTTCCCTCTATCCCGTGCCCCCGTTCCCTCTATCCTGATCCCCATTCCCTCTATCCAGGTCCCCGTTCCCTCTATCCCAGGCCCCTGTTTCCTCTATCCCAGGTCCCCGTTCCCTCTACCCCGGGCCCTGTGTTCCCTCTATCCCAGTCCCCGTTCCCTCAATCCCAGGCCCCCGTTCCCTCTATCCCGGTGCCCATTACTCTATCCCGGCCCTGTGTTCCCTCTATCCCAGTCCCCGTTCCCTCCATCCCAGTCCCTGTTCCCTCTATCCCGTGCCATTTGTTCCCTCTATCCCAGGCCCCCGTTCCCTCTGTCCCGGGCCCCTGTTCCCTCTCTGCCGGGCCCCTGTTCCCTCTATCCCAGGCCCCGGTTCCCTCTATCCCAGGCCCCCATTCCCTATTTCCCGGGCCCTGTGTTCCCTCTATCCCGGGCCCTGTGTTCCCTCTATCCCGGGCCCTATGTTCCCTCTATCCCAGTCCCCGTTCCCTCTATCCCGGGCCCTGTGTTCCCTCTATCCCAGGCCCCCGTTCCCTCTATCCCGGGCCCTGTTTTCCCTTTATCCCGGGCCCTGTGTTCCCTCTATCCCGGTCCCCGTTCCCTCTATCCCGGGCCCTGTGTTCCCTCTATCCCAGGCCTCCGTTCCCTCTATCCCGGTCCCTGTTCCCTCTATCCCGAGCCATGTATTTCCTCTATCCCGGGCCCTTTATTCCCTCTATCCAGGTCCCCACTCCCTCTATCCTGGGACCTGTTCCCTCTATCCCGGGACCCCGTTCCCGCTATCCCAGGCCCCTGTTCCCTCTATCCCAGGCCCCCGTTCCCTCTATCCCGGGCCCCCGTTCCCTCTATCCCGGGCCCCCGATCCCTCTATCCCGGGCCCCCGATCCCTCTATCCAGGGCCCCCATTCCCTCTATCCCGGGCACTTCGTTCCCTCTATCCCGGGCACTTCGTTCCCTCTATCCCGGGCCCCTGTTCCCTCTATCCCAGGCCCCTGTTCACTCTATCCCGGGCCCCCAATCCCTCTATCCCGGGCCCCTGATCCCTCTATCCAGGGCCCCCATTCCCTCTATCCCGGGCACTTCGTTCCCTCTATCCCGGGTCCCTGTTCCCTCTATCCCAGGCCCCCGTTCCCCCTATCCCGGGCCTCCGTTCCCTCTATCCCGGGCCCCCGTTCCCTCTATCCCAGGCCCCCGTTCCCTCTATCCCAGGCCCCCGTTCCCTATTTCCCGGGCCCTGTGTTCCCTCTATCCCGGGCCCTGTGTTCCCTTTATCCCGGGCCCTATGTTCCCTCTATCCCAGTCCCCGTTCCCTCTATCCCGGGCCCTGTGTTCCCTCTATCCCAGGCCCCCGTTCCCTCTGTCCCGGGCCCTGTGTTCCCTTTATCCTAGGCCCTGTGTTCCCTCTATCCCGGGCCCTGTGTTCCCTCTATCACAGGCCCCCGTTCCCTCTATCCCGGTCCCTGTTCCCTCTATCCCGAGCCATGTACTTCCTCTATCCCGGGCCCTTTGTTCCCTCTATCCCGGTCCCTGTTTCCACTATCCCGTGCCCTGTGTTCCCTCTATCCCGTGCCCTGTGTTCCCTCTATCCCGTGCCCCCGTTCCCTCTATCCAGGTCCCCACTCCCTCTATCCTGGGACCCGTTCCCTCTATCCCAGTCCCCGTTCGCTCTATCCCGGTCCCCGTTCCCTCTATCCCGGACCCCTGTTCCCTCTATCCCGGCCCCCGTTCCCTCTATCCCGGGCCCCCGTTCCCTCTATCACAGGCCCCCATTCCATCTATACTGTGCCCCTGTTCCTTCTATCCCGGTCCCCGTTCCCTCTATCCCGCGCCCTGTGTTCCCTCTGTCCCGGTCCCCCGTTCCCTCTATCCTGGGACCCGTTCCCTCTATCCCGGTCCCTGTTTCCTCTATCCTGGGCCCTGTGTTCCCTCTATCCCGTGCCCCCGTTCCCTCTATCCTGATCCCCATTCCCTCTATCCAGGTCCCCGTTCCCTCTATCCCAGGCCCCTGTTTCCTCTATCCCAGGTCCCCGTTCCCTCTACCCCGGGCCCTGTGTTCCCTCTATCCCAGTCCCTGTTCCCTCAATCCCAGGCCCCCGTTCCCTCTATCCCGGTGCCCATTACTCTATCCCGGCCCTGTGTTCCCTCTATCCCAGTCCCTGTTCCCTCTATCCCAATCCCCGTTCCCTCCATCCCAGTCCCTGTTCCCTCTATCCCGTGCCATTTGTTCCCTCTGTCCCGGTCCCCGTTCCCTCTATCCTGGGACCCATTCACTCTATCCCAGTCCCCGTTCCCTCTATCCCGGTCCCTGTTTCCTCTATCCGTGGCCCCCATTCCCTCTATCCCGGGCCATGTATTCCCTCTATCCCAGTCCCTGTTTCCTCTATCCCAGGCTCCTGTTCCCTCTATCCCGGTCCCCGTTCCCTCTATCCCAGTCCCCCGTTCCCTCTATCCCAGTCCCCCGTTCCCTCTATCTCAGGCCCCCGTTCCCTCTATCCCAGGCCCCTGTTCCCTCTATCCCAGGCCCCTGTTCCCTCTATCCCGGGCCCCCGTTCCCTCTATCCAGGGACCCCGTTCCCTCTATCCCAGGCCCCCCTTCCCTCTATCCCGGGCCCCCGTTCCCTCAATATCAGGCCCCCATTCCCTCTATCCCGTGCCCCCGTTCCCTCTATCCCAGTCCCCCGTTCCTCTATCTCAGGCCCCCATTCCCTCTATCCCAGTCCCCGTTCCCTCTATCCCGGGCCCTGTGTTCCCTCTATCCCAGGCCCCCGTTCCCTCTGTCCCGGGCCCTGTGTTCCCTTTATCCCAGGCCCTGTGTTCCCTCTATCCCGGGCCCTGTGTTCCCTCTATCCCAGGCCCCCGTTCCCTCTATCCCGGTCCCTGTTCCCTCTATCCCGAGCCATGTACTTCCTCTATCCCGGGCCCTTTGTTCCCTCTATCCCGGTCCCTGTTTCCACTATCCCGTGCCCTGTGTTCCCTCTATCCCGTGCCCTGTGTTCCCTCTATCCCGTGCCCCCGTTCCCTCTATCCAGGTCCCCACTCCCTCTATCCTGGGACCCGTTCCCTCTATCCCAGTCCCCGTTCGCTCTATCCCGGTCCCCGTTCCCTCTATCCCGGACCCCTGTTCCCTCTATCCCGGGCCCCCGTTCCTTCTATCCCGGGCCCCCGTTCCCTCTATCACATGCCCCCGTTCCCTCTATACTGTGCCCCTGTTCCTTCTATCCCGGTCCCCGTTCCCTCTATCCCGCGCCCTGTGTTCCCTCTGTCCCGGTCCCCCGTTCCCTCTATCCTGGGACCCGTTCCCTCTATCCCGGTCCCTGTTTCCTCTATCCTGGGCCCTGTGTTCCCTCTATCCCGTGCCCCCGTTCCCTCTATCCTGATCCCCATTCCCTCTATCCAGGTCCCCGTTCCCTCTATCCCAGGCCCCTGTTTCCTCTATCCCAGGTCCCCGTTCCCTCTACCCCGGGCCCTGTGTTCCCTCTATCCCAGTCCCCGTTCCCTCAATCCCAGGCCCCCGTTCCCTCTATCCCGGTGCCCATTACTCTATCCCGGCCCTGTGTTCCCTCTATCCCAGTCCCCGTTCCCTCCATCCCAGTCCCTGTTCCCTCTATCCCGTGCCATTTGTTCCCTCTATCCCAGGCCCCCGTTCCCTCTGTCCCGGGCCCCTGTTCCCTCTCTGCCGGGCCCCTGTTCCCTCTATCCCAGGCCCCGGTTCCCTCTATCCCAGGCCCCCATTCCCTATTTCCCGGGCCCTGTGTTCCCTCTATCCCGGGCCCTGTGTTCCCTCTATCCCGGGCCCTATGTTCCCTCTATCCCAGTCCCCGTTCCCTCTATCCCGGGCCCTGTGTTCCCTCTATCCCAGGCCCCCGTTCCCTCTATCCCGGGCCCTGTTTTCCCTTTATCCCGGGCCCTGTGTTCCCTCTATCCCGGTCCCCGTTCCCTCTATCCCGGGCCCTGTGTTCCCTCTATCCCAGGCCTCCGTTCCCTCTATCCCGGTCCCTGTTCCCTCTATCCCGAGCCATGTATTTCCTCTATCCCGGGCCCTTTATTCCCTCTATCCAGGTCCCCACTCCCTCTATCCTGGGACCTGTTCCCTCTATCCCGGGACCCCGTTCCCGCTATCCCAGGCCCCTGTTCCCTCTATCCCAGGCCCCCGTTCCCTCTATCCCGGGCCCCCGTTCCCTCTATCCCGGGCCCCCGATCCCTCTATCCCGGGCCCCCGATCCCTCTATCCAGGGCCCCCATTCCCTCTATCCCGGGCACTTCGTTCCCTCTATCCCGGGCACTTCGTTCCCTCTATCCCGGGCCCCTGTTCCCTCTATCCCAGGCCCCTGTTCACTCTATCCCGGGCCCCCAATCCCTCTATCCCGGGCCCCTGATCCCTCTATCCAGGGCCCCCATTCCCTCTATCCCGGGCACTTCGTTCCCTCTATCCCGGGTCCCTGTTCCCTCTATCCCAGGCCCCCGTTCCCCCTATCCCGGGCCTCCGTTCCCTCTATCCCGGGCCCCCGTTCCCTCTATCCCAGGCCCCCGTTCCCTCTATCCCAGGCCCCCGTTCCCTATTTCCCGGGCCCTGTGTTCCCTCTATCCCGGGCCCTGTGTTCCCTTTATCCCGGGCCCTATGTTCCCTCTATCCCAGTCCCCGTTCCCTCTATCCCGGGCCCTGTGTTCCCTCTATCCCAGGCCCCCGTTCCCTCTGTCCCGGGCCCTGTGTTCCCTTTATCCTAGGCCCTGTGTTCCCTCTATCCCGGGCCCTGTGTTCCCTCTATCACAGGCCCCCGTTCCCTCTATCCCGGTCCCTGTTCCCTCTATCCCGAGCCATGTACTTCCTCTATCCCGGGCCCTTTGTTCTCTCTATCCCGGTCCCTGTTTCCACTATCCCGTGCCCTGTGTTCCCTCTATCCCGTGCCCTGTGTTCCCTCTATCCCGTGCCCCCGTTCCCTCTATCCAGGTCCCCACTCCCTCTATCCCGGGCCCCTGTTCCCTCTATTCCAGGCCCCTGTTCCCTCTATCCAGGTCCCCCGTTCCCTCTATCCCGGGCCCATGTTCCCTCTATCCCGGACCCCTGTTCCCTCTATCCCGGCCCCCGTTCCCTCTATTCCGGGCCCCCGTTCCCTCTATCACAGGCCCCCATTCCCTCTATACTATGCCCCTGTTCCTTCTATCCCGGTCCCCGTTCCCTCTATCCCGCGCCCTGTGTTCCCTCTGTCCCGGTCCCCCGTTCCCTCTATCCTGGGACCCGTTCCCTCTATCCCGGTCCCTGTTTCCTCTATCCTGGGCCCTGTGTTCCCTCTATCCCGTGCCCCCGTTCCCTCTATCCTGATCCCCATTCCCTCTATCCAGGTCCCCGTTCCCTCTATCCCAGGCCCCTGTTTCCTCTATCCCAGGTCCCCGTTCCCTCTACCCCGGGCCCTGTGTTCCCTCTATCCCAGTCCCCGTTCCCTCAATCCCAGGCCCCCGTTCCCTCTATCCCGGTGCCCATTACTCTATCCCGGCCCTGTGTTCCCTCTATCCCAGTCCCTGTTCCCTCTATCCCAATCCCCGTTCCCTCCATCCCAGTCCCTGTTCCCTCTATCCCGTGCCATTTGTTCCCTCTGTCCCGGTCCCCGTTCCCTCTATCCTGGGACCCATTCACTCTATCCCAGTCCCCGTTCCCTCTATCCCGGTCCCTGTTTCCTCTATCCGTGGCCCCCATTCCCTCTATCCCGGGCCATGTATTCCCTCTATCCCAGTCCCTGTTTCCTCTATCCCAGGCTCCTGTTCCCTCTATCCCGGTCCCCGTTCCCTCTATCCCAGTCCCCCGTTCCCTCTATCCCAGTCCCCCGTTCCCTCTATCTCAGGCCCCCGTTCCCTCTATCCCAGGCCCCTGTTCCCTCTATCCCAGGCCCCTGTTCCCTCTATCCCGGGCCCCCGTTCCCTCTATCCAGGGACCCCGTTCCCTCTATCCCAGGCCCCCCTTCCCTCTATCCCGGGCCCCCGTTCCCTCAATATCAGGCCCCCATTCCCTCTATCCCGTGCCCCCGTTCCCTCTATCCAGGGCCCCCGTTCCTCTATCTCAGGCCCCCATTCCCTCTATCCCAGGCCCCTGTTCCCCTATCCCAGGCCCCTGTTCCCTCTATCCCAAGCCCCCGTTCCCTCTATCCCAGGCCCCCGTTCCCTCTATCCCAGGTCCCCGTTCCCTCTATCCAGGGCTCCCCTTCCCTCTATCCCAGGCCCCCGTTCCGTCTATCCCAGCCCCCCGTTCCCTCTATCCAGGGCCCCCGTTCCCTATATCCGGGGCCCCTGTTCCCTCTATCCCAGGCCCCTGTTCCCTCTATCCCCGGACCTTGTTCCCTCTATCCCGGGCCCCCCTTCCCTCTATCCCAGGCCCCTGTTCCTTCTATCCCCGGACCTTGTTCCCTCTATCCCAGGCCCCCGTTCCCTCTATCCCAGGCCCCCGATCCCTCTATCCCAGGCCCCCGTTCCCTCTATCCCAGGCCCCCGTTCCCTCTATCCCAGTCCCCGTTCCATCTATCCCGGGCCCCCGTTCCCTCTATCCAGGGCCCCCGTTCCCTCTATCCCGGGCCCCTGTTCCCTCTATCCCAGGCCCCTGTTCCCTCTATCCCGGGCCCCTGTTCCCTCTATCCCAGGCCCCTGTTCCCTCTATCCCGGGCCCCTGTTCCCTCTATCCCAGGCCCCCGTTCCCTCTATCCCGGTCCCCCGTTCCCTCTATCCCAGTCCCCGATCCCTCTATCCCAGGCCCCCGTTCCCTCTATCCCGGGCCCCTGTTCCCTCTATCCCGGGCCCCTGTTCCCTCTATCCCGGGCCCCCGTTCACTCTATCCCAGGCCCCTGTTCCCTCTATCCCGGGCCCATGTTCCCTCTATCCCGGGCCCCCGTTCCCTCTATTCCAGGCCCCCGTTCTCTCTATCCCTGGCCCATGTGCCCTCTATCTCGTGCCCAAGTTCCCTCTATCTCGTGCCCATGTTCCCTCTATCCCAGTCCCCGATCCCTCTATCCCAGGCCCCCGTTCCCTCTATCCCGGGCCCCTGTTCCCTCTATCCCGGGCCCCTGTTCCCTCTCTCCCGGGCCCCCGTTCACTCTATCCCAGGCCCCCGTTCCCTCTATCCCGGTCCCCCGTTCCCTCTATCCCGGGCCCATGTTCCCTCTATCCCAGGCCCCCGTTCCCTCTCTCCTGGGCCCATGTTCCCTCTATCCCGGGCCCCTGTTCCCTCTATTCCAGGCCCCTGTTCCCTCTATCCAGGTCCCCCGTTCCCTCTATCCCGGGCCCATGTTCCCTCTATCCCGGTTCCTGTGGTCTCCACTCCATCAGCTGAAGCTGACCTGGATACCACCTCCAGCTCTATTCTGGGTGCCCGTTGGGCCCACCTGCCCTGTGCTCCTCCTAACCCCTCCTCCTCTCATTTCACTCTGTCGGAGCATCCTGATCCGAAACAGGAGCAGACAGCGGGCCATTCAGCCCTTCGAGTCTGATTCCTGTTTCAGGAAGGTGGAGGCTGATCTAGTGTCTCCCTGTATTTTCCCCCACGCCCGCAACTCCCCCATCAAACAGTCTCTACCGGAGACAGACTTCCAAACATTCACAACCCCAGTGAGTGAAAAACACATTTTCTCATCCCAATCCCAAACAGCCAATTCCTTTCTCCTGAGATTAAGCCATTGTTGTAAAATATATTCCTCTCTCTGATGTGTCGATCCAGCTCACCCTCACCTTTCAATATGTCCTCATGGATCACTGTTGGGATGGTATTTATTGCCTGTTACCAGTTGCCTCACATATAGCTGAATGGTTTACTGGGCCATTTCTGAGGCAATTGAGGGACTAATGGTCTGGAGTCACGTGTAGGCCAGGCCAGGGAAGGACAGCAGTTTCCCTCCCTTAATGACATTAATTAACACACAGTTGTTTCATGATCATGAGTTTGAATATCAGATTTGTATTAGATTCAAATTCTTCCATCGCCTCTCTCAGCATATCGACATATCCCCCTCACTCCCTCCCAGTCCCACATCATTCCCACTCTCTGGGTGAGAAAGATTCTCTTGAATTTCTGACTGGGTTTGTTCGGGATTGTCTCATGTTGATGGCCTCTAGTTTAAACATTCCATCCAGTGATCTGACTGATCTTAACAGGATTTTCAAAGGGAGTGTTTGAGAGGGGGAGAGAGCGAGAGAGAGAGAGAGATAGAGAAAGGTTGAGAAAGAGGGAAAGTGAGAAGAGAGAGATTGAAGTCGGAGAGGAGATAGAGTGATGAGAATGAGAGATTTAGTGAGAGATTGAGAAAGAGAGAGACGAGAGAGAGATGTATTTCATTGTGGTGTGAAAGGCAAAGGAGGTGTGTTGGTATGATGCTACTGGATAGGTAATCCTGGGAAGACGGGTTCAAATCCCACAGAATAACTGGTTAAATGTAAATAATAAACCTGGGAATGTAAAGCTAGTTACAGTGAAGGAGAGCGTGAAACTCTCAGTACCGCCGGATTGACTGGTGACCCTTTAAGGAAGGCAATCTGCCTACACGTGACTCCAGGTCTGTCCAGTTGAAGGGCAGTTCAGGAAATGACCACCTCCTCATTGATGCTCGTGTCCTGTGGAATCAGCCTTGTGTCCCTGATGCAGAGTCCTCTGGTACAGTCAGTATTGACAGCAGCAGTTGTGGAAATGACCAGAATCAGGCTCGTCCAGGGAGGTGTTCAGGAACAGTTCTCCACATGGAGGTCTGGAGAAGGAGGAATGTGCTCCCACTGAGAGGAGTAATTACTGATTCTGAAGGAGTGATGAAACTGTAATGCTGAGGTTTATTTCAGTTTGAATCAATAAATAAAACCTGTGTCTGAGTCAAATAGGACGATGAACCCATTGCAGATTGTCAGAAAACCCACCTGGTTCACTAATGCCCTTTGGGGAAGGAAACTGCCATCTTTACCTGATCTGGCCTATACGTGACTCCAGACCCACAGTGATACCTGCCCTCTGGGCAATTAGGAATGGACAATAAATATTGACCTGGCCTGCTGAGTCCACATCCCATTACTGAATTTAAGAAAAGTTCCGCAACCGTGATTTCACTGAATGACAGTATGGGCTTGAAGGGGTGAATGGCCTCCTGGTGCCCACTAAGATCCGTACAGAGCAGCCTCTCTATTTACTGTTTGGACCCACCAGGGTTTGTTTTCCTGTTACTGTAGGTGCTGTCTTCATCTGCTTGTGTTCACCCTCACCTTCCCCCCCACCAAACCCAATGCAGGTGGTCTCACGAATACCAGGATGCCAGTATTGAGAAGATTTTACGCTTCCTTCATGCTCCTTTCCAGAAAGCGTGCCCAGCCGTTCCGGCAGACGCTGGCTTGAAAGCAGTCGGGATCCACCACGGCTAGCCGCAGCTTGTTCCTGAGCCTACCCTCCACCCACCAGTGATTGACCAGGACAGCTCTCAGTCTCCTACTCCACAACCCAACCCTCTCCTCCCCACACCGTTGATGGCGAGTGCTGTGTGTGTCAAGAGCAGCCAAAGACAACACCAGCCACGCGTGTGTAATCAGGTGCCAGTGGCTGGCATTAGTGTGATGTCTGGGAGGCAACTCCCTCTGTCTCTGTCTCGGACTGGGTCTTCAGTGTTTCTCAGGGAGTTGGAATCAGGAAATGAGGGGGTAGGTTCCTGAGTGGTTTTCCTTTGTTCTTGCTGACAAAGCGGTGAGGGGGAGGGAGGGAGGGGAGATTTCTCAGCAACGCATTAAATCTCTGTCACTCCGGCAGTGGGTGTTGCTGGTTCTAGTGAGGGAACTGGTGAACCCTCTACTGGGGGACTCTGATGGATTACAGCCTGCTGCTGGTGAGCCCAGTGCCACTCCTGCACACATACCTGCCACCAGCAGATACCTCAGGGGGCAATGAGGGTAGCCAAGGGGCGTCTGCTTTGACCTGGCAAATCTGTAGAACCCATCGAGACCACCCTGACCCTCTGAAGAGCATCCCACCCAAACCAACCCCCTACCCCATCTCTGTAACCCTGCACTCCCCATGGCCAATCCACCCTGACCTGCACATCTTGGTGACTGTGGGAAGAAACCGGAGCACCCGGAGGAAGCCTACGCAGACACGGGGAGAACGTGCAAACTCCACACAGTCAGTCGCCAAAGGCTGGCATCAAACCCGGGTCCCTGGTGCTGGGAGGCAGCGGTGCTAACCATTGAGCCACTGTAATTTACACTCAGGGTCACTCTCACATTGCGCTCTGCCATTCACGCTCTCACAGCTCATGTTCCACACCCCACAAGTTCAGGTGCCCCACACAGAGCTCCCCAGTCAGAGTGCCCCTCTGCACCCCCTGACACCACAATCTTCCCCCCCCCCCACCCCCCCCCCCCAACCAGTCCCTGTCGTCTGCCCTCTCCCAGTCCCCCTGCCACAGACAGGGTCCCATTCCCTGCCATTCATTCCCTGGGGGTCCCTCCCACCACCTGGTCACGTGAATCTAACCAGGGAAGAGGCGATTTTGAAACTCAACCTTAATGAAACAGAGTTAGTTCATCATCTCTTACTGAGGGATCCCCTGGGCAAGAGTGATCATAAAATGGTAAAATCTCAGATTCTGGTGCAGAGTTAAATACTTCATTTGAAGGGAAAGTATTAAATCTAATTACAGCCATCTATGAATTAGCTAAAGTGGACTGGGGTATTAGATTTAAAGTGTGACCATCAGTGAACGATTTAATAAACATTTAATTATTCTCCATTACTCAACATTTGCTAAAGAAAAACATATTTTATCGAAGTTTTAAATCTTGGACAATTCACAAGAAATACCAATGTAAAGGGGAACAACATGTTCACACTGTTCACACAAGAAGAGCGCTGTTTGGTTGGTTGGTGGGCAATGATTGGTTAAGTACACTCTGGTTGGTTGGTAGGCTATGATTGGTTAGTACACTATGGTTGGTTGGTAGGCTATGATTGATTGGTTAGTACACTGGTTGGTTGGTGGGCTATGATTGGTTAGTGCACTATGGTTGGTTGGTAGGCTATGATTGATTGGTTAGTACACTGGTTGGTTGGTGGGCTATGATTGGTTAGTACAATCTGGTTGGTTGATGGGCTATGATTGGTTAGTGCACTATGGTTGGTTGGTGGGCTATGATAGGTTAGTGCATTATGGTTGGTTGGTGGGCTATGATTGGTTAGTGCACTATGGTTGGTGGGCTATGATTGGTTAGTGCACTATAGTTGGTTGGTGGGCTATGATTGGTTAATGCACTATGGTTGGTTGGTGGGCTATGATTGGTTAGTGCACTATGGTTTGTTGGTGGGCTATGATTGGTTAGTGCACTATGGTTGGTTGGTGGGGTATGATTGGTTGGTGGGCTATGATTGGTTGGTGGGCTATGATTGGTTAGTGCACTATAGTTGGTTGGTGGGGTATGATTGGTTGGTGGGCTATGATTGGTTAGTACACTATGGTTGGTTGGTGGGGTATGATTGGTTGGTGGGCTATGATTGGTTAGTACACTATGGTTGGTTGGTGGGGTATGATTGGTTGGTGGGCTATGATTGGTTAGTGCACTATGGTTGGTTGGTGGGCTCTGATTGGTTGGTGGGCTATGATTGGTTCGTGCACTATGGTTGGTTGGTGGGCTATGATTGGTTGGTGGGCTAAGGTTGGTTGGTGGGCTATGATTGGTTAGTGCACTATGGTTGGTTGGTGGGCTATGATTGGTTAGTGCACAATGGTTGGTTGGTGGCCTATAGTTGGTTGGTGGCCTATAGTTGGTTGGTCAGCTATGATTGGTAGAGGTGTTTCCATGGAGAATGCCTGAGGAAAGCTTGGCAATTAACTGTCAATCAGAAAACTCCATCTCTCAGGTTCTTTGTTTTCTGCTTATCCTTCATATGGACTTTCTCTGTCCCTCCCATTCTCTTTCATCTCTTGTATCTGCATGTTGGTTCCTGTGTCTGTTGCTGGTTATCCTATCCCCCTGGTGAGCTCAGTCAATGTGTCAAAGGACTTTATGCATGTTTACCCAACACTGCTACTTTCTCAGGTATAAGCTGAGATTTGCTGTCCTGATTGACCCCCTGCCCCCTTCCTGTGCCTTTATTAACTCTCTGGGAATATGTTTAACTTGCCAGAAATGGTGTGAGTACAGATCAGATTCTGATCCCAGCCTGAACTTACTCCAAATGCCTTCAACCTCTCTTTCGTTTCAGGGGCATTATACTGAAATAATCAACCTCCCATCGTATTGCAGGGACTATCAATAATGTAATTTACATGGAAAAAGTCAATCTACAGTTGATTGTATTAAGCAAACTCTTCAATAAAGTGTCGACATTACAGGAGAGATTCTGAGATTGCATAGCTGATTCCTTATTTCTCTGTTAGTGACGAAGGTGCTCAGACTCCAGCCAACTGGAAAGGTGTCAACCTCGTTGTGTGAAAGTATCTGACCCTCCGACGGTGCAGCTCTCCCTCAGCGCTGACCCTCCGACGGTGCAGCTCTCCCTCAGCGCTGACTCTCCGACAGTGTGGCTCTCCCTCAGCACTGACCCTCCGACAGTGCGGCTCTCCCTCAGCGCTGACTCTCCGACAGTGTGGCTCTCCCTCAGCGCTGACTCTCCGACAGTGTGGCTCTCCCTCAGCGCTGACCCTCCGACAGTGTGGCTCTCCCTCAGCACTGACCCTCCGACAGTGTGGCTCTCCCTCAGCGCTGACTCTCCGACAGTGTGGCTCTCCCTCAGCGCTGACCCTCCGACAGTGTGGCTCTCCCTCAGCGCTGACTCTCCAACAGTGTGGCTCTCCCTCAGCACTGACCCTCTGACAGTCAGTCACTCCCTCAGCACTGACCCTCCGACAGTGCGTCACTCCCTCAGCACTGACCTTCCGACAGTGCAGCACTCCCTCAGCACTGACCCTCCGACAGTGTGTCACTCCCTCAGCACTTACCCTGTGACAGTGCGGTGCTCCCTCAGCACTGACCCTCCGACAGTGCGCCACTCCCTCAGCACTGACCCTCCGACAGTGCGTCACTCCCTCAGCACTGACCCTCCGACAGTGCGGCACTCCCTCAGCATTGACCCTCCGACAGTGCGGCACTCCCTCAGCACTGACCCTCCGACAGTGCGGCACTCCCTCAGCACTGACCCTCCGACAGGGTGGCACTCCCTCAGCACTGAGCCTCCGACAGTGCGGCGCTCCCTCAGCACTGAGCCTCCGACAGTGCGGCGCTCCCTCAGCACTGAGCCTCCGACAGTGCGGCGCTCCCTCAGCACTGAGCCTCCGACAGTGCGGCGCTCCCTCAGCACTGAGCCTCCGACAGTGCGGCGCTCCCTCAGCACTGACCCTCCGACAGTGCGGCACTCCCTCAGCACTGACCCTCCGACAGTGCGGCGCTCCCTCAGCACTGACCCTCCGACAGTACGGCTTTCCCTCAGCACTGACCTCCGACAGTGCGGCTTTCCCTCAGCGCTGACCCTCCAACAGTGCGGCACTCCCTCAACACTGACCCTCCGACAGTGCGGCTCTCCCTCAGCACTGACCCTCCGACAGTGCGGCTCTCCCTCAGCACTGACCCTCCGACAGTGCGGCGCTCCCTCAGCACTGACCCTCAGACAGTGCGGCGCTCCCTCAGCACTGACCCTCCGACAATGCGGCACGGTGGCCCAGTGGTTAGCACTGCTGCCTCACAGCGCCTGTAGACCCGGGTTCAATTCCCGACTCAGGCGACTGACTGTGTGGAGTTTGCACATTCTCCCCGTGTCTGCGTGGGTTTCCTCCGGGTGCTCCGGTTTCCTCCCACAGTCCAAAGATGTGCGGGTCAGGTGAATTGGCCATGCTAAATTGCCCGTAGTGTTAGGTTAAAGGGGTAAATGTAGGTGTATGGGTGGGTTGCGCTTCGGCAGGTCGGTGTGGACTTGTTGGGCCGAAGGGCCTGTTTCCACACTGTAAGTAATCTAAACTTCTAAATCTAAATGCGGCGCTCTCTCAGCACTGACCCTCCGACAATGCGGCGCTCCCTCAGCACTGACCCTCCGACAGTGCGGCTCTCCCTCAGCGCTGACTCTCCGACAGTGTGGCTCTCCCTCAGCACTGACCCTCCGACAGTGCGGCTCTCCCTCAGCGCTGACTCTCCGACAGTGTGGCTCTCCCTCAGCGCTGACTCTCCGACAGTGTGGCTCTCCCTCAGCGCTGACCCTCCGACAGTGTGGCTCTCCCTCAGCACTGACCCTCCGACAGTGTGGCTCTCCCTCAGCGCTGACTCTCCGACAGTGTGGCTCTCCCTCAGCGCTGACCCTCCGACAGTGCGGCTCTCCCTCAGCGCTGACTCTCCAACAGTGTGGCTCTCCCTCAGCACTGACCCTCTGACAGTCAGTCACTCCCTCAGCACTGACCCTCCGACAGTGCGTCACTCCCTCAGCACTGACCTTCCGACAGTGCAGCACTCCCTCAGCACTGACCCTCCGACAGTGTGTCACTCCCTCAGCACTTACCCTGTGACAGTGCGGTGCTCCCTCAGCACTGACCCTCCGACAGTGCGCCACTCCCTCAGCACTGACCCTCCGACAGTGCGTCACTCCCTCAGCACTGACCCTCCGACAGTGCGGCACTCCCTCAGCATTGACCCTCCGACAGTGCGGCACTCCCTCAGCACTGACCCTCCGACAGTGCGGCACTCCCTCAGCACTGACCCTCCGACAGGGTGGCACTCCCTCAGCACTGAGCCTCCGACAGTGCGGCGCTCCCTCAGCACTGAGCCTCCGACAGTGCGGCGCTCCCTCAGCACTGAGCCTCCGACAGTGCGGCGCTCCCTCAGCACTGAGCCTCCGACAGTGCGGCGCTCCCTCAGCACTGAGCCTCCGACAGTGCGGCGCTCCCTCAGCACTGACCCTCCGACAGTGCGGCACTCCCTCAGCACTGACCCTCCGACAGTGCGGCGCTCCCTCAGCACTGACCCTCCGACAGTACGGCTTTCCCTCAGCACTGACCTCCGACAGTGCGGCTTTCCCTCAGCGCTGACCCTCCAACAGTGCGGCACTCCCTCAACACTGACCCTCCGACAGTGCGGCTCTCCCTCAGCACTGACCCTCCGACAGTGCGGCTCTCCCTCAGCACTGACCCTCCGACAGTGCGGCGCTCCCTCAGCACTGACCCTCAGACAGTGCGGCGCTCCCTCAGCACTGACCCTCCGACAATGCGGCACGGTGGCCCAGTGGTTAGCACTGCTGCCTCACAGCGCCTGTAGACCCGGGTTCAATTCCCGACTCAGGCGACTGACTGTGTGGAGTTTGCACATTCTCCCCGTGTCTGCGTGGGTTTCCTCCGGGTGCTCCGGTTTCCTCCCACAGTCCAAAGATGTGCGGGTCAGGTGAATTGGCCATGCTAAATTGCCCGTAGTGTTAGGTTAAAGGGGTAAATGTAGGTGTATGGGTGGGTTGCGCTTCGGCAGGTCGGTGTGGACTTGTTGGGCCGAAGGGCCTGTTTCCACACTGTAAGTAATCTAAACTTCTAAATCTAAATGCGGCGCTCTCTCAGCACTGACCCTCCGACAATGCGGCGCTCCCTCAGCACTGACCCTCCGACAGTGCGGCTCTCCCTCAGCGCTGACTCTCCGACAGTGTGGCTCTCCCTCAGCACTGACCCTCTGACAGTCAGTCACTCCCTCAGCACTGACCCTGTGACAGTGCAGCGCTCCTTCAGCACTGTCCCTCTGACAGTGCGTCACTCCCTCAGCACTGACCTTCCGACAGTGCAGCACTCCCTCAGCACTGACCCTCCGACAGTGTGTCACTCCCTCAGCACTTACCCTGTGACAGTGCGGTGCTCCCTCAGCACTGACCCTCCGACAGTGCGGCGCTCCCTCAGCACTGACCCTCCGACAGTGCGGCACTCCCTCAGCACTGACCCTCCGACAGTGCGGCGCTCCCTCAGCACTGACCCTCCGACAGTACGGCTTTCCCTCAGCACTGACCTCCGACAGTGCGGCTTTCCCTCAGCACTGACCCTCCAACAGTGCGGCGCTCCCTCAGCACTGACCCTCTGACAGTGCGGTGCTCCCTCAGCGCTGACCCTCCAACAGTGCGGCACTCCCTCAACACTGACCCTCCGACAGTGCGGCACTCCCTCAACACTGACCCTCCGACAGTGCGGCACTCCCTCAGCACTGACCCTCCGACAGTGCGGCGCTCCCTCAGCACTGACCCTCCGACAGTGCGGCGCTCCCTCAGCACTGACCCTCCGACAGTACGGCTTTCCCTCAGCACTGACCTCCGACAGTGCGGCTTTCCCTCAGCACTGACCCTCCAACAGTGCGGCGCTCCCTCAGCACTGACCCTCTGACAGTGCGGTGCTCCCTCAGCGCTGACCCTCCAACAGTGCGGCACTCCCTCAACACTGACCCTCCGACAGTGCGGCACTCCCTCAACACTGACCCTCCGACAGTGCGGCTCTCCCTCAGCACTGACCCTCCGACAGTGCGGCTCTCCCTCAGCACTGACCCTCCGACAGTGCGGCGCTCCCTCAGCACTGACCCTCCGACAGTGCGGCGCTCCCTCAGCACTGACCCTCCGACAGTGCGGCGCTCCCTCAGCACTGACCCTCCGACAGTGCGGCACTCCCTCAGCACTGACCCTCTGACAGTGCGGTGCTCCCTCAGCGCTGACCCTCCAACAGTGCGGCACTCCCTCAACACTGACCCTCCGACAGTGCGGTGCTCCCTCAGCGCTGACCCTCCAACAGTGCGGCACTCCCTCAGCACTGACCCTCTGACAGTGCGGTGCTCCCTCAGCGCTGACCCTCCAACAGTGCGGCACTCCCTCAACACTGACCCTCCGACAGTGCGGCACTCCCTCAACACTGACCCTCCGACAGTGCGGCTCTCCCTCAGCACTGACCCTCCGACAGTGCGGCTCTCCCTCAGCACTGACCCTCCGACAGTGCGGCGCTCCCTCAGCACTGACCCTCCGACAGTGCGGCGCTCCCTCAGCACTGACCCTCCGACAGTGCGGCGCTCCCTCTACAACCTCTCTGATCCTGAGGCAATGGGCTACCCACTGAGGTATGACTGTCACCTTTGATTTTCCTCAATTTCCCTCAGGGAACAGTCTTTAGTGTCTCCTATCAACCTGGTATGGTCATGGGACTCATTAAGTAACATGTACAAAACGCAGTGAAACAGAATCAATAATCACTTTATTTCCATCATTATCTGTTCAAATACATCCGCTCCTTCCCTCCCCTGTCTAAGATGTGGAGAGAGAGAGGCTGCAAGTTGTAATTACAAGAAATTCAAAATTTGAAAATACTAGATTTGGCCATAAAGTTGATAATACTTCAGTAAAGCATTGCAAATTCTGAAATGTATTTTACTGCACGTGCTGTGACGCTGCAGCTGAAACTTTCAAACTCTAGATCTCTGGTCATGTCTTGAGTTCAATTTACGGGAAGCCTTTTCAAAGATTGGCTCAAATTTTTTCTTGACTTGGGAAACTGACAAGAAAATGATGATGCCTGAAATTCACGCCAGGACAGCGTGGGGTCAAGCATAGGAATACTGAGACATTGCAAATACTGCACAGTGTGATGGGGTGAATGGGGAAATCCTGTACCCAGCAATAGGACACCTGGTTACTGGGTGGACTCAAATTCAATGTTGAGAATGTGGCACTGAAAAAGCGCAGCAGGTCAGGCAGCATCCAAGAAGCAGGAGAGTCAACTTTTCGGGCATAAACCATTCCCGATGAAGGGTTTCTGCCTGAAACATCAATCCTCCTGCTCCTCGGATGCTGCCTGACCTGCTGTGCTTTTCCAGCACCACACTCTCGATGACAGAGGAAGAAATCTGATTTTGAGAAATATCTGAAATAAAAGTTTTGATTAGATTACTTACAGTGTGGAAACAGGCCCTTCGGCCCAACAAGTCCACACCGACCCGCCGAAGCGCAACCCACCCAGACCCATTCCCCTACACCTAATACTACAGGCAATCTAGCACGGCCAATTCAACTAACCTGCACATCTTTAGATTGTGGGAGGAAACCAGAGCACCCGGAGGAAACCCACACAGTCAGTCGCCTGAGGCGGGAATTGAACCCAGGTCTCTGGCGCTGAGAGGCAGCAGTGCTAACCACTGTGCCACCCACAAGTTCTGCTCCGGTTAGGGAAGATGTCCTGGGAATATAGCAGCATGTTGCCTGGCCTGGAGAGTTTTCATGGACAGAGGGGGGCAGGTTTCCCTTGGAGCACAGGAGAGTGATAGGGACATGAATGGGATGTCTCAAAATCTGTGAGGCATAGACGCGGGTAGACAGGAAGGAACTGTTCCCCTGGCTGGAGGGAACAATGACTAGGGGGCGTGGGTTTAAAGTAAGAGACATGAGGTTTAGACGGGACGTAAGTAAATATGTTATCACCCAGAGAGTGGGGGGGCACCTGGAACGCACTGCCTGTGAGGGTGAGAGGCAGAAACTCTCATCACTTTGTGGAAGGATTTAGATGTGATCTCAAGGTGATGGGGTAAGTGCTGGAAAATAGATTACAATAGTGAGGTGTGTGTTTTGGACTGGACAGACCTCTCTGTGCTCTTGGACTCGACAAAATCTGCTATCCTGACCTGGTCTGGCCTACATGTGACTTCAGACCCACAGCAATGTGGTTGGCTCTTAACTGCCCTCTGGGGAAATTAGGGAGGGGAATAAATGCAGGCCCAGTCAGAGACACCAACAAAAAATAAAAATAGGAATTTTCAAAAGGTACTTGGAAGATCACCTGAAAAGATGAAAGGTTCTGGAAGACAGAGACTTGCATGATCTTCCAAACCACCAACACACTCACAACTGGCCAACGGCTCCCGCTGCACTGAATTGTTCTTGTCGTCTCTAGGAGATTTGAACTTTCATGTGAAAAAGCAAATGAATCAGCTCACAGTGACAGCTAGACACAGCAGCGGTGACACAAGTTTCATTGTAAAACTCCATGATATAATCAGCAGGTAGCAGCAGCAGCAGCAGCAGGAGTGGGGATGTCCTCATTGTGGTTGGAGGCAGGATCAGCATCACTCGCGACAGCTGCAGGTGGGGTTTCAAATCGTCTATATGGCACCTCCCTCTCACGGCAGCCCAGTACACTGAAGGAGAAACAAATCAGGAAAGGGAATCAGCAGGGGGGCTCGGTTCAAGGACAACATCACACACTCACTTCAACTGAAATCATCTCCTCCTGTTACAGCACCCAGTATCTAACCCCATGCTGTCCCTGTCCTGGGAGGGTTTGATGGGGGACAGTGTAGAGGAAGCTTTACTCTGTATCTAACCCCGTGCTGTCCCTGTCCTGGGAGTGTTTGATGGGGACAGTGTAGAGGGAGCTTTACTCTGTATCTAACCCCGTGCTGTCCCTGTCCTGGGAGTGTTTGATGGGGACAGTGTAGAGGTAGCTTTACTCTGTATCTAACCCCGTGCTGTCCCTGTCCCTGGGAGTGTTTGATGGGGACAGTGTAGAGGGAGCTTTACTCTGTATCTAACCCCGTGCTGTCCCTGTCCCTGGGAGTGTTTGATGGGGACAGTGTAGAGGGAGCTTTACTCTGTATCTAACCCCGTGCTGTCCCTGTCCCTGGGAGTGTTTGATGGGGACAGTGTAGAGGGAGCTTTACTCTGTATCTAACCCCGTGCTGTCCCTGTCCCTGGGAGTGTTTGATGGGGACAGTGTAGAGGGAGCTTTACTCTGTATCTAACCCCGTGCTGTCCCTGTCCCTGGGAGTGTTTGATGGGGACAGTGTAGAGGGAGCTTTACTCTGTATCTAACCCCGTGCTGTCCCTGTCCTGGGAGTGTTTGATGAGGACAGTGTAGAGGGAGCTTTACTCTGTATCTAACCCCGTGCTGTCCCTGTCCAGGGAGTGTTTGATGGGGACAGTGTAGAGGGAGCTTTACTCTGTATCTAACCCCGTGCTGTCCCTGTCCTTGGGAGTGTTTGATGAGGTCTGTGTGCAGGGAGGTTTACCTTGATCAGTCTTCGATCACTGTCTGTTTCTCCTCACATGCAGTGTCCCACCACCCTGGTCTCTCCATTACCTGCCTTCCCAGGATCTCAGTCAGACTGATGGTAAGGTCTGATGTGGTTTCTGTAGTTAGTCTCCTGTGCCTGTTGGCTGCATACCCGAGCTCTGAGGCTGGTAACGCTGCACTGATGGGTTTATTGGACCTGTTCAGTGCCAGTGGCTCTTTGCCTAGTCTGGGTATTTCTATCTGCCTGCAGCACTGTGTGGGGGAGGAGTGTTTTTTGCATGGAAACATTGCACCAGGTTGAGCTCAGCGATAAGAATCCCGATAGCTGTATGCACACACGCTGTTGATAAAGTGTATCCTGAGCGAGCTGCTGCTGTCAATACTGACTGTACCAGAGGACTCTGCATCAGGGACACAAGGCTGATTCCAATACCATGGCCTGATATTACACAGACATAACCACAGGATAATCCATCTCGATTACCTGGTGAATCCCAATTACTGGTTACTAGTGAACTGTAGTAACCTGGCGTCTAGTAAACCCTGATTACATGGTTACTGGTGAATCCCGATTACCTGGTTATTGGTGAACCGCAGTAACTCCATTCCTAGTAAATCTCGATTACTCGGTCACTGGCGAATCCCAATTACCCAGTAAGTGGTGATGTTGCTTACCCGATTATTCCAGCTGGAAGGAGGAGCAGGGCAGCCCCAAACAGGAAAGGAAATCCCTTCATGAAGTGCAGTGTTGCAGGATACAGGGAGCTGAAGACAAGTGTGGACACCAGTGAACAGGCACTCTCCACACATGCCACCGAGGCAAACAGTGCTCCTGCAGAGAGAACAGCGACATCTCTTACACACCTCTTCCCTCAGCTGTTGCTCCGTGACAACTCCAAAGATTGAGGGTTAGGCTACATTAAAGTCAAAAAATGTGAGATGGGATGATTCCTGATGAAGAGCTTATGCTCGAAACATCAACTCCCCTGCTCCTCGGATGCTGCTAGCACACTTTCTCTGACACTACACTTCTTGTCTCTGATCTCCAGCATCTGCAGTCCTCACTTTCTCCTAGTTAGACTGCATTAACCTAATCTTGAAAACTATTTCCCATGGTGCAGCAGGTCAGGCCAAAGGGGAACACTGAGGAAATTAGCCATTCCTAGCAGGAAGCACTGCTTTACACAAGGGCAGTGCAGTCAGGAGCTTCTCTCCCCAAAACAGTTGATCAGACTGGGGCTCAACAAAAGAACTGATTCTGACAAATGTTTACTGGGTTAGAGAATTACAGGGAAAAGAGATGGGTTGATGGCATTCAGATCTGATGTGAATCCACTCGTATGGGAAATAGTCTCAAACATCTTTACAGTTTTACTGGGTGACACATACAGGAAGTTCTTCCAGTCATAGAGATGTACAGCACAGAAACAAACCCTTCAGACGAACTCGTCCATGCCGACCAGATATCCTAAATTAATCTAGTCCCACCTGCCAGCACATTTCCCATATCCCACTAAATCCTTCCTATTCATATGCCCATCCAAAGTGCTGTAATTGTACCAGCCTCCACCACTTCCTCTGGCAATTCACTCCATAAACACACCACCCTCTGCGTGAAAAAGTTACCCCTTAGGTCGCTTTTAAATCATTCCCCCCTCACTCTAAAACTATGCCCTCTAGTTTGGGACTCCCTTATTGCGAGGGAAAGATTCTCCCTCCCTCTGCCTGAGAAAGATTCACAGGCAGTGTATCCATTGCCTTTTGAGGAAGAGAGTTCCAAACATTTTCAACTTTCAGTGAGAATTATTTTCCCTCATCTCGGTCTTGAATGAACAACCCTCGATTTTGAAGCTACGACCCAGGTTTGACATTCTCCGACAGGAGGGGACATCCCTTCCATATCTGCCCTGTCAAAACCCCTCAGGATCTTAGCTGGTTCACGCAGTTTTCCACACTCCTGTGTAGGCCCAGCCCGTCCAATGTTTCCTCCCGAGTCAACCATCCTGTTCCAGCGCTTAGTTTGGTAACGACTCTCTGAATGCTTACAAAGCAGGTTCATCCTTCGTGACATAACATGACCAATATTGGACACTGCACTCCCAACGCTGACCCATCAACGTTGGACACTGTACCCTGGGCGCTGTCCCAACGTTGGACACTGTACCCCGGGCGCTGTCCCAACGTTGGGACACTACTCCAGGCGCTGTCCCAACGTTGGACACTGTGCCCCGGGTGCTGTCCCAACGTTGGACACTGTGCCCCGGGTGCTGTCCCAACGTTGGACACTGTGCCCCGGGCGCTGTCCCAACGTTGGACACTGTGCCCCGGGCGCTGTCCCAACGTTGGACACTGTGCCCCGGGTGCTGTCCCAACGTTGGACACTACTCCAGGCGATGTCCCAACGTTGGACACTGTGCCCCGGGCGCTGTCCCAACGTTGGACACTGTGCCCCGGGCGCTGTCCCAATGTTGGACACTGTACCCTGGGTGCTGTCCCAACGTTGGACACTGTACCCCGGGTGCTGTCTCAACGTTGGACACTGTACCCCGGGTGCTGTCCCAACGTTGGGACACTGTGCCCCGGGCGCTGTACCAACGTTGGACACTACTCCAGGCGATGTACCAACGTTGGACACTGTGCCCCGGGTGCTGTCCCAACGTTGGACACTGTACCCCGGGTGCTGTCCCAACGTTGGACACTACTCCAGGCGCTGTCCCAACGTTGGACACTACTCCAGGCGCTGTCCCAATGTTGGACACTGTACCCCGGGAGCTGTCGCAATGTTGGACACTGTGCCCCGGGCGCTGTCCCAACGTTGCACACTACTCCAGGCGCTGTCCCAACGTTGGACACTGTGCCCCGGGCGCTGTCCCAACGTTGGACACTGTGCCCCGGGCGCTGTCCCAACGTTGGACACTGTGCCCCGGGCGCTGTCCCAACGTTGGACACTGTGCCCCGAGTGCTCTCCCAACTTTGGACACTGTGCCCCGGGCGCTGTCCCAACGTTGGACACTGTGCCCCGGGCGCTGTCCCAACGTTGGACACTGTACCCCGGGCGCTGTCCCAACGTTGGACACTGTGCCCCGGGCGCTGTCCCAATGTTGGACACTACTCCAGGCGCTGTCCCAACGTTGGACACTGTACCCCGGGTGCTGTCCCAACGTTGGACACTGTGCCCCGGGCGCTGTCCCAACGTTGGACACTGTGCCCCGGGTGCTGTCCCAACGTTGGACACTGTGCCCCGGGCGCTGTCCCAACGTTGGACACTGTGCCCCGGGCGCTGTCCCAACGTTGGACACTACTCCAGGCGCTGTCCCAACGTTGGACACTGTGCCCCGGGCGCTGTCCCAACGTTGGACACTGTGCCCCGGGCGCTGTCCCAACGTTGGACACTGTGCCCCGGGCGCTGTCCCAACGTTGGACACTGTGCCCCGGGTGCTGTCCCAATGTTGGACACTACTCCAGGCGCTGTCCCAACGTTGGACACTGTACCCCGGGTGCTGTCCCAACGTTGGACACTGTGCCCCGGGCGCTGTCCCAACGTTGGACACTGTGCCCCGGGCGCTGTCCCAACGTTGGACACTGTGCCCCGGGCGCTGTCCCAACGTTGGACACTGTGCCCCGGGCGCTGTCCCAACGTTGGACACTGTGCCCCGGGCGCTGTCCCAACGTTGGACACTGTGCCCCGGGCGCTGTCCCAACGTTGGACACTGTGCCCCGGGCGCTGTCCCAACGTTGGACACTGTGCCCCGGGCGCTGTCCCAACGTTGGACACTGTGCCCCGGGCGCTGTCCCAACGTTGGACACTGTGCCCCGGGCGCTGTCCCAACGTTGCACACTACTCCAGGCGCTGTCCCAACGTTGGACACTGTGCCCCGGGCGCTGTCCCAACGTTGGACACTGTGCCCCGGGCGCTGTCCCAACGTTGGACACTGTGCCCCGGGCGCTGTCCCAACGTTGGACACTGTGCCCCGGGCGCTGTCCCAACTTTGGACACTGTGCCCCGGGCGCTGTCCCAACGTTGGACACTGTGCCCCGGGCGCTGTCCCAACGTTGGACACTGTACCCCGGGCGCTGTCCCAACGTTGGACACTGTGCCCCGGGCGCTGTCCCAATGTTGGACACTACTCCAGGCGCTGTCCCAACGTTGGACACTGTACCCCGGGTGCTGTCCCAACGTTGGACACTGTGCCCCGGGCGCTGTCCCAACGTTGGACACTGTGCCCCGGGTGCTGTCCCAACGTTGGACACTGTGCCCCGGGCGCTGTCCCAACGTTGGACACTACTCCAGGCGCTGTCCCAACGTTGGACACTGTGCCCCGGGCGCTGTCCCAACGTTGGACACTACTCCAGGCGCTGTCCCAACGTTGGACACTGTACCCCGGGTGCTGTCCCAACGTTGGACACTGTGCCCCGGGCGCTGTCCCAACGTTGGACACTGTGCCCCGGGCGCTGTCCCAACGTTGGACACTGTGCCCCGGGCGCTGTCCCAACGTTGGACACTGTGCCCCGGGCGCTGTCCCAACGTTGGACACTGTGCCCCGGGCGCTGTCCCAACGTTGGACACTGTGCCCCGGGCGCTGTCCCAACGTTGGACACTGTGCCCCGGGTGCTGTCCCAACGTTGGACACTGTACCCCGGGTGCTGTCCCAACGTTGGACACTGTGCCCCGGGCGCTGTCCCAACGTTGGACACTGTGCCCCGGGCGCTGTCCCAACGTTGGACACTGTGCCCCGGGTGCTGTCCCAACGTGGACACTGTGCCCCGGGTGCTGTCCCAACGTTGGACACTGTGCCCCGGGTGCTGTCCCAATGTTGGACACTACTCCAGGCGCTGTCCCAACGTTGGACACTGTACCCCGGGTGCTGTCCCAACGTTGGACACTGTGCCCCGGGCGCTGTCCCAACGTTGGACACTGTGCCCCGGGCGCTGTCCCAACGTTGGACACTGTGCCCCGGGCGCTGTCCCAACGTTGGACACTGTGCCCCGGGCGCTGTCCCAACGTTGGACACTGTGCCCCGGGTGCTGTCCCAACGTTGGACACTGTACCCCGGGTGCTGTCCCAACGTTGGACACTGTGCCCCGGGCGCTGTCCCAACGTTGGACACTGTGCCCCGGGCGCTGTCCCAACGTTGGACACTGTGCCCCGGGTGCTGTCCCAACGTTGGACACTGTACCCCGGGTGCTGTCCCAACGTTGGACACTGTGCCCCGGGCGCTGTCCCAACGTTGGACACTGTGCCCCGGGCGCTGTCCCAACGTTGGACACTGTGCCCCGGGCGCTGTCCCAACGTTGGACACTGTGCCCCGGGCGCTGTCCCAACGTTGGACACTGTGCCCCGGGTGCTGTCCCAACGTTGGACACTGTGCCCCGGGTGCTGTCCCAACGTTGGACACTGTGCCCCGGGTGCTGTCCCAACGTTGGACACTGTGCCCCGGGTGCTGTCCCAACGTTGGACACTGTGCCCCGGGCGCTGTCCCAACGTTGGACACTGTGCCCCGGGCGCTGTCCCAACGTTGGACACTGTGCCCCGGGTGCTGTCCCAACGTTGGACACTGTGCCCCGGGTGCTGTCCCAACGTTGGACACTGTGCCCCGGGTGCTGTCCCAACGTTGGACACTGTGCCCCGGGCGCTGTCCCAACGTTGGACACTGTGCCCCGGGCGCTGTCCCAACGTTGGACACTGTGCCCCGGGCGCTGTCCCAACGTTGGACACTGTGCCCCGGGCGCTGTCCCAACGTCGGACACTGTGCCCCGGGTGCTGTCCCAACGTTGGACACTGTGCCCCGGGTGCTGTCCCAACGTTGGACACTGTGCCCCGGGTGCTGTCCCAACGTTGGACACTGTGCCCCGGGTGCTGTCCCAACGTTGGACACTACTCCAGGCGCTATCCCAACGTTGGACACGACTCCAGGCGCTGTCCCAACGTTGGACACTGTGCCCCGGGTGCTGTCCCAACGTTGGACACTACTCCAGGCGCTGTCCCAACTTTGCACACTGTGCCTCGGGTGCTGTCCCAACGTTGGACACTGTGCCCCGGGCGCTGTCCCAACGTTGGACACTGTGCCTCGGGTGCTGTCCCAACGTTGGACACTGTGCCCCGGGTGCTCTCCCAACGTTGGACACTACTCCAGGCGCTGTCCCAACGTTGGACACTACTCCAGGCGCTGTCCCAATGTTGGACACTACTCCAGGCGCTGTCCCAATGTTGGACACTACTCCAGGCGCTGTCCCAAAGTTGGACACTGTACCCCGGGAGCTGTCCCAAAGTTGGACACTGTACCCCGGGCGCTGTCCCAACGTTGGACACTGTGCCCCGGGTGCTGTTCCAACATTGGACACTGTGCCCCGGGTGCTGTCCCAACGTTGGACACTGTGCCCCGGGCGCTGTCCCAACGTTGGACACTGTACCCCGGGTGCTGTCCCAACGTTGGACACTGTACCCCGGGTGCTGTCCCAACGTTGGACACTGTACCCCGGGTGCTGTCCCAACGTTGGACACTGTACCCCGGGTGCTGTCCCAACGTTGGACACTACTCCAGGCGCTGTCCCAACTTTGCACACTGTGCCCCGGGCGCTGTCCCAACGTTGGACACTGTGCCCCGGGTGCTGTCCCAACGTTGGACACTGTGCCCCGGGCGCTGTCCCAATGTTGTACACTACTCCAGGCGATGTCCCAACGTTGGACACTGTACCCCGGGTGCTGTCCCAACGTTGGACACTGTGCCCCGGGCGCTGTCCCAACGTTGGACACTGTACTCCAGGCGATGTCCCAACGTTGGACACTGTGCCCCGGGCGCTGTCCCAATGTTGGACACTGTACCCCAGGTGCTGTCCCAATGTGGGACACTGTACCCCAGGTGCTGTCCCAATGTGGGACACTGTACCCCAGGTACTGTCCCAATGTGGGACACTGTACCCCGGGTGCTGTCCCAACGTTGGGACACTGTGCCCCGGGTGCTGTCCCAACGTTGGACACTGTGCCCCGGGCGCTGTCCCAACGTTGGACACTGTGCCCCGGGCGCTGTCCCAACGTTGGACACTGTGCCCCGGGCGCTGTCCCAACGTTGGACACTGTGCCCCGGGCGCTGTCCCAACGTTGGGACACTGTACCCCGGGTGCTGTCCCAACGTTGGACACTGTGCCCCGGGCGCTGTCCCTATGTTGGACACTGTACCCCGGGCGCTGTCCCAACGTTGGGACACTGTACCCCGGGCGCTGTTCCAACGTTGGGACACTGTACCCCGGGCGCTGTCCCAACGATGGGACACTGTACCCCGGGCACTGTCCCAACGATGGGACACTGTACCCCGGGCGCTGTCCCAACGATGGGACACTGTACCCCGGGCGCTGTCCCAACGATGGGACACTGTACCCCGGGCGCTGTCCCAACGTTGGGACACTGTACCCCGGGCACTGTCCCAACGTTGGACACTGTGCCCCAGGTACTGTCCCAACGTTGGGACACTGTACCCCAGGTACTGTCCCAACGTGGGACACTGTACACCAGGTGCTGTCCCAATGTGGGACACTGTACGTCAGGTGCTGTCCCAGTGATGGACACTGTACCCCAGGTACTGTCCCAACGTGGGACACTGTACCCCAGGTGCTGTCCCAATGTGGGACACTGTGCTCCAGGTGCTGTCCCAATGTGGGACACTGTGCCCCGGGTGCTGTCCCAATGTTGTACACTACTCCAGGCGTTGTCCCAACGTTGGACACTGTACTCCAGGCGCTGTCCCAACGTTGGACACTGTACCCCGGGTGCTGTCCCAATGTTGTACACTACTCCAGACACTGTCCCAACGTTGGACACTGTACCCCGGGTGCTGTCCCAATGTTGTACACTACTCCAGACACTGTCCCAACGTTGGACACTGTACTCCAGGCACTGTCCCAACGTTGGAACCCCGGGTGCTGTCCCAATGTTGTACACTACTCCAGACGCTGTCCCAACGTTGGAAATTGTACCCCGGGTGCTGTCCCAACGTTGGACACTGTGCCCCGGGTGCTGTACCAATGTTGGACACTGTACTCCAGGCGCTGTACCAACGTTGGACGCTGTGCCCCGGGCGCTGTCCCAACGTTGGACACTGCGCCCCGGGCGCTGTCCCAACGTTGGACACTGCGCCCCGGGCGCTGTCCCAACGTTGGACACTGCGCCCCGGGCGCTGTCCCAACGTTGGACACTGCGCCCCGGGCGCTGTCCCAACGTTGGACACTGCGCCCCGGGCGCTGTCCCAACGTTGGACACTGCGCCCCGGGCGCTGTCCCAACGTTGGACACTGCGCCCCGGGCGCTGTCCCAACGTTGGACACTGCGCCCCGGGCGCTGTCCCAACGTTGGACACTGCGCCCCGGGCGCTGTCCCAACGTTGGACACTGCGCCCCGGGCGCTGTCCCAACGTTGGACACTGCGCCCGGGCGCTGTCCCAACGTTGGACACTGCGCCCCGGGGCAGTGTACATCAGGTGCTGTCCCAATGATGGACACTGTACCCCAGGTATTGTCCCAACGTGGGACACTGTACCCCAGGTACTGTCCCAACGTGGGACACTGTAACCCAGGTGCTGTCCCAATGTGGGACACTGTAACCCAGGTGCTGTCCCAATGTGGGACACTGTACCCCAGGTGCTGTCCCAATGTGGGACACTGTGCCCCAAGTGCTGTCCCAATGTGGGACACTGTACACCAGGAGCTGTCCCAATTTGGGACACTGTACCCCAGGAGTCGTCCCAATGTGGGACACTGTACCCCAGGAGTCGTCCCAATGTTGGACACTGCGCTCCAGGTTGGACACTGTGCCCCAGGTGCTGTCCCAATGTGGGACACTGTGCCCCAGGTGCTGTCCCAATGTGGGACACTGTACTCCAGGAGTCGTCCCAATGTTGGACACTGCGCTCCAGGTTGGACACTGTGCCCCAGGTGCTGTCCCAATGTGGGACACTGCGCCCCAGGTGCTGTCCCAATGTGGGACACTGTACCCCGGGCGCTGTTCCAACTTTGGGACACTGTACCCCGGGCGCTGTCCCAACGATGGGACACTGTACCCCGGGCGCTGTCCCAACGATGGGACACTGTACCCCGGGCGCTGTCCCAACGATGGGACACTGTACCCCGGGTGCTGTCCCAATGTTGTACACTACTCCAGACGCTGTCCCAACGTTGGACACTGTGCCCCGGGTGCTGTCCCAACGTTGGACACTGTGCCCCGGGTGCTGTCCCAACGTCGGACACTGTGCCCCGGGTGCTGTCCCAACGTTGGACACTGTGCCCCGGGTGCTGTCCCAACGTTGGACACTGTACTCCAGGCGATGTCCCAACGTTGGACACTGTACCCCGGGCGCTGTCCCAACGTTGGACACTGCGCCCCGGGACAGTGTACATCAGGTGCTGTCCCAATGATGGACACTGTACCCCAGGTACTGTCCCAACGTGGGACACTGTAACCCAGGTGCTGTCCCAATGTGGGACACTGTAACCCAGGTGCTGTCCCAATGTGGGACACTGTACCCCAGGTGCTGTCCCAATGTGGGACACTGTACCCCAGGAGTCGTCCCAATGTGGGACACTGTACCCCAGGAGTCGTCCCAATGTTGGACACTGCGCTCCAGGTTGGACACTGTGCCCCAGGTGCTGTCCCAATGTGGGACACTGTACCCCAGGTGCTGTCCCAATGTGGGACACTGTACCCCAGGAGTCGTCCCAATGTTGGACACTGCGCTCCAGGTTGGACACTGTGCCCCAGGTGCTGTCCCAATGTGGGACACTGCGTCCCAGGTGCTGTCCCAATGTGGGACACTGTACCCCAGGAGTCGTCCCAATGTTGGACACTGTACCCCAGGTGCTGTTCCAATGTTGGACACTGTACCCCAGGTGCTGTCCCAACGTGGGACACTGTACCCCAGGAGTCGTCCCAATGTTGGACACTGTACCCCAGGTGCTGTTCCAATGTGGGACACTGTACCCCAGGTACTGTTCCAATGTTGGACACTGTTCCCCAGGAGCTGTCCCAATGTGGGACACTGTACCCCAGGAGTCGTCCCAATGTTGGACACTGCGCTCCAGGTTGGACACTGTGCCCCAGGTGCTGTCCCAATGTGGGACACTGTGCCCCAGGTGCTGTCCCAATGTTGGACACTGTGCCCCAGGAGCTGTCCCAATGTGGGACACTGTACCCCAGGTGCTGTCCCAATGTTGGACACTGCGCTCCAGGAGCTGTCCCAATGTTGGACACTGCGCTCCAGGAGCTGTCCCAATGTTGGACACTGTGCCCCAGGAGCTGTCCCAATGTTGGACACTGTACCTCAGGATCTGTCCCAATGTTGGACACTGTACCCCAGGAGCTGTCCCACCAATGCCCCTGTATAACTGAATCAGAAGATTTTGTATTCAATTCACATCTACCCTTCCTAACTACTTGCTGTACCTGCACACTAACCTTTTGTGATCCCTCTGCATCTCAAATCTCAGAAACCCTTCAACATTGAGAATATTCTTTCTTATTCTTCCTTCCAAAATGGTCCACCTGACAATTGCCATTTGCGAGACCTTTGCCCATCCACTTAGTCCAGCTACATTCTTGTATAGCGCCTTCAATTCCTCTTCACAACTCACTTTTTGACCTATCTTTGTGTCATCAGCAAATTTAGCAATTATACCTTCAAAGAAGCAATTTACATAAACGGTAAACAGCTGAGCTCCCAGCACTGATTCCTGTGGCACACCACTCGTTAAATTTCACCAATCAGAAATTATTACTACTCTGCTTCTTTGAGCTGAAGCCCTCACTAACAACATCCTGGGGGTTACCACTGTCCAGAAGCTCAATTACACTCAACCACATTAACACAGTGGCTACAGGGGCAGGTCAGAGACCAGGAATGCTGCAACGAGTAACTCACCTCCTGACTCACAAAGCCTGTCCACCATCTACAAGGCACAAGTCAGGAGTGTGATGGAATATCCCCACTTGCTCTGGATGGGGGCAGCTCCAACAACACTCAGGAAGCTTGACACCATCCAGGACAAAGTAGCCGTTTGATTGATACCACATCCACAAACATCCACTCCATCCCCCACCGACGCTCAGTAGCAGCAGTGTGTACCATCTACAAGATGCACTGCAGAAATTCACCAAAGCTCCTCAGACAGCATCTTCCAAACCCACATCCACTTCCATCTAGAAGGACCAGGGCAGCAGGTACATGGGAACACCACCCCCTGCAAGGTCCCCTCCAAGCCACTCACCATCCTGACTTGGAAATATATCACCGTTCCTTCACTGTCGCTGGGTCAGAATCCTGGAATTCCCTCCCTAAGGGCATTGTGGGTCAACCCACAGTACATGGACTGCAGCGGTTCAAGAAGGCAGCTCACCCCCACCTTCTCAAGGGGCAACTAGGGACGGACAATAAATACTGGGCCCAGCCAGTGACACCCACATCCCACAGGTGAATAAGACAAAACTGAACTAATCGTCTATTCATGCTGATATTACCCCCTTTTCCCCTAAACAAGATTTCTTTAACAAAAGATCCACACTTGACTCAGGTCAATTACCTTGAATGTACATAAATACACTGCAATAACTTACTTAATCATAGCTTGGAACATTTCCTCGAAGACAGATGTTAAGCTGACTGGCTTGTGGTTCCTGCTTTCTGATTCCTTTTGAATAAAGATGTTTCAAAAAGACTGAACCTTCCCAAATCTAGCAAATTTTGGAAAATTAAAAATATTGCAGCAACTATTTGACCAATCTCTTTATTTTCCAATATCTAGGAGAAAGTGCAGCTTGACAGTTACAGTTCCAACTATTTTCTCAGTTCCACCTTCCCTGGTGGTTATTATTTACTTGAATTCCTTGTTCCCTTTTATTTCCTGATTTACAGCTATTTCTGGAATCTTACCTGCACCAGCTGTAATGAAGACCAATGCAAGACACTTGTTCAATTCATCTGCCATTTCTTTATTTTTCATTATTAATTCCCCAGACTCACACTTTGTAACACTATTCTTTTTAAAATAGCTGTTGAAACTCTTAATGTCTATTTTCATATTTCTGGCTAACTTTCTCTCACTCTAATTTTTCCCTCTTCATTATTTTGGAAATCTTTGCTGTTCTTTACATTCTGTCCAATTTTCTGTCCTAGTTCCAACCAGCACAATTTAACACTTTGTTTTTGACATTATCTGCAAAACGTTTTGTTAACTATTGGAGATAGGTCCCATTCTTGCAACATTTCTTTCTTGTTGGAATATATCTATTCTGTGTAATCTAAAACATCCCCTTAAATTTCTGTCACTACATCACTTCTGACAGGTCTGTGATGTGGAGAGGCTGGTGTTGGACTGGGGTGGACAAGGTCAGAAGTCACATGACACCAGGTTATAATCCAACAGGTTTATTTGAAATCACAAGCTTATTGGACTGTAACCTGGTGCCGTGTGACTTCTGATGTATGTGTTAACATTGTTTGCAAGTTTTCTTCAGGCAGCTCTGGTTTCACTTAACTTTAAAACACTAGTATTGGACTTACTCTTCTGATCATCAAACTGAATGTAATTCAGCCATATTAGGGTCACTGGCTACTATGGGCACCTTCAGTATGAACACAGAACAGTACAGAATGGGTCCTTCAACTCACAATGTTGTGTCGAACATGACGTCAAGTTAAACTAATCCCTTCTGCCTGCCCTCGGTCCATTCCCTCCATATCCATGTGCTTACCTAAAAGTCTCTTAAATGTCCCTATTGTATCTGCCTCCTCCACCACCCTTGGTAGCATGTCCCAGACTCCTACCACTCTCTGTAAAGTTTGCCCCTCATGTCTCCTTTGAAGTTTCCCCCTCTCACTTTAAATGCATGCCCTCCAGTATTAGATATTTCAACTCTGGGAAAAAGATTCTGACCGTAAACCCTATCTATGTAGCTTATAATTTTATAGACTTCTATCAAGTCTCCCCTCAGCCTCCGTTGCTCCAGAGAAAACAACCAGAGTTTTTCTAGCCTCTCCTTACAGCTCGTACCCTCTAATCCAGGCAGCATCCTGGGAAACCTCTTCTGCACCCTCTCCAAAACCTCCACATCCTTCCTGTAATGTGGCAACCAGAATGAACACAATACTGAGCGTGTCGTGTCACAAAGCTCGTCCCTTTTTTTCTAAAAGCTGCTCTTTGGCTCAAGGAGACTCTGTCCTTCATTTTTTCAGAGGGGCAATAAACCGGGCCAGGCTCCAATCAGTCTGGTTTGGTAGAGAGATGGAAAGGATTTTGAGAGGTCTTTTTTTTTATATAAACAGATGAGACTTCAGGCCAAAGTGGTCATGTTTTAGAAGGACCTGCATAATGAAAGGGGAGTGGTAAGCTCTCTAGCTGAGCAGTTTTAGTTCAGTCTGACCTGGTGAGAAATTCAACAGGAAGCTGTGTGGAAACGCTCTCTTTTCTGCCTTTCATCTTCAACCTGTAAGCATGTGTTCCATTTATACTGGGTTTTAAAGGAAGTTTGCTTATTGGGACTGTTGTGTATATTCGGAACAGCATAGTTAAGTCTAGTTGGACAGACTGAGTTCTGTCAGGGTCCTTTATTCTGTTCTTTATGTTTCATTGTGTAATCTTGTGAATAAATTCTTGTCTGTTTTAAAATCTGGTAGTCAATCCAGTTAACTTAATCGGGGTAATTTTCCCTGTACACTTACCAAAACAAACTACAAAGTTATCTTCTGAGCTGTCTGCTTAAGAATGTTTTGAATGGTCTGGCCTAGTCCATAATAGTAGCCTAACCAAAATCTTTTAAAGCTGCACCATGACATCCTGGCTCTTGTACTCAATTCCCCAAACAATAAAGGCCAGCATGCCATATCCCTTCTTTACCACCCTATCTACTTGTATGGCCACTTTCAGGGAGCTATGGACTTGAACCCCAAGATCCTTCTGTCCATGAATGCTGTTCAGAGTTTTGCCATTAACTGTATCCTTTTCCTTAACATTTGATCTCCCATAGTGCAGCACCTCACACTTACCCTGATTAAACTCCATCTGTCATTTATCTGCCCATATCTGCAACTGATCTATATCCCACTGTATCCTTTGACAACCTTCTATACTATCCACAACTCTACTGATCTTTGTATCATCTGTAAACTCACTAATCCACCCATCTACATTTTCATCCAAGTCAATTATATATATTACAAACAGCAGAGGTCCCAGTACAGATCGCTGTGCAACACTACTAATCACAGATCTCCCAGAAAAACAGCCTTCCACATTACACTCTGTCTTCTATGGGCAAGTCAATTCTGAATCAATGTGACCAAACCATGGTGGATCCCATGCATGTTAACCTTCTGGATGAGCCAACCACGAGTGACCTTGTCAAAAGCCTTACTAAAATCCATGTAGACAACATCCACTGCTCTACCCTCATTGATCACCTTTGTCATCTCCTCGAAAAATTCAATCTTGTTAGTCAGACATGATCTGCCCTGCACAGAGCCATGCTGACTGTCCCTAATTAGGCCGTGCTTTTCAAAATGCACATAAATCCTATCCCTAAGAATTCTCTCCAACAGCTTCCCAACCATCAAGGTGAGACTCACTAGTCTACAGCTTCTGAATTATCCCTTTCCCTTCTTAAACAGAGGAACAACATTAACTACTGATATGATATGAAAATGATGAGATTATTCAATAATCATTTCACAGTACAGAGGCAGTACAAGGTCCAGTATTTGATCTCTAGTCAATTCTGAAAATGCTGTCCTAAGAAACTATCAGGAAAACATTCTATCAACTCCTTATCTCAGCAATCTTTGTCCTCCTTTCTAGTTTATAACTAGATTAAAATCTTCCGTGATTATTGCCTTCCCTTTCCAACAGGTTCCTATTAACTCTTCCTTTATGCTCCAACCTCCATGTGGTGACTTCAAAGGGGTCTGTATATCACTCTCACACATGACCTCGAGTTTTCTCAAATCTCACCTTGAATCAAACTGTCTCCAACTCTTAGTTTCCTGAATTTAGGTTGTCTGTCCCTCCCTCCTGAGCTAATACCATCATTAATGAACTGATCCAAGTCCTTTGCCCTTTGTTATAGACTGGGCCAGACCCCCTCAAAATAGTGTAAGAAGGTAGTCTCGACCAGAACTTTTTCTTATGTTAAAGATAGATGTGAAGTGGAATGCAGATGGTCAAACTTTAAGCGAACCAATTTTTTTAAACACGACAGTTGAAACATGAACAAAAGGAAACAGTATTTAGAATAACTTAACTATTTGAAAACTCAACTGACTCAATACCACAACTTAACTAAGGAACTGTTCCAATTCCCGTAACATCCCACAAACACACCTCTTAGCAAAAGGTAAATTCAAACACAGTTTCTTACAGGCAGAGAGAGAGAAACTAGTCAAGCTGAAGCTTGGAACCTTTCTCTGGACTGCAGCAGTGTCTCATGGTTACAACTAAAAGAAACTAGAAAAAACTTTTGAACTGGGAGAACTGCTCGCTCCCCTGCCATTGTTAAACTGGGCTCTTTCCCAGACATATTGGAACCTTGACTTCTCAAAACAAAAACCAAGGACAAAATAACATTAAAGGGGCTGCATTGTCATACTTTCCCCGAATTTCCTGTCCTTCCTAAATGTCCTGACTATTCAATACTCAGATCCCAATCCATGTCCCTGCAATGGCCATCAGATCATATTCTTTTATTTCTATTTGAGTTGTCCATTCGTCTGGTTTGTTCCAATTGTTGTGTGCACCCAGATGCAGAGCCTTTAATTATGTCCTTTTATTATTTTGGTAATGTCTAACTGGCTGGCTCTGGGAGTTGGACTGTCTATCTCCTCCTGACACGGCCAATTCACCAGTTCCTGTACGAATACCTTTAACTTCGGCCTTGACCATCTTCTTTGAATGACCGCATCTCCCCAGATTTGATCACTTGTCCCCCGTATGTATTCTAAGACCTTCCCTAGTTCTGTGCCTCACATGGACACTTACCCCAGCATCCCACCAGTTCAGGTCTCAGTGAGACCAATCTCACTGGGACGTGTGGGCTGAAACTGAGCATGCAGCAGGACCAGTGTCCAAGGTTGGCTCCTTCCCAGATTGTCCTGGCTCTGGAAGGTTCCCCTGGGAAAAAGTTTCAGTGTTCCCTCCCTGCGCTGGTTGAACGGGGTTCATTCACTGGCTAAGCTGGAAAGAGAGTCGCCAGTGATTTGGGCTGATTGCCTGACAGGGTCCTGTGAGGCAGCAATGTGCAGAGCTCCTTCAACACTGCTTTGGTCAGGAATGGAAGCTGCTCTGTTATTCATGGGATAATTGTGCAGCAGGATGGGACTCTGTCTTCCAGTGAACTCCCGGAATGACCTTGAGTTATAACAATAACTTCCGCTGTATCAGCACCATAAACACAGAGATTGAGAATCTGGCAGCTGCTTCCTCATTGCAGGTGTAATCTCTGATCCCCATTGAGATAAAACCCACTCACTCTGCTCCAAACTCTGCAGCAGCCTGACCACCAGCACCATCCCCACCCCTCCCCCTGCTTCATGGAGGTATTGGCTGCTAGGAAGTTACCTGTGCCTGAGGCAGGCACTAATCTGGGTGGACGGGGATGTACTCTCAGTCTTTGGGGACCTGGATGGAGGGACATCGAGTGAGTGGTTCCTCTTGTTTGGGAGACTGGAACTGGGGACAGAGTTTATGAGTGAGACATCGCCGTTTGAAGACGGAGCTGAGGAGAAATCCTCTTTCTCAGAAAGTTGTCAGTCCGTTCCCTTGAGAGCAGAACAGGCTGGGCTGGTGAGTTGTTCACGGTTGAACTGGATAGATTTCAGACTGACAGGGAAGGGAAGGGAAGGGGAACAGTCAGAAAAAAACAAGAGTGAAGATGACAAGAAGATCAGGCTTAATCTTATCCAATGGGGAAGCAGGTTTGAAGGGCTGGGTGGATCTAATCTCATTCCCGGTGCACACATGCTCAAACCTTCACAGGTCCTTCATATACATCCCCTTATTCCCACTAAATCCTGAGTACCAGAGAAAGTATGGCCAGTGTTGGACCACCCTGGCACAATTCCACTTGGAAGTGGAGCTCAGGACTCCCTTGTGTGTGAGAGGCAGCTGTCTCACATCTGACATAGCTTGTACTCCCTCCACCTCCCTCCTCATCCCCCCCCCCAAAGTCAGCTTACTGACAGAAATGGGTTGGTGTCACTGATATTGCCCTTCTCCCACTCCCCCTTTCCAGATTCTATGCAAACCTTCACTTTTATGAGATCCCAATAAATCTGTTGATCAGACCAGCAGTGAGCAACCTTTGCCTATCATATGGCTCTGACTGATAAAACTATTTATGCTTCAAGTATTTTACTGCAAGTATAAGGCTGACTAGAGAGTACATAGTTAAACATCACACAACATCAGGTTATAGTCCAACAGGTTTAATTGGAAGCACTAGCTTTCAGAGCATTGCTCCATCATCAGGTAACTAGTTACGTGATAAAGGAGCAGTGCTCCAAAAGCTAGTGCTTCCAATTAAACCTGTTGGACTATAACCTGGTGTTGTATCATTTTTAACTTTGTCCACCCCAGTCCAACACCGGCTCCTCCACATCATAGAAAATACTTGCAGGAAATGTATGACATATCACAGTGCTGATAAAGATCACTCCTCTTAGCCTAACCCTCAGGAGAAACAGTTGACAGGGTGGCAGATCACAATGGGGTAAGGTCACAATAGTACTCCCTCAGCACTGACCTGTGACAGGCACCATCTCCCCTTCAGGTCTCTGATTGATCATAAGAAGTATTTTTAAATGTTCTGCTATTACAGTACACCCTTTAAACACACAAAAGCAAATGCTGAACATTTGAAAACATAAAGTGCTGGATAAGCCCAACAAAGGTCTGGGGTCGAGAGTGTGTTGCTGGAAAAGCACAGCAGGTCAGGCAGCATCCGAGGAGTAGGAGAATCGACATTTTGGGCTGGAGCCCTTCATCAGGAATCATCAGAAGGTGGCTAAGAGCTACGTTCTCCCCAGCCCCACACCCACTCCCATTTATCTCTCCATCCCCAAGGCTCTCAGCCTCATTCCTGATGAAGGGCTCTGGCCTGACAAGTCGATTCTCCTGCTCCTTGGATGTTGCCTGACCAGCTGTCCTATTCCAGCACCACACTCTCGACTCCGATCTCCAGCATCTGCAGACCTCAATGTCTCCCAACAAGGTCTGACACCATCTGTGGAGTTAATGTTTTGAATCTATTATGACTCTTTTTCAGAACCCGGAAGTTCTGAAGGCAGACAGACTTGTTGTTTCTCCTGCACTTTCTGTTTTTATCTTTTATCACAGACTCATAACATTTGCTTATGAAAACATCCTATGCAAGAATAAGTAAAGATACAGTAAAGATTCTGAGGAGGAGGATTTTGTTCAACAAAATTGTAAAAGCATGCTCTCTGAGTGAGTGCATGTTTTTGAGCTTACCTTGCTCTGTCACATCAGCTAACTTTGATAATTTAGCTCGGATCACTGGTGTAGTCGCCATAGCAAGAAACCGTATCCCATAACCTAGGGGAAAAGGAGAAGGAAGACATGGTTTGTAACAGACTGAATTGTCACAATGTAGTGACAGACATTTGTGGAAAACAAGCGAATGGGGTCACACCATCCAGAAACTGATGTGATCGAGGTTATCTTGGGGGAACATTTGGGGAACAGTAATCATTGCATCATAAGGTTCAGGATGATGGTGAAATATGACATTGGCCAATCCAGGGTCAGAATAATTAAGTGAGCCAACTCTAATTAGGACTAGAACAGAATAGAGCCAGCTAGACTGCAACCATAGGTTGGTGGGAAAAACTGTTACAGAACAAAGCTCAAAGTGGGGATTGCTTCAGCACTGTCCAGGTATAAACCCTGGAAAGTGAAAGGGAAGGACAAATAAACACAGAGCTCCCTATCCCTGCTGTCAAGCCCAATCCCAGTGAGTGTTAGGATTTATAAGAGTGACCTGACACTTCATTATCTCAGGATTCAGTCCGAATGTCTGTTGGGAAGTGTCTACAAATCTCAAAGCACTGACTCACCAGTGAACATGACAGCGCTGGTCACTGCTATTGAGAAGGTCACCAAACCAGCCATGTTCGACAGCAGCCCAATCTGAGCAATCCAACTGTCCGCAAGGCAACACTGCATCATCTTCAGAGCCAGCAGGCTGCTCAAGTAGGTCAAATGCTCAATGGCTGAGCCGTATCCAATCTGATCGGATCGCCAGCACAGTGGGGAGCTCAGCTCAAAAAGGATGAGAATGTCCTTGACTCCGAAATGAACAGTCACCACGATAAAGAGGGACAGTGCATACAGGCAGAGACGGTGCCTGCGGCCAGTCTCCTGCCCGCTGGAATAGAGGCGGTACACCGAGCGGTAATGCTCCATGGTCAACAATTTGCCTGGTCTCTTTGCGGTCACAGACTCTTTAACGAAAACAACAGCGTAGATGACAGTGGCCACGTTCAGTGCCAACACCAGCCAGAACGGATTGATGTAACCTTGAGCTTTACTCCACTGGCCTCCAATAATGCTGCCAAACATTCCCGCCATTCCCAGGCACGCTTCCAGCACGGCAACCCGGAACGTGCGTGATGGTTTGTCGCTGATGTCTGCGATGTATGAGAAACAGCCGGCCAGGATGGTGTTAAAGTCACCCAGGAGACCGCTCAGCAGGCGACCAATCAGAAAGAAGCCGACTGGCAGCTCCCGGTACATGACAATAAGATAGACTGCAGCCTGTAGTGACAGACCGACAGCCGGTAGGATCAGGATCGGTCTCCTGCCCACACGGTCACTCCATGGTCCAAGCAGTGTCGCAGAGAACAGTCCCACAGCAAAGCCCCCGACGTTAATGTAGAGGTTCCAATGGGAGGTCAAAGTCTCTACTTCCTAGGAGAGAGCAGCAAGATCACTTTCAGGAGATTCCCTCCAGGAGATCCCAACACACCAACCAATGAATGAAAGGAGACCATTCAGCCCCTCAAAACTCTCTACTGTCCATATAACTGCCTTTGCCTTGTTTCCAATTAATGATTTTGGTTAACCACACACTATCGATCTCAGGTTTAAAATTAACAATTGATGGAGCATTAATTGCCGCTTGTGAAGATCTATTTCCTAATTATGGTCTTGAAAGGCTCCTATCTTTAGATGACCTTTGCCAGTCCTGGGCTCTCTAACCAATAGGTTTACATTCTATCCCATCTATCATATGTGGTGCATGTAGGGAATGAGCTGCCAGAGGAAGTGGTGGAGGCTGGTACAATTACAACATTTAAGAGGCATCTGGATGGGTATAGGAATACGAAGGGTTTAGTGGGATATGGGCAAAGTGCTGGAAAATGAGACTAGATTAATTTAGGATAGCTGGACTGCATGGATAAGTTGGACCAAAGAGTGCTATACATCTCTATGACTCTATCACATCTCAATTGTGTCACCCTCCACAGACGCTTGGGTTTAACCCAAACAACTTGTGTTATCTGGTTTCAGGACCAGTGTTGGCCAATCCAAATGAATCAGGGGAAGATCCCTGAAGACAGGCCAGACATAGAGGATGATGGTCATTGTTGTCAATGATCAGCCCCAGGTCATTGCTGCAGGACTCCTCAGGGCAGTGTTTGCTAATGGAGCAATTATTTAATGAGATAATTGCGATTAATTGACTGTGTTGGGAGAGGTGGGCACCATGGGGTTTGGAATGCTTCATTTCACTTCCAACTCCATTTGAATTTAACCCCCTCCCTCTCTTCCTACTCTCCCCTATTCTGTAATCGCTGCACTATCTCCAGTGGGTAATGCTTGTAAATTGCTTGTTTTGTCAGTGAAGATTTACTAAAAACAAAATTGGGGCTCTTCTGAAGCAGTGGTAGTGCCCCTAACTCTTGGCCAAGAGTCCCAGGTTCAAGTCCCACCTACTCCAGGTGTGTCACAACGTGTCTGAACAAGTTGATTTGAAAAGATCCAAGATGAGAGTCACTGGATATCTATGCTCATGGAAGTTCCCCCTGGACAAAGCTACCTAAAACAGCATGGACTGGGGAGGGAGAGAGGTGGGCGCTGCAGGGGCTGGAGTGCGTTATCTCCCCCTCCAGGTCCCTCCCTGCTTCCAAACCCTCCTTCAGTTGAGTAATGGTTCCACCACCTCTGCTTGGCAGTGCCCGTTGAGATTAGCTGTTTGGTTGATTATTTTAAGTTTAAAAATCACACAACAACCACACACCAGGTTATAGCCTAACAGGTTTATTTGGAAGCACTAGCTTTCGGAGCGCACAGTGAATGCTAGCATTTCCAAAAAAACCTGCTGGACTATAACCTGGCGTAGTGTGATTTTTAAACTTTGTCCACTCCAGTCCTAAACTGGCACCTCCACATCATGATCATTTGAGTGATTTTAGTGGTGGGTCATAAAAAATAACATTGACGGGGTGGATAGCCCAAGCCCCAATCCTGAGCATTCCTACAGAGATTTCCTCCGTGTGCCTTACCACATTATACTGAGACTGGTAACCACGGATAATTCCTCGGGCTCTGTGCACCAGAGAATATTTGACGTGAAATGTAAACAACTCTCCGGGTCCTGGTGGAATTCATCCTAAGACCTTAAAGAAATGGCTAATGAGATAGTGGATGTGTTGGTGTCAATCTTCCAAAATTTACTAGAATTGGCAAAGATTCTATTAGACTGGGAAGTACCAAATATAATGTCTCTTTTGAGAGTGGGGGACAAAAACTATAGGTCAGTTAGCCTGAAAAGTGTTGTGACTATGCTGTTAGCATTGATCATTCAGAAGGTTACAGATGGGCATATGGAAAAATTTATGGTAATCAAGCAATTCAGCATTGTTTCATGGAGGGGAAATTGTGTTCAACTTATATATTGTAATTCTTTAAAGGGGTAATGTGCAAGATGGATAAAAGGGAGCCCCAGTGACTGACTGCACTTGGATATCTGAAAGGCATGTACGGCATGAAAGATATTTAAGAGTCACACAGCATGGAAACTGACCCCTTGGTCCAACCAGTTCATGTCTACCATAATCCCAAACTAATCTAGTCCCACCTGCCTGCTCCTGGCCCATATCCCTCCAAACGTTTCCTATTCATCTATTTATCCAAATGGTCTTTTAAATGTTGTAACTGGGCCCATATCCACCACTTCCTCAGGAAGTTCATCCCACATGCGAACCACCCTCTAAACATTTTGCCCCTTGTGTCTTTTTTAAATGTCTCTCACCCCTTCAAAAATGTCTTGAAATTCCCCCATCCTATGGAAAAGACACCTCCCTCTAACTCCTCTGTACCTCTCATGATTTTATACACTTCTGCAAGGCCACCGCTCAAACAAGGGGTTTTACGGAAAGTAGGAATTCACGGTGCACGAATTAACAAACTAACATGGATAGAAGATTGACAGGGGCTGGCAGAAAACCTGAGAGTGCATTTATGGGTCTTTTGCATTGCCAGAATGTGGCGAGTCCTGCAGGAGGTCTGTACTAAACCTTCAACATTTTACAATTTATATTAAAGACTAAGTTTAAGGGATTGCAAGCATGATGGCTAAATTTGCAGATGCCACAAAGATAGATCATTAAGCAGGTTGGTAGCAATAGGTTGATAGAAATGTCAAACGAGCAAAAATGTGACAAATGGACTATAACATGGAAAAATGTGAAACTGTTTACTTTGGCAGGAGGAATAAAAAGCAGTGTTCCTTAAACCAAGAACAACTGCAGAAGTCTGAAGTGCACAGGAATCCGAGTGCTTCAGTGAGTGAATAACAAAGTTAGAATGCAGGTTCAGCAAGTGATTAAAACACCTAATGGGGTGACATTCTTTATTACGAGAGGACTTGAACATAAAGGTAAGGGTTTGATGCTTCATTTGTACAAGTACTGATGAGACCACTTCTCAAGTACATTTCTGGAGTTCTTATTTAAGGATGTAAGTACATTGGACGCAGTTCAGAGGAGTTTTACTAGATTGATATCTGGAATGAATTGGCTGTCTTGTGAGGAAAGGATGGACAGAATGAGCTTGTTGCCACTGAATGAGGATTTAAATATAAGATCCTGAATGGTCTCGACAAGGTGGATGTGTAAAGGAGGTTTCCTCTTGTAGGAGGTCCAGAACAAGGGGGCACCGGCTGATAATTAGAGGTCACTCATTTAGATCCGGGATGAGAGGAGTTTTTTTTATCTCAGAGGCTTTGGAACCCTCTGCCTCAGAAGGCAAGGCCATTGGATACTTTTAATGCAGAGGTGGATCGATTCACAGCAAGGGAAAATCGAGGGTTATCGGGAATAGATGGGGATGTGGGATTTGGAACACAAACAGCTCAGCCATGATCTTATTGAATGGTGGGGCAGGCTTGAAGGACTGAATGGCCAATTTGTGCTGTTGATTCAAATGTTCTTATATTTTTTGATGACTCTGTTATTTTGCACTTAACTGATTACTTTATGACAATTTACTGATTATTCTGTATGTACTCCCTTACAATTATTATCCTGTTGGTTGATATTCCAGAGGGATTAATGTCCTAATTATTCTGCTCTGATTATTGGTTGATTGCTCATCAATTACTCACTATTGGCTGATTATTCAGGATTATTGATGATCCCCTATCATTCTTCTGCACCAATGGCTCGATGTGCATAGATTGTTGATGTTATTGATGTTTCTGTATTGATTATCGATGATTCTGTGCTGAGAATCTGCACGGTTATTGATGATTCTGTATTAATTGTTGATGTTTTTGTGTTGATTGATGATGAACCCACATATATTGGTAATACTGTATTGATTTTTGATGTTTTGTATTGAATATTGATGATTTGGTATTAATTGTAGATGATTTGTACTGACTGCTAATTGATTCTGGGCTGATTATTGATTCTGTATTGATTATTTTGTATTCATGACTGATGATTCTGCATTGGTTATTGACAATTATTCTGTATTGATTGCTGATTTTCTATATTAATTATTGATTATTCACTATTGTTTATTAATGGTTTTGTTCTGATTAATTCTGTATTGATCACAGATTATTGTTAATTCTGTACTGATTGATGCTGTATTACAGAGTCATCAAATCTTAGAGTCCAGCAGCACTGAAAAGGGTCCTTCAGCTGACTGAGTCTGTGCAGGTTAAAAACAAATCACCTGACTATTCTAATCTCATTTTTCAGCACTTGGCCCGTAGCCTTGTATGCCTTGGTATCACTAGGTCACATCTAAACACTTAGAGTCATAGAGATGTACAGCATGGAAACAGACCCTTCGGTCCAACCCATCCATGCCAACCTGATATCCCAACCCAATCTAGTCCCATCTGCCAGCACCCGGCCCATATCCCTCCAAAACCTTCCTATTCATATACCCATCCAAATGCCTCTTAAATGTTGCAATTGTACCAGCATCCACCACATCCTCTGGCAGCTTATTCCATACACGTACCACCCTCTGCGTGAAAACATTGCCCTTTAGGTCTCTTTTATATCTTTCCCCTCTCACCCTAAACCTATGCCCCCTAGTTCTGGACTCCCCGACCCCAGGGAAAAGACTTTGTCCATTTACCCTATCCATGCCCCTCATAATTTTGTAAACCTCTATAAGGTCACCTCTCAGCCTCCAACGCTCCAGGGAAAACAGCCCCAGCCTGTTCAGCCTCTCCCTGTAGCTCAAATCCTCCAACCCTGGCAACATCCTTGTAAATCTTTTCTGAACCCTTTGAAGTTTCACAACATCTTTCCGACAGGAAGGAGACCAGAATTGCACGCAATATTCCAACAGTGGCCTAACCAATGTCCTGTACAGCCATAACATGACCTCCCAACTCCTGTACTCAATACTCTGACCAATAAAGGAAACCATCCCAAACACCTTCTTCACTATCCTATCTACCGCAACTCCACTTTCAAGGAGCTATGAACCTACACTCCAAGGTCTCTTTGTTCAGCAACACTCCCTAGGACCTTACCATTAAGTGTATAAGTCCTGCTAAGATTTGCTTTCTCAAAATGCAGCACCTCGCATTTATCTGAATTAAACTCCATCTGCCACTTCTCAGCCCATTGGCCCATCTGATCCAGATCCTGTTGTAATCTGAGGTAACCCTCTTCGCTGTTCACTACACCTCCAATTTTGGTGTCATCTGCAAACTTACTTACTGTACCTCTTATACTCGCATCCAAATCATTTATGTGAATGACAAAAAGTAGAGGGCCCAGCACCGATCCTTGTGGCACTCCACTGGTCACAGGCCTCCAGTCTGAAAAACAACCCTCCACCACCACCCTCTGTCTTCAACTTTTGAGCCATTTCTGTATCCAACTGGCTAGTTCTCCCTGTATTCCATGAGATCTAACCTTGCTAATCAGTCTCCCATGGGGAACCTTGTCGAACGCCTGCCGCTCTGCTCTCATCAATCCTCTTTGTTACTTCTTCAAAAAACTCAATCAAGTTTGTGAGACATGATTTCCCACACATAAAGCCATGTTGACTATCCCGAATCAGTCCTTGCCTTTCCAAACAATGTACATCCTGTCCCTCAGGATTCCCTCCAACAACTTGCCCACCACCGAGGTCAGGCTCACTGGTCTATAGTTCCCTGGCTTGTCTTTACCGCCCTTCTTAAACAGTGGCACCACGTTTGCCAACCTCCAGTCTTCCGGCACCTCACCTGTGACTATCGATGATAGAAATATCTCAGCAAGAGGCCCAGCAATCACTTCTCTAGCTTCCCACAGAGTTCTCGGGTACACATGATCAGGTCCTGGGGATTTATCCACCTTTACCCGTTTAAAGACATCCAGCACTTCCTCCTCTGTAATCTGGACATTTTGCAAGATGTCACCATCTATTTCCCTACAGTCTATATCTTCCATATCCTTTTCCACAGTAAATACTGATGCAAAATATTCATTTAGTATCTCCCCCATTTTCTGTGGCGCCACACAAAGGCCGCTTTGCTGATCTTTGAGGGGCCTATTCTCTCCCTAGTTACCCTTTTGTCCTTAATATATTTGTAAAAACAGGAGGGTTACTACCTTTACCACTCTGAAAGGTAGTAAGCTACAGAATCCCAGCACCCTCGGAGTAAAAACAGTTTCCCCACATCCCTCTAAACGTCCTGCCCCTGGTCACTGATCCCTCCACCAAGGGAAAATAATTCCTTCCTGTCTACCCTATCGATGCTCCTTATAATTTTATATACTGTAATCATGTCTCCTGTCTCCCCTACTCCAAGGAAAACAAACTCAGTCTATCCAAAGAAAAATACAAAGAATTGCACATTTTGGAAATCAGAATCAAAATCAGAAATTGCTACAAACATTCAGCAGATCACACAGGGTGGAAACAGACCCTTCGGTCAAACTCATCCATACCAACCAAATTTCCCAAACGAAACTAGTCCCACTTGCCTGTGTTTGGCCTATACTCTATAAACCTTTCTCTCCACAGATGCTACTAGACCTACTGAGCTTCTCCAGCAATTTCTGATTTTGTTTCCCAGTCTGTCCAATCTCTCTTCATAACTACAAGTCTCCAACCCAGGCAACATCCTGGTAAATGTCCTCTGCACCCTCTTCAATGCAATCACATCCATTCTAAAATGTGGATTTCAGAAGCACCCACATAAATCTGAGGCCAATCAATGTTTTATAAAATCCCAGCATAAACTCTCCACTTTTAAACACAATGCCTTGGCTAATAAAGGTTAAGTATCCCATATGCTTCTTAATCACTTTCTCCATCTGTCCCCATACCTTAAGGGGCATGCACACCAATGCCTCTCTGATTCGTGGTGCTTCCCCGGGTCCTATTGTTCTTTGTGTGTTGATCACTGATTTTTATTGATCCTGCATTAATTACTAATTATTTTGGTTCTGTATTGACTATTGACTTTTCTGCCTTGATTATTATGGATTCTGTACTTATTACTGATTATGACTGATGCTGTATTAATTATTACTGATTTTGTATTATTGATGATTTTGTTCTGATTACCGATTCAATACTGATCCCTGATTATTGATCACTGATCTCTGATTACTGATCACTAATTCCTGGTTATTGATCCCTGATTACTTATCCCTGGTTACCGGTCCCTGATCATGGCTCCCCAATTACTGACCATTGATTATTGTTCCCTGATCACTGATCCTTGAATATTGATTACTGATTCCTGGCTACTGATATGTGATCATGGCTCCCCAATCGCTGATCGTTGGTTATTGAGCCCTGATCCCTGATTACAGATCATTGATCCTTGATTATTGATCACTGATTCCTGGCTATTAATCCCTGATTACTTACTCCTGGTTACTGATCCCTGATCATGGCTCCCCGATTACTGATCCCTGACTATTGATCACTGATCTCTGGTTATTGATCCCTGATCATGGCTCCCTGATTACTGATCCCTGACTATTGATCACGGATCTCTAGTTATTGATCCCTGATCATGGCTCCCTGATTACTGATCCCTGACTATTGATCACTGATCCCTGATCATGGCTCCCCGATTACTGATCATTGATCACTGATCTCTGGTTATTGATCCCAGATCACTGATCCCCAATTATTGACTGATCTCTGATTATTGATTTCAGATCACTGATCTCTGATTATTGATCACTGATCTCTGGTTATTGATCCCTGATCATTGATCCCAGATCACTAATTTCTGATTATTGATCCCGGGTTATTGATCCCAGATCACTGATGATTGATCCCAGATCACTGATTATTGATCCCTGGTTATTGATCCCAGATCACTGATCCCCGATTATTGATAACTGATCTCTGGTTATTGATCCCTGGTTATTGATCCCAGATCACTGATCCCCGATTATTGATCACTGATCTCTGGTTATTGATCACTGATCATTGATCCCAGATCACTGATTTCTGATTATTAATCCCTGGTTATTGATCCCAGATCACTGAAACCCAATTATTGATCACTGATCTCTGGTTATTGATCCCTGGTTATTGATCCCAGATCACTGATCCCCGATTATTGATCACTGATCCCTGGTTATTGATTATTGATCCCCAATCCCCAGCCTCACCTCCTCCAGTGCGGCCTCCCGCCCTTGGCTCTTGTTGCAGCCTCGGCTCCTGTTTCCGCTGAAGCCGAGCTCGGAGCTGATTCTCTGGAAGATGTACTGAGTGGAGAGCGGGGCCTGCAGCATCAGCGCCAGCATGCTGAGGAAAACAAGCGGCTCCACCGTCAGGCGAGCCCCGGGGACCCGGACCCGGGCCCGGCCCGAGCCCGAGGGCGGACAGTGCGACTCGTGTAGGCCCGGCATCGGGGAGAGAGAGAGAGAGAGAGACGGGGGGAGAGACCGGGGCCGGAGTCCGGGGGGAGAGGGCGGGGAGTGTCCGGGGCCGGAGTCCGGGGGGAGAGACCGGGGCCGGGGGCTCAGTGAGAGTAAACTCCGCCCGAAAACAGGGGAGGGCAGGGACACGGAGAGGGAGCCGGGATAAATCCCCCAAAACCCGGGAATAAATACCCCCAAACCCGGGAACATTCCCCCAAAACCCGGGAATAAATCCCCCAAAACCCGGGATAAATCCCCCAAAACCCGGGAATAAATCCCCCCAAAACCCGGGAATAAATCCCCCAAAACCCGGGAATAAATCCCCCCAAAACCCGGGAACATTCCCCCAAAACCCGGGAATAAATCCCCCCAAAACCCGGGAACATTCCCCCCAAACCCGGGAATAAATCCCCCAAAACCCGGGATAAATCCCCCAAAACCCGGGAATAAATCCCCCCAAAACCCGGGAATAAATCCCCCAAAACCCGGGATAAATCCCCCAAAACCCGGGAATAAATCCCCCAAAACCCGGGATAAATCCCCCAAAACCCGGGAATAAATCCCCCCAAAACCCGGGAATAAATCCCCCAAAACCCGGGAATAAATCCCCCAAAACCCAGGAACATTCCCCCAAACCCCGGGAATAAATCCCCCAAAACCCAGGAACATTCCCCAAAACCCGGGAATAAATCCCCCAAAACCCAGGAACATTCCCCCAAACCCGGGAATAAATCCCCCAAAACCCGGGAATAAATTCCCCCAAACCCGGAATAAATCCCCCAAAACCCGGGAATAAATCCCCCAAAACCCGGGAATAAATCCCCCAAAACCCAGGAACATTCCCCCAAACCCCGGGAATAAATCCCCCAAAACCCAGGAACATTCCCCCAAACCCGGGAATAAATCCCCCAAAACCCCGGGAATAAATCCCCCAAAACCCGGGAATAAATCCCCCAAAACCCGGGAATAAATTCCCCCAAACCCGGAATAAATCCCCCAAAACCCGGGAATAAATTCCCCCAAACCCCGGGAATAAATCCCCCAAAACCCAGGAACATTCCCCCAAACCCCGGGAATAAATCCCCCAAAACCCAGGAACATTCCCCCAAAACCCGGGAATAAATCCCCCAAACCCCGGGAATAAATTCCCCCAAACCCGGGAATAAATCCCCCAAAACCCAGGAACATTCCCCCAAAACCCGGGAATAAATCCCCCAAAACCCGGGAATAAATCCCCCAAAACCCAGGAACATTCCCCCAAAACCCGGGAATAAATCCCCCAAAACCCGGGAACATTCCCCCAAAACCCGGGATAAATCCCCCAAAACCCAGGAACATTCCCCCAAAACCCGGGAATAAATCCCCCAAACCCCGGGAATAAATCCCCCAAAACCCGGGAATAAATCCCCCAAAACCCGGGAATAAATTCCCCCAAACCCGGAATAAATCCCCCAAAACCCGGGAATAAATTCCCCCAAACCCCGGGAATAAATCCCCCCAAAACCCAGGAACATTCCCCCAAACCCCGGGAATAAATCCCCCAAAACCCAGGAACATTCCCCCAAACCCGGGAATAAATCCCCCAAAACCCCGGGAATAAATCCCCCAAAACCCGGGAATAAATCCCCCAAAACCCGGGAATAAATTCCCCCAAACCCGGAATAAATCCCCCAAAACCCGGGAATAAATTCCCCCAAACCCCGGGAATAAATCCCCCAAAACCCAGGAACATTCCCCCAAACCCCGGGAATAAATCCCCCAAAACCCAGGAACATTCCCCCAAACCCCGGGAATAAATCCCCCAAAACCCAGGAACATTCCCCCAAAACCCGGGAATAAATCCCCCAAAACACAGGAACATTCCCCCAAAACCCGGGAATAAATCCCCACAAAACCCAGGAACATTCCCCCAAAACCCGGAATAAATCCCCCAAAACCCGGAATAAATCCCCCCAAACCCGGGAATAAATCCCCCAAAACCCGGGAATAAATCCCCCCAAACCCGGAATAAATCCCCCCAAACCCGGGAATAAATCCCCCAAAACCCGGGAATAAATCCCCCCAAAACCCAGGAACATTCCCCCAAAACCCGGGAATAAATCCCCCCAAACCCGGAATAAATCCCCCCAAACCCGGAATAAATCCCCCCAAACCCGGGAATAAATCCCCCAAAACCCAGGAACATTCCCCCAAAACCCGGAATAAATCCCCCCAAAACCCAGGAACATTCCCCCAAAACCCGGAATAAATCCCCCCAAAACCCAGGAACATTCCCCCAAAACCCGGGAATAAATCCCCCCAAAACCCGGGAATAAATCCCCCAAAACCCAGCAACATTCCCCTAAACCCCGGGAATAAATTCCCCCAAACCCGGAATAAATCCCCCAAAACCCAGGAATAAATCCCCCAAACCCCGGGAATAAATCCCCCCAAACCCGGAATTAATCCCCCAAAACCCGGGAATAAATCCCCCCAAACCCCGGGAATAAATCCCACAAAACCCGGGAATAAATCCCCCCAAACCCTGGGAATAAATCCCCACAAACCCGGAATAAATCCCCCCAAACCACGGGAATAAATCCCCCAAACCCGGAATAAATCCCCCAAAACCCGGGAACAAATCCCACAAACCCGGGAATAAATCCCTCCAAACCCGTAATAAATCCCCCCAAACCCCGGGAATAAATCCCCCCAAACCCGGGAATAAATCCCCCAAACCCCGGGAATAAATCCCCCCAAACCCGGAATAAATCCCCCCAAACCCGGGAATAAATCCCCCCAAACCCCGGGAATAAATCCCCCCAAACCCGGAATAAATCCCCCAAAACCCGGGAATAAATCCCCCAAAACCCGGGATAAATCCACCAAAACCCGGGAATAAATCCCCCAAAATCCGGGAACATTCCCCCAAAACCCGGGAATAAATCCCCCAAAACCCGGGAACATTCACCCAAAACCCGGGAATAAATCCCCCAAACCCCGGGAATAAATCCCCCAAAACCCAGGAACATTCCCCCAAAACCCGGGAATAAATCCCCCAAAACCCAGGAACATTCCCCTAAAACCCGGGAATAAATCCCCCAAACCCCGGGAATAAATTCCCCCAAACCCCGGGAATAAATCCCCCAAAACCCGGGAATAAATCCCCCAAAACCCAGGAACATTCCCCCAAAACCCGGGAATAAATCCCCCAAAACCCAGGAACATTCCCCCAAAACCCGGGAATAAATCCCCCAAAACCCGGGAATAAATCCCCCAAAACCCGGGAACATTCCCCCAAAACCCGGGATAAATCCCCCAAAACCCAGGAACATTCCCCCAAAACCCGGGATAAATCCCCCAAAACCCGGGAATAAATCCCCCAAAACCCGGGAACATTCCCCCAAAACCCGGGATAAATCCCCCAAAACCCAGGAACATTCCCCCAAAACCCGGGAATAAATCCCCCCAAACCCCGGGAATAAATCCCCCAAAACCCAGGATAAATCCCCCAAAACCCGGGAATAAATCCCCCCAAAACCCGGGAATATTCCCCCAAAACCCGGGAATATTCCCCCAAAACCCCGGGAATAAATCCCCCCAAAACCCGGGAATATTCCCCCAAACCCGGTGTGAGAAACAAAAGCTCACTCACTTTAATAATTGCAGTCCGAGACCAAAAATCTGAAACAGAGTCGTTTATTTGTACACTTGCAAATGGGTGCCATGTCAAATGCCAGGTAAGGCAGTGACAAATGCACATCAAATCTAACAAACTCTCGAAATTTATACAGTTTTTTTTCCCCATATGTTTTCCTTGTTCCATTGTTTGCCCCCATCCTCCTCTTACGTCACTCATTTCCTTAAGACTGATCCCACAACTTCTGTTTATCCTGCCTTGTCAGTGACAAATGTCTATCTCTGCCTCCTATAAGGTTGTTTGACGTCATCCCATCCTTTGCTTACCATTATCTGCTCCCTCCATCTGCGCTGCCCCTCACAGCATCTTATTACTAAGCCCTTTTAATTGGGGTTTGTTCCTGTGTCTCTGTACAAGTGGGGAAACAGATGTTTTTCCTGTTTGCCCATACATCCACCATTGTTCTGTAATCACGTCTCATTCTAACATACCATTATCTTTAACGGATTATATGTTTCCTCATTTTTGCTAAGTCAGCTCTCGTCCGAAACAATCCCAAACTAATGTGAATTCATTTACTCTGTATCAGAACTTATAATTGCAGAAATAACATTAATTCACCTATATCCCACACCGGGAATAAATCCCCCAAAACCCGGGAACATTCCCCCAAAACCCGGGATAAATCCCCCAAAACCCGGGAATATTCTCCCAAACCCCGGGAATAAATCCCCCCAAACCCGGAATAAATCCCCCCAAACCACGGGAATAAATCCCCCAAACCCGGAATAAATCCCCCAAAACCCGGGAATAAATCCCCCAAACCCGGGAATAAATCCCCCCCAAACCCGGGAATAAATCCCCCAAAACCCGGGAATTAATCCCCCAAAACCCAGGAACATTCCCCCAAAACCCGGGAATAAATCCCCCCAATCCCCGGGAATAAATCCCCTCAAACCCGGAATAAATCCCCCAAAACCTGGGAATAAATCCCCACAAACCCCGGGAATAAATCCCCCCAAACCCGGAATAAATCCACCCAAACCCCGGGAATAAATCCCCCCAAACCCGGAATAAATCCCCCCAAACCCGGGAATAAATCCCCCAAAACCCGGGAATAAATCCCCCAAACCCAGGGAATAAATCCCCCCAAACCCGGAATAAATCCCCCAAACCCGGGAATAAATCCCCCAAAACCCGGGAATAAATCCCCCAAACCCCGGGAATAAATCCCCCCAAACCCGGAATAAATCCCCCCAAACCCAGGAATAAATCCCCCAAACCCGGGAATAAATCCCCCAAAACCCGGGAATAAATCCCCCCAAACCCCGGGAATAAATCCCCCCAAACCCGGAATAAATCCCCCAAAACCCGGGAATAAATCCCCCAAAACCCGGGATAAATCCACCAAAACCCGGGAATAAATCCCCCAAAATCTGGGAACATTCCCCCAAAACCCGGGAATAAATCCCCCAAAACCCGGGAACATTCCCCCAAAACCCGGGAATAAATCCCCCAAACCCCGGGAATAAATCCCCCAAAACCCAGGAACATTCCCCCAAAACCCGGGAATAAATCCCCCAAAACCCAGGAACATTCCCCCAAAACCCGGGAATAAATCCCCCAAACCCCGGGAATAAATTCCCCCAAACCCGGGAATAAATCCCCCAAAACCCAGGAACATTCCCCCAAAACCCGGGAATAAATCCCCCAAAACCCGGGAATAAATCCCCCAAAACCCAGGAACATTCCCCCAAAACCCGGGAATAAATCCCCCAAAACCCGGGAACATTCCCCCAAAACCCGGGATAAATCCCCCAAAACCCAGGAACATTCCCCCAAAACCCGGGAATAAATCCCCCAAACCCCGGGAATAAATCCCCCAAACCCCGGGAATAAATCCCCCAAAACCCAGGATAAATCCCCCAAAACCCGGGAATAAATCCCCCCTAAACCCGGGAATATTCCCCCAAAACCCGGGAATATTCCCCCAAAACCCCGGGAATAAATCCCCCCAAAACCCGGGAATAAATCCCCCCAAAACCCGGGAATATTCCCCCAAACCCGGTGTGAGAAACAAAAGCTCACTCACTTTAATAATTGCAGTCCGAGACCAAAAATCTGAAACAGAGTTGTTTATTTGTACACTTGCAAATGGGTGCCATGTCTAATGCCAGGTAAGGCAGTGACAAATGCACATCAAATCTAACAAACTCTCGAAATTTATACAGTTTTTTTTTCCCCATATGTTTTCCTTGTTCCATTGTTTGCCCCCATCCTCCTCTTACGTCACTCATTTCCTTAAGACTGATCCCACAACTTCTGTTTATCCTGCCTTGTCAGTGACAAATGTCTATCTCTGCCTCCTATAAGGTTGTTTGACGTCATCCCATCCTTTGCTTACCATTATCTGCTCCCTCCATCTGCGCTGCCCCTCACAGCATCTTATCACTAAGCCCTTTTAATTGGGGTTTGTTCCTGTGTCTCTGTACAAGTGGGGAAACAGATGTTTTTCCTGTTTGCCCATACATCCACCATTGTTCTGTACTCACGTCTCATGCTAACATACCATTATCTTTAACGGATTATATGTTTCCTCATTTTTGCTAAGTCAGCTCTCGTCCGAAACAATCCCAAACTAATGTGAATTCATTTACTCTGTATCAGAACTTATAATTGCAGAAATAACATTAATTCACCTATATCCCACACCGGGAATAAATCCCCCAAAACCCGGGAACATTCCCCCAAAACCCGGGATAAATCCCCCAAAACCCGGGAATATTCTCCCAAAACCCGGGAATAAATCCCCCAAAACCCGGGATAAATCCCCCAAAACCCAGGAATATTCCCCCAAAACCCGGGATAAATCCCCCAAAACCCGGGATAAATCCCTGAACCTGGACTAATCCGGGTCCGTGAGTGAGTCAGACACTCCCGGGGTAAATCCGGAGTAAACCCCAGCCCCAGGGGGAATGTTGCCTCAGAATAAAACCACAGCCTCAATGAGCCCCCCCCCTTCCCCTCCCTCCCGCCTTTACCTCCAGGTTCAGCTGTTGCCCCTGTCCTGGGTCATTCAGGATTAAACTCTGGATGCTAGCAGAGCACAACTGAGAGGCTGAATGGCCTGCTCATGTTGTTACCCCCATTTTATAAACTTTTGTTAGAGTGATCCCCCCACCCCTTCCTTCCTTCCTTCCTTCCTTCCTGGCTGAATAGTCCCAGGTTCTCCCCTTCCACCCCCACCCTGACAATTGTCCCAGGTCTCTGCTCTGTGGTGCCTGCTGATGTGGAATAGCTCCCTTGGGTCTTGATGAGCAGCTACAGGACATCAAGGTTTAATGATGACAGTTATTCTAGTACAGGCCTCACCCATGAGAAAATCTAGCAGCACCATTTAAACCAGTGGACCAGGATCGTGTTATAGCCAATACAGGTAAGGAAAGTTCACGTTCTACAAATAGTGGTCTAAATTCTTCAATCTCGTTGAAGAAACGTGCCTTAGAGCAGAACTGACTGGAGGAAGAATATTATTAAATTGGAGAAGGTTCAAAGAAGATTTACCAGGATGTGGCCAGGAATGGAAGGTTTGAGTTATAAAAATTGGCTGAATAGGTTGGGGCTAATTTCCCTGGAGCGCAGGAGGTTGTCTGGTGACGTTATGAGTTTATAAAATCATGAGGGGCATAGATAAGGTGAATAGCCAAGTGTGGAGGAGTTCAAAACAGGGAGCCATATTTTGAAGGTGAGCAGAGAAAGATTTAAAAAGGACATGCTGGGTAACATTTTTACACAATGGTTCATATGTGGAATGAAGTGCTAGAGGAAGTGGTGGATACAAGTACAGTTACAACATTTAGAAGACACTTGGAGAAGTACATGATTAGGAAAGATTTGGAGATGCCGGTGTTGGATTGGGGTGTACAAAGTTAAAAATCACACAACTGAAAATGTGTTGCTGGAAAAGCGCAGCAGGTCAGGCAGCAGCCAAGGAGCAGGAGAATCGACGTTTCAGGCATGAGCCCACTTTCTCCTAAAAATCACACAACACCAGGTTATAGTCCAACAGGTTTAATTGGAAGCACACTAGCTGTCAGAGCGTTGCACCTTCATCAGGTGGTAGTGGAGGGCTCAACCCTAACACACAGAATTTATAGCAAAAATTTACAGTGTGATGTAACTGAAATTATACATTGAAAAATTGATTGTCTGTTAAGCCTTACATCTGTTAGAATACAGTGATAGTTTCACTTCTTTCATGTGTAAATCACAAAACCTTTTTTTTTAAAAAGTTGCATTCTCGGGTTAGCTGTTAACAATGGTGATAGCTAGACAATATGTTGAAGGTGTTGGCCCCCTGTGTTCTCTGTCTATGCCATGATGTTTAGAGGGTCATGGGGCAAACACAGGTAAAGGGGACTAGTTTAGTTTGGGATTATGATCGGCGTGGGTTGTTTGGACCAAAGGGTCTGTTTCTGTGCTGTATGACTCTTTACCATGGTGGGGTTCAAACCCAGGTCTGCAGAGCATTACTGGGTTTCTAGATTATTTATCTAGCGATAATATTACTAAGCCATTGCTTCCTAGTCTGTGTCATCCTGCACTCCAAATTCTCCTGTTTGCTTTGGATACACAAAGATTCCAGAATCTCATTTAACTTTAGACATTGCATTCAGACGGTCCTAGTGGAGAGGGAATGTTGACAGTTTTACTTTTCATTTGTGAAAAGGGCTCTTGTGAAGTGGTAGTGTTCATACCTCTGAGTCAGGAGCCCTGGATTCACTTCCACTTGCTCCAAAAGTGTGTCATAACATCTCTGAACAGACTGATTAGAAAATATTATTTAGTGAAGGGATTGAGCTGTGTTGATATGTGTCTGGGTGAATGGGATCATGATTTTAAATAGGGGTGAGTATTGGAGCTGAAGAGAATAGCATAGTGGTAATGTCACTGGAGCAGGGAGGCAGGTAAATAAGAGAAAGTGAGAACTGCGATCAGAGTCAAAGAGTGTGGTACTGGAAAAGCACAGCTGGTCAGACAGCATCCAAGGGGCAAGAGAATCAACGTTTCAGCCATAAGCCCTTCATTACGAAGGACTCCCTGATGAAGAGTGTATGCCCAAAATGTCGATTTCCTGCTCCTCGGATGCTGCCTGACCAGCTGTGCTTTTCCAGCCCCTCAGTCACCAAGCCAGGTAAATATCCTGGGTGTGGGTTCAAATCCCTGCATGGGGTATGAGCTTTTTATTCAATACAACCAATTAAAGTCAAAGACAGTTGGCTGGTTCATGTTGACCGTGTAACCACTGTCTGTTTGTCATAAAAACTGGTCTGGTTCGCTAATGTCTTTTAGGGAAGGAAATCTGCCATCCTCACCTGGTCTGACCTCCATGTGACTCCAGACCCACAGTAATGTAGGTCACTCTGAGTTGCCATTGGAAATGTCCAAGAGAGCTAATCAGTTCCAGGATGGACAAGGTCAGAGTTCACTCGATAGCAGGGTTATCATCCATCGGGTTTATTTGAAATCATGATTTTTTGGAGCACTGCTCCTTTGTCAGGTGACTTTTGTGGAAGCAGGGCTCCGAAGGCTTGTGATTTCAAACAAACCTGTTGGACTGTAACCTGGGGTTGTGACTTCTGACCTTGTCCACCCCAGTCCAACACCAGCCTCTCCACATCACAATTCCAGGGTGATTAGGGCAACAACACCCACATTCGACAATTGTATAACTTTTTTTTAAAAAAAAGCATTCAGTGGGAAAGCAGTGATTTCTTTTCCAGGGAATAATGGTAATAATGATGATCACGTGAATCACTTCAAACAAGAGCTAGGTCTGTCTGTAACGAAGAAAAAAAAAATCACACTACACCAGGTTATAGTCCAACAGGTTTATTTGAAGTACTAGCTTTCGGAGTGCTGCTCCTTCATCAGGTAACTAGTGGGACAGGATCATTGGGCACAGAATTTATAGCAAAAGATCACAGTGTCATGCAACCGAAATGATATATTGAACAAACCTGGATTGCTGTTAAGTCTTTCATCTTTTAGAATGGGTTGCAGGTTTCAGTTCATTAATATGTAAATCTCAGAACTTCTTTTAAGTCACCTTCTCAAGATAAGGTTTCATGAACAAAGGTGACATCTCAGCTTAGACAACGTATTAAAGGCGTAGGGTTAGAGTCTGTCTGTATCCCAGTCTTGAGTCAGACTGGTTTTATTTCCAAAGTAGGAATTTATAAAATGTTATATGGATTGACTGCCTGCAGGTTGTGTGCTTTTTGAGTAAAAATAGAATGTATCTGCAAATATAGTTCTGCAAATGCAAAATCACCCCATAAACTTGTGTGTATACGTGTGAGGGATAGAGAGAGTGAGTGAGTGTTAGTGTGATAGTCACGCACGCACTCACACTCTCTCTAGCCTCACACCTTTAATACATTGTCTGAGCTGAGATGTCACTTTTGTTTTTAAAAAACCTTAAGTTATTTTGAGAATGTGACTTAAAAGAAGTTCTGGGATTTACATATGAATGAATCAGAACCTGCAAGCCATTCTAAAAGATAAAAGACTTAATAATAATCTGTGAGGTGGCATGGTGGCTCAGTGGTTAGCACTGCTGCCTCACAGCACCAGGGACCCAGGTTCGATTCCAGCCTCGGGTGACTGTCTGTGTGGAGTTTGCACATTCTCCCCTTGTCTGTGTGGGTTTCCTCCGGGTGCTCCAGTTTCTTCCCACAATCCAAAGATGTGCAGGTCAGGTGAACTGGCCATGCTCAATTACCCAAGGTGTTAGGTGCATTAGTCAGGGGTAAACATAGGATTACTCTTCGGAGGGTCGGTGTGGACTTGTTGGGCTGAAGGGCCTGTTTTCATACTGTAGGGAATCTAATCTAATCTAAAAATCTAGGTTTGTAAAATATATCATTTTAATTGTATGATACTGTGATCTTTTGCTATAAATTCTGTGCCTAATGATCCTGCCCCACTCATTACCTGATGAAGGAGCAGTGCTCTGAAAGCTAGTGTTTCCAATTAAACCTGTTGGACTATAACCTGGTGTTGTGATTTTTAACTTTGTTCACCCTAGTCCAACACCAGTACCTGCACATCCTATAGTGAGGATGACTTTACACAGGGGGCCTGTGTATCTGTAGTATTATAAATCAGGACATCTCAACCTCTTCACCATCCCACCCCTGCAAGGTGATTTTTAAGATTCTCTCTGCTAATTAGTCCTGGGTTATTATCTAGTTTTTCACCTCTCCCAGACGTTTTTGTGGCTTTGGGGAGAGTCTGTATCATAATGATTAAGCCAGCACAAATATAATGGGAGAGGCTGCATAGAGGCATGTGTCATATTCCTATGTTTAATAATCTGTTGAAGACAACAAGCCTCACCTGTCTTCACTGGGTTTCTCAATGTGAGGAGTCACTATGTTAATTCTAGTACTGAGGAAGATAAACATTCATTATATTCAGTGAAGCTAACATCACAGACTCAGCAACCCACACTGTGACTATGGAGGTTATCCTGACACAGGCAGAGGGAGGGTGCGTGTGATCGCAGTATACACACCCAAAAAGCTAAATCACAAATCAGTGACATTTATTGCAGATTAAATCATTGCAAACAATAAGAAAGCATAACAATTCCAGAAATTTCGTTCTCTCGGTGAGACTAATTTTCCTGCTCCATGATGCTTTTCAGCAGTAAAACACTGAGTGCTGAAGCACAAACAGAAAGATACTCAGCAAGCCCATTTAGAAAGATAATCTCTACAGTGTGGAAATGGCCCTTTGGCCCAACAAGTCCACACCAACCCTCCGAAGAGGGACCCACCCAGATCCTTTCCCCTACTCTATTATCCTATATTTACCCCTGACCAAAGCCCCTAACTTGCACATCCCTGAACACTATGGGACAATTTAGCACAACCAGTTCACCTAACCTGCATATCTTTGGATTGTGGGAGGAAGCCCACGCAGACACAGGGAGAATGTACAAATTTTCAAAGTTTGTGCGAAGATTTGTAGCTCAGGTGCTCGTTGCTGTGGTTCTGTTCGCCGAGCTGGAAATTTTTGTTGCAAATGTTTCGTCCCCTGGCTAGGCGACATCATCAGTGCTTGGGAGCCTCCTGCGAAGCGCTTCTTTGATGTTTCCTCCGGTGTTTATAGTGCGAAGCGGCAGGGACAGACCACTATAAACACCGGAGGAAACATCAAAGAAGCGCTTCGCAGGAGGCTCCCAAGCACTGATGATGTCGCCGAGCCAGGGGACGAAACATTTGCAACAAAAACTTCCAGCTCGGCGAACAGAACCACAACAGAATGTACAAATGTCACACAGACAGTTGCCTGAGGCTAGAATCGAACCCAGGACCCTGGCACTGTGAAGCAGCAGTGCTAACCACTGAGTCACCAGGCCACAAAGAAACATGGCTCACATTTTAGAATGGTGACCTCCGATCAGAGTGGAGAAAAACTTCAGAGAAATACACTTGGGAAACAGAGACCTGATATTGAGCTTTGAATTCAATAATTGAAGAATTAACTAATTTATTCAATAAACAAAAACACAATGGAAAGAGGAGTAACATCAAAAGCAGGAATAAATAATAGCTAGTTTTAATAATTATTAATTCAGTGTTGCTGAATGGGCCCAGTATTTATTACCCGTCCCTAGTTGCCCCTTGAGAAGGTGGGGGTGAGCTGCCTTCTTGAACCGCTGCAGTCCATGTGCTGTGGGTTGACCCACAAAGACCTTAGGGAGGGAATTCCAGGACTTTGACCCAGTGACCGTAAAGGAACGATGATATAATTCCAAGTCAGGATGGTGAGTGGCTTGGAGGGGAACCTGCGGGGGGGTGGTGTTCCCATGTATCTGCTGCCCTGGTCCTTCTAGATGGAAGTGGATGTGGGTTTAGAAGATGCTGTCTGTTGGTTGGAGGAGAGCAGAAGCATACCACACAGGAATAATGGCATGGTGGCTCAGTGGTTAGCACTGTTGCTTCACAGTGTCAGGGACCCAGGTTTGATTCCAGCCTCGGGTGACTGTCTGTGTAACGTTTACACATTCTCCTCATGTCTGTGTGGTTTTCCTCTGGATGCTCTGGTTTCCTCCCACAGTCCAAATATATGTAGTTTAGGGTGGATTGGCCAGGCTACATTGCCCCATAGTGTGCAGGCTAGGTGGGTTAGCCAAGGGCAATGCAGGGTTATAGCGGTGGGTCTGGGTGGGATGCTCTTGGACGGTGGGTGTGGACCTGATGGGCTGAATGGCCTGCTCCCACACTGTCGGGATTCTAGGACATCCTAAATGATGAAGGCACTTCACAAACATTGGAGATCTAGAACTGGCAAAAGACATTTGATATAAAGTTCTGCATGGAAGACTTCTTAATAAAGCTGCAGAATTATGTTCCAAAGGTGAATCTGACATATTAAGATCTGTGTTGTTATTCTTTATGCAAGAGGACGGAGTCTGTTTGGAAGCCTCTGAGTGTTACTATCTATGAAAACTAAAATGTTAGTTCATCACTTCTAAATGAGGCATAATTCTTGAGATCTGAGTTGTTAAAGTTTATGACCTGATAGAAATCCAAGGACAAAAGACAATTCTGAGGACACTTCCCTGAAAACAAACTATCTCATAAAACTGCTTAATGATCGTCAGCTACATTTATCTGACAATGTTATTGCTCGTGCCTGGTCTCTGCCTTCCAAACTTCCGAAATCTCAGCTCAGCCAATGCCTACTCTCAGTACACACCCAGTCCTGCTCTCAGTACACACCCAGTCCCGCGCTCTCTGACATGCTGGTCTATGTTGATTCACACTTTCAATATCCTCATCCCTGTGTTCAAATCCCTGCATTGTCTTGTCCCTCCCTTCCTCTGTCATCTCCTCCACCAAACTCCATAACCCGCAGGGATCACTGGGCTCCTCCAAATCTTGCAGAAGAACAATCTTGCTATCAAAAGATGCATCATTAACAATTAATCTCCTAAATTAAAAGCTCTGGCATTGCCTCCCCAAAACGTTCCACCCATTCTCATCCTTTAAGATGCCCCTTAATACCATCTGCGTGACCAAGCTTTCTGTCCTAATATCTCTTTATGTGGCTCATTGTCTAACCTCATTTGCTCTTGGGAAGGATGTTTTGAAACGTTAAGAGTGGTACATAAATGAAAGTTGTTGTTGCAGATCAGGAAGAGGCTGCAGTTTGATCTGTAATGTATTTTGTGTTTGTGCCGTTATAAAGATAAGATTCATCAGAAAATGACACTGAAAATAGAGAGTATATGTGAGTGCCTCAAAACCTGGTTTGATCAGTGTGAATAAGATAGGCCCCAGACTGGACTTCAGCCAAGGCCAGTCAGGGGCAGATTGTCTGATCATAGGGTCTTACGGCACGAAAACAAACCCTTCAGTTCAACCAGTCCACACCAACCATGTTGCCAAACTGGTCCCTCCTGCTCCTGGTCGTATCTGTTAGCTATAATCAAACTGGCCCTGAAACCCATACAAACCAGACACATCGGAACCTATGCATTTACAACCCCTCTCAAAAAAACCAAGGACAGAATGACCTAGTTAAAAGTGCAGCATCATCACAAAATGTATCCACATCCGCCACTTCCTCAGGAAGTTCATTCCACACGCGAATCACCCTCTGTGTTAAATAACTTGCCTCATGTCTTTTTTAAATCTCTCTCCTCTCACCTTAAAAATGTGTTCCTTACTTTTGAGATTCTCCATCTTAGGGAAAGTACAACCGCCATCAACTCTATTTATTACCCCTCGTGGTTTTATAAATTTCTATGAAGTCACCCCTCAACCTCCTATGCTCTGGGTGAAAATAGTCCCAGCCTATCCTGCCTATTTTTATACCTTAAGCCCTCCGTTTCCAGCAACATCCTGATAAATTCTTTCTGAATGCTCTCGTGTTTAATAATATTCTTCCTATAACTAGAGGATCAGGTCAGTGGTCAACGGGTGGATAGGGAAGTCACTGGAGGGAATTGGGGAAGTCACTGGGGGGGATTGGGGAAGTCATTGGGGGAATTGGGGAAGTCAGTGGAGGTTTTGGGAAGGCAGTCAGGGGGAGAAGTGATCAAGATGAGGAAAGAGAAGGATTACCACATTCCCAAAATATGGACCTGAGAATTTAACCCAATTCTCCAGCTGAGGCCGAGCTCCTTATTGATAAAAGTACCGTGTGATGTGCTTAGCTTTGTGTCCTACCCCTTCACACCTCATTGCAAATGTTTCAGGGTAACTGATACTTACCGGCCTGTGCTGTCATTCCACATATCAGCGGAGAGTCCCGAGACAAGGTGTCTTTCATTCCCAAAACTAAGACTCTCAAAGGCAAGAGGTCAGGAGGGAGGAGAAAGTGAGGTCTGCAGATGCTGGAGATCAAAGTTGAAACTTTATTGCTGGAACAGCACAGCAGGTCAGGCAGCATCCAGGGAACAGGAGATTCGACGTTTCGGGCACAGGCCCTTCTTCAGGAGGGAGGCCATTCAGTTCCTTGACCTGCTGTGCTATGGTTGAACTGATTGTGACCTCAACTCCACTACCCTGCCGCTACAACGCCCCCATCTTGAGGCCATTGTCAATCAATAATCTACTGAAATTCAGTGACCCTACCTTTACTGCTTTCTCTGGACGAGAGTACTCGGATTAATGACCCTCCTAAGAGTAAAGGTTTCTCTCATCATCTTAAATGGGAGGGCCTTACTTTTCAAACTGTTCCCATGGTAAGGGTCCCCCAACAGGGGAATAACCATCTCAGTCTCTCCTCAGGATCTCTGATCTTTTAATCAGATCACTTCTGAATCTTCTAAACTCCAATGGGGGCAGAGCCAGTCTGTCTGAGACTTGCTCATCAGAACTGGAACTGGAGCTCAAAGGCAAGTAGGTGATGGAAGGCTGTAGGATCATTATGGCTGCACCATAATTCCAACCAAACCCATCTGTGATCTCCAGCATTTGTTGTTTTCAGTACATATCTGTTACACATTTCATTACCTCAGGACATTTCTAAAGTGTTTACAATTTTTTTTAATTCATCCATGGGATGTGAGCATCACTGGCTAGGCCCAGCATTTATTGCCCATCCATAATTTCCCAAAGGGTAGTTAAGAGTCAACCCCATTTCCGTGGGTCTGGAGTCACGTGGAGGCAAGGCCAGGTAAGGATGGCAGATTTCCTTCCCAAAAGGACATTAGTGAACCAGATGGGTTGAAGTACTTTTGAAATGTAGATGTGTTGCAAATGTAGATGAAAAGCGCAGCAGGTCATGTGTTTTCCAGCAACACATTTTCAGCTCTGATCTCCAGCATCTGCAGTCCTCACTTTCTCCTACTTTTGAAATGTAGCCAAGTTGTGATGTAGAAAACTTGACAGCTAATTTGCACACACAAAAGTTCTTCAGAGAGCAACATCATTATGAGTTTGCTCCACCATTTAATAAGATCATATCTGATTGTCATTTGAAATCCACATTCCTGCCAATCCCTGATTGTCTTTCAATCTGTAACTTGCTAACAATCTATCCACTTCTGCCTCCAAAATATTCAGACTTGTCTTGTAACACCTTTACAGGAAGACAGTTTTAAAGACACAAGTTCCTCTTTGAGAAAAAAAATGTCATCCCTTCTCTGTTTTAAATGGGTGACCATTGATTTTTAAATGGTGACCCCGTTTCTAGATTACTAAGAAACACCCTCTCCACATAGATTCATTGAGATGTACAGCATAGAAACAGACCCTTCGGTCCAACTCGCCCATGCCAACCAGATATCCTCGATTAATCTAGTCCCATTTGCCAGCAATTCCTTTCCTATTCATATACCCATCCAGATGCCTTTTAAATGTTGTAATTGTACCAGCCTCCACCACTTCCTCTGGCAGCTCATTCCATATACGCACCCACCCTCTGCGTGAAAAAGTAACACCTTATGTCCCTTTTAAATCTCTCCCCTCTCACCCTAAACTTATCAAAGCACAACAACACGAACAATGCCACAAGTATATTCAGTTGTCCCAAAAAGAGCCTTGGGACTTTATACATTTTAGCGAAGTTGTCTGTTACTTTTGAAATGTCACTCATGCTTCTGGGGAGATGGACTCTGTCATGAGGCAAGGCATCTCAGCTTCACCAGTGGTGAAACCCACCTCTCCCCTCCCCTCACTCCCACTGCATACCACTCACTGATCCTGCGAATTAACGTCCACACTATCTTCTCAAGGTTCCTGCAATATTACGTTAATTACCATCAGAGTGATCTGAATCTGTTAAAACCTGGTCAAATTACAAACCAGTAAAACAGAAATGTTTGACATTGTCATTTGACTCTCCCTGGAGAAACAAAGTTGGGGAGACTGCATTTACGTAGCACCTTGTGATTGGTGTGACACCAACCAGGGGAGAGCTTTCCCCTGTTCCTGTTGACTCCAGTTTTGCTAATGCCACACTCAGTCGAGTGCTGCCCTGCCCTGTCTCCAGGTTTTGTTATGAAACACTTTATAATGAATAAGGGCACAGTTCCAAATTCTGTCATCTCCATACTCTCCGATAACACAAAGAAGTGTAATCTTTTTTGGATGATTGTGCCAGGCCCTTGAGTTGGTTAATAACTTCTTACAGGTTATTGCTGACTGAGGCTCCTCAAGCTCTTTGCCCCGGTGAGGTAAATAATTGCATTCCACTCAGCACAGATTCTTTGTGATGATACCAGGATGAGAGCTTTCGCTATGAGAACAGACTACAGGCTTGCAAAGGCTGAATGACCTAATCCTTCCTTCTATATTCTCTTCTAAATTGAGGAACAAATCCTTTGTGTAAGGCTTAAGGAAAGGTTCAACATCCAAAGGAGCGTTGGGAACATGAAAATAGAAAGAAAAACCTGCATTTCTCTAGCACCTTTTGCTACCTCAGAGCATCCCAAATTGCAATACAGCCAATTGGAAATGTCATCCTTCTTATAAAGCAGGAAATATGTAACGTCCCATAATAATGGGGAGTCGATGTAGGCTTACAGGTGTAGCAGGTGATGGGTGAGAGCAGGACTGGGTGTGTACTGAGAGCAGGACTGGGTGTGTACTGAGAGCGGGCATTGGCTGAGCTGAGATTTCGGAAGTTTGGAAGGCAGAGACCAGGCACGAGCAATAACATTGTCAGATAAATGTAGCTGACGATCATTAAGCAGTTTTATGAGATAGTTTGTTTTCAGGGAAGTGTCCTCAGAATTGTCTTTTGTCCTTGGATTTCTATCAGGTCATAAACTTTAACAACTCAGATCTCAAGAATTATGCCTCATTTAGAAGTGATGAACTAACATTTTAGTTTTCATAGATAGTAACACTCAGAGGCTTCCAAACAGACTCTGTCCTCTTGCATAAAGAATAACAACACAGAGCTTAATATGTCAGATTCATCTTTGGAACATAATTCTGCAGCTTTATTAAGAAGTCTTCCATGCAGAACTTTATCAAATGTCTTTTGCAAGTTCTAGATCTCCAATGTTTGTGAACTGTCCCAGTTATTTAGGGTGACCTCTCATTATGGATGCTGTGGCTCAGACTTGATACAGCCTTTCTCCAACAAACTGGTCATCACTGATTCTGAAAAGCTGTACCCCCTTCCATCTTGTTCTTGCTTATTGAATACTTTAATCAGTTCTTCAATCATTGAAGTGAAAGCTCATCCACAAGCCCCCTACTTCCCACCTGTGACGTTTCAGGTACTCTGTCCCTGTTCTGGGAGTGTTTGTAGGCAACAGTATCGAGGGAGCTTTACTCTATATCTATAGACACCGAGTCAAGCTCCCTCTATACTGTTCCACATCGAAAACTGCCTGGACTGGGACAGCACGGAGTTAGACACAGAGTAAAGCTCCCTCTACACTGTCCCCATTAAACATTCCCAGGACTCGTACAGCACGGAGTTAGACACAGAGTAAAGCTCCTTCTACACTGTCCCCATTAAACATTCCCAGGACTCGTACAGCACGGAGTTAGACACAGAGTACAGCTCCTTTTGCACTGTCCCTGTCAAACGCTCGCAGGACACGGACAGCACTGAGGTAGATATAGAGTAAAGCTCTCTCTACACTGTCCCTATCAAACGCTACCAGGACATTCACAGTACGGGGTTAATTACATTAAAAATGAACAGATATTTGGTTTCGGGTCCAGTGACCCTTCTTCAGAACCCTTCAGTTCTGACCGGTGGTCATGAGATGTGAAACGTTAACTCTGACTTCTCTCCGCAGATGTTACCAGACCTGCTGAGATTTTCCAACAATTTTTATTTTGGATTTCCAGCATCTGCAGTTCTTTTGGGATTTTTTTAACATAAATGTGGATACTCAGCACTCTCTGTTACGAAGGGACCATGGCATGGTGAGTAAATGTGAATGGGTTGAGACTAGAAGCCAGGACAACTAGTTCAGAATTGTTGGGATTTACTGCACTGTTATAAATGTGATAATTATAAATGTTTGAACTTTGAGAATAGTTTGATTAACAAACAATGGAGTATGTGTGACCTGCTCCTAATCCTGTCCCTGTTCAGACACACTGACCGTGTTTGTGAGTTTCTTAAATAGAGCTGGGAGATCCGCCAGAGTTTGGTTCAACCGAGTACATCTCCAAGGTAACACCGAGAGGGGAAAGCTGCACTTCCCAAAAACAAACAACTAAAGTGATCAGGGACAGCATCAAACTAACAGAAAGGACTTACTTCAACACAAAAGCTAAGATCAGCAAAGATCCTGCTGAATGAAAAAGATACAAAGACCAATAAAGACAAATAAGAGCAACTAAAAGGGATTATGAAAGGAAATTTGGTAGGGACATCAAAATTAAAAAGAAATTTTATAGTTACATTAGGGGAAAGTGGGTGATCAGGAACAATGTTCGTCCACTAAAGACTGAAAGTGGGAATATTGCCAATGATAATGGGGAAATTGTAGACATATTGAATAATTACTTTGCCTCAGTATTTATAGTAGAAAAGGATGACAGCATGCCTGAAGTCTGGGGGAAATTAATCGTGGATCAGGAACAGGGCCTGAAAAGAATTAAAGTAGGTAAAAGATCAGGGATGGCACAGTGGTTCAGTGCTCAGCACTGCTGCCTTACAGTACCAGGGATGCGGGTTTGATTCCAGCGTCAGGTGACTGTCTGTGTGGAGTTTGCACATTCTCCCTCGTGTCTGCGTGGGTTTCCTCCCACAATCCAAAGATGTGCAGGTCAGGTGAATTGGCCATGCTAAATTGCCCGTAGTGTCAGGGACATGCTCAGTGACCTCCGCCACCCCTACTGCCGTGTTTGCCACCACTTCTGCCCCCACCAACGCCACTCACCTGCATTCTGCTGACACGCCCCCCCACAGATCCCACTGTCACCATCCCCGCCCCCCCAGAACCCTGAGGGGAACACTACCCCTGCTCATGACACCACCTCCATTCCCCCCACCATCACACCCATCCAGTTACAGGCTCCACCCCCACACCTACACAGGTGCCAGCTCCCAGCCCTACTGAGTTTTCACCATCCCCCCAGACCTCCCCCTCACTGAGGACGAATGATCAGTCCTCAGCAAAGGACTCACCTTCGTCCCCCTCCGTCCACGCATCAATGAATTTAATACACGCCGTGACGTCGAACAATTCTTCCGCCGCCTCCGCCTCCGAGCTTACTTTCACAATCAGGACTCCTGCCCACCTTCCGAGGACCCCTTCGCCCACCTCCAACACACTGCATCCACCTGGACACCCCACACTGGCCTATTACCTGCCCTCGACCTCTTCATTTCCAACTGCCACCGAGATATTAACCCCCTCAACCTGTCGACCCCCCTCCCCCACTCTAACCTCTCATCCTCACAACGCACAGCCCTCCACTCCCTCTGCTCCAATCCCGACCTCACCATCAAGCCAGCAAATAAAGGGGGCGCAGTGGTAGTCTGGCGCACTGACCTCTACACCGCTGAAGCCAAACGCCAACTCGAGGACACCTCCTTCTATCGCTCCCTGGACCATGACCCCACCCCCCCATCACCAAACCATCATCTCCCAGACCATACAGAACCTCATCACTTCAGGAGATCTCCCACCCACAGCTTCCAACCTCACAGTCCGGGAACCCCGCACTGCCCGGTTCTACCTCCTTCCCAAGATCCACAAGCCTGACCACCCTGGCCGACCCATTGTCTCAGCATGCTCCTGCCACTGAACTCATCTCTGCCTACCTCGACACTGTCCTATCCCCCCTAGTCCAGGAACTCCCCACATACGTTCGAGACACCACCCACGCCCTCCACCTCCTCCAAGACTTCCGTTTCCTCGGCCCCCAACGCCTCATCTTCACCATGGATATCCAATCCCTCTACACCTCCATCCACCATGACCAGGGCCTCCAAACTCTCTGTTTCTTCCTCTCCCGAAGTCCCCAACAGTACCCTTCCACCGACACACTCATTCATTTGGCCAAACTGGTCCTCACCCTTAACAATTTCACCTTCAAATCCTCCCACTTCCTCCAGACCAAACGGGTAGCCATGGGCACCCGTATGGGCCCCAGCTATGCCTGTCTCTTTGTTGGCTACGTAGAACAATCCATCTTCCTTAATTACACCGGCACCACTCTCCACCTCTTCCTCCGCTACATTGATGACTGCATTGGCGCCACCTCGTGCTCCCGAGGTGGGGAGCATCAACTTCACCAACACATTCCACCCTGACCTTAAATTTACCTGGACCATCTCTGACACCTCCCTCCCCTTCCTGGACCTCTCCATCTCCATTAATGACGACGGACATGACACCGACATTTTTTACAAACCCACCGACTCCCACAGCTACCTGGATTACACCTCTTCCCACCCTACCTCCTGCAAAAATGCCATCCCGTATTTCCAATTCCTCCGCCGTATCTGCTCCCAGGAGGACCAGTTCCACCACAGAATACATCAGATGGCCTCCTTCTTTAGAGACCACAATTTTCCTTCCCACGTGGTTAAAGTTGCCCTCCAACGCATCTCATCTACATCCTGCACCTCCGCCATCAGACCCCACCCCTCCAACTGCAACAAGGACAGAACACCCCTGGTGCTCACCTTCCACCCTACAAACCTTCGCATAAACCGCATCATCCTCTTGCATTTCGGCCACCTCCAAACGGACCCCACCACCAGGGATATATTTCCCTCCCCACCCCTTTCCGCCTTCCGTAAAGACCGTTCCCTCCGTGACTACCTGGTCAGGTCCATGCCCCCCTACAACCCACCCTCCCATCCTGACACCTTCCCCTGCCACCGCAGGAATTGCAAAACCTGCGCCCACACCTCCTCCCTCACCTCTATCCAAGGCCCTAAAGGAGCCTTCCACATCCATCAAAGTTTTACCTGCACATCCACCAATATCATTTATTGTATCCGTTGCTCCCGATGCGGTCTCCTCTACATTGGGGAGACTGGACACCTCCTCGCAGAGCACTTTAGGGAACATCTCCGGGACACCCGCACTAATCAACCACACTGCCCTGTGACCCAACATTTCAACTCCCCCTCCCACTCTGCCTAGGACATGGAGGTCCTGGGCCTCCTTCACTGCCGCTCCCTCACCACCCGATGCCTGGAGGAAGAACGCCTCATCTTCCGCCTCGGTACACTTCAACCCCAGGGCATCAATGTGGACTTCAACAGTTTCCTCATTTCCCTTTCCCCTACCTCACCCCAGTTCCAAACTTCCAGCTCAGCACTGTCCCCATGACTTGTCCTACCTGCCTATCTTCTTTTCCACCTATCCACTCCATCCTCCTCCCTGACCTATCACCTCCTTCATCCCCTCCCCCACTCAACTATTGTATTCTATGCTACTTTCTCCCCACCCCAACTCTCCTCTAGCTATCTCTCCATCCTTGAGGCACTCTGCCTCTATTCCTGATGAAGGACCTTTGCCCGAAACGTCGATTTTCCTGCTCCTCGGATACTGCCTGACCTGCTGTGCTTTTCCAGCACCACTCTCATCTAGACTCTGGTTTCCAGCATCTGCAGTCCTTGTTCTTACCCTGTTTTTACCTAAATGTAGGCTAGGGGATTGGGTCGGGGTGGGTTACTCTTCAGAGGGTCGGTGTGGACTTGTTGGGCTGAAGGACCCATTTCCATACTATAGGGAATCTAACCTAATCAGTATTGAGGAAATTAATAGAATGAAAGAGTGACAAATCCCCAGGACCTGATGGTTTCCATCAGAGGGAGTTAAAGGAAGGAGGGGAGCAGATTTTAAGATGTGCTTTTCGAGCTCCCTAGATATAGGAGTCATCCCTCCACGTTGGAAAATTGCATTTCACTCCATTTTTTTTAAGAAGGTTGAGAGAGGAAAATCAAGGAATTACAGACCAGTTAGCCTAACATTTGTGGTGGGGCAGTTGTTGGAGTCTATAATCAAAGATGGGGGTCATTGAATATCTTGAAAGTTTCCAGTTAATCCAGGAGAACCCGCATGGATTCATGACAGGTAGGTCATGCCTGACAAACCTCATTGCATTTTTTGAAGAGGTGACTGAAGTAGTGGAATGCTTATGGATGTTGATTATATGGACTTCCAGAAAGCAGTTAATAAAGTCCCACGTAAGAGTTTGTTAACTAAAGTAGCAGCCCACGAATTGAGGACAAGTCACTAACCTGGCAGGGATAATGGGGAGGTACTCAAAATGGCAGGATGTGACTGAAATAACTCCACAGAGGCTGGTATCCTGTGATCAAGTCACCCTTTATTTATGCTTTGAAAGTCCTTGACACTGATCCAGCTCCTTCAGAGCCAGCTCTCAGAGTCAGCAGGATGGCTGACACTCCTGTCTATTTTTGTTAGCCAGGGCTCCCTGATTGGACCAGATTAACAGCCCCAATCAGGGAACCCCTATTCTACGAGGTCAAGTTAGTTGACCCTGTTACAATCACAACAGTGACCAGTGGTGTTCCACAAGGATTTGTATTAGGCTGCCAATTATTCGCATTATTTTTAATGACTTGGATAATGGCCTCCAAAGTCACATGCTCCAGATTTGCTGAAGACACAAAGTTAGGTGGCATTGTAAACAGTGTAGATGATCACATAAAATTACACAGGGATATTGATAGATTAGGTGAATGGGAAAAACTGTGGCAGATGGAGTTCAATGTAAGTGTGAGGTTATCCATTTTGGACTGAGAAAGGACAGATCAGGGAACTTTCTAGACGGTATGGAGTTAAAATAAATGGATATCCAAAGACCTTTGCGGGTTCAGGTGTGTAGATGTTTAAAATGTCATGACGAGTTACAGAAAATAATACAGAAAGCCAATGGAATGCTGGTATTTCTATCGAGAGGACTGGAGTATAAGGACACAGATGTTACGCTATGGTTATACAGAACCCTGGTTAGATCCCACTGGGATCTGGGCACCACACCTCAGGGAGGATACATTGGCCTTGGAGGGAGTACGACATGGGTTTACAAGAATGATCCCTGGGGTTCAGGGGTTAAGGTTCGAGGAGAGATTATACAAATTAGGCCTGTTTTCTCTCGGTGTAAGGATAATCTGATCCAAGTTGTCAAGATATGAACATGAAAAGACAAGGAAGGTAAATATAAACTATTTCCCCTGGTTGGGGATTCTAGAACAAGGGACATAGTCTGAGAATTATGGCCAGACTGTTCAGGAGAGATGTTAAGAAGCACTTTTAGACACAGAGTATGTAGTTTTGAAATGTTGTTATTTTATTCATTACAAGTACTGAGTATATATAGCACAGAAACAGAGCATTCACCCCAGTGCTGCTGTTTATATTTCAGACAATTCACACCCCGTTACCATCAACCGTATCTCTGACTCTTCAGAAACCTTCCTATTCTCTCTCCTCTCTTGTACATTTCGGTTTCCTTTCCAAACCCTACTCCCCAGACATGCCTTGTGGGGTGTGAGCTCCACATTCTAACCACACTCTGCAGAAAGACTGTCCTCCTGAATTTCCCGTTGGTTTGTTTGTGAAAGTCTTGTACTTGTGTCCTCTTGTTTTCAGTTCTCTAACAAGTGAAAACATTTTCCTGACGCCCAACTTTATCAAACTCATTCATAACTTTCAATCAATCGCTGAAGTATGTCTTTTCTAAAGATTAAAGTTCCATCGTGCCCAATCTTCTGTGATAACTGCTATCTCTCAAAGGCTGGTTCCTTCCTTGTAAATCCTTTGTTGTATCTTGCCCTTTCGTTATCATAGAGAGCAGAGCTGTGCAGGTGGGGAGGACTGAGCTATCAAGCCAGAGACTCAGGTAATGTTCTGGGGACCAGGGTCCAAATCCTGCTTTGGCAGATGATTAGATTAGATTAGATTACTTTACAGTGTGGAAACAGGCCCTTCGGCCCAACAAGTCCACACCGACCCGCCGAAGCGCAACCCACCCGTACCCCTACATTTACCCCTTACCTAACACTACGGACAATTTAACATGGCCAATTCACCTGACCTGCACATCTTTGGACTGTGGGAGGAAACCGGAGCACCCGGAGGAAACCCACGCAGACACGGGGAGAATGTGCAAACTCCACACAGTCAGTCGCCTGAGGCGGGAATTGAACCCGGGTCTCTGGCGCTGCGAGGCAGCAGTGCTAACCACTGTGCCACCGTGCCGCCCACCACGGTGGTTGAATTAGAATTCTGGTTTAACGGTCCGGTGATAATACCACCAGGCCGTTGCCTGCCCTCTTTCTGCTTTGTGGAGCTGGTCTAGCACGGCCTGGGCAATGGGAACCATCATGGCAGTGGTTGCTGTGTTACTGATCCACATCGACAGGAAGGCTGTCACACCCATGAACCCCACCATTAACCTGGAAAGGAACAGGCCACAATAATACAAACTGCCTCTCAATCAGGGCAGCGATCAGAATGTTCTCATCCTTGTTCACAAATCGCTACATGGCTTTTGCCCTCCCTCTATCTCTCTTATCTCCTCAAACCCCTATTACCCTCCAGTTACTCCACACTCTCCCCCAGTTCTGGCCCCTTGACCCTCCCCAGTTTCCTTTGCCCCACTATTGGTGGGCGAGCCTTCAGCTGCCTGGGTCTCACGTTCTGGAACTCCCTCTGTAACTGCCCCTACACCCCACCCCCCTCCACAGTGGACTGCAGCAGTTCCAGAAGGCAGCTCATTGTCACCTTCCCCGGGGCAGCTAGGGGCGGGCAATAAATGCTGGGCCCAGCCAGCGACACCCATATTTGTGTGAGAATGAAGTGGTGTGGCCATTTGTTTGGGAATCTGACTCAAGAAGCTAGAGACACAACCATCACCAAGAATATGGGTGGTATGGTGGCTCAGTGGTTAGCACTGCTGCCTCACAGCACCAGGGACCCAGGTTTGATTCCAGCCTTGGGCGACTGGCTGTATGGAGTTTGCACATTCTCCCCATGTCTGCGTGGGTTTCCTCCCATAGTCCAAAGATGTGCAAGTCAGGTGAATTGGCCATGCTAAATTGCCCATAGTGTTAGGTGCATTAGTCAGAGGGAAATGGGTCTAGGTGGTTTACTCTTCAGAGGGTCGGTGTGGACTGGTTGGGCCGAATGGCCTGTTTCCACACTATAGGGAATCTAATCTAATCTAAAACTGAATTGGGTATGGGGATGGAAATCTTGCTGCCACCACTCCTCTCCACACCCATGTGCATGTGTGTGCTGTGGTACTCTGTGAGTGTGTGTAAATCTCTGCACAGGTGTTTGTGTGTGCATATGTGCTCACTTATGTATGAGTGTGAATCTGTGTGTACCTCGGTTGTAGGACAGTGTGCACGTGAGAGAGAATGTGTGTGTACATGTAAATATGTATGTGTGTGTTTGTGTGTAATCCACTGACTGATACCAGTTGGAATCGGTGACATTAATGAAGGAGTTGAGAGCCTTTTTCCTTGGATGGTGATAACTAGCATGAGGGGACATAGCTTTACATTGAGGGGTGATAGATATAGGACAGATGTCAGAGGTAGGTTCTTTACTCGGAGAGTAGTAGGGGTGTGGAACACACTGCCTGCAACATTGGCGAGAGAAGTGATTGCTGGGCCGCATCCTGAGATATTTGTATCATCGATAGTCACAGGTGAGGTGTCGTAAGACTGGAAGTTGGCTGACGTGGTGCCAATATTTAAGAAAGGTGGAAAGGACAAGCCAGGGAACTATAGATTGGTGAGCCGGACATCGGTGGTTGTTGGAGGGAATCCTGAGGGACAGGATGTACATGTATTTGGAAAGGGAAGGACTGATTAGGGATAGGTCAACATGGCTTTGCCCGTGGGAAATCATGTCTCACAAACTTGATTGAGTTTCTTGAAGAAGTAACAAAGAGGATTGATGAGGGCAGAGTGGTAGATGTGATCTATATGGACTTCAGTAAGGCGTTCGACAAGGTTCCCCATGGGAGACTGATTAGCAAGGTTAGATCTCATGGAATACAGGGAGAACTAGCCATTTGGATGCAGAACTGGCTCAAAGGTAGAAGACAGAGGGTGGTGGTGGAGGGTTGTTTTTCAGACTGGAGGCCTGTGACCAGTGGAGTGCCACATGGATCGGTGCTGGATCCACTACTTTTTGTCATTTATATAAATAATTTGGATGCGAGCATAAGAGGTATAGTTAGTAAGTTTGCAGATGACATCAAAATTGGAGGTGTAGTGGACAGCGAAGAAGGTTACCTCAGATTACAATGGAATCTTGATCAGATGGGCCAATGGGCTGAGGAGTGGCAGATGGAGTTTAATTTAAATAAATACAAGGTGCTTAATGGTAAGGTCCTAGGAAGTGTTGCTGAACAAAGAGACCTTGGAGTGCAGGTTCATAGCTCCTTGAAAGTGGAGTCGCAGGTAGATAGGATAGTGAAGAAGGTGTTTGGTATGCTTTCCTTGGGAGGTCAAGTTGTGGCTGTATAAGACATTGGTTGGACCACTGTTGGAATATTGCGTGCAATTCTGGTCTCCTTCCTATCAGAAGAATGTTGTGAAACTTGAAAGGGTTCAGAAAAGATTTACAAGGATGTTGCCAGGGTTGGAGGATCTGAGCTATAGGGAGAGGTTGAATTGGCTGGGGCTGTTTTCCCTGGACCGTTGGAGGCTGAGGGGTAACCCTGTAGAAGATTGTAAAATTATGAGGGGCATGGATAGGGTAAATAGATAAGGTCTTTTCCCTGGGGTGGAGGAGTGCAGAACTAGAGGGCATAGGTTTAGGATGAGAGGGGAAAGATATAAAAGAGACCTAAGGGGCAACTTTTTCACGCAGAGGGTGGTATGTGTATGGAATGAGCTACCAGAGGAAGTGGTGGAGGCTGGTACAATTACAACATTTAAAAGGCATTTGGATGGGTATATGAATAGGAAGGGTTTGGAGGGATATGGGCCGGGTGCTGGTAGGTGGGACTAGATTGGGTTGGGATATCTGGTCGGCATGGACGGGTTGGACCGAAGGGTCTGTTTCCGTGCTGTATATCTCTATGACTCTATGAGTAGTAGACCTACCAACTTTCAGGGTATTTAAATGATCATTGGATAAATATACGGATGAAAATGGCATACTGTAGGTTAGATGGGCTTCAGATAGATTCCACAGGTCAGCGCAACGTTGAGGGCCGAAAGGCCTGTACTTTGCTGTATTGTTCTATGTTCTATAGGTTGTGTGGTATCAGACTCTGTGTTGTGGAATTGCTAATTGATTGTGTGTTAGGCAGTGAATCAGAGCAACATTATATGGATGAGTTAAACATTCACCACAAGTCCAGTTATATGTGGAAAGCTATAACTTAAGTACATGAGACTATAACTAAATTACTTTAGTACCGAGAACAAAGGGGAAATATTTCCAGATGAATTATTGTCAGAGAATAGAGGTGTAGAAACATAGAAAATAGGAGGAGGCCTTTCAACCCCTCGAGCCTACCCTGCCTTTCAATATGATCATGGCTGATCATTGAACTCCATACTCTAATGCTGCCTTGTCCCCACGGATCCCTTGCTCCCTTTAGCCAAGAGCTATATCTACCTCCTTGAAACCGCAATGATTTGACCTCAGCCACTTTCTGTGGCAGTGAATTCCACAGGCTTGCCACTCTCTGGATGAAGACGTGTCTCCTTGTCTCCATGTGAAATGGTTTACCCAGTATCCTGAGACGATGATACCTGGTTCTGGACTCTCCATTATTGGGATCATTGTGCATTTACCCTGTCGGGCCCTGTTTGAATTTTACAGGTTTCTATTCCCCCCCCCCCCCCCCCCCCCATTCTTCTAAACTCTGGTGAATACAATTCTAACTGACCCAATCTGTCCCATGTCGGTCTTGCCTTGCCACAAATCAATTTGGTGAACCTTCACTGAACTTCCTCTCTTGCAAGAACATCCTTCCTCAGACAAGGAAATAAAATCTACGTAGAATATTCTAGATGTGGTTTCACAAATGCCCTGTGTAATTGCAACAAGACATTCTTGTTCCTATACGCGAATCCTCTCGTTATGGAAGCCAATATGTAGTTTGTCTTCTTTACTGCCCACTGTACCTGCATGGTTTTAGCAACTGGTGCACAAGAACTCCCAGGTCTCATTGCACATTGCCCTCTTTCAATTTGCAGCCATTCAAACAATAATCTGCCTTCCTATTTTTGCTACCAAAGTGGATAACCTCATATTTATCCACAGTGTAGTACATCTTCTACGCATTTGCCGGCTCACTCAGCCTGTCCAAATCATGCTGCAACATCTCTGCATCTCCCTCACAACACATTCTTTCACCCAGCTTTGTGTCATTTGCACATTTTGAGATGTTTCATTCCAGTTTCCTCATCTAAATCATCAACATATACTGTGAACAGTTGGGGTCCTAGGACTGATTTTATTTTAGATTAGATTACTTACAGTGTGGAAACTGGCCCTTCGGCCCAACAAGTCCACACCGACCCGCCGAAGCGTAACCCACCCAGACCCATTCCCCTACGTTTACCCCTTCACCTAACACTACGGGCAATTTAGCATGGCCAATTCACCAAACCAGAAGACACAGTTTAAAAATACGGGGTAGACCATTTAGGACAGAGATGAGGAGAAACTTCTTCACCCAGAGAGTGGTGGCTGTGTGGAATGTTCTGCGCCAGAGGGCAGTGAGGCCCAGTCTCTGGATTCATTTAAGAAAGAGTTGGATTGTGGAATCAAGGGTTATGGAGATAAGGCAGGAACAGGATACTGATTAAGGATGATCAGCCATGATCATATTGAATGGTGGTGCAGGCTCGAAGGGCAGAGTGGCCTACTCCTGCACCTATTGTCTATTATTGTCTAACCTGCACATTTTTGGGCTGTGGGAGGAAACCGGAGGAAACCCACGCAGACACGGGGAGAATGTGCAAACTCCACACGGTCAGTCGCCTGAGGCGGGAAATGAACCCGGGCGCTGTGAGGCAGCAGTGCTAACCACTGTGCCACCGTGCCACTCGTGATCTCTATGGTATCCCACTAGTGGCTACATGCCTTTCAGAAAAAGCCCTATTTATTCCTACTCATTGTTTATTTTCCGCTGACCAGTTTTCTATTCATGTCAATACACTACGCCCAAACCCATTCACTTTAATTTTACACGTTAATCACTTACATGGGACTTTGTTGAAAGCCTTATAAAAGTCAAAATAAACCACATCACTGGTTCCCCATGATCAACTCTACCAATTACATCCTCAAAGGTATCCAGGAAGTTTGTCAAGCATGATGTAGATCCATGCTAACTATGTCTGCTTCTACCACTGTTTTCTAAGTACTCTGGTATAAAATCCTTGGTAATGGACTGTAGCATCCTCCCTACTACTGACTTCAGACTCACTGCTCTATAATTCCCTGTTTTCTATCTGTCTCCATTTTGAGGTAGTGCGGTTACATTAGTTACCCTCTAATCTGTAGGAACTGTTCCAGAGTTTAAATAATCTTGGAGGATGACCACCATTGCATCCACTAAGTCACTTCCATAAGTACACCGGATGTAGATTATCCAGTCCTGGGGATTTATCAGCCATCAATCCATCAACGTCTCCAACACCATTTCTCTACTAATACATATTTGCTTCAGTTAGTCCCTCTCACTGAATCCTGTGTTCCCCACCTTTTTTGGTATTTTATTTATGTCCTCCTTTGTGAATACAGATACAAAGTTTGAACTTAGTTTGTCAGCCACTTCTTTCTTCCTCATTATAAATATCTCCTGTTCCTGACTCTAAGAGCTGAAAATGTGTTGCTGGAAAAGCGCAGCAGGTCAGGCAGCATCCAAGGAACAGGAAAATCGACGTTTCGGGCATAAGCCCTTCGCTGCCTGACCTGCTGCGCTTTTCCAGCAACACATTTTCAGCTCTGATCTCCAGCATCTGCAGACTTCACTTTCTCCTGACTCTAAGGGGCCCACATTAGATTTCACTAATCCTTAGTGGGTGGCATGGTGGCACAGTGGTTAGCACTGCTGCCTTACAGCGCCAGAGACCCAGGTTCAATTCCTGCCTCAGGCGACTGACTGTGTGGAGTTTGCACATTCTCCCCGTGTCTGCGTGGGTTTCCTCCGGGTGCTCCGGTTTCCTCCCACAGTCCAAAGATGTGCAGGTCAGGTGAATTGGCCATGCTAAATTGCCCGTAGTGTTAAGTAAGGGGCAAATGTAGGGGTATGGGTGGGTTGCGCTTCGGCGGGGCGGTTTGGACTTGTTGGGCCGAAGGGCCTGTTTCCACACCGTAAGTAATCTAATCTAATCTAATCTAATCTTTTCTCCCTCCATATCTACAGATGCTTTTACAGTCTGTTCCTGTGATTCCCACATGCATATTCTTAGACTCTAGTTTCCCTTTCTTAATCAATCCCTTATGTTGAGATTGTAACGAGGGCAGCCAGATGGACCCTTATAGAATAGGAGTTCTCTGATTGGGGCTGTAAATCTGGTCCCATTAGGGAGCCCTGAATGACAGATAAAAAGGGGAATATTCCAGAAACTGACACTCTGAGAGCTGACTCTGTATGAGGCAGAAGTGGGTACTGCAGATACTGGAGATTAGAGTCAAGATTAGAGTGGTGCTAGAAAAGCACGGCAGGTCAGGCAGCATCCGAGGAGCAGGAAACATTGGCAAAAGCCCTTCATCAGGAATGATAGCCTCTTGATGAGGCCGTACTCGATTCAAGGACTGCTCATGTGTAAATAAAGGGTGACTTGGTGATGGGATGCTGGCCTGTGTGGGGTTGTTTCACCTTGATCCTCCCTTGCTGACTTCTGAACACCTCCCAACCTTCAGGTCTATTAAAGATCAATCCCACCCTGACAATGTTTTTCTACGACCTCTACCATCAGGGAGAAGGTCCAGAGGCCTGAACACACGCACCAGCCGGTTTTGTAACAGTTTCTACCCTACTGTTGTTAGAGTACTGAATGGACTCACAAACTCTTAACATTCGCCTGTACCTGTGTTTTTGTTTTTGCCGCTGTTTACCTATTATTTACTATCTACACTATTTAACTCTGTGACCTGCCTGTATTGCTCGCAAGACAAAGCTTTTCACTGTGCCTCGGTACATGTGACAATAAATTCAAATCAGTTCAATTCATTTTTCTTACCAATTTGTATGCCACCTTTTCCATCTCTAACTTCCCCATAAGCCAAGGTTTGCCTCTGAGGAAGGGTCACCAGACCCAAAACGTTAACTTTGATTTCTCTCCTCAGATGCTGCCAGACCTGCTGAGCTTTTCCAGCAACTTCTGTTTTTGTTTCTAGCAGGAACATTTCCCAATGCATCACAGCAAACACACACCCCATCGATGGGAGAAGCCCTTCTGAATATCTAACACCGTAGTCAGCAATACCACTCTCCACCTTGATCATGTTATGGTCATTCACCCCAAGGGCTGTCTCACAGCCACATTCCCCGTACTGCTTTCTCATTGTGTCATACCGGGTGTCCTGTTCACTAGATGGACGCTCAATGTATTGGTTTACACAACCCTCCTGTATGCACTCCAGGGATGCCTGCCTCCTACTGAGGGAGCGCCGCACTGTCGGAGGGTCAGTGCTGAGGGAGTGCCGCACTGTCGGAGGGTCAGTGCTGAGGGAGCACCGCACTGTCGGAGGGTCAGTGCTGAGGGAGAGCCGCACTGTCAGAGGGTCAGTGCTGAGGGAGTGCTGCACTGTCAGAGGGTCAGTGCTGAGGGAGTGCTGCACTGTCGGAGGGTCAGTGCTGAGGGAGTGCTGCACTGTTGGAGGGTCAGTGCTGAGGGAGTGCCGCACTGTCGGGGGGTCAGTGCTGAAGGAGCGCCTCACTGTCAGAGGGTCAGTGCTGAGGGAGTGCCGCACTGTCAGAGGGTCAGTGCTGAGGGAGTGCTGCACTGTCGGAGGGTCAGTGCTGAGGGTGTGGGCACTGTCGGAGGGTCAGTGCTCAGGGAGTGCCGCACTGTCAGAGGGTCAGTGCTGAGGGAGAGCCGCACTGTCGGAGGGTCAGTGCTGAGGGAGAGCCGCACTGTCGGAGGGTCAGTGCTGAGGGAGCGCCGCACTGTCAGAGGGTCAGTGCTGAGGGAGTGCCGCACTGTCAGAGGGTCAATGCTGAGGGAGCACCGCACTGTCGGAGGGTCAGTGCTGAGGGAGTGCCGCACTGTCGGAGGGTCAGTGCAGAGGGAGTGGGCACTGTCGGAGGGTCAGTGCTGAGGGAGTGCCGCACTGTCGGAGGGTCAGTGCTGAGGGAGTGGGCACTGTCAGAGGGTCAGTGCTGAGGGAGAGCCGCACTGTCGGAGGGTCAGTGCAGAGGGAGTGGGCACTGTCGGAGGGTCAGTGCTGAGGGAGTGCCGCACTGTCGGAGGGTCAGTGCTGAGGAGTGCCGCACTGTCAGAGGGTCAGTGCTGAGGGAGGGCTGCACTGTCGTAGGGTCAGTGCTGAGGGAGCACCGCACTGTTGGAGGGTCAGTGGTGAGGGAGGGCTGCACTGTCGGAGGGTCAGTGCTGAGGGAGTGGGCACTGTCGGAGGGTCAGTGCTGAGGGAGCGCCGCACTGTCGGAAGGTCAGTGCTGAGGGAGCGCCGCACTGTCGGAGGGTCAGTGCTGAGGGAGGGCCGCACTGTCGGAGGGTCAGTGCTGAGGGAGCGCCGCAATGTCGGAGGGTCAGTGCTGAGGGAGGGCCGCACTGTCGGAGGGTCAGTGCTGAGGGAGTGGGCACTGTCAGAGGGTCAGTGCTGAGGGAGTGCCGCACTGTCGGAGGGTCAGTGCTGAGGGAGGGCCGCACTGTCGGAGGGTCAGTGCTGAGGGAGGGCCGCACTGTCGGAGGGTCAGTGCTGAGGGAGCACCGCACTGTCGGAGGGTCAGTGCTGAGGGAGAGCCGCACTGTCAGAGGGTCAGTGCTGAGGGAGTGCTGCACTGTCGGAGGGTCAGTGCTGAGGGAGTGCTGCACTGTTGGAGGGTCAGTGCTGAGGGAGTGCCGCACTGTCGGGGGGTCAGTGCTGAAGGAGCGCCTCACTGTCAGAGGGTCAGTGCTGAGGGAGTGCCGCACTGTCAGAGGGTCAGTGCTGAGGGAGTGCTGCACTGTCGGAGGGTCAGTGCTGAGGGTGTGGGCACTGTCGGAGGGTCAGTGCTCAGGGAGTGCCGCACTGTCAGAGGGTCAGTGCTGAGGGAGAGCCGCACTGTCGGAGGGTCAGTGCTGAGGGAGAGCCGCACTGTCGGAGGGTCAGTGCTGAGGGAGCGCCGCACTGTCAGAGGGTCAGTGCTGAGGGAGTGCCGCACTGTCAGAGGGTCAGTGCTGAGGGAGCACCGCACTGTCGGAGGGTCAGTGCTGAGGGAGTGCCGCACTGTCGGAGGGTCAGTGCTGAGGGAGTGGGCACTGTCAGAGGGTCAGTGCTGAGGGAGAGCCGCACTGTCGGAGGATCAGTGCAGAGGGAGTGGGCACTGTCGGAGGGTCAGTGCTGAGGGAGTGCCGCACTGTCGGAGGGTCAGTGCTGAGGAGTGCCGCACTGTCAGAGGGTCAGTGCTGAGGGAGGGCTGCACTGTCGGAGGGTCAGTGCTGAGGGAGCACCGCACTGTTGGAGGGTCAGTGCTGAGGGAGGGCTGCACTGTCGGAGGGTCAGTGCTGAGGGAGTGGGCACTGTCGGAGGGTCAGTGCTGAGGGAGCGCCGCACTGTCGGAAGGTCAGTGCTGAGGGAGCGCCGCACTGTCGGAGGGTCAGTGCTGAGGGAGGGCCGCACTGTCGGAGGGTCAGTGCTGAGGGAGCGCCGCAATGTCGGAGGGTCAGTGCTGAGGGAGGGCCGCACTGTCGGAGGGTCAGTGCTGAGGGAGTGGGCACTGTCAGAGGGTCAGTGCTGAGGGAGTGCCGCACTGTCGGAGGGTCAGTGCTGAGGGAGGGCCGCACTGTCGGAGGGTCAGTGCTGAGGGAGGGCCGCACTGTCGGAGGGTCAGTGCTGAGGGAGCACCGCACTGTCGGAGGGTCAGTGCTGAGGGAGAGCCGCACTGTCAGAGGGTCAGTGCTGAGGGAGTGCTGCACTGTCGGAGGGTCAGTGCTGAGGGAGTGCTGCACTGTTGGAGGGTCAGTGCTGAGGGAGTGCCGCACTGTCGGGGGGTCAGTGCTGAAGGAGCGCCTCACTGTCAGAGGGTCAGTGCTGAGGGAGTGCCGCACTGTCAGAGGGTCAATGCTGAGGGAGTGCTGCACTGTCGGAGGGTCAGTGCTGAGGGTGTGGGCACTGTCGGAGGGTCAGTGCTCAGGGAGTGCCGCACTGTCAGAGGGTCAGTGCTGAGGGAGAGCAGCACTGTCGGAGGGTCAGTGCTGAGGGAGGGCCGCACTGTCGGAGGGTCAGTGCAGAGGGAGTGGGCACTGTCGGAGGGTCAGTGCCGAGGGAGTGCTGCACTGTCGGAGGGTCAGTGCTGAGGAGTGACTCACTGTCGGAGGATCAGTGCCGAGGGAGGGCCGCACTGTCGGAGGGTCAGTGCAGAGGGAGTGGGCACTGTCGGAGGGTCAGTGCCGAGGGAGTGCTGCACTGTCGGAGGGTCAGTGCTGAGGAGTGACTCACTGTCGGAGGATCAGTGCCGAGGGAGTGCCGCACTGTCGGAGGGTCAGTGCTGAGGGAGCGCCGCACTGTCAGAGGGTCAGTGCTGAGGGAGCGCCGCACTGTCAGAGGGTCAGTGCTGAGGGAGCGCCGCACTGTCAGAGGGTCAGTGCTGAGGGATCGCCGCACTGTCAGAGGGTCAGTGCTGAGGGAGCGCCGCACTGTCAGAGGGTCAGTGCTGAGGGAGCGCCGCACTGTCAGAGGGTCAGTGCTGAGGGAGTGCCGCACTGTCAGAGAGTCAGTGCTGAGGGAGCACCGCACTGTCGGAGGGTCAGTGCTGAGGGAGGGCTGCACTGTCGGAGGGTCAGTGCTGAGGGAGTGGGCACTGTCGGAGGGTCAGTGCTGAGGGAGAGCCACACTGTCGGAGGGTCAGTGCTGAGGTAGTGGGCACTGTCGGAGGGTCAGTGCTGAGGGAGTGCCGCACTGTTGGAGGGTCAGTGCTGAGGGAGCGCCGCTCTGTCAGAGGGTCAGTGCTGAGGGAGTGCTGCACTGTCGGAGGGTCAGTGCCGAGGGAGCGCCGCACATGTCGGAGGGTCAGTGCCGAGGGAGCGCCGCACATGTCGGAGGGTCAGTGCCGAGGGAGCGCCGCACATGTCGGAGGGTCAGTGCCGAGGGAGCGCCGCACTGTCGGAGGGTCAGTGCCGAGGGAGCGCCGCACTGTCGGAGGGTCAGTGCCGAGGGAGCGCCGCACTGTCGGAGGGTCAGTGCCGAGGGAGCGCCGCACATGTCGGAGGGTCAGTGCCGAGGGAGCGCCGCACATGTCGGAGGGTCAGTGCCGAGGGAGCGCCGCACTGTCGGAGGGTCAGTGCCGAGGGAGCGCCGCACATGTCGGAGGGTCAGTGCCGAGGGAGCGCCGCACTGTCGGAGGGTCAGTGCCGAGGGAGCGCCGCACATGTCGGAGGGTCAGTGCCGAGGGAGCGCCGCACTGTCGGAGGGTCAGTGCCGAGGGAGCGCCGCACATGTCGGAGGGTCAGTGCCGAGGGAGCGCCGCACTGTCGGAGGGTCAGTGCCGAGGGAGCGCCGCACATGTCGGAGGGTCAGTGCCGAGGGAGCGCCGCACTGTCGGAGGGTCAGTGCCGAGGGAACGCCGCACATGTCGGAGGGTCAGTGCCGAGGGAGCGCCGCACTGTCGGAGGGTCAGTGCCGAGGGAGCGCCGCACATGTCGGAGGGTCAGTGCCGAGGGAGCGCCGCACTGTCGGAGGGTCAGTGCCGAGAGAGCGCCGCACTGTCGGAGGGTCAGTGCCGAGAGAGCGCCGCACTGTCGGAGGGTCAGTGCCGAGAGAGCGCCGCACTGTCGGAGGGTCAGTGCCGAGGGAGCGCCGCACTGTCGGAGGGTCAGTGCCGAGGGAGTGCCGCACATGTCGGAGGGTCAGTGCCGAGGGAGCGCCGCACTGTCGGAGGGTCAGTGCCGAGGGAGCGCCGCACTGTCGGAGGGTCAGTGCCGAGAGAGCGCCGCACTGTCGGAGGGTCAGTGCCGAGGGAGTGCCGCACTGTCGGAGGGTCAGTGCCGAGGGAGTGCCGCACTGTCGGAGGGTCAGTGCCGAGGGAGTGCCGCACCGTCGGCGGGTCAGTGCCGAGGGAGTGACCCACTGTCGGCGGGTCAGTGCCGAGGGAGTGCCGCACTGTCGGAGGGTCAGTGCTGAGGGAGTGCCACATCATCATCATATCAAATAAAACCTCTTCTCGTGTCTTGGCCAACGTGTCTTTCTGAAGAGATCATCACAAAAACCAGCAATCTGGTCATGATTGCATTGCTGAATATATGGGAGCTTTCTGTAAGCAAATTCACTCAGTGACTTCGTACATGACAACGGAGACAATAAAATTTCTGAGCGGATCTCCAAAACACTTTCGGATGGACGAATGTTGAGGAAGGAAGAGAAACCCTCTCTTTCTTTTGTCCAATCCTGGAACAGGTCAGATAGAGTGAATTTGAAATGGGACTGGAAGGCTTGAGTTAAGCTGACTGGAGGAATATGTTCCCATTGTTCACATTATTACTGTGAACAATAAATGGAAGGGTGGGGCTGGGGGTAAGGTAGCTGGGAATACAATAGGTGGATGAGGTGGGGAGTAATGATGATAGGTCAGAGAGGAGGGTGGAACAGATAGGTGGGAAGGAAGATGGACAGGTAGGACTGTTCAAGAGGGCGGTGCCGGGTTGGAGGGTTGGATCTGGGATAAGGTGAGGGGGAGTGGAAATGAGGAAACTGGTGAAGTCCACGTTGATGTCATGGGGTTGGAGGGTCCTGAGGTGGAAGATGAGGCGTTCTTCCTCCAGGCATTGGGTGGTTAGGCAGTGGCGAAGGAGGAGGCCCAGGACTTGCATGTCCTTGGCAGAATGGGAGGGGGAGTTGAAGTGTTTGGCCACAGGGGGGTGGGGTTGTTTGGTGCGTGTGTCCCAGAGATGTTCCCTGAAATGCTTCACAAGTTGGCATCCTGTCTCCGCGATGTAGAGAAGACCACATCGAGAGTAACAGACACAGGAGATGAGGTGGGTGGATGTGCAGGGAAATCTCTGCCAGATGTGAAATAATGCATCCACATTTTTCTGAGTGATCAGCTGAGAGGGCTGTGTCTGTCGATGGATTCATTTAGTGAGAGCAGAGTCTGGGTTCACTCAATCCCTGGACAATTTATCATTACAGTTAATAAAAAGAATATTGTTTTAATTAGTGCATTGTCATCCCACAAGTGTAGAGTTTTCTAGTACAACATCAGAAAAGTAATAGAAATTGAAAGAACTGTGGATGCTGTCAATGAGAAACAAAAACAGAGATTGCTGGAAAAGCTCAGCAGGTCTGGCAACATCTGTGAGGATAGAGATAAACATTTCTCCCTGGTCGGGGAGGCTAAGCCTACGGGCAGAGGCTTCCAATCCGAGCAGGAGAGAAACTGTGGAGCACAAAGGGCAATAAAAGTCTCAAAAGCAGTGATCCTGGTGTTGTGTGATTTTTAACTCTCTGATGAAAACAGCCTGAGCCTTTCCTCATAAGACCTTCCCTCCACACCAGGCAACATCCAGGTAACTCTCCTCTGAACCCTTTCCAAAGGTTCCACATCCCTCCTATAATGCGGTGACCAGAACTGTGCACAATACTCCAAGTGTGGCTGCGCCAGAGGTTTGTACAGCTGCAGCATGACCTCGTGACTCCGAAACTCAATCCCTCTACCAATAAAAGCTAACACACCAAATACCATCTTAACAACTCAATCAATTTGGGTGGCAACTTTCAGGGATCTATGCATATGGACACCGAGATATCTCTGCTCATCCACGCCATAAAGAATCTTACCATTAGCCCAGTACTCTATTCCTGTTACTCCTTCCAAAGTGAATCACCTCACATTTTTCCACATTAAACTCCATTTGCCACCTCTCAGCCCAGCTCTGCAACGTATCTATGTCCCTCTGCAACTTGCAACATCCTTCAGCACTATCCACAACTCCATCTATAAATTTACTAACCCATCCTTCTACGCCCTCATCCAGGTCATTTATAAAATGACAAACAGCAGTGGCCCCGAAACAGATCCTTGTGGTACAGCACTAATAACTGATGCAGCTGTGTCTAAATCCGAAACTCTGGAATTGTCCTCTCCCCTTCAACTTCTGTCATTCTCTTCCTCACTTTCCGTGACCAAGCCTGATCCCGTCACACGGCCAGGGGCCAAACGTGATTCTCACATTCCCAGCGGAAGTGTCCTGGGATGTTGCATTGAGTGAATGGTGCTGCACAACTTGTTTTTATCTCACCTTCTGGAAATCATTTCGCAATTTGAAAGATTTGCCAAAGAAGCGAAAGCTTTCTTTTAATAAATATTTTATATTGAAAAAAAAAATTTTAGGCTTTTTTACAAAACCAGTACAAAATAGTATGACAACTTTATAATATTAAAGCAATAATAGAAAACAAATTACTTGTCTACTCCGCAGACTACCGCAACACAAAAAAAAACAAAAATACTCTATAAAAACTACAGTTCAATAAATAACCAACAAGAAGGAAGAAAAATAAATAAACAAATGAAATAAAATTAAACCAAGTTATAACAAGGTAACTTAAATTACATTCAATTAAATTACTGCACTCAGCGCAATCTCATTGCAGCTCCCCACCACTGGGAGCAGTAGTAAGTAAACCTGTATTTGGGATTCTTCCCCCCCCCCCACCCCGAGGGGCCCCCAGACTGACAGACACAGCCCTCACAGCTATCCAAACGCCCTGATCATTATAGCCAATATGTCTGCATCAATATAATTCAAAAAGGGCTGCCATGTTTTATAAAACAATTCCGTTTTGTGGTGCACCATACTTGTAAGGATGTGCTCCATGACTATCCTACACCAACTCAAGAGTCCCAGGGGATTCTCTGACACCCAACTCATTAGAATGTTCTCCCTCGCACAGAAAGAAAGAATATTAAACAATTTCTTCCCGTGCACATCCAAAGAGGGAACATTTGGGAGACCCAAAAAGAGGGACAACTTAACCTCAGTTCCCAAAACCCTCGCTATGTCGTCCCAATACCTGTGGATCTTGTGGCATGACCACAAGCAGTGAGTAAGAGAACCAACCTCCATTTTACACTTGGGGCACATTGGGGACACTCCTGTCTTGAACTTTGCAAGCCATTCCGGTGCCTTGTGAGCCCTGTGGAGTACCTTCAGTTGAATAGCCTGGGTCCTATTACAAATTGAGATCTTTCTAACATTTTCCTAGATATCCTCCCTGTGACCACCAGAAGGGGAAACAGGTTCCATCCCCAAAGTCGGATATACTAGAAAGACCCTCCCCACAGGCATGGCCTCTGATTTCATGAAATTAATTTTATACCCTGGAAACAAACCAAATAGATGAATCACTTGTATCAAGCAGGGCACAGATGTCATTGGATCGGTTAAAAAGAGAAGGACATCATCCACATGGAGGGTAATTTTATGCCTGCCTGACCCTGCCTCCGGGGCAGTTATATTAGGATCCATCCGGATGACTTCTGCCAGCGACTCCTTCACCAATGTAAATAGTATTGGGGAGAGAGGGCATCCTTGATGGCAGCCTCAGCTGACACTAAAACTATCTGACCTTATACTATCAGGGATAACCGATGCTTTCGGGTCACTATACAACACTGCTACCCATTTGGTAAAAACCCCTGCAAGACCAAACCGTTCCATGACATAAAAAAGGTATGGCCACGCTACCCAATCAAATGCTTTCACTGCGTCTAGGGAGACCGCCAAACCCGGGATCGATCTTTGCTGGCATATTTGGACCACATTTAATATGTTTCTAATATTATCAGTAGACCTATAGCCCTTAATAAACCCTGTCTGGCCCTCCTGGACAATAAAAGGCAATATCCTCTCTAGCCTTAACGCTAGCATTTTTGACAAGATTTTAAAATCCACGTTCAGTAACGATATGGGCCTGTACGAAGTGCAATCTTCTGGGGCTTTTCTGTGCTTAAGGATAAGAGAAATATTTGCTCCTCTCAAAGGAGATAGGAGGCAGCCCTGACTACAAGTAATTGTACATATCCAGGAGTGGTCCAGCCAGCTTGTCTATAAACTCCTTATAAAACTCACTTTGAAATCCATCTGGTCCAGGCGCTTTACCACTCTGGAGTGGCCTCACCACCTCCTGTATTGAATTGTCAGGGGGGGCACTCAAAAAGGACACCTGCTCTGAGGTTACACCCAAAAGGTCCAAATTCTTAAAAAACGACTCCATCTTCCTCATTCTATCCTCACAGCCCTCTGACTGATACAGCTCAAAATAAAACTTCCTAAATGCTGCATTAATCTTTTTGGCATTGCAAGTAAGAGTCCCAGCACTCTCCCCAATGGATGTGATAGACTGGGGGGGGGGGACATTCGTCTTTCTGGCCAAGCACACTGGATGTCTACCTGGTTTGTCACCGTACTCAAATAATCTCTGTTTTGCAAAACAGATTTCCCTCTTTGCTGTTTGGAAAAGTGCAGCATTCACAGTAGCCCTGAGGGCTGTAATCCTCTGTAATTTAGTTATAGACGGTCTGTCACAGTATGCTAACTCAGCTGCCTTCAGGTGAGCCTCGAGCAGACGTTACTGTTCTCCCCTCTGTCATTTCCGGGTCGCAGAGTAAGAAATAATCAGACCCCACACGTAGGCCTTGGCAGTCTCCCACAGCACCGATGGGTTGCTGGCTGTACCTAAATTAATATCCCAAAAAATTTTAAACTCCCGCAAAAAATACTCTATAAATTTTCTATCCTTCAGGAGGAAAGGGTCCATGTGCCAGTGCTGGGAACCCATCCCAACACCACCGGCCTTGACCTCCATGATCAGAAACGGCTATATTCCCTATTCTGCAAGATAGTACTGAGTTCAAAAAGGGTGATGGGACAAAGAACATGTCAATTCTAGTATAGCACCTATATGGATTAGTAAAAAAGGTAAAATCCCTACCTTTAGGGTGAAGACATCCCCACACATCCACAAACCCCAACAGTTCAGGTCCACGAACTGCCTGGATTGTGAAGACATACTCCCAAGACCCCAAGGCATCCTGCCCCCTCAGGGACAATAATGTGATTAAAGTCTCCCCCTTTAATTGTATGACATGTCCCGAGTGCCATCAATCTAGAAATTTAAAGGGATGTGCTGGGGGGCAGTATACATTCAGAATCCCATACTCCTCTCCATGTATTAAAGCTTTAAGTATTATGAATCACCCGGACCCATCCTTTATTTGGCCTAATATTTGAAACAGGAGGTACGTCCAGATGAGAATAGCCGATCAGGCTATTTTAGAGCATCCAAGAAGTCCTTTGCCTTTTCTGGTGAATCAAAGTTGAACTCGGACAATGCATGGCTGAAACACAGTATCACTGGGTATCTAACGGAATACTGAACATTCCGGTCCCTCAGCTGCTTTTTTACCTCATCAAAGGCCTTCTGCTTGCGAATTGCGACCGGGGAAACATCCTAAAAAAAACATGATTTGTGATCCTTTATATACCATAGCCCGGGGATCCTTCCCCAGTGCTCTAGAAGCTTCCAGCATCTTTTGTTTGTCTCTGTAGTGCTGGAGTTGCACTAGGACCGGGCGGGGGTGCTGGTCCGATCCGGGCCTGTGCACTGTGACCCAGTGGGCCCGTTCAACCCACACCCGGCCTACCTCAGACTCCAGCCTCAGAAACTGTGGGAGCCATTGTTCCAGAAAGCTGACGAGCTGGCCTTTCTTTCTCCCGGTCGGGAAGCCTCAGCAACTGGATATTCTTCTGACGACCTCGATTGTCAAGATCGTTGACCTGCTCCTCCAAGGCCTGCACTCGCCATTCCAGGGCCTGAACCTTGGAAGCCGCGGCCCGCTGCCCCGCCCCCTCCGACACGCTGCCCGAGACTCTGAATCTCCAGGTCATGTCTCTGCAGTATGACCGACATGGATTCCAGTCTGGCCTGGGTCTCTTCCATCGAGGAGTCAATCTTCTCTCGGAGTTTCACAGACTCCAAGATCAGGCTCCGCTCTGCAGGTGAGTCCCCTGGGGCAGTCACAGAGGCCTTCGCTGTGACCGTAGGTGTGTCTGTTGTTGTGGAGAGGTCCCTGCCTCATGCGATCCCCATGCGATCCCCATGCTCCCTTCCCCTTAAGTCATCTTGTAAACTGCACCAAACTGTTTTGAACTGGTACTAAATAATTCTAAGGGTTGGGAAATAGTTGTTTGCAACAAATTAAACAGTGAAGGCAGGGTGATTGTCTCACTTTGTCTGGGCTCTGGTGCAGAGTTGCCGCTATCTTGAATCCCCAGAAGTGAAAGGTTATGTGAGGAAACTACACACAGCGAGCAGTCAGGCTCTGGGAAATATAATTAGATTAGATTAGATTAGATTAGATTAGATTAGATTAGATTAGATTAGATTACTTACAGTGTGGAAACAGGCCCTTCGGCCCAACAAGTCCACACCGACCCGCCGAAGTGCACCCACCCAGATCCATTCCCCTACATTTACCCCTGCACTACAGGCAATTTAGCATGGCTAATTCACCTAACCTGCACATCTTTGGACTGTGGGAGGAAACTGGAGCACCCGGAGGAAACCCACGCAGACACGGGGAGAACGTGCAAACTCCACACAGACAGTCGCCTGAGGTGGGAATTGAACCCGGGTCTCTGGTGCTGTGAGGCAGCAGTGCTAACCACTGTGCCACCGTGCCGCCCACCGGCGGGCAGCTACCATGCAGGCCGTCAATAGAGGCATGAGACCAGAACAAACTAAGAAAAGGAGTAGGCCATTCGGTCCCTCGAGCCCGCTCCACCATTCAACAGTAGCATGGCATTGGATAGTTATTTGGACGAAATAGTGTGCAGGGCTATGGGCAAAAGGATTGGCTCTGGGTAACCATGCTTGTTGGAAGACCGTAGTGCAGGAATAATGGGTCAAATTCTGACATGCCACATCCCTGTCCTTTTTTCCAGCGAATTGATGCCCATCTGTGTCCTGGGTGAGAGAGGTTTGGAGTGGGAGGGGAATGAGACCCTTTATTGGTGACCTCCTGGGTGGGGGGGGGAGGTGGACAGAAGCAGTCTGAGGGATCAAAGTCGTTTCAATACAACTGGAAACGGGAGACCGTACACTCCCACAGATCAATCACAGAATTGTGACACCACCATTTACCAGAAGCTGCCCAATTATTTCATAAAATCCTATTCCCCCAATAGGGATCGAAACGCTGCACAGGGAGATAAAGCCAGGCAGGTTAATGTTTAATTCCTTTAGTACCGTACAAAACTGGCTCCTGCCCTCTGCTCAGTTTTAGTTCAGACGGGTTTTGGGGAAGGATTGCGCTCAGGAACTTGCCTGAAGTCATGGACAGCAGTGCCTGGAGGACTGTGTGGGCTTTCCGAAATCAGCTGATTATAGTCCTGGTACCCCTGTTACTGTTACCACTGCCTCTGGTCATTCCAACCAAGGTAAGGAGTCAGCTCCCCCAGCCCCTTCACTCTCCCCTTCCCACTGCTCCTCCTGAGGGCGGTGAAATCAGGGGAGGTGCAGGGGTCTTGGGGAAGGAACATGGCTGTAATGTGTGGGGGGGTTTGGTCCTGCCCCACACCCAGGTTAAACATCAAAGTCATTTCAGTTCTGCCACCAGGACATTTTCAATAACATCATTTCAAAACTATAACTTGCAACTTAAAAGGGTTCAGAAAAGATTTACAAGGATGTTGCCAGGGTTGGAGGATTTGAGCGATAGGGAGAGGCTGAACAGGCTGGGGCTGTTTTCCCTGGAGCGTCGGAGGCTGAGGGGTGACTTTAAAGACGTTTATAAAATCATGAGGGACATGGATAGGGTAAATAGACAAAATCTCTTCCCTGGGAGGGGGGGTCGAGAACTAGAGGACATAGGTTTAGGGTGAGAGGGGAAAGATGTAAAAGGGACCTAAGGGATAACTTTTTCACACAGAGGTAACTTTTCCATACGGGTATGGAATGAGCAGCCAGAGGATGTGGTGGAGGCTGGTACAATTACAGTGTTTAAGAGGCATTTGCGTGGGTATATGAATAGGAAGGGTTTGGAGGGCTCTGGGCTGGGTGCTGGTAGGTGGGACTAGATTGGGTTGGGATATCTGGACGAGTTGGGCCGAAGGGTCTGTTTCTGTGCTGTACATCTCGATGATCCTATAATGGAGCAGAGACAGAGCTCCACAACTGGGTACAACACTGAGGCACAGGAGCCAGGAGCAGGCTCCTGGAGGTTCTGCGTAGGGGCACTGTTTCCATGCTGCCTGAACTGACCAGTCTATCAGACTGAAAGGAGGAATGTGACGGAGAGAGGGATGGAGGGATGGGGATGGAATTCTAAAATCACGGCCAAAGCAACCAAACGGTTTCGATCACCACTGTTGCTGTGTGTTAGAAATGAAGAGGAAAGGTGAGCAAACAAGAAATCAAGAGAGATGGGAACATTTGTCTGTATCTAACCCCCGTGCTGTCCCTGTCCTGGGAGTGTTTGATGGGGACAGTGTAGAGGGAGCTTTACTCTGTATCTAACCCTGTGCTGTCCCTGTCCTGGGAGTGTTTGATGGGGACAGTGTAGAGGAAGCTTTACTCTGTATCAAACTCCGTGCTGTCCCTGTCCTAGGAGTGTTTGATGGGGACAGTGTAGAGGTAGCTTTATTCTGTCCCTAACCCCCTGTTGTCCCTGTCCTGGGAGTATTTCATGGGGACAGTGTAGAGGGAGCTTTACTCTGTATCTAACCCCATGCTGTCCCTGTCCTGGGAGGGTTTGATGGGGACAGTGTAGAGGGAGCATTATTCTTTATCTAACCCGGTGCTGTCCCTGTCCTGGGTGTGTTTGATGGGGGACAGTGTAGAGGGAGCTTTACTCTGTATCTAACCCTGTGCTGTCCCTGTCCTGGGTGTGTTTGTTGGGGACAGTGTAGAGGGAGCTTTACTCTGTATCTAACCCTGTGCTGTCCCTATCCTGGGAGTGTTTGATGGGGACAGTGTAGAGAGCGCTTTACTCTGTATCTAACCCTTTCTGTCCCTGTTCTGGGAGTATTTCATAGGGACAGTGTAGAGGGAGCTTTACTTTGTATCTAACCCCGTGCTGTCCCTGTCCTGGGTGTGTTTGTTGGGGACAGTGTAGAGGGAGCTTTACTCTGTATCTAACCCCGTGCTGTCCCTATCCTGGGAGTGTTTGATGGGGACAGTGTAGAGAGCGCTTTACTCTGTATCTAACCCCGTGCTGTCCCTGTCCTGGGAGGGTTTGATGGGGACAGTGTAGAGGGAGCATTATTCTTTATCTAACCCGGTGCTGTCCCTGTCCCGGGAGTGTTTGATGGGGGACAGTGTAGAGGGAGCTTTACTCTGTATCTAACCCCATGTGGTCCCTGTGCTGCAAGTTTTGATGGGGACAGTGTAGAGGAAGCTTTGCTCTATATCTGACCCCAAGCTTTCGCTGACCAGGGGGTGTTTGATGGGGGTCAGTGTAGAGGGAGCTTTACGCTGTATCTAACCCCATGCTGTCCCTGTCCTGGGAGGGTTTGATGGGGACAGTGTAGAGGGAGCATTATTCTTTATCTAACCCGGTGCTGTCCCTGTCCCGGGAGTGTTTGATGGGGACAGTGTAGAGGGAGCATGATTCTTTATCTAACCCCGTGCTGTCCCTGTCCTGGGTGTGTTTGATGGGGGACAGTGTAGAGGGAGCTTTACTCTGTATCTAACCCCGTGCTGTCCCTGTCCTGAGAGTGTTTGATGGAGACGGTGTAGAGAGAGCTTTACTCTGTATCTAACCCCATGCTGTCCCTGTCCTGGGAGGGTTTGATGGGGGACAGTGTCGAGGCAGCTTTACTCTGTATCTAACCCCGTGCTGTCCCTGTCCTGGGGGTGTTTGATGGGGGACAGTGTAGATGGAGCTTTACTCTGTATCTAACCCTGTGCTGTCCCAGTCCTGGGAGTGTTTGATGGAGACAGTGTAGATGGAGCTTTACTCTGTATCTAACCCCGTGCTGTCCCTGTCCTGGGAGTGTTTGATGGGGACAGTGTAGAGGGAGCTTTACTCTGAATCTTACCCCTTGCTGTCACTGTCCTGGGAGTGTTTGATGGGGGACAGTGTAGAGGGAGCTTTACTCTGTATTTAACCCCGTGCTGTCCCTGTCCTGGGAGTGTTTGATGGGGACAGTGTAGAGAGAGCTTTACTCTGTATTTAACCCCGTGCTGTCCCTGTCCTGGGAGTGTTTGATGGGGGGTAATGTGAAGTTGATAACTGCGTAACCCTGATAATTGATTGGTTGTTGTGAACGTTCATGATCCTCTGTGTTGTGTTGACCATGTTAATGACATGTTACTTTGGGCAGTGCTTTTGCCAGTTATTCTGGTACTTATCAGTCGGAAGATAAACCAGTTTTGTGGACTTTCAGACCTGGTCGTATCTATTTAGTGATAAAGCTTGACTTGCCTGCCAAAAGTAAAGCATTAATTTTCTCTGCTATTTCTCACATTGTGTAACTAAGGCAGGATCTGCACATCCGCATTCTGCTACTGAGACTTGGAGCTCTCTGTAATCAGTGAAGACTCACCCTGGTGCCTCATTGCTGCAATGAGACACTGACCTTTCACTGACTCCCTGTCACTCACTCTGTGAGCAATGGGACAGGGGACAGTGGACAGTGTGTTGCTGTGAGATGCCTGCGCCAGACCAGGGAGTTATTTCAGCTCTTTCTCAACATTTGAAGGAAAGTACGAACCATTTTGTTCAGACAATATTAAACGATCGATTTTGTGTTATGTACTTTGCCGCTAGGGTCCATGTTGAATGTATGTCCCTGTTCACCATTGAGACGGTGATGCTGAGGGTCTCTACATAACAGGATACATCGAGCTCAGTGTTTTACTGTCAGTCCATTGATCGCAGTCACGCTGGAATAAAGAAGTTGTATTCCTGCAACACCATTTGAGACCGTTGGACAATCAAGTATTTTGAGATGTTGGCAGTGTTACAATACCGGCCTGGACTGGGAGGGAATGGCAGCTTCCTTCCAGTCACTCTCAATGTCAACACCCATCACCTTCTCCTCAACTGAAACAAATTCTCTGTCTGCATTTTTCCTCCCAAACTCATAACACATTATACAGTACAACCTCGATTATCCGAACATCAATTATCCGAATTTCAAATTATCCGAACAAGATCTCAAAGTTCCGTAAATAAGCTATCCATTATCTGAACTCTCAGTTATCCAAGCAAAATATTCCCCGCCTGTCTCATTTAGATAATCGAGATGGTTCTGTATCCCATTTATTACCCACTCACTTATCCTGCATACACGCAGGATAAAATGCTCCTCTGTATGTGTATATATGTGTAATAGGAACATTTTTACACTTCCCTCACAACTTAATTTCCTGTTGAACTATGCATCATTCACAAATCTGGGTAGAGTCCTCTTGGCCCTCTATGTAAGTCCCTTACACAGATGTTGACTAATTGAGATCTCAGTTCTGATCCTGTGAGGAACCTAATTAGTCAGAGCCTTCGACAGGAACATAATTGCTGTCTCAATCCCAGCCATTCCCAATCTAAGGTGACATATATCCCAAATCCCATGTGTCCCTCAAATGTTGTGTGATCCAAATACACTACAGCAACTGAGTTCTGCTCTCCCTCTGATAGTTAGGGAGGATGTTGTGAAACGTGAAAGGGTTCAGAAAAGATTTACAAGGATGTTGCCAGGGTTGGAGGGTTTGAGCTACAGGGAGAGGCTGAACAGGCTGGGGCTGTTTTCCCTGGAAATTCGGAGGCTGAGGGGTGACCTTATAGAGGTTTACAAAATTATGAGGGGGTTTGATAGGGTGAGTATTCAAAGTCTTTTCCTTGGGGTGGGATAGTCCAAAACTAGAGGGCATAGGTTTAGGGTGAGAGGGGAAAGATATCAAAGGGACCTAAGGGGCAACATTTTCACAGACAGGGTGGTGCGTGTATGGAATGAGCTGCCAAAGGAAGTGGTGGAGGCTGGTACAATTCCAGCATTTAAAAGACTAGGAGAAAGTGAGGGCTGCAGATGCTGGAAATCGGAGCTTAAAAATGTGTTGCTGGAAAAGCGCAGCAGGTCAGGCAGCATCAAAGGAGCAGGAGAATCGATGTTTCGGGCATGAGCCCTTCCTGGAGGGAAGTGTTGCCGAAACATCGATTCTCCTGCTCCTTTGATGCTGCCTGACCTGCTGCGCTTTTCCAGCAACACATTTTTAAGCATTTAAAAGGCACCTGGATGAGTATATGAATAGGAAAGGTTTGGAGGGATATGGACTAAATGCTGGCAAATGGGACTGGATTAGGTTGGGATAGCTGGTCGGCATGGATGAGGTGGACTGTACATCTCTGTGACTGGTTGCCCTCTGCCTCATCAAAAAACTGGTGCACCACTCACTACGTTTTTCAGCTGAATCAGCGTTGACTTCGAACATAGGAAACTGGACCAGGAATAAGCCATCCCTTGCTCCTCTGTACATTACTCAGGGCAAAATCTCTCATTCTTAGCTGATTTGTCTCAGCCACCAGATATGAAAGGGATGCTTGAACAGAGAGACCAGTGGCTTGTTCAGAGACAAATTATAGAAAATAGCAGAGTAGATGGGGAGAAGCTGTTACCCCGTGTGAAAAAGGTAAAGAACAAAGGCACTTGGATTTAAAACGATGAGCAAATGGAGTAAGGGTGAAGTAAGAAAGGAAGATTTACTCAGGGTCTGGAATGCACTGCCTGGAAATATAGGGGAGGCTGGTTCGATTGAGGATTCAGAAGGGGTATTTGGTTAAAACACAGTGCACAGGGGAACAGACAGGAGATTGGCATTGCTACCTTCTCCCCAGCCCCACCCCCCTCCCATTTATCCCTCCACCCTGGAGGCTCCCTGCCTTCAGTCCTGATGAAGGGCTTTTGCCTGAAATGTTGATTTTCCTACTCCTCAGATGCTGCCTGACTGGCTGTGCTTTTCCAGCACCACTCTAATCTAGACACTGAGTAATAGAACTCTGGCAGGTACAATAAATTAAATGGCTGTGTTCCGTGCCACACTAGCTCTGTGATTCTCTGACCAGTTACACAGGGTATTAAAGATTAAGAGGATTAGAGATTAAAAGCATGGAAGTATTGTTAAACCTTTACAAATCCTGGTCAGGTCTCAGCTGGAGATTATAGTGCCTGTATCTTTGGAAGATTGTCACAGTCTCCGAGAGGGCGCGGAGGAGATGTAGGCGATGGGTCAAGGGTTGAGGGTCCTCAGTAAATTGGAGAGGCTGCAGGAGCTGGGACAGAGCAGGGAGTTTTTATCACAGCATTCTAAAGCACAAGCAGTTTAAATCGAGTAAATGTGGAGAAACTGTTTCTATTATCAGAGGATCAATAATTTCGGGAAAACAGATTTAAGAAATTTCGCAGCAGGATCCAGGAATGGGGTCAGGGGAGGGACAGCAGAGTGTTTACTGGAATCAGGGAGTTCTGGGTTTGTGTGGAGGGAATGAGGCAGTGAGTCACTGGGATCAGGAGTGTTCTGTCTGCAATGCGTTGTGTAGGAGCTGAATCAACAAGAACTTCAAACACACACACTTGATAAATGCCTGAAGAGGAAGGTGGTTGGAGATCAATGGGGAATGAGTGAGTATGTGGAGTGGGTAACTCCTTACAACACAGGCTGCGGGGGCTGAATGGCCTCCTGTTCTGGAGATTTCTGTAAAATGGATCATTTTGGATGTAGCTGATGAGTGCTAGTACTTGTGGACGATGCTGTGGTTATTACAGAGGCCAGCCTGCTCTACGTTTGAATAGTTCTTGCTGAACATGTTGAAGACAAGGCACAGCCCCCTGTATAACCAAGCTGCTCTGCTTTGGTCTCACTGCACACCCTTTACACACTCATAGAAGAATCATAGAACCCCTACAGCATGGAAGCAGGCCATTCGACCCATCGAGTTCACACTGACCTTTTGAAGAACATCCCACCAAGGCCCACCCCCCCCTGTCCTTATAACCCTGCATTCCCCATGGCTAACCCACCTCGCCTGCATACTCCTGGACACTATGGGCAATTTAGCACGGCCCATCCACCAAACCTGCACATCTGTAAGCTGTGGAACTAAACCAGAGCATCTGGAGGAAGCCTACACAGACACAGAGAGAATGTACAAACTCCACACAGACAGTCACCTGAGGCTGGAATCGAACCCAGGTCCCTAGCGCCATGAGGCAGCAGTGCTAACTACTGAGCCACCATGCTGCCCCTAAGCTTCTTATGGATAGACTCCTTGTTCTCTCCATCCACTAACCTCAGCAAATGAGGAGGCGACTCCTTCAGGGAGTTTTGTTTGCTGTATAAATAGAACATCATAGAATGAGTCAGTTGCTGGTACAATACATGAGCATTGTGAAACTTGTTCAAAACTTCTCATCTTGCATTCCTGAGGTCAGTTCATAAGAATACCAACTTATGTTGGAAAATCAACATTTATACTGTGTGAGTGAAAAGTGCTGATTACTGGGCAAGTGGATTCTGATTGGTAGAGACATTACAAAGGCAAATGCACCAGTTCATGATGATTGGCAGTTAACTGCCAAGCTTTGTTTAAATGTTAAACCAGGTGGCAGGTTAATTCCAACCTTACCTGTTGTGAAAAGGTGAGGATAGCTGATTCAAGCAGCAACATGAGCAGAATTCACCATCGTCAGGACCATGCCGTCAACTCAAATGGACATTCTGCCTGTCACGCAAGTATGTGAGTTTCAGTGCCAGTGTGATGCCAGGTATGTTGGTCATACCTCCCAAAGACTGGCAGATCATATCAAAAGGCATATAATTTTCGCTCTTTTGATATGTAATATTTTTTAGCAATATTTTGGAATTTTTGAATGTTGGAAGTAGCAATTTAAGGTAAGCGCTTCTCATTTGTTTGTTTTAGGAGGCTGGCTGTGGTTACACAATCATTGTCATGGCCATATATTGGTGCACCGAAGCACTCCCATTGGCTGTCACTGCCCTCATTCCTGTGCTATTTTTCCCAATGTTCGGAATCATGGAGTCATCAAAGGTAGGTTGCTCAGATTCGGGAAACAGTTTTATTTGTTTATAAACAGGATGGAAAACATGGGAAATACAGAGCTGAGGATAAATGGTCAGATCTTGGGGTAAATGGTCAGAGTTGGGTTAAATGGTCAGAATTGGGGTAAGTGGTCAGAATTGGGGTAAGTGGTCAGAATTGGGGAAAGTGGTCAGATCTTGGGGGTAAATGGTCAGAGTTGGGGTAAATAGTCAGAATTGGGGTAAGTGGTCAGAATTGGGGAAAGTGGTCAGATCTTGGGGGTAAATGGTCAGAGTTGGGGTAAATAGTCAGAATTGGGGAAAGTGGTCAGTGCTGGGGTAAATAGTCAGATCTTGGGGAAAATGGTCAGAGCTTGGGCTAAACAGTCAAAGTTGGGGGTAAATGGTCAGAGTTGGGGGTAAATGGTCAGAATTGGGGTAAGTGGTCAGAATTGGGGAAAGTGGTCAGTGCTGGGGGTAAATGGTCAGATCTTGGGGAAAATGGTCAGAGCTCGGGCTAAATAGTCAAAGTTGGGGGTAAATGGTCAGAGTTGGGGTAAATAGTCAGAATTGGAGGTAAATGATCAGATCTTGGGGAAAATGGTCAGAACTTGGATGTGGGAGGTCAACGACTCTGGTGTGTCTGGCTCGTATAAGTGTGGAAAGTGTGTGCACGTTCAGCTCCTGACCGAGCATATTGCAGCACTGATGAAAGAGCTCGAGGACCTTAGGCTCATCCGAGAGAACGAGATCTTTCTGGACAAGACCTTCAGTGAGGTTATTACACCAATCGTACCAGAAGAGAGCAGACGATGAGGAAGGCAGAGAGGAGACAGGTGCAAGAGACCCCGGGGGAAGTACCTGTCAGGAACAAGTTGAATCTTTTGGAAACAGTAGAGGCAGATGACACTGCCAGTCCGCGAGGCGGCTAGGTCTGTCAATCAAAGGTTGGCGCAGAGGCAGAGAGGAAGAGTCGGACATCGCACAGAGCCATGGTAATAGGGGACTCCATCGTGAGAGGAACTGACCGGGGTTTTTGTGGCAGCAGGCGGGACTTAAGGATGGTGTGTTGCCTTCCTGGTGCCAAGGTTAAAGCCATCACAGACAGAGTGCAGGAAATCCTCAAGGACGAAGGTAAAGAGCCAGGGCTGGTGGTACATGTCGGCACAAATGATGTCGGGAAGAAGAGGAGGAACATACTACAGCGGGACTTCGGAGAACTAGGAAGAAGGCTGAAAAGCAGGACGTCCAGGGGGGTTATCTCCGGTTTGCTTCCAGTTCCTTGGGCTGGTGTGGCCAGAAACAGGGAGATAATGGACTTGAACGTGTGGTTGGGGAACTGGTGCAGGAAGCAAGGATTTAAGTTCTTGGATCACTGGGGTATATTTTGTGGTAAGCATAAATTATACAAGAGAGACGGTTTGCACCTTAATAGGTTAGGGACCAGCATTCTGGCAGGCAGGTTTGCTACTGCAACACAGCTACGTTTAAACTAAGTAGCGGGGGGGGGGGAGGGGATAAACTGGATGTTTAAGAAGGAAATTGAAGGGAAAGTTAGAACAAGGGAAGTCAAGAAAGACAACTGTATCAATGAGGCAGAAAACTCGGAAAGGGATCATGCTGTAAGGTTGAGTGAAATAGGGATTGATAGGAAGGGTGAGGGCAGTAACAAATTAAAAATGCTATACATGAATGCACGAAGCATTAGAAATAAGACGGATGAGCTTGAGGCTCTTTTGGAAATTGGCAGATACGATATTGTGGGGATAACTGAGACGTGGCTTCAAGTGGACAGGGCCTGGGAAATGAATATTCAAGGCTACACGTGCTATTGTAAGGACAGACTGACGGGCAGAGGGGGTGGGGTGGCCTTGTTGGTAAGGGATGATATTCAGTCCCTTGCGCGGGGGCGACCGAGAATCAGGGGACGTAGAGTCAGTGTGGATAGAGCTGAGAAATTCTAAGGGTAAAAAGACCCTCTTGGGAGTTATCTACAGGCCCCCAAACAGTAGTCTGGATGTCAGATGTAAGTTGAATCAGGAGCTGAAATTGGTCTGTCGCAAGATGTTACTACAGTTATTATGGGGGATTTTAACATGCAGGTAGACTGGGAGAATCAGGATGGTATTGGACCTCAAAAAAGAGACTTTGTGGAGTGCCTCAGAGATGGATTCTTAGAACAGCTAGTGCTGGAGCCTACCAGGGAGAAGGCAATTCTGGATCTGGTATTGTGCAACTAACCAGAATTGATCAGGGACCTCGAAGTGAAGGAGCCATTGGGAAGTAGTGACCATAATACAATAAGCTTCAATCTGCAATTTGAGAGGGATAGGGTACAATCGGAAGTGACAATTTTTCAGTTGAATAAAGGGAACTATGGAGCTATGAGGGAGGAGCTGGCCAAAGTTCAATGGTACAATACCTTAGCAGGGATGACCGTGGAGGAACAATGGCGGATATTTCTGTGTATAATGCAGAAGATGCAGGATCAGTTCATTCCAAAAAGGAAGAAAGATCCTAGGAGGAGGCATGGATGGCCGTGGCTGATGAGGGAAGTTAAGAAACATATAAAGTTAAAAGAGAAAAAGTATAACATAGCAAAGATAAGTGGGAAAACGGAGGACTGGGAAGCTTTTAAAGAACAACAGAGGATTACTAAGAAGGAAATACGCAGAGAAAAAATGAGGTACAAAGGTAAACCGACCAATAATATAAAGGAGGATGGTAAAAGTTTTTTTAGGTATGTGAAAGGCAAAAAAATGGTTAAGACTAAAATTGGGCCCTTGAAGACAGAAACAGGGGAATATATTACGGGGAACAAAGAAATGGCAGAAGAATTGAATTGGTACTTCAGATCTGTGTTCACTGGGGAAGGCACAAGCAATCTCCCTGAGGTAACAGTGGCTGAAGGACCTGAACTTAAGGGAATTTATATTTGCCAGGAATTGGTGTTGGAGAGACTGTTAGGTCTGAAGGTTGATAAGTTCCCGGGGCCTGATGGTCTACATCCCAGGGTACTGAAGGAGGTGGCTCGAGAAATCGTGGATGCGTTGGTGATTATTTTCCAGAGTTCGATAGATTCAGGATCAGTTCCTGCGGATTGGAGGGTGGCTAATGTTGTACCACTTTTTAAGAAAGGTGGGAGAGAGAAAGTAGGAAATTATAGACCAGTTAGTCTGACCTCAGTGGTGGGAAAGATGCTGGAGTCTATTATAAAGGATGAAATTACGACACATCTGGATAGCAGTAACAGGATAGGTCAGAGTCAGCATGGATTTATGAAGGGGAAATCATGCTTGACTAATCTTCTGGAATTTTTTGAGGATGTAACTCTGAAGATGGATGAGGGAGATCCAGTAGATGTAATGCACCTGGACTTCCAGAAAGCTTTTGATAAAGTCCCACATAGGGGAATAGTGAGCAAAATTAGGGCGCATGGTATTGGGGGCAAAGTACTAACTTGGATTGAAAGTTGGTTGGCTGATAGGAAACAAAGAGTAGTGAAAAACGGCTCCATTTCGGAATGGCAGGCAGTGACCAGTGGGGTACCGCAGGGATCAGTACTGGGACCGCAGCTTTTTACAATATATGTTAATGATATAGAAGATGGTATCAGCAATAACATTAGCAAATTTGCTGATGATACTAAGCTGGGTGGCAGGGTGAAATGTGATGAGGATGTTAGGAGATTACAGGGTGACCTGGACAAGTTAGGTGAGTGGGCAGATGCATGGCAGATGCAGTTTAATGTGGATAAATGTGTGGTTATCCACTTTGGTGGCAAGAACAGGAAGGCAGATTACCACCTAAATGGAATCAACTTAGGTAAAGGGGCAGTACAGAGAGATCTGGGTGTTCTTGTACACCAGTCAATGAAGGCAAGCATGCAGGTACAGCAGGTAGTGAAGAAGGCTAATAGCATGCTGGCCTTCATAACAAGAAGGATTGAGTATAGAAGCAAAGAGGTGCTTCTGCAGCTGTACAGGGCCCTGGTGAGACCACACCTGGAGTACTGTGTGCAGTTCTGGTCTCCAAATTTGAGGAAAGACATTCTGGCTATTGAGAGAGTGCAGCGTAGGTTCACGAGGTCAATTCCTGGAATGACGGGATTACCTTACACTGAAAGACTGGAGCGACTGGGCTTGTATACCCTTGAGTTTAGAAGACTGAGAGGGGATCTGATTGAGACGTATAAGATTATTAAAGGTTTGGACACTCTGGAGGCAGGAAACATGTTTCTGCTGATGGGTGAGTGCCGAACCAGAGGACACAGTTTAAAAATACGGGGTAGACCATTTAGGACAGAGATGAGGAGAAACGTCTTCACCCAGAGAGTGGTGGCTGTGTGGAATACTCTGCCCCAGAGGGCAGTGGAGGCCCACTCTCTGGATTCATTTAAGAAAGAGTTGGCTAGAGCCCTCGAGGATAGTGGAATCAAGGGTTATGGAGATAAGGCAGGAACAGGATACTGATTCAGGATGATCAGCCATGATCATATTGAATGGTGGTGCAGGCTCGAAGGGCAGAATGGCCTACTCCTGCACCTATTGTCTATTGTCTATTGTCTAATTGGTCAGAGTTGGGGGTAAGTGGTCAGATCTTGGGGTAAATGGTCAGGTCTGGGATAAATAGTCAGGTCTGGGGTAAATAGTCAGGTCTGGGGCTAAGTGGTTAGATCTGGGGCTAAATAGTCAAATCTGGTGGTAAATGGTCAGAATTGGGGTAAATGGTCAGAGTTGGAGGTGAATGGTCAGAGTTGGAGGTGAATGGTCATATCTGGGGCAAATGGTCAGCGGTGGGGCTAAATAGTCAGATCTGGGGATAAATGGTCAGATCTTGGAGTGAGTGGACGGTACCCCGTGTGTAAATGGTCAGTGTTGGGACTAATGGTTAGAGCTGGCATAAATGATCAGTGTTAGGGATAAATTGTCAGACACATACACTGTACTGCTCTGTGGTTTCTTTTCCAGGTGTGTGTGCAGTACCTGAAGGACACGAACATGCTGCTTGTTGGGGGATTGATGGTGGCAGTAGCAGTGGAACACTGGAATCTTCACAAACGGATCGCCCTGAGGGTGCTGCTCATTGTTGGAGTGAAACCATCTCTGTAAGATCCCCTCAGTCAACGGTCAGCACTAGGGGCCGGGGGAAGCATGGAGCAAGTGGGGCAGCCAGATTTCCAACCCCATACCCAATTCGGTTTCTTGGCGATGATTATGTCTCTCTAGCTTCTTGAATCAGATTCCTTGAAGCAGTTTGTGTTATTGTGGCCTGTTCCTTTCCAGGTTAATGATGGGCTTCATGGGTGTGACAGCCTTCCTGTCGATGTGGATCAGTAACACAGCAACCACTGCCATGATGGTTCCCATCGCCCAGGCCGTGCTAGACCAGCTCCACAAAGCAGAAAGCAACAGCTTGGAGCATAATGATGACATAGAACACATGGAGCTGGAACTGCAGGGCAAGGGCACAGTGCAGACTGAAGATAAAGTCATCATTAATTCCCATGTCTTTGGGATGTTACCTGAGAAACCTGACAGCACCAACATGAAATTGGAGACCATCAAGCAAATCGATCATTCCAAATCTGACATGAATGGCGTGGCTGAGAAATGTGAGCTTAATCTGCTTTGAAATAATTGCTTCTGTTCTCCATATTCACAATGCTCACAAAGCACCATGGGACAGGAAATTCAGAACATTATGATGTTAGGTCCCACTCGTGCCAGTTTGTGCACACAGTTCCGCTGTAGGTCTCCTAATGAGAGGGCAAGCTACAATAAAGGATTTACAAGGAAGAAACCAGCCTTTGAGAGATAGCAGTTACCAGAGGAGATTGGGCAGTTTGGAATTTACATCTTTAGAAAAGACACACTTCAGAGATTGATTGAAAGTTATGAATGAGTTTGATTAGATTAGATTAGATTACAGTGTGGAAACAGGCCCTTCGGCCCAACAAGTCCACACCGACCCGCCAAAGCGCAACCCACCCATACCCCTAACCTAACACTACGGGCAATTTAGCATGGACAATTCACCTGACCTGCACACCTTTGGACTGTGGGAGGAAACCGGAGCACCCGGAGGAAACCCACGCAGACACGGGGAGAACGTGCAAACTCCACATAGTCAGTCGCCTGAGGCGGGAATTGAACCCGGGTCTCTGGCGCTGTGAGGCAGCAGTGCTAACCACTGTGCCACCGTGCCGCCCACCACCCTCAGACCCCACCCCTCCAACCGTAACAAGGACAGAACGCCCCTGGTGCTCACCTTTGATAAAGTTGGACGTCAGGGGAATGTTTTCACTTGTTAGAGAACTGAAAACAAGAGGACACAAGTACAAGACTTTCACAAACAAACCAACGGGAAATTCAGGAGGACAGTGTTTCTGCAGAGTGTGGTTAGAATGTGGAGCTCACACCCCACAGGGCATGTCTGGGGAGTAGGGTTTGGAAAGGAAACCGGAAATGTACAAGAGAGGAGAGAGAATAGGAAGGTTTCTGAAGAGGGTAAAAACAAAGACTGCAGATGCTGGAAACCAGATTCTGGATTAGTGGTGCTGGAAAAGCACAGCAGTTCAGGCAGCATCCGAGGAGCAGGAAAATCAACATTTCGGTCAAAAGCCCTCCATCAGGAATTCAGGCAGAGAGCCTGAAGCGTGGAGACATAAGTGAGAGGAGGGTGGGGATGGGGAGAAAGTAGCATACAGTACAATAGGTGAATGGGGGAGGGGATAAAGGTGATAGGCCAGGGAGGAGGGTGGAGTGGATAGGTGGAAAAGAAGATAGGCAGGTAGGACAAGTCCGGACCAGTCATGGGGACAGTGCTGAGCTGGAAGTTTGGAACTGGGGTGAGGTGGGGGAAGGGGAAATGAGGAAACTGTTGAAGTCCACATTGATGCCCTGGGGTTGAAGTGTTCCGAGGCAGAAGATAAGGCGTTCTTCCTCCAGGCATCTGGTGGTGAGGGAGCGGCGGTGAAGGAGGCCCAGGACCTCCATGTCCTCAGCAGAGTGGGAGGGGGAGTTGAAATGTTGGGCCACGGGGCGGTTTGGTTGATTGGTGCAGGTGTCCCGGAGATGTTCCCTAAAGCGCTCTGCTAGGAGGCGCCCAGTCTCCCCAATGTAGAGGAGACTGCATCTGGAGCAACGGATACAATAAATGATATTGGTGGATGTGCAGGTAAAACTTTGATGGATGTGGAAAGCTCCTTTAGGGCCTTGGATAGAGGTGAGGGAGGAGGTGTGGGCGCAGGTTTTACAGTTCCTGCGGTGGCAGGGGAAGGTGCCAGGATGGGAGGGTGGGTTGTAGGGGGGCGTGGACCTGACCAGGTAGTCACGGAGGGAACGGTCTTTGCGGAAGGCGGAAAGAGGTGGGGAGGGAAATATATCCTGGTGGTGGGGTCTGTTTGGAGGTGGCGGAAATGGCGGCGGATGATTTGGTTTATGCAAAGGTTGGTAGGGTGGAAGGTGAGCACCAGGGGTGTTCTGTCCTTGTTACGGTTGGAGGGGTGGGGGTCTGAGGGCGGAGGTGCAGGATGTGGATGAGATGCGTTGGAGGGCATCCTTAACCACGTGGGAAGGGAAATTGCGGTCTTTAAAGAAGGAGGCCATCTGGTGTGTTCTGTGGTGGAACTGCTCCTCCTGGGAGCAGATACGGCGGAGGCGGAGGAATTGGGAATACGGGATGGCATTTTTGCAGGAGGTAGGGTGGGAAGAGGTGTAATCCAGGAAGCTGTGGGAGTCGGTGGGTTTGTAAAAATGTCAGTGTCAAGTCGGTCGTCATTAATGGAGATGGAGAGGTCCAAGAAGGGGTGGGAGGTGTCAGAGATGGTCCAGGTAAATTTAAGGTCAGGGTGGAATGTGTTGGTGAAGTTGATGAATTGCTCAACCTCCTCGCGGGAGCACGAGGTGGCGCCAATGCAGTCATCAATGTAGCGGAGGAAGAGGTGGGGAGTGGTGCCGATGTAATTACGGAAGATCAACTGCTCTACGTAGCCAACAAAGAGACAGGCATAGCTGGGGCCCATATGGGTGCCCATGGCTACCCTTTTGGTCTGGAGGAAGTGGGAGGATTCGAAGGAGAAATTGTTAAGGGTGAGGACCAGTTCGGCCAAACGAATGAGAGTGTCGGTGGAAAGGTACTGTTGGGGACGTCGGGAGAGGAAGAAACGGAGGGCTTGGAGGCCCTGGTCATGGTGGATGGAGGTGTAGAGGGATTGGATAGGTTTCTGAAGACTCAGAGGTACAGTTGATGGTAACAGGATGTGAATTGTCTGAAATATAAACACTGAAGGGCTGGATGCAGGTTTGCTCACTGAGCTGGAATGTTCATTTCCAGACTTTTCGTCACCATACTAGGTAACATCTTCAGTGAGCTTCCAGATGAAGCACTGCTGGTGTTTCCTGCTTTCTATTTATATGTTTGGGTTTCCTTGGGGTGGTGATGTCATTTCCTGTGGTGATGTCATTTCCTATGGCAATGTCATTTCCTGTTCTTTTTCTCAGGGAGTGGTAAATGGGATCCAAGTCAATGTGTCTTGACAGAGTTCCAGTTGGAATGTCATGCTTCTAGGAATTCTCGTGTGTGTCTCTGTTTGGCTTGTCCTAGGATGGATGTGTTGTCCCAGTCAAAGTAGTGCCCTTCCTTATCTGTATGTGAGGATACTAGTGAGAGGGGGGTCATGTTGTTTTGTGGCTAGTTGATGTTCATGTATCCTGGTGGCTAGTTTCCTGCCTGTTTGTCCAATGTCGTGTTTGTTACAGTCCTTGCACGGTAATTTGCAAATGACATTAGTTTTGCTTGTTGTCTGTATACGGTCTTACAAGTTCATTAGCTGCTGTTTTAGTCTGTTTGTGGGTATGTGGGCTACCATGATGCCATGGGGTCTGGGTAGTCTGGCAGTCGTTTCCGAGATGTCTTTGATGTAGGGGAGAGTGGCTAGGGTTTCTGGGCGTGTTTTGTCTGCTTGTTTGGGTTTGTTGCTGAGATATCAGTGGACTGTGTTCATTGGGTATCTGTTCTTTTTGAATACACTGTATAGGTGATTTCTCTCTGCTCCGCGTAGTTCCTCTGTGCTGCAGTGTGTGGCGTCTCATTGAAATAATGTTCTAATGCAGCTTCGTTTGTGCGTGTTGGGATGCTTGCTTCTGTAGTTCAGTATTTGGTCCATATGGATGTTGTTTTCCTGTAGATGCTGGCTGTTCGCTCTACTACAATATCTAGGAATGGCAGTTTGTTATTGTTTTCCTCCTCTTTAGTGAGGACAGTATGGTCAAGCTAGTGGACTTATGCCTTATCACCCACTTCACCTTCAACAACCACAAACTACAGACAACCCCGTGCTGTCCCTGTCCTGGGAGTGTTTGATGGGGACAATGTAGAGAGAGCTTTACTCTGTATCTAACCCCATGGTGTCCCTATCCTGGGTGTGTTTGATGGGGACAGTGTAGAGGAAGCTTTACTTTGTGTCTAACCCCGTGCTGTCCCTGTCCTGGGAGGGTTTGATGAGGGACAGTGTAGAGGGAGCTTTACTCTGTATCTAACCCCGTGGTGTCCCTATCCTGGGTGTGTTTGATGGGGACAGTGTAGAGAAAGCTTTACTCTGTATGTAACCCTGTGCTGTCCCTGTCCTGGGAGTGTTTGATGGGGACGGTGTAGAGAGAGCTTTACTCTGTATCTAACCCCGTGGTGTCCCTATCCTGGGTGTGTTTGATGGGGACAGTGTAGAGGGAGCTTTACTTTGTGTCTAACCCCGTGCTGTCCCTGTCCCTGGGAGTGTTTGATGGGGGACAGTGTAGAGGGAGCTTTACTCTGTATCTAACCCTGTGCTGTCCCTGTCCCTGGGGGTATTTGATGGGGGACAGTGTAGAGGGAGCTTTATTCTGTGTCTAACCCCATGCTGTCGCTGTCCCGGGAGGGTTTCACACTCAGTTTTGTCCAGAAGCAGTTCAATAAAAGATTTAGTGTTTCGGTTCTGGGTAAAGGTGGAATTCTGTCTGTGGTTGTTTTGAAGGTAATGGAGGGTTTCCTGTAGCAGAAGACAAGGCCATCCTGGAGGAAGAGAGAAAGATACAATTGCAGAAACACCTGAAGCTCTCAAAGGGGATGAGCCTGAGTGTTTGCTATGCAGCGAGCATCGGGGGAACGGCCACACTTACTGGGACCACTCCCAACCTCATTATGAAGGGACAGTTAGATAGGTGAGTATTTGCACAACATCCTCTTCTCTATCAGTGACTCCATTCTCCAAACAAACCTCTGGCACCTTCAATGGATCAACACTGCGGACCTTCACCCCTCTCCTTCCAAATACACATCAGCTTTCCATTACCCTCGAACATCCCATTCAAACCCCATCGCCGTGGTAACAGATTCCCCCCAACAAGCCGGCTCCTTTGTCAGCAGTCCATCCTGGGTCTTGTTGTGTGAAAGGGATGTTTGGGTGGAATTTCTCTCCCGCTGTCTCAGATTGACCCAGTCTCACCCCTGAATGGGTGAGGAGTGAACCTCACACTAGATTGAGCTGGTGCTGAGTGAAGGAGTGCTACACTGTCAGTGGTGCTGTGCTCTCGTTTTGTCGATTAGCCAGGGCATTGTTGATCTGTTCAGGTGGATTAGAGGATACCATGACAGTATCTGACCGAGAGCACAGCACCCCTCAGGACTGTGCTTCCATCACCCTTGGCTAAATGGCTCCCTCCCCTCACTTTTAGTTTGGTGTTGTCTGCAGAAATTCACCAAAGATTCACCATCTATAATTCACCATCTATAAGGACAAGGGCAGCAGATACATGGGAATACCACCCCCTGCAAGTTCCCCTCCGAGCCCCTCACCATCCTGACTTGGAAATATATCGCTGTCCTTTCAGTGTCACTGGGTCAAAATCCTGGAATTCCCCCCCTAAGGGCAGCTCACAGCACATGGACTACAGTGGTTCAAGAAGGCAGCTCACCCCCACCTTCTCAAGGGGCACCTAGGGATGGGTAATAAATACTGGGCCCAGCCAGCGATTCACTCATCCCACAAATGAATAAATTAAAGAACACACTTTATTGACAACTCCTCAGAATGCCAGGCTCCCAGCCTCAGTGAGGATCATATTGGACTGAGTGCCCTCTGAGGGGTCTCCAGCCCCATCTGTGCAGTCATACTTTGTACCAGCCACATTCCAGAATGTTCTCCTGCTACAGACTGAGGAGCCTGGTGCAGTGTCAAAGCTAAACAGTCCTGGCAGTGGTGGGCACTTCCGCCCCTCCAACTATCTGATATCCCAAGAAAGGTTCCTGTGAGCCAGATTGCATAATTAACGAGATCACTGAAGGAGGATTGCTTGAGGAAAGTCAGCTGGAGCTTTGGTGGGGACTGAGTGCTGTGAATTTCACTCAACACAAACTGAAAATCCAAAGGTTCAGATCTATGGCTCCAAAACTTCCCTCTGAACGGGGGGAGATCAGTTGAGTATATTTGTGACAATTTAGTTTACAAAAATCACTCGGTGTTTTATACTGATGTCCCTTTCTTTTCAGCCTCTTCCCAGACAATGGAAATGTTATAAACTTCGCCACCTGGTTCGGTTTCTCCTTCCCTTGTATGTTCATCATGTTGGCACTGACGTGGATCTGGCTTCAGATCATGTACCTGGGATTTAAGTAAGTGTCCTTTCCTCTTTCCCCATCAGGAGCTCTCCACATCTCTAGGGAAGTGCTCCGCTAAGCTGGAGCGATTCGGGGTTCAGGGGTCAGGGGTGGCAGGTAAGGGTTCGGGATTAGGGGTTAATGGTTAGGGATAGGGGTGCAGGGTATTGGGTTCAATGCTCAGGGTTGGGGGTTAGGGATAGGAATCTGGGGTTCAGGGTAAGGTGTTCTGGGTCAGGGGTTTGAAGTTATGGGTTGACAGATAGTGGTTCAGGGTTAGGAGTTTGATGTTGGGGGATATGGGTTCAGGGTTAGGAGTTTGATGTTGGGGGATATGGGTTCAGGGTTTGGAGTTTGATGTTGGGGGTAGGGGTTCAGCGTTTGGAGTTTGTTTGGGGATAGGGGTTCAGGGTTTGGAGTTTGATGTTGGGGGATATGGGTTCAGGTTAGGGGTTTGATGTTGGGATATGGATGTTCAGGGTTAGGACTTTGTTGTTGGCGTATAGGGGTTCAGGCCTGTAGGGGGAAGGGAAAGTGAAAGCGACAGGGAGTATGGAGTTAAATGGAAAGATAAGCAGCAGGATAGCATGTGTGCAGGTGGATTTAAACTTGAGGCAGACTGGGAATGCAGCAAAAAGGAAGGATAACTTAGGACATCTTATGACTTCCAACATCTCTAATGATAAGAAAGTTAGAATTAAGGCACTTTACCTGAATGCTCGTAGCATTCGTAACAAAGCAGACAAACTCATGGCACAGATCATCGTGAATGATTATGATGTGGTAGGCATCACAGAGACGTGGTTACAGGGGGTTCAGGACTGGCAGTTAAACATCCAAGGGTTTTCAAACTTATCGAAAAGACAGAGAGGTGGGCAGAGGGGGCGGGGTTGCCTTGTTAGTTAAGAACAAAATTAAATCTATGGTGCTGAATGACATAGCGTCGGATGATGTGGAGTCTGTGTGGGTGGAACTGAGGAACCACAAAGGCAAAAAAACCATAGTGGGTGTTATGTACAGACCTCCTAACAGTGGTCAGGACCAGGGGCGCAACATGTACCGGGAAATAGAGAAGGCATGTCAGAAAGGCAAGGTCACAGTGATCATGGGAGACTTCAATATGCAGGTGGACTGGGTAAATAATGTTGCCAGTGGATCCAAAGAAAGGGAATTCATGGAATGCTTACAGGATGGCTTTTTGGAACAGCTTGTCATGGAGCCCACAAGGGAGCAGGCCATTCTGGACCTAGTGCTATGTAATGAACCAGACTTTATAAAAGATCTTAAAGTAAGGGAACACTTAGGAAGCAGCGATCATAATATGGTAGAGTTCAGTCTGCAGTTTGAAAGAGAGAAGGCAAAATCGGATGTAATGGTGTTATAGTTAAATAAAGGTAATTATGAGGGCATGAGAGAGGAACTGACAAAAATCGACTGGAAGCAGAGCCTAGCAGGGAAGACAGTAGAGCAAAAATGGCAGAGCTTGTGGGTATAATTGAGGACACTGTACAGAGGTTCATCCCCAAGAAAAGAAAGATTATCCGGGGAGGGATTAGACAGCCATGGCTGACAAAGGAAGTCAGGAAATGTATCAAAGAAAAAGAGAGAGCCTATAAAATGGCCAAGAGCACTGGGAAATCAGAAGATTGGGAAGGCTACAAAAACAAACAGAGGATAACAAAGAGAAATAAGGAAGGAGAGGATCAAATATGAAGGTAGGCTAGCCAGTAATATTAGAAATGATAGTAAAAGTTTCTTTCAATACATAAGAAACAAACGACAGGCAAGAGTAGACATTGGACCACTTCAAACAAATCCTGGAAGGCTAGTGATGGGAGATAAGGAAATAGCTAGAGAACTTAATAAATACTTTGCGTCAGTCTTCACAGTGGAAGACATGCGCAATATCCCAATAATTAAAGGGAGTCGGGGGCTGAGTTGAGTATAGTTACCATTACAAAAGAGAAAGTGCTAGAAAAGCTAAAAGGTCTTAAAATTGATAAATCTCCTGGCCCCGATGGGCTACATCCTAGAGTTCTGAGGGAGGTGGCTGAGGAAAGAGCGGAGGCGTTGGTTGAGATCTTTCAAAAGTCACTGGAGTCAGGGAAAGCCCCGGATGATTGAAAGATCGCTGTTGTAACCCCCTTGTTCAAGAAAGGATCAAGACAAAAGATGGAAAATTATAGGCCAATTAGCCTAACCTCGGTTGTTGGTAAAATTCTAGAATCCATCGTTAAGGATGAGGTTTCTAAATTCTTGGAAGAGCAAGGTCGGATTAGAACAAGTCAACATGGATTTAGTAAAGGGAGGTCATGCCTGACAAACCTGTTGGAATTCTTTGAAGAGGTGACAAGTAGGTTAGACCAGGGAAACCCAGTGGATGTGGTCTATCTACACTTCCAAAAGGCCTTTGATAAGGTGCCACACGGGAGGCTGCTGAGTAAGGTGAGGGCCCATGGTGTTCGAGGTGAGCTACTGGTATGGATTGAGGATTGGCTGTCTGACAGAAGGCAGAGAGTTGGGATAAAAGATTCTTTTTCGGAATGGCAGCCGGTGACAAGCGGTGTCCCACAGGATTCAGTATTGGGGCCGCAGCTGTTCACATTATATATTGATGTTCTGGATGAAGGGACTGGGGGCATTCTAGCGAAGTTTGCCAATGATACAAAGTTAGGTGAACAGGCAGGTAGTACTGAGGAAGTGGGGAGGCTGCAGAAGGATCTAGACAGTTTGGAGGAGTGGTCCAGGAAATGGCTGATGGAATTCAATGTGAGCAAATGCCAGGTCTTTCACTTTGGAAAAAAGAATACAAGCATGGACTACTTTCTAAATGGTGAGAAAATTCATAAAGCCAAAGTACAAAGGGATCTGGGAGTGCTAGTCAAGGATTCTCTAAAGGTAAACATGCAGGTTGAGTCCGTGATTAAGAAAGCGAATGGAATGTTGTCATTTATCTCAAGAGGGTTGGAATATAAAGCACCAATGTGCTACTGAGCCTTTATAAAGCTCTGGTTAGGCCCCATTTGGAGAACTGTGTCCAGTTTTGGTCCCCACACCTCAGGAAGGACATACTGGCACTGGAGCGTGTCCAGCGGAGATTCACACGTATGATCCCTGGAATGGTAGGTCTAACATACGAGGAACGGCTGAGGATCCTGGGATTGTATTCATTGGAGGTTAGAAGGTTAAGGGGAGATCTAATAGAAACTTACAAGATAATACATGGCTTGGAAAGGGTGGATGCTAGGAAATTGTTTCTGTTAGTCGAAGAGACTAGGACCCGTGGACACAGCCTTAGAATTAGAGGGGGTAAATTCAGAACAGAAATGCGGAGACATTTCTTCAGCCAGACAGTGGTGGTCCTGTGGAATTCATTGCCACGGAGTGCAGTGGAGGCTGGGACACTAAATGTCTTCAAGGCAGAAATTGATAAATTCTTGATGTCACAAGGAATTAAGGGCTACGGGGAGAATGCGGGTAAGTGGAGTTGAAATGCCCATCAGCCATGATTGAATGGCAGAGTGGACTTGATGGGCCGAATTGCCTTACTTCCACTCCTATGTCTTATGGTCTTAGGGTTTGGAGTTTGATATTGGGGAATCGTGGCTCAGGTTAGGAGATGGATATTGGGGATAGGGTTCAGAGTTAGGAGTTTGATGTTGGGGAATCGGGGTTCAGGGTTAGGAGTTTAATGTTGGGAATAGGGCATCAGGATTAGGAGCTTGATGTTGGGTATAGGGGTTCTGGGTTTGGAGTTTGATGTTGGAATATGGACGTTCAGGGTTAGGAGTTTGATGTTGGCATACAGGGGCTCAGGGTTAGGAGTTTGATGTTGAGCATATAGGGGTTCAGGGTTAGGAGATGATGTTGGTGTTAGGGATTAAAGATTAGGAGTTTGTTATTGGAGTATAGGGGTTCAGGGTTAGGAGTCTGATGTTGGCAGATAGGCGTTCAGGTTTAGGAGTTTGACGTTGGGGTAAAGGGGTTCAGGGTGAGGAGTTTGATGTAGGGGATAGGGGTTCTGGGTTAGGAGTTTGATATTGGCATTAGGGACATAGGGTTAGGAGTTTGTTACTGGGGTAGGGATTCAGGGTTAGGAGTTTGACATTGGGGTATTAGGGGTTCAGGATTAGGAGATTGATGTTGGGGTATTAGGGGTTCAGGGTTAGGAGTTTGTTACTGGAGTAGGGGTTCAGTGTTTGGAGTTTGATGTTGAGGTATGGGGGTTCAGGGTTAGGGGTTTGATGTTGGGGTATTGGGGTTCAGAGTTAGGAGTTTACTGTTGGGGATAGATAGTTTTCAGGGTTAGGAGTTTGATTTTTTGGGTAAAGGGGTTCAGGGCTAGGAGCTTGATGTTCAAGTACAGGGGTTCAGGGTTAGGAGTTTGATATTGGCATTAGGGATATAGGGTCAGGAGTTTGTTACTGGGGTAGGGGTTCAGGGTTTGGAATTTGATGTTGGAATATGGATGTTCAGGGTTAGGAGTTTGTTGTTGGCATATAGGGGTTCAGGCTTTGGAGTTTGATATTAAGGTATCGGGGCTCTGGTTAGGAGTTTGATTTTGGGGATAGGGTTCAGGGTTAGGAATTTAATGTTGGAGTTAGGGATTCAGGATTAGGAGATTAATGTTGGAGTATAGGAGTTCAGGGTTAGGAGATTGATGTTGGGGTATAGGAGTTCAGGATTAGGAGTTTGATGTTGAGGTATAGGGTTCAGGGTTAGGAATTTAATGTTGGAGTTAGGGATTCAGGATTAGGAGATTGATGTTGGGGTATAGGAGTTCAGGGTTAGGAATTTAATGTTGGAGTTAGGGATTCAGGATTAGGAGTTTGATGTTGAGGTATAGGGTTCAGGGTTAGGACTTTGACGTTGGAGTATAGGGGTTCAGGATTAGGAGTGTGATGTTGGATATAGGGGTTCAGGGTTAGGAGTTTGATGTTGGAATATGGACGTTCAGGGTTAGGAGTTTGATGTTGAGCGTATACGGGTTCAGGGTTAGGAGATGATGTTGGTGTTAGGGATTAAAGATTAGGAGTTTGTTACTGGAGTATAGGGGTTCAGGGTTAGGAGTTTGATGTTGGAATATGGACGTTCAGGGTTAGGAGTTTGATGTTGGGGATAGTGTTCAGGGCTAGGAGTTTGATGTTGGAGTATAGGGGTTCATGGTTAGGAGTTTGATATTGGGAATAGGGGTTCAGGATTAGGAGTTTGATGTTGGAGTATAGGGGTTCTGGGTTAGGGGTTTGATATTGGCATTAGGGACATAGGGTTAGGAGTTTGTTACTGGGGTAGGGTTTCAGGGTTTGGATTTTGTTGGGATATGGGTGTTCAGGGTTAGGAGTTTGATGTTGGGGTTAGGGGTTCAGGGTTTGGAGTTTGATGTTGGGGTATAGTGGTTCAGGGTTAGGACTTTGACGTTGGAGTATAGGGGTTCAGGATTAGGAGTGTGATGTTGGATATAGGGGTTCAGGGTTAGGAGTTTGATGTTGGGATATAGGGGTTCAGGGTTAGGTGTTTGATGTTGAGCGTATACGGGTTCAGGGTTAGGAATGATGTTGGTGTTAGGGATTAAAGATTAGGAGTTTGTTACTGGAGTATAGGGGTTCAGGGTTAGGAGTTTGATGTTGGAATATGGACGTTCAGGGTTAGGAGTTTGATGTTGGGGATAGTGTTCAGGGCTAGGAGTTTGATGTTGGAGTATAGGGGTTCATGGTTAGGAGTTTGATATTGGGAATAGGGGTTCAGGATTAGGAGTTTGATGTTGGAGTATAGGGGTTCTGGGTTAGGGGTTTGATATTGGCATTAGGGACATAGGGTTAGGAGTTTGTTACTGGGGTAGGGTTTCAGGGTTTGGATTTTGTTGGGATATGGGTGTTCAGGGTTAGGAGTTTGATGTTGGGGTTAGGGGTTCAGGGTTTGGAGTTTGATGTTGGGGTATAGTGGTTCAGGGTTAGGAGATTGATGTTGGCATATAGGGGTTCAGGGTTAGGAGTTTGATATTGGGAATAGGGGTTCAGGATTAGGAGTTTGATGTTGGAGTATAGGGGTTCAGGTTAGGGGTTTGATGTTGGGGTATAGGGGTTCTGGGTTAGGAGTTTGATATTGGCATTAGGGATATAGGGTTAGGAGTTTGTTACTGGGGTAGGGTTTCAGGGTTTGGATTTTGTTGGGATATGGGTGTTCAGGGTTAGGAGTTTGATGTTGGGGTTACGGGTTCAGCGTTAGGAGTTTGATGTTGGGGTATAGTGGTTCAGGGTTTGGATTTTGATGTTGGAGTATAGTGGTTCAGGGTTAGGAGTTTGATGTTGGGGTTACGGGTTCAGGGTTTGGAGTTTGATGTTGGGGTATAGGAGTTCAGGGTTAGGAGTTTGATGTTGGGGTATAGGAGTTCAGGGTTAGGAGTTTGATGTTGGGGTATAGGAGTTCAGGGTTAGGAGTTTGATGTTGGGGTTACGGGTTCAGGGTTTGGAGTTTGATGTTGGGGTATAGGAGTTCAGGGTTAGGAGTTTGATGTTGGGGTATAGGAGTTCAGGGTTAGGAGTTTGATGTTGGGGTATAGGAGTTCAGGGTTAGGAGTTTGATGTTGGGGTATAGGAGTTCAGGGTTAGGAGTTTGATGTTGGGGTATAGGAGTTCAGGGTTAGGAGTTTGATGTTGGGGTATAGTGGTTCAGTGTTTGGATTTTGATGTTGAGATTAGGGATTCTGGGTTTGTTACTGGGGTAGGGATTCAGGATTGGAGTTTGTTACTGGGGTGGTGGTTCAGTGTTTGGAGTTTAATGTTGAGGTATGGGAGTTCAGGGTTAGGAGTTTGATGTTGGCATATTGGGGTTCAGGGTTAGGAGTTTGTTACTGGGGTAGTGTTTCAGGGTTTGGATTTTGTTGGGATATGGGTGTTCAGGGTTAGGAGTTTGATGTTGGGGTTAGGGGTTCAGGGTTTGGAGTTTGATGTTTGGGTGTAGGGATTCGGGTTAAGAGTTTGACGTTGGGGTATTATGGTTCAGGTTAGGAGTTTGATATTGGGGTATAGTGGTTCAGGGTTAGGAGTTTGATGTTGGGGTATAGTGGTTCAGGGTTAGGAGTTTGATGTCGGGGTATAGGGATTCAGGGTTAGGAGTTTGATGTCGGGGTATAGGGATTCAGGGTTAGGAGATTGATGTTGAGATTAGGGATTCAGGGTTGGAAGTTTGTTACTGGGGTAGGGGTTCAGTGTTTGGAGTTTGATGTTGAGGTATAGGGGTTCTGGGTTAGGAGTTTGATGTTGGGGTATAGGGATTCAGGGTTAGGAGATTGATGTTGAGATTAGGGATTCAGGGTTGGAAGTTTGTTACTGGGGTAGGGGTTCAGTGTTTGGAGTTTGATGTTGAGGTATAGGGGTTCTGGGTTAGGAGTTTGATGTTGAGGTATAGGGGTTCTGGGTTAGGAGTTTGATGTTGAGGTATAGGGGTTCTGGGTTAGGAGTTTGATGTCGGGGTATAGGGATTCAGGGTTAGGAGATTGATGTTGAGATTAGGGATTCAGGGTTGGAAGTTTGTTACTGGGGTAGGGGTTCAGTGTTTGGAGTTTGATGTTGAGGTATAGGGGTTCTGGGTTAGGAGTTTGATGTTGGGGTATAGGGGTTCTGGGTTAGGAGTTTGATGTTGGGGTATAGGGGTTCTGGGTTAGGAGTTTGATGTTGGGGTATAGGGGTTCTGGGTTAGGAGATTGATGTTGAGATTAGGGATTCAAGGTTAGGGGTTTATTACTGGGGTAGGGTTTCAGGATTTGGATTTTGTTGTTGGGATATGGGTGTTCAGGGTTTGGAGTTTGATGTTTGGGTTAGGGGTTCAGGGTTTGGAGTTTGATGTTGAGCATATAGGGGTTCAGGGTTAGGAGTTTGATGTTGAGCGTATAGGGGTTCAGGGTTAGGAGTTTGATGTTGGTGTTAGGGATTAAGGATTCGGAGTTTGTTACTGGAGTCTGATGTTGGGGAGAGGGCTTCAGGGTTAGGAGATTGTTGTTGGTGTTAGGGGTTCAGGGTTAAGGGTTTGATGCTGGGGTATTGGTTCAGAGTTAGACTTTAGGGACAAGGAGTGAGGTCTTGGAGTTAGAGGTTTGTGTTAGATGTCGTGGTTTAGAGTTAAGGGTTCTGGCTAGAGGTTCGAAGTTGGGGTTTGGTGTTAGGGGTTCAGAGTTGGGGTTAGGGTTTGGGGTTAGGAGTTAGGTGCTGCGGTTCAGGGAAGCGATTTGGAGTTAGGAATTCAAGGTCAGAGGTTGGGATTAAGGGCTGGTGGTCCAGGGTTAGAGGTTAGGGGCAGGGATTAGTGGTTGGGGGTCAGGGTTAAGCGTTTGGGGCTCAGGTTAGAGGTTGGGGTTTGCAGTTCGGGGTTATGGGTTTGGGTTTGTGTTTAGGGGTTTGAGGTTGGGGAATGGGGTTCTGGGTAGGAGTTTGGGGTTAGGAGCTCAGGGTTCGAGGTTGGGGTTAGGAGTTTGGAGTTAAGGTTTCCGGGATTATGGTACAGGGTTGGGCTAGGGGTTAGGGGTTAGGGATTTTAGTTAGGGGTTAAGGGTCAGAGGTTAGGGGTTTGGATAGATTTAGTGGCTCACGAACCTTTGTGGAGGTTCCAGTTGGATGAATCCGCTGGTAGCTCCCCACAGGGTTAAATCCGCAGGAATGTTCCACACTGTGAGAATGTGTCCATTTGGTTAACTTGCTGCAGTTGCACACTCGTTACAAAGATACTGGAAATTGTGGGAATACGGTTGCAAGGTGACTTCAACAAATCCCAGGTTGGAGAATGTTATACAGGGCAGCACAATAGACCCATCAGCACAGGGTGAAGTGGCAAAATAGACAGGCTGGTAGGAATGCGGATCCAGCATTAACTGAGGAATAGGAAATGGAGAACAATGATTAATTATTGCAGTTTGTCATGTAGAGAATTCCCCAAAGCTCAGAGCTTTACTCTGTATCTGACCCCATGCTGTCCCTGTCCTGGGAGTGTTTGATGGGGGGACAGTGTAGAGGGAGCTTTACTCTGTGTGTCCTTGGGGGAGGAGGCTGTGATGAGTGTGGGGCTGAAGGCTGTGGTTGAGGGGCACAGTGCTGCGACAGAGGTAAGTGAGAGGGGATGGGGGAGGATGAGTCTCCTGATGGGATATAATGTGGGGAATTGGTATCCCTCAGCATTGAGCTGTGGCTGCACCAATCAATGGGGAAAGTGAGTGATAACAAGGGTGACTGTGTCAGCCTACTGTCCTGAGACTGTTTCCAAAACAACAGGTTGACCAATGAGGAGGCTTGAACAGATGAGGCTGTTACCCTGTGCAGTTTAGAAAAATAATCAGCAAATCTTTGACAGATATGTCTTTGGGAATAATCACACCCCACGTGCCAGTGTCCTATCACCAAGTCACTCTTTAGTTCCACATGGAGAGTCCCTATCATGGATGCAGCTCTGTCAGAGCCAGCTCTCAGAGTGAACACAATCTCTGGTTATATCTGGCAGCCAGGGCTCCCCAATCAGGGAGCTGAGACTCTCCCAGCTTCACCTAGCTGACCCTGTTACAATCACTACAGGGACGAGTTAACCAAGTTACTGAGAACCAGAAATGGAAATTACTGGAAACGCTCAGAAGTTCAGCAGCATCTTTGGAGAGAAAGCAGTTAACATTTCAGGTCCAGCAACCCGTCTTCAGAATGGTTTTTGTTCAGTTTTTTTTGTTTCGTGTCATTTGAGTTCCTGTGAGGTTGTTCCAATCTCAGTCAGAGAGTCTGGAGCAGGGGCTCCCTGTCTGAGCTTTGGGGATTGAACCCAGAGACACATTGTCACTCAGGGGTTTATGGATCTTTGTAATCCACTCCCCCAGAGCATTGTGAATACTCAGTCATTGACCGTGTTCACAGGAGAGAGTCTGGCCAGCTCCTGGACACTGTAGCACAGTGCTGGATGGTGGAGCTGACAGGGGACCACTGGAATCGAACTGTATTTCACAGCATCTTAAAGGGGCTGAACGGCCTTCTCTTATTTCTTCTGTCCTGACATTAATGCTGGGATTGTCTCTCCCCCCTCTCAGCCTGAAGGAGAATTTCGGATGCAAGGCTGAACATTCCCAGAAGGATGTAGCTGCATACCAAGTGATCAGGGAGGAAGTGAGGAAATTGGGGAGAATGACGTTTGCAGAGATTGCTGTCCTGATCCTCTTCATCTTGTTAGTCATCCTGTGGTTCACCAGAGATCCTGGCTTCATACCCGGATGGGCAACTGTGCTCTTTAACAAAGACGGAGACGAGTAAGGATCAGCTAACTTTCTCTCTCTCGCTTCCTTTCCTTCACTCTCTCTCTCTCTCTCTGACTCCCTCCTACTCATGCACTCTCTCTCTCACTCTCATATAACCTCACTCTCTGTCTTTCTCAATCTTTCACTCTCACTGTCACTATCTTTCTCTCTCTGTCCTCCTCCCCCCTCACTCTCTCTAAATCACACTCTCATTCTCTCTCCCCTCTATCCAACTCTCACTCTCACTCTATCTCTATCCCTCTCTCCTTCTCTCTGACTCACACTCTCACCCTCTCTATCCCTATTCCTCTCCTTCACTGTCTCTCTCTCTCTCTCTGGTGCACTCTCTCTCCCTGCCTCCCCCTGTCCCTCTCTCCCTCTCTCTCTCTCTCTTTGTCCCTCTCACACTCTCCCTCTCTCCCTCCAGTTATGTTACCGATGCCACCGTGGTGATGTTCATCTCCGTGCTGATGTTTATCGTTCCATCTGACAAGCCACGACTCCCATGTTTTCACAACGGCAACAGTGACGGTGCAGGTACGCCCTCGACTGAAGCTGCCCACCCTCCTCTACTGGGACAGCGTGGAATTGGATACGATGCTCCTAGGAAGTGGGGTGGTCCTTATAATGATGACAAAAAGAGCGAGAGTGAGGGAGAGTAGCGAGTAAGAGAGACTGAATGTGTGAGTGAGTGAGAGAGTGAGGCAGAGAGTGAATGGAAGAGGGTGAGAGAAGGAATGAGAGTGAGAGTGTAAACAGAGTAGGCACCTTCTTTGAGAAATAAATATTGATGTTTTGAAAACAGTTCATATTACAGAAGAGGGAGTGCCGGAGGTCTTAGAGAATATAAAGGTGGATAAATCTCCAGGATCTGATCTAGTGTATCCCAGGACTTTGTGAGAAGTTAGGGAGGAAATTGCAGGCCCCTTGCAGAAACATTTGCATCATTTATAAATATGGGTGAGGTGCTGAATGACTGGAGAGTGGCTAATGTTATGCCTTTGTTTAAGAAGGGATATAAGGAGAAGCCTGGGAACAATACACCTGTGAATCTGACTTAAGTGGTGAGTAAGTTGTTGGAAGTGATTCTGAAAGATAGGATTTATATGCATTTGGAGAGGCAAAAAAAAAGATTCGGGATAGTAGCATGGTTTTGTGTGGGGGCAATTGTATCTCACAAACCTGATTAATCGTTTTGAGGAAATAACCAACAAGATTGATGAGGGCAGAATGGTAGACATTGTTTACTTGGTGTTTAGTAAAACCTTTGACAAAGTTCCACATGGTAGACTAATGAGTAAAGTTGGATCCAATGGAATTCAGGGTGAGCTTACCAATTGGATACAAAATTGGCTTAGCAATTTTGAGTGGTGGTGAAGGGTTTTTTTGGACTGGAGGTCTGTGACCAGTGGTGTTCCACAGGGATTTGTGCTGGGTCCACTTTTGTTTGTCATTTATAAAAATGATTTATCTGAGAATATAGAAAGCTTGGTCAGCATGTTTGCAGATGACATCGAGATTGGTGGTGCAATCAGTGAAGAAGGTTATCTAAGATTACACAGTTAAAAATCACACCTGCCAGGTTATTGTCCAATACTGGCACCTCCTCACCATTAAGTTTACAAAGGGATCTTGATCAATCGGGTCAATGGGCTGAGGAGTGGCAGATGGAGTTTAATTTGGATAGAAGTGAGATGTTGCGTTTTGGTAAAACAAACAAAGGCAGGACTTACACAATTAAACATAGGGCCCTGGGTACTTTGAAATTTACTTCACAGGTAGACGGGGTGGTTAAGAAGGTGTTTAGTACACTTGCCTTCATTGCTCAGTCCTTTGAGCATAGGATTTGGGAAGTCATATTGAGGTTGTACAGGACATTGGTGAGGCCTCTTCTGGAGCACTGTGTCCAGTTCTGGTCACACTGTGATAGAAGGATATTATTAAACTGGAGATGGTTCAGAAAGGATATACTGTTGCTGGGACTGGAGGGTTTGAGGTATAAGGAGAGGCTGGATAAGGTGGGGCCTTTGATACTGGAGAGCAGGAGGTTGAGGGGTGACCTTATGGAAGTTTATAAAATCACGAGAAGCATAGATAATATAGACGGCACAGTGGCTCAGTGCTCAGCACTGCTGCCTTTCAGCGCCAGGGACCTGAGTTTGATTCCCACCTCAGGCGACTGTCTGTATGGTGGTTGTACATTCTCCCTGTATCTGCGTGGGTTTCTTCCCACAGTCCAAAGACATGCAGGTCAGGTGAATTGGCCATGCTAAATTGCCCATAGTGTTAGGTGCATTAGTCAGGGGTAAATACAGGTTAGCAGGGTGGGTTACTTTTTGGATGGTAGGTGTGGACTTATTGGGCTGAAGGGCCTGTTTCCATACTGGGTAGGGAATCTAATCTAATAAGGTGAATGGCCAGTGTCTTTTCCCTAGGGTGGGGGACTTGGGGCATTGTTTTAAGGAGAGAGTTTTAAAAAAAGACACAAGACAATTCTTTGTTTACACCGAGAGTTGTTCGTGTGTGGAATGAATGTCCTGATGAAGTGGTGGATGTGGGGACAGTTACAATGTTTAAAAGACATTTGGATGGATTCATGAATAGGAAAGGTTTGGAGGGATATGGGTCAGGGGCAGGGCAGGTGGAACAAGTCTAGTTTGGGAAGGCTGTCAGTGTGGACTGGATGGAGCGAAGGGTCTGTTTCTGAGCTGTATGCCTCTATGAAAACTTTTCATTTTGTTGTGGTTGAATTCTATTGATGTCCATCATCACAGCTCCTGAGACACAATTCAAACTCTATTCTTCTGGGCTGAGCCAATATTTTTCTAACTTGAATTCAGACCATTAGATCCTTAATGAAGTCTTCATTGACTCTGAGCGTGCTTGGTTTCTGGCTGTTAAATACTTTGAAAGAGGACTTGCATAAATAGGGGGTACAATTCAAAAGGGGGGTGCAGGAGCAGGCCTGGATGGATATGTGCCCAGATGATTGAAGGCTGCAGGACAGGGGAGAAAGCAGTTAATCAAACACATAACGATCTCAGCTTTATTAATAAAGGCACAGAGTACAGAGCGAGGAGGTGATGTTCAACTTGTAGAAGACCCTTGTCTGCCCGCAGCCGGGGTACTTGTCCAGTTGTGGGCCCCACATTTTAGGAAAGTTGCGAATGTATTAGAGAGACAGTGCAAGTGAGTTACAAGAATGATTCCAGGAATGAGGAACTTCAGAGATGAGGAGAGATTGAAGAAGTTGAGACTGTTCTCCTCAAAGAGAAGAGGGTGAGAGGAGATTGGATAGAGATTCTCAAAGTCAAGGGCAGGCTAGACAGAGTAGATAGGGAACAATTATTCCTAATTGAGAAAAAGAACAAGATTTAGAGGGCAGAGATTTAAAGTGATTTGTCCGAGAAAGTAGGATGAGACCTGAGGAAACCCTGAGAGTAGTCAGGGTGTGGAATGAACCGCCTGGAGGTGTGGTGGAGGCAGGTTCGATGGAGACATTGAAGAGGGCACTGGATAGCTCTTGGGATAGAAATGGTTTACAGGGAGTTGGGGGAAAGGCAGGAGGTTGATACTGGGGGGAGGGGGGTGTGGTCTCAGAGCCAGACTTGATAGCAGAGCTGGTATGCAATGGGCTGAATGACCTCACGCTGCACTGTACCAATGAAGTGACTCTGACTGAATGTCCCAGAGAGCTTTCCCACCAATGGGGTGCTTGTTAAAGTGTGGGAGTGCTGATGTCACCTGGGAAATGGGGTGGAGAGCAAGCAGTGACCAGACAATCTGTTATCGGTGATGAGGGAGAGTCAGGCACCAGGATGCTGGGTGAGGTCTCACTCCTCAGAACAGTGTCCTTAGAATCTGTCACAGCCGTGTGAGAGAATCTCATTCTAAAAGGCAGCACTTCAGCAGTGCAGCAATTCTTCAGTATTTCATTGGGCCCATCACTCCACAGCAAAGGGTCAGGGCCCGATTTAGAAACCCTGCTGGCCATTGTGATAAAATGGAGTGCCTACTCAGCCATTTGTGCAGCCAGTTTAGAGTGAACCCCATCACTGTGGGTCTACAGTCATGTCTCTAGAGGATGTGAGTCATGTTCCCTAAAGGACATGAGTCAACCCAATGGATTTTCAACAACAATCTGATATCTTTATGGCCACTTCCATTGGTTCCAGTTTCTTACTGATTTTCATGGGGAATGTGTTTCTCATGCCTCAAAGTGGGATTTGGTTTTCTTTCTCCTCTGTTACATAACCACAACATTCCAGTGTGTCCCCAGGTGCCAATGGGCCCAGTCTCATTGTCGCAGAGGCAGCAGGATTGGTCACTAGTGAGGAACAGGGAGAGAATAAAGAGTGAGTGAGGGAGGTGAGGAGACAGTGAACTGCTGGGACCTGTGCCTGAAATTGGGGTGTTCACATGGGAAATAGAAAGCCAGTTGAAAGGAAGACATTGTGAGGGCTCTAGGAGTGTGGGGCCTGTTGGGTAACACATTCACAGAGCTGTCAGAGACTGAACGGCCACATCATCTCCTGTCACCAGAGTCATAGAGTCATAGAGATGTACAGCATGGAAACAGATCCTTCGGTCCAACTCATCCATGTCGACCAGATATCCCAACCCAATCTAGTCCCTCCTGCCAGCATCTGGTCCATATCCCTCCAAACCCTTCCTATTCATACACCCATCCAGGTGCCTTTTAAATGTTGTAATTGTACCAGCCTCCACCACTTCCTCTGGCAGCTCATTCCATACACGTACCATCCTCTGCGTGAAAACGTTGCCCTTTAGATCTCTTTTATATCCTTTCCCTCTGTTCCTAAACCTATGCCCTCTATTTCTGGATTCCCCCAACCCAGGGAAGAGACTTCGACTATTTATCCTATTCATGCCCCTCATGATTTTATAAACCTCTATAAGGGATACATGTTAGGAATGTTTTTGGTCTCCTGTCTCACTGTGACTAGAATTCACTCACAACGGGTAGATGGAGGGAAGGAGACATATCAGGAGGGAGGTGTAGACAATTCATGTCCCATGCCCTGAAAAACATTCCCTTCTGCAATAACTGACAAATATTGTTGTAGTTCTGTTCGCCGAGCTGGGAATTTGTGTTGCAGACGTTTCGTCCCCTGTCTATGTGACATCCTCATTGCTTGGGAGCCTCCTGTGAAGCGCTTCTGTGATCTTTCCTCCGGCATTTATAGTGGTTTGAATCTGCCGCTTCCAGTTGTCAGTTCCAGTTGTCCGTTGCAGTGGCCGGTATATTGGGTCCAGGTCGATGTGTTTGTTGATGGAGTTTGTGGATGAGTGCCATGCTTCTAGGAATTCCCTGGCTGTTTTCTGTTTGGCTTGTCCTATAATAGTAGTGTCCTCGTTCCGGATTCAAACCACTACAAATGCCGGAGGAAAGATCACAGAAGCGCTTCGCAGGAGGCTCCCAGGCCCTAGACAGGGCTTACCTCCCAAGCACCTAGACAGGGGACGAAACGTCTGCAACACAAATTCCCAGCTCGGCGAATAGAACCACAACAACGAGCACCCGAGCTACAAATCTTCTCACAAACTTTGAACTGACAAATATTTTGTGTCCTCCCAGGTAATGGATGCAAGTACGGTCCTGCTCCGGCGATACTGAACTGGAAAACTGTCCAAGACAACCTAGCCTGGAATGTCGTCATTCTATTGGGAGGGGGCTTTGCACTGGCTGAAGGCAGTGAGGTAACTCCGTCTGTTACCACTGGAGGCGCACTCTCAAGAATGGGGGAATGGGCAAAGAGTACGCCATTCAGTCTTGGAGTCTGCTCTGACAGTCAAAAAGATCTGGTTGTGATATCAACTCCATTTTCCTATCTGCCTCTCACAAAAATCTGATACCTTTATTTGTCAAATTCTAATGTCTGTACTCAATAAGTTCAGTCAGGTGACCTCCACTATTGTTTATAGGAAGAGAATTCCACATATTTACAATCTCCTGAGAGAAAAAAGGTATTTCTCCTCATCTTCCACTTAAACATGAGATTCCGTATTCCTATTCTCTAGTTGCAGCATCTCCCATGAGGGGAAAAATCATCGCAGTATCCATTCTCTCACACCCCGTCGGTCACTCTGATAGAGACAGGCCTAACCTGCTCAACCCTCCATCACAAGATCATCCCAGGAATGAGCTTTGTGGACCTTTGCTGAATTGTTTCAGAAGCAATAAGATTTTACTGAATAAGGAGGCTAAGACTGTACATAGATGTGGTCTGACCAATGCCCTGCTCAGCTGCAGTAAGGCTGTTGGTTAGCTCAGTTGGCAAGACAGCTGGTTTGCAATGTGGAATGATGCCAACAGCATAGGTTCAATACCCACACTGATTGAGTTGCCATGGGGGCCTCTCCTTCTTAATCTGTACCCTCGTGTGAGGTGTGGTGACCCTCAGATTAAACCCTCACTGGTTGCCTTTCTCCTGAAGGAGAGATTAGCCCAATGGGGCTGTCGTGACTTTACCTTCCCAGCTGCTGTCAAACTTCCCTATTCTTACATTCCACTTCCTTTGCAATAGACCTGACATTTCATTCACCTTCCTAATCACTTGCTGCCCCTGCAGACTAACGTCGTGTCCCAGAACCCCCAGATCCCTCTGTATCTCTGAGTTCTCCGACCCCTCTCTATTTAGAGATTGTGCTGCTTTCCCATTCTTTCTGCCAAAGTGGACATGTTGACACGTTCCCACATTGTACCCCTTAACAGAGAACATAGAACATTACGTGAGAACGCTCCTGAGCCTTCACTTCACCTGTGTATATCTCCTTTCAGACCCTCCACCTCCTCTTCACAATTAGCTCTCCGACCCAATCTCAGGGTTTTCTGCAAACTAAATATTTGGTCCTTTAACTAAATCATTGGTACAGGTTGTGAATTAATTGAGGCTACAGCACTCCGTTTGTTACAGCTGACTCCCCCATCCCAGGGAAAAGACCATGTCTATTTATCCTATCCATGCCCCTTATTATTTTATAAACCTCTATAAGTCACCCCACAGCTTCTGATGCTCCAGGGAAAATAGCCCCAGCCTATTCAGCCTCTCCCTATAGCTAAAATCCTCCAACTCTGGAAACATCCTTGTAAATCTTTTCTGAACCCTTTCAAGTTTCACAACATCTTTCCAATAGGAAGGAGACCAGAAGTGCACACAATATTCGTAAAAGGATAATGTTGGGGAATGAGATGAAACTGTATTTTCCTGTTTGTCTTAATGTTCTTCTGTCTTTTATATGTGTATTTGTTTCTCTTTGAGTAATAAACTTATTCTTTGTTCTTAAAGAATATTAGTGACCAAACATCACAATCACCAATTACAAATATTAAATGTTATGATCTATCAAAACTAAAAACTGAAAGAACTGCGGACGCTGTAAGTCAGGAACAGAGACAGAAATTGCTGGAAAAGCTCAGCAAGTCTGGCAGCATTCTGTGGAGAGAAATCAGAGTTAACGTTTTGGGTTTTTCTTGTTTTCAATTTCAAATAGCAATTTCTATTTTTATGTGTGATCTATCAACCCTTCTAGCACATAGCTTGTACAGTATCACCTTCAGGTGGGATTATAACGATATCTACTCTCTGTTTTCTGTTAGCTAGCCAATCCTTTCTCCAGGCTAGTACATCATTTCCTGCACTGGGTGGGCTGACAGTTTACGGTTATGTCTTTCTAGAAATCAGGCCTTTCCCAGTGGCTTGGAGACCAGCTGACCCCTCTGGAAGCCATCCCATCCTGGGCCATTGTTATCATCCTCTGTCTGCTGATCGCTACATTCACGGAATGTGCCAGCAACGTTGCTACGACATCACTGTTCCTCCCGATCCTGGCTGCGATGGTGAGTCTGGCTGCTGTCTCTAAAACATGGTAAAAACAATGACTGCAGATGCTGGAAACCAGATTCTGGATCAGTGGTGCTGGAAGAGCACAGCAATTCAGGCAGCATCCGAGGACAGGCAAAATCGACGTTTTGGGCAAAAGCCCTTCATCAGGAAACATCCTGATGAAGGGCTTTTGCCCGAAACGTCGATTTTGCCAGTCCTCGGATGCTGCCTGAATTGCTGTGCTCTTCCAGCACCACTGATCCAGAGTCTCTAAAACATGCCATTGTCATATTCACAATCATCACAACTTCTGGCAGGATCAGCCCGAGGAATGTGAACTGCCCCTTATTACCTTCACTAAGTGCCATTCAGTGCAATAGAGGACTTCTCTTTGTTAAGAGCCAACTACATTGATGTGGGTCCAGAGTCCAAGAGACTTGACGGGAGATATGGAGAGGTTGTTTCTCCTTGTGGGAGAGTCGAGGACCAGAGGGCAGTGTCCCAGAATAAGGCTCACGCATATTTAAGACAGAATTGGGGAGGAATTTCTTCTGTCAGAGGTGAATGAATCTGTGGAATTCTTTACCACAGGTGACTGTTGAGGCTAGGTCGGTAAGTATATTCAAGGTTGAGATTGATTTTAATCAGTGAGGGGATCCAGAGTTATGGGGAAAAGATAGGAAAGAGGAATTGATGATTATCAGATCAAGCCATTGACTGACAGAGCAGAGTGGATGGGCTGAATGGCCTACTCCTTACTTCTGCTTGTACATGTTATGGTCTTAATTGAAAAATAAGTGAATCAATAAAGAACTTTGACAGAGCTGTGTGAATTCACAGGGCAGTGATCGACCCATGTAGTTTATTAGCAATGTGTCCACCATCCTATCACACAGTGACAGTGAATAGGTGCAGGGCTCACTGTGTGAAACCCAGAGCTGCCAACTCTCCAGGATTGTCCTGAAATCTCCTGGTGAAAACCCAGGAGAAATTGGAAAAAATAATTTTATTCAATAATTTTGTGCATTAGATCTAAAGAAAGTCAGAAGTCACATGACACCAGGTTATAGTCCAGCAGGATTATTTGAAATCACAAGTTTTCGGAACACTGCCCCTTTGTCAGGTCCCTGCAAACACTTGTTATTCAGCTTGACGACACTCTACTAACACTATTTGTACTTACCTGTTGACACTCTTACTTATCTGGAATTACCTTACCATTATCTCTCTGCCTATATATTCTGTGCCTATACACCTCCCTCTACTTCACCTGACAAAGGGGCAGTGCTCCGAAAGCTTGAGAATTCAAATAAACCTGTTGGGCTATAACTTGGTGTCATATGACTTCTGGCCTTGTTCACCCCAGTCTAACATTGGCACCTCCACATCTGATCTCCACAGGCAATGGCGAATCATCCAATCAGCAAGAAGGAGTCAGTTCATTTCCGATTGGCTGTGTTAAGGAGGGGGTCGTGTGGAATTGAAATGTCCAATGACCAATGGGGGGAAGGTCATTAGTGCATGTGTCAGGTGACCAATGGTGGGTGGAGGTGGGGGGGAGAGGTTTCTGTAAGTAACAGGAGGTCATGTGATGAAAACAGGAAGTGTGCAAGCAGAGATAGTGACCCAGGTTGTGGATGGGTTACTGGAATTTTGTGACAATTTTTGTTTTGGATTCACAGGCACAACGAATCAAACTACACCCCCTCTACGTCATGCTCCCCTCCACCCTCTGTGCTTCATTCGCTTTCATGCTCCCAGTGGCAACTCCTCCAAACTCCATTGTTTTCTCCTATGGCTACCTGAAGGTGGCTGACATGGTAGGTGTTGGAAACATTTAAACCAGATCATATTGCTTACACTAACTGGAATTTCACATTCAGTTTGAAGGTGAGAAATGTGTGTCTGAGACCAGTATTTTAAACTTAAGTAGTGGCAATGATAAGGATTTGAGCATGCTATCAGCTAAAGTTAATTGGGAAACATGGTTTAAAAGATAGGTCAGATGAGAAGCCATTGGAGATATTTAAGGAGACATTCCTAAACTCACGGCAAACGTGTATTTCATAGAAATGGAATGGTTCCGTAGGGAAGGTACAGCAACTATAATTACCTGAGGAAGTCTGGGATGGTATGAACCTGAAAGAAAAAATACACAATACTGTCAAGTTTAGCAGATGGGGACAGATTTTTGAAACCACCCAAAGAAAGATGGAGGGAACAGTATGAGCGAGAGCGAGCTAGAAATATTAAAACAGCCAGTAAGAGTGCCTGTAAGTATGTAAAAAGAAGAGGAGTGCCTGAAGTGATTGTGGGTGCCATAAGACGGTGAGGCTGGGTATTGATAATGGGTGGCACGGTGGCACAGTGGTTAGCACTGATGCCTCACAGCACCAGGGACCCAGGTTCAATTCCCGCCTCAGGCGACTGACTGTGTGGAGTTTGCATGTTCTCCCCGTGTCTGCGTGGGTTTCCTCCAGGTGCTCCGGTTTCCTCCCACAGTCCAAAAATGTGCAGGTTAGGTGAATTGGCCATGCTAAATTGCCCGTAGTGTTAGGTGAAGGGGTAAATGTAGGGGAATGGGTCTGGGTGGGTGGTGGGTCGGTGTGGACTTGTTGTAGGGCCTGTTTCCACACTGTAATCTAACCCTGATTTGCATTGGTGGAAGTGAAGATCGGGTGTTTTGTGTCTTCATTGTAGACAGATGTAGAAAAATGACTGAAGATAATTGAAAGGGGAGACGAACAGGAAAGGAACTTAAAACCATCACCATCATCAGAGAAAAGGTGCTAGGAAATCTGTTATAAGTAAATATTGACATATCTTCTGCTCCTTACAGCTTGCATCTTAGAGTCTTAACAGAAGTGGTTAAAGAGAAAGTAGATGCTTAAATTGTACAACAATCCCAGCGGATTGCTTTTGTAACATCTCTTCTCAAGAAAGGCAGGAGACAGACTACAGGCCAGTTAGGTGGGAATCTGTCTTTGCGAAAATGGTCACATCCATTATTAAGGAGGTGGTAGTTGGACATTTAGAAAATTATAATGGAATCAGGTAGAGTCTACCTGGTTTTGTGAAAGGGAAATCATGTTTGACTAATTTATTCAAGCTCCTTGAGAATTAACATTTGTGATGGATGAAGGGGAAGTTGTAGATGGGGTGGACCTAAATTTCCAACACCTCCATGTAGGGGATAACCTATTAGCAGGGATTGAGGGTTGGGTAACTGACAGGAAATAGAGAGTAGACCATTCTCAGTTTGGCAAACAGGAATCAATAGAGAGCTGCGAGGATCAATTCCTTAGATGAAGGGACCAAATTCATGGTAACTAAACATGCAGATGACACAAAGATAATGAGATTACTGTAGTGCCAGAAGGGCATAGAGATTCTCACAGGGATTTAGGTTCAGTGAATGGGGATATTTTGCTGATGGAGTGGAATCTGGGAAAATGTGGGCGTGTTGATGTTGATAGGATGAATATAAAAGCAGCATTGCATTAAATGGGAAGAGATCGCAGATTGTATACAGTTCTGGTCACTACTCTAACAGAAGGATGTGGATACTTTGGAGAGGGTACAGAAAAGGCTTACATGGATATTGTTTGGTCGGGGGGGATTTTAACGATGAAGAAAGGTTAGATAGACTGGGTTTGGTTTCACCGGAATGCAGGAGGTTGAGGGGTGACCTAATGGAAGGTGATAAGATTGTGAATGGCACAGATGGAGTGGAACCTATGAAGCTTTTTCCCAGGGTGGAGGGATCCTTTACTAGGGGACACAGGTTAAAGGTGAGGTGGGATGGTGATGTTTAAAAGAGATGAGCGAGGCAGGTTTTTCACACAAAGGATGGTGAGTCCTGGAACGTGCTGCCAGAGGTGGTGGTGGAAGCAGACACAATAGCAGCATTCAAGAAACACCTGGATGGGCACAGGAATAGGAAAGGAATGGAGGGATACGGATCCTGTAAGTGAAGACAGTTTTTGTATGGAAAGACAAAATGTGTTGGGGCAGGCTTGGAAGGCCGAAGGGCCTGTTCCCATGCTGTATTGGTCTTTGTTGGAGTCTTTACACATGAATCATAAGATGTTAGTTTGCAGATGCAGCAAGTCGTTCAGATGGCCAATGGAATCTTGCTCTGCACAGAGGACAGCAATATTTTAAAAAAAAAGGTATTTTGCGACTGTTACACACAATGTTGGCGAGGCCATACCTGGAGGACTCTGTACAGTATGGGCTCCTTATTTAAACAAGGATATTAGAAGGAGGTCAGAGAAAGTTTATTTAACAAATTCGTGGAATGAAAGAATTATTTTATGAGCACAGATTGAGTATGTTGAGCTCATGCCCATTTGAGTTTAGAAGAATGGAAGATGGTTTTATTGAACAATATGAAATCCTGAGGGCACTTGATGAGGTGGACACTATGTGGGAGGGAGTCCAGAACCAGGGGATGTATTTTAGCACGTTGGAATTTAAAAATTGAGGAGGCGATGTGGAGAATTTTTCACCTCAAAGGGTCATGAGTTATAGAGATGTTCAGCACGGAAACAGACCCTTCAGTCCAACTTGTCCATGCTAACCAGCTATCCCAACCTAATCTAGTCCCGATTTGGAGATGCTGGTGTTGCACTGGGGTGGACAAAGTTAAAAATCTCACAACACCAGGTTATAGTCCAACAGGTTTATTTGGAAGCACTAGCTTTCGGAGCACCACTCCTTCATCAGGTGATTGTGGAGGGCTCAATTGTAATGCACAGAATTTACAGCAAAAGTTTACAGTGTGATGTAACTGAAATTATACATTGAAAAATACCTTGATTGTTTGTTGAGTATCTCATCTGTTCAAATACCATGATAGTTTCACTTCCTTCATGTGTAAATCACAAAACTTTTATTTTAAAAGTTACATTCTCAGGTTAACTGTAACAATGAGTGTTAGCTAGATAAAATGTTGAAGGTGTTAGCCCCCTGTGTTCTCTGTCTGTGCCATAATGTTTAGACTGATTACTATCAGTGAAACCATCATGGTATTTGAACAGATGAGAGACTCAACAAACAATCAAGGTATTTTTCAATGTATAATTTCAGTTACATCACACTGTAAACTTTTGCTCTAAATTCTGTGCCTTACAATTGTGTCCGCCACAACTACCTGATGAAGGAGCGATGCTCTGAAAGCTAGTGTGCTTCCAAATAAACCTGTTGGACTATAACCTGGTGTTGTGAGATTTTTAATCTAGTCCCATTTGCCAGCACTTAGCCCATACCCCTGTAAACTCTTCCTATTCACATAACTGTCCAGATGCCTTTTAAATGCTGTAATTGTACCAGCCTCCACCACTTCCTCTGGCAACTCATTCCATACACGCACCACCCTCTGCGTGAAAAAGTTGCTCCTTCGGCCCCTTTGAAATCTTTCCCTCTCACCTTTAACCTATACCCTCTAGTTCCATGCCCCTCATGATTTTATAAACCTCTATAAAGTCACCCCACAGCCTCCGACGCTCCAGGGAAAACAGCCCCAGCCTATTCAGCCTCTCCCTATAGCACAAATCCTCCAACCCTGGTAACACCCTTGCAAATCTTTTCTGAACCCTTTCAAGTTTCACAACATCTTTCCGATAGGAAGGAGACCAGAATTGCATGCAATATTCCAACAGTGGCCTAATCAATGTCCTGTACAGCCGCAACATGACCTCCCAACTCCTGTACTCAATACTCTGACCAATAAAGGAAAGCATATCACACGCCTTCTTCACTATCCTATCTACCTGCGACTCTACTTTTAAGGAGCTATGAACCTGCACTCCAAGGTCTCTTTGTTCAGCAACACTCCCTAGGACCTTACCATTAAGTGTATAAGTCCTGCCCTGATTTGCCTTTCCAAAATGCAGCACCTCACATTTATCTAAACTCCATCTGCCACTCCTCAGCCCATTGGCCCATCTGATCTGTGGAGGTTTCCTCCCAGAGAGAGGAGTTGGTTATTGCATATTGTTCAGGACTGAGATAAGCCGATTTTTGACTGTTCAGGGGGTTCAGGGTTACTGGGGGGGGGGTGGGGGGGGGGGGGGTGTGGAGGTGGGAAAGCAGAATTGAGGGATAAATCACATAATTAATTATCTTATCAAATGGCAGAGCAGGCTGGAGGGAGCAGCTCCGTGGTCTACCCCGCTCTTGGAAACGTCCCTTCACCCTTGGGCAATGGGTGTTGATGATAAAGACAGGCGTTGAGATGTCGGTGATGTAGTCCGTCTGCTGTGAGGACACCCAGAAAGGAGGCAGTCCCAGCAGCTTGACCCAGCAATGATGAAGCTTACCGGGCTAGTTAGAGTTGGGTCTAAAATCTGACAGACTCCGAGTTTGCGAGTCACTGTTGCCCATTCCAGCAGCAGACTGTGGGATGTTCCTCAGCATCCTGGGTGTTTTAGCTAGTGCTTCATTCAGAAACAGGTCAGCCACAGCTCAGTGTGGAGTCCCCTCACCTCTCAGCCAGGAGTTGCTGGGATCAGGCCGCCTCAGTAATGCAGGCTAACATGCCCAATGCAGTGCTGGGGTAGTGCCACATTGTCACAGGGACTGCCATTCAGCTTCATGAGTAGCTAAACCAAGGCTTAGTCTGTCCTTGCAAAAAGAAACATGACTAATATTTTACAGGAACTGTCCTGAGAGTGTTTGATGGGTTTACAGGGAGGTTTACTCTGTATCTAACCCTGTGCAGTCACTGTCCTGGGGAGAGTTGGATGAGTACAGTGTAGAGAAAGCTTTACACTGTATCGAACCCCGTGCTGTCCCTGTCCTGGGCAGTGTTTGATGGGGACAGTGTTAGGGAGTTTTACTCTGTATATAACCTTGTGCTGTCCCTGTCCTGATACTGTTTGATGGGGAACAGTGTAGAGAGAGCTTCACTCTGTATCTAACCATATGCTGTCCCTGTCCTGAGAGTGTTTGATGGGAACAGCGTAGAAGGAGCTTTACTCTGTATCTAACCCTTCATGCAACAACATGAAGCTCTCTGGCTCGATTTTCACTCAGGCCTTCTCACTATTCCCCTGTTCCTTTCTGATATTCCACAGGCAAAGACTGGAATCGTTGTGAATTTCATTGGAGTACTGGTTATCACACTGGCTGTGAACACTTGGGGTCAGGTTTTGTTTGACCTGGGGACCTTTCCTGATTGGGCAAATACTACAGCCCTGCCATGAACTGAATGAGGAAATTCACACAGGCCTCAAAATGACACCGAACCATTGGCTGCTGCACAGGATCTCCCCGGAACTTGTTAATTGTATTTTAATTACTGAAATAGAGCCTCCCAGGTGCCTCACTGGACTGTAGATTTTGATGTGATGTGAGTAAATTTGAAGTGTACATTCAGAGCTTTGTCAGGTAGCAACAGGACCCGCTGCTTGACAGTGTGTCGCTGTGATATTCAAGTTAATTCTCCAAGCTCCCCCCTCTGATCCAGAATCTGCTGCAGGAAAAGCAGAGTATCTTCTGACAGATGAAGATCTGGAATTGAAATCAGAAATCATCTCCAGCCCTGAGGACACCCAGCTGCCTGTGCTGCGATAATCCAGCTTTACATTCCTTTTTATATCCAGCCTGTTTCTTTGAGTCTGGCTTGGGATTTGGGCACGTGTCTGTGTGACTGTGAATGCTAATTCATTGATTAAGACTGCCAAGGTGGGATTTGAACCCCTGTCCCCAAGGCTTTACCTGGATTAATAATCCAGGACATTCCCAATGTGGCACTGTCTCTGCCTTCCTTCTGTTGTTCTGCAGGTAGCTGTGTTGACCTGTGGAGTTTGCGCCTGTACCTGGGTGTTAGTGGCCAGTGCCTGTGTGCCCAGCTGTATCCATACCTGTGCGCCTATACCTGTACATCTGTATCTGTGTGCCCGGGTGTCTCTATACCTGCGTCTGTACCTTTTTGCCTGGGTGTGTTTGTGTCAGTGTGTTGGGAATGCCTGCACCTGCGTGCCCAGGTATGCCTCAATGTCCTGTGTGCCTGTACCTATCTCTTTACATGCGTGGAGAAAGTGAGGTCTGCAGATGCTGGAGATCAGAGCCGGAAATGTGTTGCTGGAAAAGCGCAGCAGGTCAGGCAGCATCCAGGGAACAGGAGAATCGACGTTTCGGGCATAAGAAGGGCTTATGCCTGAAACGTCGATTCTCCTGTTCCCTGGATGCTGCCTGACCTGCTGCGCTTTTCCAGCAACACATTTCTGGCTCTTTACATGCGTGCCTAGGTGTGTGTTTTTCTGTGAGAGACTCTGTGTGTCCCTGAATGAGTGTGTGTGTTTCAGGGTGGGAGAGGGTGTGTTTGGCGTGTGTTAGTATCTGTGTGGGAATGTGGCTGGAAGCAAGTACAGGTTGAGAGTTGGTTTGTGTGTGAGAGTGTACACATGTGAGTGTGTCTGTGTGAGTGCGTGTGTGGCGACATTGTGAGTGTTTGTGTTTTTGCAAGGCAGTTGTATGTGAGTGTGTGAGTGATTGTGAGAGTGTGTGCGCACGTTGGATTCTGATGATAGCAGTGTGAATGCAGAAAGCTGACTGACTCCCGGCCCATCATACGTTCCCTCTACACACATCGCAATGTCAGCATTTTGGAGGCACAGGTTTGCTGCAAAATATTTATTATTTGCAGGGGATTGCACTTTTGTAGAAATGTGAAAAATAAAGTTTTGAGTGTTATGATTTTCTTGTGATATAATCTGAGCCAACATGTCAACCCTTCCTCCCACCCAAAATACAGCTCCAGGCTGAAGGTAGACTCCACTTAATGGTCATTGGAGACTGTAGGCCACTCAGCCCCATATATCTGTGCTAGCCCTTTGAAAGAGCTCTCCAGTCAGTCGCACACCAACTTCTCAGTGCTATTTCCCAGGACCCCCTGTAGAAATGTCTTTCTCAAACTCCTTGTTTGATGCTGCTATTGGATTGTGTGACACTCTCTTCAGTCTGATAATTACAGCCACAGATTTCACGAGTAAATTTGGAAACACATCGATACAAGAGGACTTGGATTTTTGCAAAGCGATATCAACAGTAAGTGATGTGAGGTCAGTGTTTAATTTTAAACTTTCAATCAATCAATCTTTGTTATTGAGAGATTGGGAAGAGGTGAGTTTTTAAAAATCCATTCACATAACATAGGTGTCACTGGCTGGGCCCAGTATTTATTGCCCGGCCCTAGTTACCCCTTGAGAAGGTGGGGGTGAGCTGCCTTCTTGAACCGCTGCAGTCCCTGTGCTGTGGGTTGACCCACAATGTCCCTTAGAGTGGGAATTCCAGGATTTTGACCCAGCGACAGTGAACAAATGGGGACATATTTCCAAGTCAGGATATTGAGTAATTTGGAGGGGAACATGCAGGGGGTGGTGTTCCCATGTATCTGCTGCCCCTTGTCCTTCTAGATGGAAGTGGATGTGGGTTTGGAAGGTGCTGTCTGAGGATCTTTGGTGAATTTCTGGAGTGTATCTTGTAGACAGTACACACTGCTGCTACTGAGCATCGGTGGGGGAGGGAGTGGGTGTTTGTGGATGTGATGCCAATCAAATGGGCTACTTTGTCCTGAATGGTGTAAAGCTTCTTGAGTGTTGTTGTAGCTGCCCCCATCCAGGGCAAGTGGGGAGTATTCCATCACACTCCTGACTTGTGCCTTGTAGATGGTGGACAGACTTTGGGGAGTTAGGAGGGGAGTTACTCACTGCAGTATTCCTCACCTCTGACCTGCACTTGCAGCCCTGTATCTGGTGAATGGTAACCCCCAGGATGTTGATAGCAAGGGATTCATAGATGCTAATGTCATTAAATGTCAAGGGACGGTGGTTTGAGTGTCTCTTATTGGTGATGGACATTGCCTGGTATTTGTGTGGCGTGAATATTACTTGCCACTTGTCAGACCAAGGCTGGATATTGTCCAGATCTTGTTGCATGTGAACATGGACTGTTTCAGTATGTGAGGAGTCATAAACAGTGCTGAACATTGTACAATCATTTGGGAATGCCTATCCTGAAACTCAGTGGTGACATGAATGGATAATGTATTGTCCTTATGTTCTGTAACACCAGGAACATATCTGTTTATCTGACAGTAACTTTAGCCTTTTCCAGAGATTTGAAAGCGACAACAGGTTTAATTCTGAGTGGGCAAAACCCTGGCAGATGGAGTATAGAATCCCTATAGTGTGGAAACAAGCCATTCGGCCCATCAAGTTCACACGGCCATCTGAAGAGTATCCCATCCAGACCCACACCCCTTCTTTATCCCTGTAACCCTGCATTTCCCATGGCTAATCCATCTATCCTGAACGTCCCTGGACATTATGGACAATTTAGCATGGCCAATCCACCCTAACCTGCACATCCTTGGACTGTGGGAGGAAACTGGAGCACCCAGAGGAAGTCTACGCAGACACTGGGAGAACGTGCATATGCCACACAGACAGTCGCCTAAGGATGGAATCCAATCCAGGTCTCTGGTGCTGTGAGGTAGCAGTGTTAACCACTGAGCCACTGTGCTGCGCTCTTGGTGTTTGTTGTGGTGGGATTTGGGCTGAAGACATTGGAAGGTTTGTTCCAGTTGAGGACGGGGTTATTGGTGAGACGATATCTGTAGTAATGTTTCCAAGTTTGGGCTCCTTCAGTCAGAGAGGATGTACTCCCTTCAGAAACTGTTTAGAGAAATTTATTTGACTGATTGCTGGGATCAGGGTGGAGACTTATGAGGACCAGTTGGATGAGTTGGGCATATATCCATTGGTGTTTTGAAGAATTGGAGATGGTCTTATTGAAAGGTAGTTGAGGAGGGAAATCAGAGTTAACGTTTTGGGTCCAGTGATCCTTCTTCAAAACTTCACAGATGCTGTCAGACCTTCTGAGCTTTTCCAGCCATTTCTGTTTCGTATTTGTTTCTGATTTGCAGCATCCTTAGTTTTTTTTCGGGTTTTTGTTAAGACATGAGGAAACAATTTTCTCTGAGGGGAGTGAATCTGTGGCGTTCTTTACCACAGAGGCTGTCAAGGCTGGATTATTAAGTACATTCAACACTGAGAGAGAGATATTTAATCAGGAAGGGAATCAAGGGGAATGGGGAAAAGGCAGAAAAACGGAGTTGAGGATTTTCAGATCAGCCATGATTTCACTGAATGGTGAAACAGACTTGATGGGCTGAATGGCCTCCTTGTGCTCCTATATCCTTATGATCTGATGATCCCAAGAGGACCTGATACCAGCAGGATGCTTCCCCTTCAAGGGAGGCTAGAAACTGGAGGCACAGTTCCAAGATAATTGGTCGTCTTTAATATGGAGAGGAAGAGAATGTACCTCCCTTGGTGGGTCTGAGGATTACAGTCTCTTGAAGAGTGGTGGAGGCTGGATCATTAAAATTATTCAAAGCTGCGTTGGATGGCATATTTGCTAACAGGGAGTTGAGGTATGGGGGGTGGGGGCGGTAGAATTAGGCAGGCAGGAATTAGGAGTTGAGCACACAATCAGACCAGCTCACATCTTACTGAACAGCAGAACAGGAACAAAGAGCTGGGTAGCTTCCTCCTGGAACAAATCCTGTTTTTGTAACATAAGGCGGTGAAAACACTTGGCATAGAACATTCCATTAGAATTAAAGGATTAGACAAGGATAACATCTCATGGCACATTGTAATTATACTCATCGTCTTTAACCTGCTGATTATATTTTGGGAAATAAGCAGTGTTTACACTGCATTCCGACATGGTTTGGATATTTTGCAGTTTCACCATGTGTTTAAGGTTGATCTCGTTAACTAGCCCGACAGGTACAAAATACTTGCTGCTGAAAGCCATCATTCACCAATCCGAATCCACCCTATCCCTCAAACACACTTCACAATCTCTACTTTGGAGGGTTAGTACTGAGGGAGCGCCATACTGTCAGGCGGGGTCAGTGCTGAAGGAGTGCTGCACTGTCACAGGGTCAGTACTGAGGGAGCACCGCACTGTCGGAGAGTCAGTACTGAGGGAGCGCCACACTGTCGGAGGGTCAGTGCTGAGGGAGTGCTGCACTGTCACAGGGTCAGTGCTGAGGGAGTGCTGCACTGTCGGAGGGTCAGTGCTGAGGGAACGCAGCACAGGCGGAAGATCAGTGCTGAGGGAGCGCCGCACTGTCGTAGGGTCAGTGCTGAGGGAGCGCCGCACTGTCGGAGGGTCAGTGCTGAGGGAGCGCCGCACTGTTGAAGGATCAGGGAAAGCCTGAGACTACAGGAGCAGAAAGGCTGGACGGTCAGGTGACAACAGTGACAAATGGAATTGGACCCTGAAAAGTGAGAGGTGATGCATTTTGGGAGATGAACAAGGTCAAGGAATAGACTGAGTGATCGGAGCTGAGGAAGTGGAGGATCAGAAGGTCATTTACGTGTCCATCGACCCTTGAAGGCAACAGGACTGAGAAATAAAGTGGTGAAGGAAGAAACATTTTAAAATGTCCCCGTAGCAATGGGATCAATAACCGGTGAGGGGGGTGGGTGAGGCAACAAATTTAAACTGAGGAACAGGAGGTTCTGAGAGAATTTAAAAGAGCATTGTGTCACTGAGGGTGGGGGGGGGGGGGGGGTACCTGGAACTCTCTGTCTGAAAGGGTGGGAGAGGCAGGAAGCATTGTAACATTTAAGAACTATTTCAATAGTCACTTGAAGTGCCACAGCACACAGGGCTATGGACCAAGTGCAGACAAATAGGACTGGAGTAGATAGGTACCTGATGGGCTGAAAGGCCCCTTTCTGTAATGTAAAACTGCATGAGAGGCACAGCACAGAGTTAGATACAGAGTAAAGCTCCCTCTACACTGTCCTCCATCAAACACTCTCAGGACATGGACAGAACAGGGTTACATACAGAGTAAAGCTCCCTCTACACTGTCCCCATCAAACACTCCCAGGACAGGGACAGCACGGGGTTAGATACAGGGTAAAGCTTCCTCTACACTGTCCTCCATCAAACACTCCCAGGACAGGGACAACACAGTGGTTGATACAGAGTAAAGCTCCCTCTACACTGTCCCCATCAAACACTCCCAGGACAGGGACAACACAGTGTTTGATACAGAATAAAGGTCCCTCTACACTGTCCCCATCAAACACACCCAGGACAGGGACAGCACGGGGTTAGATACAGAGTAAAGCTCCCTCTACACTGTCCCCATCAAACACTCCCAGGACAGGGACAGCAGGGGGTTAGATACAGAGTAAAGCTCCCTCTACACTGTCCCCATCAACCACTCCCAGGACAGGGACAGCACGGGGTTAGATACAGAGTAAAGCTCCCTCTACACTGTCCCCATCAACCACTCCCAGGACAGGGACAGCACGGGGTTAGATACAGAGTAAAGCTCCCTCTACACTGTCCCCATCAAACACTCCCAGGACAGGGACAGCACGGGGTTAGATTCAGAGTAAAGCTCCCTCTACACTGTCCCCATCAAACACTCCCAGCACAGAGACAACATGGGGTTAGATTCAGAGTAAAGCTCCCTCTACACTGTCCCCAGCAAAGACTCCCAGGAAAGTACATCACGGGGTTAGATACAGAGTAAAGCTTACTTTACATTATCCCTGCTGGAAAATGCTTTGAATGTTACGAGCAGAGTGAGTGCGGGAGGGGATCGGGACAGAGTTTGAGACCCTGTAGTATGGACTGCAGTTGAACCCTGTCTGCAGAAACGAAACATGTTGGGGATGAATTGCTGGAGCACGTCATGCAATGGGACAGAGTGTCCTGAAATTGATACCTTCCAGCTTGCATTCACAAACAGACAAGGAAAGAGTTGGCAGGATCTTTGTGAGGGGTCATTAACCAGGGATCAGCAAATTCTAGGTAATTCTTCACATGCTGACTCGTTCAGAGCTGGGAGCCCCAGCAGGATATCATTACTGAGGGGAAGGAGCAGAAAATGACATCTCATTGCGACAACCCAAGACAGTGATTGTTATTTAATTATACACATCCACAGGGAAACCTCATTTGAATTTCATAATTTGTAGCATTTTAAAATATATTCCAAAATTGTCTGCATGATGGTAGGTGATTATCACAATGAAGGATATTAGAACAAAATAGAACAGTTTTCATATCAAACATTTCTAGGACAGGGACAGCACGGGGTTAGATACAGAGTAAAGCTCCCTCTACACTGTCCTCCATCAAACACTCCCAGGACAGGGACAGTATGGGGTTAGATACAGAGTAAAGATCCCTCTACACTGTCCCCGATCAAATACTCCCTGCACAGGGACAACACAGGCATTAAATACAGAGTAAAGCTTCCTCTACACTGTCCCCATCAAACACTCCCAGGACAGGGAAGCATAGGGTTAAATACAGAGTAAAGCTCCCTCTACATTGTCCCCCATCAAACACTTCCAGGGCAGGGACAGCATGAGGTTAGCTACAGAGTAAAGCTCCCTCTACACTATCCCCCATCAATCACTCCCCAGGACAGGGACAGCACAGGGTTAAGTGCAGAGTTTAGCTTGCTCTACACTTTTAAATGAAAGTTAAGCTTTCTGCACTCATTTAAACTGGATGTAAAGCCTTCTCTACACTGTCCCAGTCAATCATCCCCAGGACAGGGATAGCATGTGGTTAGATACAGGGTAAATGTCCCTCTACTGAGAATAAAACTATCTTTACTCTTCTACAGAAGGCAAGCTCCCTCTACACCGTCCCCATCAAACTCTCCCAGGACAGGATGGTGACTGTGTTGGTGGCATCCTATGGGGAGTGGTATTCCTGTGTTCCAGGGGCTGGGGGCATGAGGTTTGGAAAGTGAGCTTGGTGAATGCCTGCTGTGTATCTTGTTGATGGTGCACGCTGCTGCTACTGAGCGTCAGTGGTGGAGGGACTATGGTTCAAGTTGGCGGAGGCAATGGCTTATTGGTGTTATCACTGGGCTCGTCATCCAGAGAATCAGATCATGCTCCAGGGAGTGAGACCTGTACACCCAACACCGCCCCCCTCCTCCCAAAAACAGAAAATGGTGAAATTAGACCTCCTTAAAATGTCTACAATTAGAAGTCTGATAATGGCCATGAAACCAGTGTTGTCTGTTTCACTCATGTCTTTTTGTGCTGACCTGACTGGGTCCAGTGTATCTCTGACTCCACACTCAGAGCAATGTGCTTTTCTCTGAATGGCCTCTCAATGGCTCAGCAAGTCTCTCCGTTTTGTCATCCACTAGACAGGAAGGAATGAAACTTCAGCAAATCTGGTGATGAACTGGAGACCAGAATCAACAATGGCAAACTCAGTCTAGTAGGCGCTACAAAGTCTTCAGTAAGGGTGCAGCATGTACCCTGGGTGGGGGATCTCAATGCCCACCACTGAAAGTGGCTTGGCAGCAGCATTTACTGATGGAGCTGGTCAGGTCCCAAAGGACATTGCTGCTAGACTGGGTCTGTGGCAGGTTGTGAGGGGCCAAACAAGATGAAAAAGCAGACTTGACCTCATCCTTCCCAATCTGCCAGCTGCTGATACATCTGTCAGAACAGTATCAGCAAGAGTGAGCACCGCATAAAGTGCTGCCTTCACATTGAGAATACCCCCCATCATGTTGTGTGACACTATCACTGTGCTAAATGGGCCAGACTTCAAACAGATCTAGCAACTCAAGACTGGGCATCCCTAAGGCGCTGTGGGCCATCAACAACAGCAGCATTATACTCCAGAACAATCTGCAATCTCACAGCCTGGCATATCCCCCACTCAACCATTACCTAATAATGAAGGGTCAACCAAGTGGAGTTACTAAACAGGACTACTTACATGTCAGACAGTATAAGCAGCAAGTAACAGACAGAGCAAAGCAATCCCACAACCAGTGGATCAGATCTGCAGTCCTGCCACATCCAGTTGTGAATGTGATGGAGAATTAAACAACTCACTGGAGAAGGAGGCTCCATAAACATCCCCATCCTCAATGATGGATAACCCTTATCTTCAGTGCAAAACATAAGGTTAAAGAATTCACAGCAATCACTCAGCTCCTGACCTCATTACAGCCTTGGTTCAAACACGGACAAAAGAGCTGAATTCCAAAGGGTGAGGGGAGAGGGACAGCCCTTGACATTAAGGCTGCATTCGACCGAGTGTGGCATCACAGAGCCCTGGCAAAATTGGAATCAATGGGTATCGGGGCAAACTCTCTCCGCTGGTTGGAGTCATACCTGGCACACAGGAAGATGGTTGTGGTTGTTGGCGGTCAGTCATCTCAACTCCAGGACATCTCTGCAAGAGTCCCTCAGGGTAGTGTCCTAGGCCCAACCATTTTCAGCTGCTTCATCAGACACTGTCCCTCCATCATAAGGTTAGAAGTGGGGATGCAGTCAAAAGCAGTCCATGTTCAAAATCTGGACAATATCCAGGCTTGGGCTGATAAGTGGCAAGTAACATTCACGCCACACAAATGTCAGGCTATGACCATCACCAATAAGAGACAATCTAACCACCGCCCTTTGATGGTATTACAATCACTGAATCCCCCACTATCAACATCCTGGGGGTTACCATTAACCAGAAACTCAATTCAGCTCGCCATAATAAATGCAGTGATTACAAGTGCAGTTTAGAGGCTCGGAACCCTGCAGTAAGTAACTTACCTCCTGACTCCCCAAAGCCTGTCCCACCATCTACAAGGCACATGTCAGGAGTGTGATGGAATACTCCCCACTTGTCCTGGATAGGTGCAGCTCCAACAACACTCAAAAAGCTTGACGCCATCCAGGACAAAGCAGCCCCCGCTTGATTGACACCACATTCACAGACACCCACAAACACCCACTCCCTCCACCACCGACACTCAGCAGCAGCAGTGTGTACTGTCTACAAGATGCACTGCAGGAATTCACCAAAGATCCTCAGACAGCACCTTCCAAACTCACGACCACTTCCATCTAGAAGGACAGGGGCAGCAGATACATGGGAACACCACTGCCTGCACATTTCCCTCTAAACTACTCAGCATCCTGACTTGGAAATATAACACAGTTCCTGAGGCCTGAGAATAGCCACTCTCCCCTCCCCTCTGGAATGCAGCTCTTTTGTCCATATTTGACCCACGGCTGTAATGAGGTCAGGAGCTGAGTGGCTCTGATGGAACCCAAACAGGCGTCATTGAGCAGGTTATTGCTGAGCAGGTGCTGCTTGATAACCCTGGGCCCCAGCTATGCCTGTCTCTTTGTTGGCTACCGAGAACAGTTGATCTTCCGTAATTACACCGGCACCACTCCCCACCTCTTCCTCCGCTACATTGCTGACTGCATTGGCGCCACCTCGTGCTCCCACGAGGAGGTTGAGCAATTCATCAACTTCACCAACACATTCCACCCTGACCTTAAGTTTACCTGGACCATCTCTGACACATCCCTCCCCTTCCTGGACCTCTCCATCTCCATTAGTGACGACCGACTTGACACTGACATTTTTTACAAACCCACTGACTCCCACAGCTACCTGGATTACACCTCTTCCCACCCTACCTCTTGCAAAAATGCCATCCCGTATTCCCAATTCCTCCACCTCCGCCATATCTGCTCCAAGGAGGACCAGTTCCACCATAGAACACACCAGCTGGCCTCCTCCTTTAGAGACCACAATTTCCCTTCCCACATGGTTAAAGATGCCCTCCAACGAATCTCGTCCACATCCCGCACCTCCGCCCTCAGACCTCACCCCTCCAACCGTAACAAGGACAGAACGTCCCTGGTGCTCACCTTCCACCCTACAAACCTCCGCATAAACCAAATCATCCGCCAACATTTCCGCCACCTCCAAACAGACCCCACCACCAGGGATATATTTCCCTCCCCACCCCTTTCCGCCTTCCGCAAAGACCGTTCCCTCCGTGACTACCTGGTCAGGTCCACACCACCCTACGACCCACCCTCCCATCCTGGCACTTTCCCCTGCCACCGCAGGAACTGTAAAACCTGTGCCCACACCTCCTCCCTCACCTCTATCCAAGGCCCTAAAGGAGCCTTCCACATCCATCAAAGTTTTACCTGCACATCCACTAATATCATTTATTGTATCCGTTGCTCCCGATGCAGTCCCCTCTACATTGGGGAGACTGGGCACCTCCTAGCAGAGCGCTTTAGGGAACATCTCCAATCAACCAAACCGCCCCGTGGCCCAACATTTCAACTCCCCCTCCCACTCTGCCAAGGACATGGAGGTCCTGGGCCTCCTTCACCGCCGTTCCCTCACCACCAGACGCCTGGAGGAAGAACGCCTCATCTTCCGCCTCGGAACACTTCAACCCCAGGGCATCAATGTGGACTTCAACAGCTTCCTCATTTCCCCTTCCCCCACCTCATCCTAGTTTCAAACATCCAGCTCCACACTGTCCCCTTGACTTGCCCGGACTTGTCCGACCTGCCTAGCTCCTTTTCCACCTATCCACTCCACCCTCTCCTCCCTGACCTATCACCTTCATCTCTCCCCCACTCACCCATTGTACTCTATGCTACTTTCTCCCCACCCCCACCCTCCTCTAGCTTATCTCTCCACGCTTCAGGCTCTCTGCTTTTATTCCTGATGAAGGGCTTTTGCCCGAAACGTTGAGTTCGCTGCTCGTTGGATGCTGCCTGAATTGCTGTGCTCTTCCAGCACCACTGATCCAGAATCTGGTTTCCAGCATCTGCAGTCATTGTTTTTACCGTTACTGACACAGTCCATCACTTTACTGATGACCGAGAGTAGACTAATGGGATGGTATTTGGCTGGGTTCGATTTGTCCTGCCTCCTGTGCCCAGGACATACTTGGGCAATTTGTCATGTTCTTGAGTAGATGTCGGTGTTGTAACTGTACTGGAACAGCTTGATTAGGGGATGGACAAGTTCTGGAGCACAAATCTTCAGTACTATTGCTGGGAAGTTGTCAGGTCCCAGAGCCTTTGCAGTATCCAGTCCTTTCCAATCATTTCTCGATATCACGTGGAGTGAATCAAATTCACTGAAGACTGGTATCTGAGCTGCTGAGGACCATTGGAGGAGGCTGAGATGGATCATTGTGAAGCAAGACATGTGATTTACTTATACCTTTAAGGCTGTGTTTGCTTTTGCCAACACCATTTGAATCAGTAAATGTGCATGCGAATGGTTTCCGGGAGTAGGGGTTGGGGATCAAAACCCGGGAGGGGGGTGGAATTGGTACCTGGAAGATGGGTGGAGAGATTGAAACTGAGGGGGGAGATATGAACTTGCAGCGTGGGTTGGTACCTGGGACTTCGATGTTGTGGCTATTACGGAGACATGGCTAGAACAGGGACAGGATTGGCTGTTGCAGGTTCCAGGATTTAAATGTTTTAGTAGGGTCAGAGGTGGGGGTAAAAGAGGGGGAGGTGTGGCATTGCTTGTCAAAGATAGTATTACAGTGGTGGAAAGGACGATGGATGAGGACTTGCCATCTGAGGTAGTTTGGGCTGAGGTTAGGAATAGGAAAGGTGAGGTCACCCTGTTAGGAGTCTTTTACAGGCCTCCTAATAGTCCTAGAATCATTGAAGAAAGGATAGGGAAGGTGATTCAGGAGATGAGTGACAGTAATAGGGTGGTTGTTATGGGGGACTTTAACTTTCCTGATATTGATTGGGAAAGCTATAGCTCAAGTTCGTTAGATGGGTCAGTGTTTGTTCAATGTGTGCAGGAGAGTTTCCTGACACAATATGTAGACAGGCCAACAAGAGGTGAGGCCATACTGGATTTGGTTCTGGGTAACGAACCAGGCCAGGTGTTAGAATTAGAGGTAGGTGAGCACTTTGGGGATAGTGACCATAATTCGGTGATTTTTACTCTCGTGATGGAGAGGGATAAGTGTGTACTACATGGCAAGAGTTATAGCTGGGGTCAGGGAAATTATGATGCGGTGAGGCATGACTTAGGATGTGTGGCTTGGAAAAGTAGACTCCAAGGCAAGAGTGTAAATGATATGTGGAGCTTGTTCAAGGAGCAACTATTGAGTGTCCTTGATAATTATGTACCTGTCAGGCAGGGAGGAAAGGGTCGTGCGAGGGAGCCGTGGTTTAATAAGGAATTGGAATCCCTTGTTAAATGGAAGAGGGCGGCCTATCTCAAGATGAGACGTGAAGGTTCAATTGGGGCGATTGAGAGTTATAGGGTAGCCAGGAAGGACCTGAAGAGAGAGCTAAGAGCAGCAAGGAGGGGACATGAAAGGTCCTTAGTCGGTAGGATTAGGGAAAACTCTAAGGCTTTCTATAGGTATGTTAGGAATAAAAGAATGACTAGGGTAGGAATAGGTCCAGTCAAGGATAGTAGTGGGAAGTTGCGTGTGGAGGCGGAAGAGATTGGGGAGACACTGAATGAATACTTTTCTTCAGTATTTACTCAGGAACAGGGCATTGTCGTCGATGTGAATACTGAGTCACAAATAAGTAGAATGGATGGCTTTGAGGTATGTAGAGAAGAGGTGTTGGAAATCCTGGAAAAGGTGAAAATAGATAAGTCCCCTGGGCCTGATGGCATTTATCCTAGGATTCTCTGGGAAGCAAGAGAGGAGATTGCAGAGCCATTGGCCTTGATTTTTATGTCCTCTTTGTCTACAGGAGTAGTGCCAGAAGACTGGAGGATAGCAAATGTGGTTCCCTTGTTCAAAAAGGGGAGTAGGGATAACCCTAGTAACTATAGGCCGGTGAGTCTCACTTCTGTTGTGGGCAAAGTCTTAGAGAGAATTGTAAGGGATAGGATTTATGCACATCTGGATAGGAATAATGTGATCAAGGATAGTCAGCATGGTTTTGTGAAGGGCAGGTCGTGCCTCACAAACCTTATTGAATTCTTTGAAAAGGTGACGAAGGAGGTTGATGAGGGGAAAGCGGTAGATGTGGTATATATGGATTTTAGTAAGGCGTTTGATAAGGTTCCCCATGGTAGGCTACTGCAGAAAATACGGAGATATGGCATTGAGGGTGAGTTGGAGGTTTGGATTAGGAATTGGCTGGATGGAAGAAGACAGAGGGTAGTAGTTGATGGCAAAGTTTCTTCATGGAGTGCCGTCACTAGCGGTGTTCCGCAAGGATCTGTTTTGGGACCATTGCTGTTTGTCATTTTTATAAATGACCTGGAAGAGGGGTTAGAAGGTTGGGTGAGCAAGTTTGCGGATGATACGAAAGTCGGAGGAGTTGTTGACAGTGAGGAAGGATGTGGCAGGTTACAGCAAGATATAGAGAAGCTGCAGAGCTGGGCAGAAAGGTGGCAAATGGAATTCAATGTAGCTAAGTGTGAGGTGATTCACTTTGGGAAGAATAACAAAAAGATGGGGTACTGGGCTAATGGTCGGATACTTGGTAGTGTGGATGAGCAGAGGGATCTTGGTGTCCATGTACACAGATCTCTGAAAGTTGCCACCCAGGTAAATAGTGCGGTGAGGAAGGCATATGGCGTACTGGCTTTTATTGGTAGAGGAATTGAGTTCCGGAGTCCTGAGGTCATGATGCAGTTGTATAAGACTCTGGTGCGGCCGCATCTGGAATATTGTGTGCAGTTTTGGTCGCCATACTATAGGAAGGATGTGGAGGCACTGGAACGGGTGCAGAGGAGGTTTACCAGGATGTTGCCTGGTATGGAAGGAAGATCGTATGAGGAAAGACTGAGACACTTGGGGCTGATTTCATTAGAGAAAAGAAGGTTTAGGGGTGACTTGATTGAGGTGTACAAGATGATTAGGGGGTTAGATAGGGTTGACAGTGTGAACCTTTTCCCGCGTATGGAGTCGGGTATTACAAGGGGGCATAGCTTTAAATTAAGGGGGGGTAGATATAGGACTGAAGTTAGGGGTAGGTTCTTCACTCAGCAAGTCGTGAGTTCATGGAATGCCCTGCCAGTAGCAGTGGTGGACTCTCCCTCTTTATGGGCATTTAAGCGGGCATTGGATAGGTATATGGAGGATAGTGGGTTAGTATAGGTTATGTGGGCTTGGATCGGCGCAACATCGAGGGCCAAAGGGCCTGTACTGCGCTGTATTCTTCTATATAAGGACCTGATAGAGAACTGGAGGAGGTGTGCAGAGTGCCTGGGGTGTGGGAGGAAGCACAACAGGAGGGGTGAGGTCAGGGAGGGATGGGGAGCATGAAAGGAGATTGGTGATGAACATTGCAGTTCCTCAATGAGAGTACACTTTGTGTCGTTTCCAGAGGGAGGACATTGATTGACCAGCTGAGGAGAGCTATGGGATGTGGCAGTCAGCAGGAGGTTACCTTCGCTGTGTTCAAGCTGATGTGATTGGGATCCACAGGCAACATTAGGGATCTTCTCTCCCTTTCCACTGTACATCGGGATACCCTGATCTGTGCTGGGCCAGTGGAACAGGCATGCTGATGGCATTGACTCAGTATTTCCTGTAAGTTATGATTTCTTGAAATTCTTACAGTGTTGGTAAGGAGGACCTTGGGAAGGTTTGAGAGTGCTGAACTTGCACAGCGCCCAGACTGACTGGGAGTTCCTCAGCACCAGGCAGAGGACAGCTCCTTGATCAACATCCATAGGCAATCTCACACTGTAGCCATTCAGTGGAAATACTGACTGGAGTGGAGTGGAGTGGGGTAGAGAGGGATGACTCCCCTCCACCCCCACACTATCACCATGGGCAGTCACCCAGCCACACTCACTTCACAACTCCACCTGATTGCTGCAGGTCACCAAGGGTCCCTCCCAACACACTACCTCGCTGGTACTTCACTGGAGGGAGTTAGTGGAGAAGGGAGAGGGGAGAGAGTGTGGGGGGGCTACCTCCCTGTGACCTGAGGGGAGCAGGTCCCTCTCCAGTCAGACACTCCTTTTCCCCAGACATACTGCCCCAATATACCCCCTCCCACCCACCCCTATCGGTCACTGCACACCCTTCCCATCCATACCTCACAGGAGACACCACACACTCCCCACCCTGTCCCCCATACATCCCTCTCCCTCAGTCTTCCAACCCCTCCCCAACACATTTCCTTCCCTCACTCCCCTACCCTCTCCCCAACACACACCTCTTCATTCCCCAGCTCCCTCCCTCACTCCCCTGCCCCTCCCCCACATACACCCTCTCCCTCACTTCCTACCCCCTCCCCAACACCCACCCCCTCCCTCACTCCCCTACTCCCTCACCAACACACCCCCTCACTCCCCAGCTCCCTCCCTCACTCCCCTGCCCCCTCCCCCACATACACCCTCTCCCTCACTCTCCACCCCCTCCCCAACACCCACCCCATCCCTCACTCCCCTACCCCTTCCCCAACACACACACCCTCACTCCCCAGCTCCCTCCCTCACTCCCCACGCCCTCCCCCACATACACCCTCTCCCTCACTCCCCACCCCCTCCCTCACTCCCATCCCCTCCCCAAAACATCACCTTCACTCACTACCCCACCCACTCCCCTGCACACACCCTCCCTCACACCCCAGCCTCTCCCACATGGGCCTGCCCCTCCCCACCATACCCCTCCCTCACTCCCTTGCACTATCCCCACACCTCCCTCTCTCACTCCCCGGCCCCTCCCCAACACACACCCCCTCACTCCCCAGCCCCCTCCCTCACTCCCCTGCCATTCTCCCACACATCCCCCTCCCTCACTCACCCACCCCCCTCCCCATACATCCCCCTCCTTCACTCCCCAACCCCTCCTCCACACATCCCACACCCTCACTCCCCCCACACACATTCCCACCCTTCATTACCAGTTCTCCCTCTCCCCTCATTATCCCTGCCCCACTCATTACACCCCTCCCCTTATTACACCCTCCTCTCATTTCCCCTCCCCTCCTCTCATTATCTCCTCTCCCTTTCATTACCCCCCACCCCCTCCTCTCATTACCCCTCCCCCTCTACCATCTCCCCACTCCTCATTACCCCCTCTCCCTCCTCTCATTACCCTGTCTCCCCACTCCTTATTACCCCCTCTCCTCTCCTCTCATTACCCCCTCTCCCTCCTCTCATTACTGTGATCCCTCCTGTCATTACCCTGCCTCCCCACTCCTTACTACCCCCTCTCATCTCCTCTCATTACCCCGTCTCCCCCTCATTACCCTCTCTCCCTCCTCTCATTACCCCCTCTACTCCTCCTCTCATTACCCCCTCTCCCTCCTCATTACCCCTCTCCCCGCCTCTCATTACCCCCCTCCCCCTCTCATTAACCCCTCCACCTCCTCTCATTACCCCCTCCCCCGCCATTACCCCTTTCCCTCTCATTAACCCCTCTCCCTCCTCATTACCCTCTCCCCCTCCTCTCATTACCCTCTCTCCCTCCTCATTACCCTCTCCCCCTCCTCTCATTAACCCCTCTACTCCTCCTCTCATCACCCCCTCTCCCTCCTCATTACCCCCTCTCCCCGCCTCTCATTACCCCCTCCCCCTCTCATTAACCCCTCCACCTCCTCTCATTACCCCCTCCCCCGCCATTACCCCTTTCCCTCTCATTAACCCCTCTCCCTCCTCATTACCCTCTCCCCCTCCTCTCATTACCCTCTCTCCCTCCTCATTACCCTCTCCCCCTCCTCTCATTAACCCCTCTCCCTTCTCATTACCCCCCTCCCTCCTCATTACCCCCCTCCCCCTCTCATTAACCCCTCCACCTCCTCTCATTACCCCCTCCCCCGCCATTACCCCTTTCCCTCTCATTAACCCCTCTCCCTCCTCATTACCCTCTCCCCCTCCTCTCATTACCCTCTCTCCCTCCTCATTACCCTCTCCCCCTCCTCTCATTAATCCCTCTCCCTCCTCATTACCCCCTCTCCCTCCTCATTACCCCCTTCCCCCTCTCATTAACCCCCCTCCCTCCTCATTACCCTCTTCCCCCTCTCATTACCCTCTCCCCCTCCTCTCATTAATCCCTCTCCCTCCTCATTACCCCCTCTCCCTCCTCATTACCCCCTTCCCCCTCTCATTAACCCCCCTCCCTCCTCATTACCCTCTTCCCCCTCTCATTACCCTCTCCCCCTCCTCTCATTAACCCCCCTCCCTCCTCATTACCCTCTTCCCCCTCTCATTACCCTCTCCCCCTCCTCTCATTAATCCCTCTCCCTCCTCATTACCCCCTCTCCCTCCTCATTACCCCCTTCCCCCTCTCATTAACCCCCCTCCCTCCTCATTACCCTCTTCCCCCTCCTCATTACCCTCTCCCCCTCCTCTCATTACCCCCTCTAGGTGTGGTTCCATTGCTGTCCACCATGACAAAGGGCGCTGCGGTGCCTCAGGCGCTGATTGGCCAAGAGCTCCAGGAGGGGGCGTGGACTCCCCTTAAAGGGACAGTCCCCCCCCTCCCAGAGCCGGCTCCTGGAGCGGGAACGGGAGCGTGTCCGTCAGTGTCTCCCGGGAGGGAGAGGGAGAGGGAGAGGGAGAGGGGGGGATAGAGGGAGGGGGAGATAGAGGGAGAGGGAGAGGGAGAGGGAGAGGGAGAGAGGGATAGGGAGAGAGGGATAGGGAGAGGGAGAGGGAGAGGGAGAGAGGGATAGGGAGAGAGGGATAGGGAGAGGGAGAGGGAGAGGGAGAGGGAGAGAGGGATAGGGAGAGAGGGATAGGGAGAGAGGGGGATAGAGGGAGGGGGAGAGTGAAGGGAGAGGGGCTGAGCGGCCGGGGTCGGGCTCTCCAGTGCGGGCTCAGGGAGTGAGGGAGGTCCCGGGGGGAGAGGGTCCGGGTCCCGGGGGGGAGAGGGTCCGGTCCCGGGGGGGGAGAGGGTCCGGTCTCGGGGGGAGAGGGTCCGGTCTCGGGGGGAGAGGGTCCGGGTCCCGGGGGGAGAGGGTCCGGTCCCGGGGGGAGAGGGTCCGGTCCCGGGGGGGAGAGGGTCCGGGTCCCGGGGGGAGAGGGTCCAGGTCCTGGGGGGAGATGCCCGCCATCTGTAGCAGAGCCACCTTCCTCTGGGGCAGGAGTACGCTGCTCCTTGTGGGCCCCATCTGCCTCCTGCTGCCTTTAGCTATCGCCGGGCGCAGCTCCGTAAGTTCCTGATCCCACCTGCGACCCACTGGATCCCAGCTCGATCCCCGCGACGGGGGGAGGGGGGGGTTACTGGATCCCAGAGTGTTTCCGGAGCTGCTATTGGACTGGGGCAGGATCAGAGGGATCCCTGTCTGATCCCAGTGGATCTGGACAATAGTCACTTCCCGCAGCAGATCACTGGATCCCGAGATCTCTCTGGAACTCCACCGTTATCTGTCTTTTCCCAGGGATTCCCCCAGAACCTCCGTGATCTCTCCCAGTGATCACTCCCTCTCTCCAGGATCTCCCTCTCCCCGGGATCTCCCTCTTCCCACGATCTCCGGGATCTCCCTCTTCCCAGGATCTCCCTCTCTCTGGGATCTCCCTCTCTCTGTGATCATTCCTCTTCCCAGGATCTCCCTCTTCCTGCGATCTCCGGGATCTCCCTCTCCCCGGGATCTCCCTCTCTCTGGGATCTCCCTCTCTCTGGGATCTCCCTCTCCCCAGGATCTCCCTCTTCCCACGATCTCCGGGATCTCCCTCTCCCCGGGATCTCCCTCTCTCTGGGATCTCCCTCTCTCTGGGATCTCCCTCTCCCCAGGATCTCCCTCTCTCTGGGATCTCCCTCTCTCCGGGATCTCCCTCCTCCCGGGATCTCCCTCTCCCTGGGATCTCCCTCTCTCTGGGATCTCCCTCTTCCCGGGATCTCCCTCTCCCCGGGATCTCCCTCTCCCGGGATCTCCCTCTGTCTGGGATCTCCCACTTCCCGGGATCTCCCTCTCTCTGGGATCTCCCTCTCCCGGGATCTCCCTCTGTCTGGGATCTCCCTCTCTCTGGGATCTCCCTCTCCCGGGATCTCCCTCTGTCTGGGATCTCCCACTTCCCGGGATCTCCCTCTCTCTGGGATCTCCCTCTCCCCGGGATCTCCCTCTCCCCGGGATCTCCCTCTCCCGGGATCTCCCTCTCTCTGGGATCTCCCTCTCCCGGGATCTCCCTCTCTCTGGGATCTCCCACTTCCCGGGATCTCCCTCTCTCTGGGATTTCCCTCTCCTGAGATCTCCCTCTCCTGGGATCTCCCTCTCCCGGGATCTCCCTCTCCCTGGAATCTCCCTCTCCCGGGATCTCCCTCCTGTTTGTGATCCCTTGGTCCCTTCAATCTTTCCGATTCCCGTGAAGTGATTCCCTCTGATTTTGATGGGTCTCCCCCCCCCACCCCACAGTCTGGATTGGGTCGGTGTTTCAGGGAGAGATCACTCTGAGGGACAGATTCCTTCGTGATTCCCATCGATCCAGCCGGTGTGACTTGGATCTTTCACAGAGTGGTCTTTTGGGATCCTGGAGAGCTGACGGGTGATCTCGGGGAATCCTGAGGAGAGTAGGGGTTTGGATCAGTTTCCTGGAGCTCTCCCCAAGGTCCGCTCTGATTGGGAGTGATCACTGGGATTGGTCAACCACTGCCTGATCGTATTCTCCAGCTGGTCGCTCGGGGCTGATGGTCTGGGATCTTGCTGTGCACTTCCCATCTTCTCTCTGACCCTCCACAGATTCTCCTCCATATCCTGCTCTGTCTGTACAGACGCAGTGGCCATTCTGCCCTCTGACCCCACTTGTGACTAGCCCCTGTCAAGGGAGCATTTGCTGCCCTCTCTGTTTGAGGGGTTGGGGGCTGATGCTGCTTTGGGACTGGAGTCACTTGGAGTCAGAGCACCAGCTGGTTGCTCTCTTTCAGAAGGGACATCCATGCCCCCCTACCCCATACCTCCCCACACCCCTCCCCCACTTACCCCCCTGCCTTGCACCCACACCTCCACTCCCACACCCCTTTGCCCAGACCCCTCCCCCACTTCCCCTTCCCCCACTCACACACACCCCTCCCCACTTACACCCTCCCTCACACCCCCACCTCCACACCCCACAGTCCCTCCCCCATACCCCTCCCCCCACACCCCCAGGTTTGAGTTTTCCCAATAGCTGTCATTCTCTGGGATCAGGACCCCATCCTTGGGTTTGAAGATTCCCTCCCAGTGGGTGTGCGCTGTGACTAATGGGATCTACACTGACGACCTCTGACCTGCTCCAGGGGCAGAGGCAGCAAGTGCCTGGACCCTGACAGTGACCTCCAACATTCACACTGACTCTGATTGGCTCCAGCCCAGACTGTCACCCCTGCCTTCCCCTATGCGGCAAGAGGGAATGGGCGGGGGGGCAATAGACCTACCTCGGATTTCTTCTCAATACCTCCTGATCTGATTTGGTGTCAGCCTTTCTTGGATAAACGTGCCATGAAGCTCCATTCCATTGCCGTGAGAGGTGCTATGTAATTGCAAGTTGTTGTTGTTGTTCTCAGTACCGGGGGTGATGTGAATATCCTTTCCCACTCTGACAGGAAGCCTATTGTGGATTTATCGTGATCTTGATGGCTGTATATTGGTGCACTGAAGTCATCCCATTGGCTGTCACGGCCCTCCTTCCCATCTTACTCTTCCCACTATTTGGAATCATGCCGTCGAAACAAGTAAGTGGCAGCATTCCCCCACCCTCACCCCCTCCCCCCCCGGAATGGGCAGCACTGACCATCACCCTCTGACCCCAGTGTGAATGTACAGCACTGACAATGAACCCTGACCCCAGTGTGAATTGACAGCACTGACAATGACATCCCGACCCCTGTGTGAATGGACAGCACTGACCATGACCCCCTGACCCCAATGTGAATGGACAACACTGACTGTGACCCCCTTGAGCCCAGTGTGAATGGACAGCACTGATCATAGCCCCTTGACCCCTGTGTGAATGGACAGCACTGACCATGACCCCCTGACCCCAATGTGAGTGGACTTAACTGAACATGACCCCCTGACCCCAGTTTGGTCAGCACTGACCATGTCCCCCCCCGACCCCTGTGTGAATGGAGGGCACTGACCATGCCACCCCTGACCCTTGTGTGAATGGAGAGTACTGCCCATGACCCCCTGATCCCAGTGTTAATGGACAGCAATGACCATAACCCCTGACCTCAGTGTGAATGGACAGCACTGACCATGACCTCCTGACCCCAATGTGATTGGACAACACTGACTGTGACCCCCTGAGCCCAGTATGAATGGATAGCACTGATCATAGCCCCTTGACCCCAGTGTGAATGGACAGCACTGACCATGGCCCCTTGATCCCAGTGTGAATGGACAGCACTGACAATGACTCCCCGATCCCAGTGTGAATGGACAGCACTGACCATGACCCCTTGACCCCAGTGTGAATGGACAGCACTGACCATGGCCCCTTGACCCCAGTGTGAATGGACAGCACTGACCATGACCCCTTGACCCCAGTGTGAATGGACAGCACTGACAATGACATCCCGACCCCTGTGTGAATAGACAGCACTGACTATGACCCCCGACCCCAGTGTGAATGGACAGCACTGACCATGGCCCCTTGACCCCAGTGTGAATGGACAGCACTGACCTTGGTCCCTTGACCCCAATGTGAAAGGACAGCACTGACAATGACATCCCGACCCCAGTGTGAATGGACAGCACTGACCATGACCCCTTGACCCCAGTGTGAATGGACAGCACTGACCATGACCCCTTGACCTTAGTGTGAATGGACAGCACTGACTATGGCCCCTTGACCCCAGTGTGAATGGACAGCACTGACAATGACTTCCTGACCCCAGTTTGAAGGGACAGCACTGACCATGACCCAGTGTGAATGGAAAGCACTGACCATGACCCCCTACCCCAATGTGAAAGGACAACACTGACCATGGCCCCTTGACCCCAGTGTGAATGGACAGCACTGACCATGACCCCCTGACCCCAGTGTGAATGGACAGCACTGACCATGGCCCCTTGACCCAGTGTGAATATACAGCACTGACCATGACCCCAGTGTGAAAGCCAACACTGACCATGACCCCGGACCCCAGTGTGAATGGATAGCACTGACCATGCTCCCATGACCCCGGACCCCAGTGTAAATGGATAGCACTGACCATGCTCCCATGACCCCAGTGTAACTGGAGAAAACTGACAATGACCCCCTGACCCCAAGTGAATATGTAACACTGACCATGACCCCCTGACCCCAGTGAGAATATACAGCGCTGACCATGACCCCAGTGTGAAAACACAGCACTGACCATGACCCCTGACCCCAGTGTGAATGGACAGCGCTGACCATGACCCCAGTGTGAAAACACAGCACTGACCATGACCCCTGACCCCAGTGTGAATGGACAGCACTGACCATGACCCCTTGACCCCAGTGTGAATGGACAGCACTGACCATGACCCCCTGACCCCATTGAGGATGGACAGCACTGACCATGAACCCCTGACCCCAGTGTGAATGGACAGCACTGACCATGACCCCCTGACATCACTGTAAATAAACAGCACTGACCATGACCTCCTGACCCCAGTGTAAATGGACAGCACTGACTATGACCCTCTGACCTCAGTGTGAATGGACAGCACTGACCATAACCCCCTGACCTCAATGTGAATATATAGGACTGACCATGACCTCTGACCCCAGTGTGAATGGGCAGCACAGACCATGACCCCCTACCCCCTATATGAATGGACAGCACTGACCATGACCCCCTGACCCCAGTGTGAATGGACAGCACTGACCATGACCTCCTTACCCCATTGAGAATGGACAGCACTGACCATGACCCTCTGCCAACACTGACCATGAACCCCCTGACCCAACTGTAAATGGACAGTACTGACTATGACCCTCTGACCTCAATGTGAATGGACAGCACTGACCATAACCCCTTGACAGCAATGTGAATATACAGCACTGACCATGACCCCCTGCCCCCTGTATGAATGGACAGCACTGACCATGACCCTCTGACCCCATTGAGAATGGACAGCACTGACCATAACCACTGACCTCAGTGTAAATAGACAGCACTGTCCATGATCCCTGACACCATTGAGAGTGGACAGCACTGACCATTACCCCCTGACCCCAGCGTGAATGGACAGCACTGACCATGACCCCCTGACCCCAGTGTGAATGGACAGCACTGACCATGACCCCCTGACCCCAGTGTAAATGGACAGCACTGACCATGACCCCCTGCCCCCAGTGTGAATGGACAGCACTGACCATGACATCCTGACCTCAGTGTGAATGGACAGCACTGACCATAACCCCCTGATCTCAATGTGAATATACAGCACTGACCATGACCTCTGACCCTGGTGTGAATGGACAGCACTGACCATGACCCCCTGACCCCAATTCGAATGGACAGCACTGACCATGACCCCCTGACCTCAGTGTGAATATACAGCGCTGACCATGACCCCCGATCCCTGTGTGAATGGACAGCACTGACCATGATTCCTGACCTCAGTGTGAATGGACAGCTCTGTCCATGACCCCCTGACCCCAATGTGAATGGACAGCACTGACCATGACTCCCTGACCTCAGTGTAAATAGACAGTACTGACCATGACTCCAGACCCCTGTATGAATGGACAGAACTGACCATGACCCCCTGACCCCACTGAGAATGGACAGCACTGCCCATGACCCCCTGACCTCAGTGTGAATATACAGCACTGACCATGACCCCCGACCCCTGTGTGAATGGACAGCACTGACCATGATTCCTGACCTCAGTGTGAATGGACAGCTCTGTCCATGACCCCCTGACCCCAATGTGAATGGACAGCACTGACCATGACTCCCTGACCTCAGTGTAAATAGACAGTACTGACCATGACTCCAGACCCCTGTATGAATGGACAGAACTGACCATGACCCCCTGACCCCACTGAGAATGGACAGCACTGCCCATGACCCCCTGACCCCAGTGTGAATGGACAGCGCTGACCATGACATCCTGATCTCAGTGTAAATGGACAGCACTGACTATGACCCTCTGACCTCAGTCTGAATGGACAGCACTGGCCATAACCCTCTGACCTCATTGTGAATACACAGCACTTACCATGACCTCTGACCCCAGTGTGAATGGACAGCACTGTCCATGATCCACTGACCCCAGTGTGAATGGACAGCACTGACCATGATCCCTGACCTCTGATCCCAGTGTGAATGGATAGCACTGACCATGAACCCCTGACCCCAGTGTGAATGGACACCACTGATCATGACCCCCTGACCCCAGTGTGAATGGACTCACTGACTATGACCCCCTGACCCCAGTATGAATGGACAGCACTGACCACGACCCCCTGACCCCAATGTGAAGGGACTCACTGACCATGACCCCCTGACCCCAGTGTGAATGGACAGCACTGACTATGACCCCTGACCCCAGTGTGAATGGATTGCACTGCCCAGAACCCGTTGTGTTATCGTGTTTGACAATATGGATGGCCATTGCCCCTGTGTGGCCTCACAGTAATGTTTTCTGTTCCAGGTGTGTATGCAGTACCTGAAGGATACCAATATCCTCTTCATTGGAGGGTTAATGGTGGCCATAGCGATTGAACACTGGCATCTTCACAAACGGATCGCCCTGAGAACCCTCATGCTTCTGGGTGTCAAACCAGCTCTGTAAGAGTTTCTCCATCATTGTCCTGTTGTGTTCACTCCAGTACATGGTCAAGATCCATGCTTTATTTTTGAGAACAGGGTCAATGAAGAGGAAGTGGGTCACTGTGCATGATATTCAAGTACAAGGTCTGGTCCAGTAAATGTCAAATATTTAAGGGTTGTGTCAGCTGGGAGGGGAGTGAGAGGAGGAGAGGTAAGCTTCAGTTTCAGATAAGCTTGGAGCAAGGTGACTTCCAGTCTGTTTGGAGCCCAGGCCTACAGCCCAGCTGCCCACATGGTCAAGACTGTTCTGTGTGTTTGGAGAACATCCAAGAGGAACCCCTTTGGAGTGTTCATGTCCAAGAAGAGGGTCTTCAATGGGTTCATATTGAGCAGGAGCAGCCTGATTGGCTGGATGTCATGTGACTGTTGCTAACTGGTTTGTTTTCTGTGTTGGTTCCAGGTTAATGTTGGGGTTCATGGCTGTGACGTCATTCCTATCAATGTGGATCAGTAACACAGCCACGACAGCGATGATGATCCCCATCATAGAGGCAGTGCTGGAGCAGCTCAGCAGCACTGATGTGGAGGCAGAACAAACCGATTTGGAAAGTGGAGGGCCAACCAATGACTTGGAACTGGAGACAAAGAGCTCCAAAAATGAACTGGACTCGTCAGGTCTCTGATACATTCACTCTCCCAATGGGGTCTCTTCAGCCACATCTCAGAGGTTACTTGCTCCCAGGCCCCAGGCCATGTTAGAGTTGTTCCTGAAGTGAACATGACCCCTCAGAGAGCCGTCCACCACTGTTTCAGCCCCTGAAGATGGGGTGGGGTTAGTGGGTGTGGGCAGCTGGCTGGTGCCCGTGGAGTTACTGGGCAGAGATTCTGGCAGTTCCTCTCCACAGTTACTGCCAGACTTGCTGAGTTTATCCAGCAGTTTCTGTTTCAGTTTCAGATTTCCAGCACCCCACAGTTCTGTGTTTGCTCCCTTCCCCTTGCTGTCTGCCTCACTCAATGAGTAAGCCCCTCACCCATCCCTCCCCCCACTGCCCTCCCTGGACACTCCATCTGAGTGGAGAGAGCAGACTGTAACCAACTCATCCCCCAGCTGTTCATCACCCACAGACTCCCTTTGGGTCAGGTGGAATGTCCCTGGTCTGCAGGGACTGTCTGATGAGCAAAGGTTAAACAGATTTGGTCTGTACTCACTGGAGTTTCAACGAATGGGAGGTGATCCCATTGAAACATAAGGATTCTTAAGGGGCTTTGACAGGGTCAATGCTGAGAGGATGGTTCCCCTCATGGGAGAGTCTAAGACCAGAGGGTACACTCTCAGAGCTGAAAATGTGTTGCTGGAAAAGCACAGCAGGTCAGGCAGCATCCAGGGAACAGGAGAATCGACGTTTCAGGCATAAGCCCTTCTTCAGGAATCCCGAAACGTCGATTCTCCTGTTCCCTGGATGCTGCCTGACCTGCTGCGCTTTTCCAGCAGCACATTTTCAGCTCTGATCTCCAACATCTGCAGACCTCACTTTCTCCTCAAAGGGTACACTCTCAGAATAAAGGGACCACCAATTTAAGACTGAGAGGCCTGTGACCAGTGGAGTGCCACAAGGATCGGTGCTGGGCCCTCTACTTTTTGTCATTTACATAAATGATTTGGATGCGAGCATAAGAGGTACAGTTAGTAAGTTTGCAGATGACACCAAAATTGGAGGTGCAGTGGACAGCGAAGAGAGTTACCTCAGATTACAACAGGATCTGGACCAGATGGGCCAATAGGCTGAGAAGTGGCAGATGGAGTTTAATTCCGATAAATGCGAGGTGCTGCATTTTGGGAAAGCAAATCTTAGCAGGATTTATACACTTAATGGTAAGGTCCTAGGGAGTGTTGCTGAACAAAGAGACCTTGGAGTGCAGGTTCATAGCTCCTTGAAAGTGGAGTCGCAGGTAGATAGGATAGTGAAGAAGGCATTTGGTATGCTTTCCTTTATTGGTCAGAGTATTGAGTATAGGGGTTGGGAGGTCATGTTGCAGCTGTACAGGACATTGGTTAGGCCACTGTTAGAATATTGCGTGCAATTCTGGTCTCCTTCCTATCGGAAAGATGTTGTGAAACTTGAAAGAGTTCAGAAAAGATTTACAAGGATGTTGCCAGGGTTGGAGGATCTGAGCTATCGGGAGAGGCTGAACAGGCTGGGGCTGTTTTCCCTGGAGCGAGGGAGGCTGAGGGGTGACCTTATAGAGGTTTACAAAATTATGAGGGGCATGGATAGGGTAAATAGACAATGTCTTTTCTCTGGGGTGGGGGAGTCCAGAACTAGAGGGCATAGGTTTAGAGTGAGAGGGGAAAGATATAAAAGAGACCTAAGGGGCAACGTTTTCACGCAGAAGGTGGTACGTGTATGGAATGAGCTGCCAGAGGAAGTGGTGGTGGCTGGTACAATTACAACATTTAAGAGGCATCTGGATGGGTATATGAATAGGAAGGGTTTGGAGGGATATGGGCCGGGTGCTGGGTTGGGTTGGGATATCTGGTCAGCATGGACGGGTTGGACCGAAGGGTCTGTTTCCATGCTGTACATCTCTATCACTGTATGAGGAGGAAGTTCTTCTCTCTGAGGGATGAGTGTCTTTGGAGGTCCCTGCCACAGAGAGCTGTGAGAGCAAAGTCTGTGTGGATATTTAAAACCGATATCGATTCCCGATCAATCGGGAATCACAGGTCTCAGGGAAAGGGGACGTGAGCAATGTCGGATCAGCCACAATCCCACTGAATGGCAGAGCATGCTCGAGGGGCTGAATGGCCTCCTCCTGTTCCTGTTTCTGGGGTCTTACTGTACCCTGAATATCCAGCTGTGCTTTCCAGAGAGGACCCTGGACACACCAAACACCTGGTCAGTGTTCTCAGTTCATCAGCATCTCACACGTGGTGGAACAGGAGAGGCTGCAGTACTGAGGGATCTGGGTGTCCTTGTACAGGGGCTACAAACTACCAGCTCACTGGTACAGCAGGGGATTAGGAAGGTAAGTGGACGATGGAGTGTAACAGTTGGGAAGTCTTGCTACAGAGTGTTAGTGAGACTCCCCCTGGTGTACTGTGGACAGTTTCAGTCTCTGTACCTGAGGAGGGATAGACTCACATTGTGGACAGTTTCAGTCTCTGTACCTGAGGAGGGATAGACTCACATTGTGGACAGTTTCAGTCTCTGTACCTGAGGAGGGATAAACTCACACTGTGGACAGTTTCAGTCTCTGTACCTGAGGAGGGATAGACTCACACTGTGGACAGTTTCAGTCTCTGTACCTGAGGAGGGATAGACTCACACTGTGGACAGTTTCAGTCTCTGTACCTGAGGAGGGATAGACTCACACTGTGGACAGTTTCAGTCTCTGTACCTGAGGAGGGATAGACTCACACTGTGGACAGTTTCAGTCTCTACCTGAGGAGGGATAGACTCACACTGTAGACAGTTTCAATCTCTGTACCTGAGGAGGGATAGACTCACACTGTGGACAGTTTCAGTCTCTACCTGAGGAGGGATAGACTCACACTGTAGACAGTTTCAATCTCTGTACCTGAGGAGGGATAGACTCACACTGTGAACAGTTTCAGTCTCTGTACCTGAGGAGGGATAGACTCACACTGTGGACAGTTTCAGTCTCTGTACCTGAGGAGAGATAGACTCACACTGTGGACAGTTTCAGTCTCTGTACCTGAGGAGGGATAAACTCACACTGTGGACAGTTTCAGTCTCTGTACCTGAGGAGGGATAGACTCACACTGTGGACAGTTTCAGTCTCTGTACCTGAGGAGGGATAGACTCACAGTGTGGACAGTTTCAGTCTCTGTACCTGAGGGGGGATAGACTCACACTGTGGACAGTTTCAGTCACTGTACCTGAGGAAGGATAGACTCACACTGTGGACAGTTTCAGTCACTGTACCTGAGGAAGGATAGACTCACACTGCGGACAGTTTCAGTCACTGTACCTGAGGAAGGATAGACTCACACTGTGGACAGTTTCAGTCTCTGTACCTGAGGAGGCTTAGACTCACACTGTGGACAGTTTCAGTCTCTGTACCTGAGGAGGGATAGACTCACACTGTGGACAGTTTCAGTCACTGTACCTGAGGAAGGATAGACTCACACTGTGGACAGTTTCAGTCTCTGTACCTGAGGAGGGATAGACTCACACTGTGGATAGTTTCAGTCTCTGTACCTGAGGAGGGATAGACTCACATTGTGGACAGTTTCAGTCTCTGTACCTGAGGAGAGATAGACTCACACTGTGGACAGTTTCAGTCTCTGTACCTGAGGAGGGATAGACTCACACTGTGGACAGTTTCAGTCTCTGTACCTGAGGAGGGATAAACTCACACTGTGGACAGTTTCAGTCTCTGTACCTGAGGAGGGATAGACTCACACTGCGGACAGTTTCAGTCTCTGTACCTGAGGAGGGATAGACTCACACTGTGGACAGTTTCAGTCTCTGTACCTGAGGAGGGATAGATTCACACTGTGGACAGTTTCAGTCTCTGTACCTGAGGAGGGATAGACTCACACTGTGCACAGTTTAAGTCTCTACCTGAGGAGGGATAGACTCACACTGTGGACAGTTTCAGTCTCTGTACCTGAGGAGGGATAGACTCACACTGTAGACAGTTTCAAACTCTGTACCTGAGGAGGGATAGACTCACACTGTGGACAGTTTCAGTCTCTGTACCTGAGGAGGGATAGACTCACACTGTGGACAGTTTCAGTCTCTGTACCTGAGGAGGGATAGACTCACACTGTGGACAGTTTCAGTCTCTGTACCTGAGGAGGGATAGACTCACACTGTGGACAGTTTCAGTCTCTGTACCTGAGGAGGGATAGACTCACAGTGTGGACAGTTTCAGTCTCTGTACCTGAGGAAGGATAGACTCACACTGTGGACAGTTTCAGTCTCTGTCCCTGAGGAGGGATAGAATCACACTGTGGACAGTTTCAGTCTCTACCTGAGGAGGGATAGACTCACACTGTGGACAGTTTCAGTCACTGTACCTGAGGAGGGATAGACTCACACTGTGGACAGTTTCAGTCTCTGTACCTGAGGAGGAATAGACTCACAGTCTCTGTACCTGAGGAGGGATCGACTCACACTGTGGACAGTTTCAGTCACTGTACCTGAGGAGGGATAGACTCACACTGTGGACAGTTTCAGTCTCTGTACCTGAGGAGGGATAGACTCACACTGTGGACAGTTTCAGTCTCTGTACCTGAGGAGGGATAGACTCACACTGTGGACAGTTTCAGTCTCTGTACCTGAGGAGGGATAGACTCACAGTCTCTGTACCTGAGGAGGGATCGACTCACACTGTGGACAGTTTCAGTCACTGTACCTGAGGAGGGATAGACTCACACTGTGGACAGTTTCAGTCTCTGTACCTGGGGAGGGATAGACTCACACTGTGGACAGTTTCAGTCTCTGTACCTGGGGAGGGATAGACTCACACTGTGGACAGTTTCAGTCTCTACCTGAGGAGGGATAGACTCACACTGTGGACAGTTCAGAGAAGGTTTGCTCGGCTGATCCCTGGGATGAAGGGGCTGGTCTCCTGAGGAAAGGGGGAGTGGAATGGACTCTGTCCCCATTGGTAGAAGAATGAGAGGGGGGTTGTGTTGAGAGGGTTGATGTGGAGGTGGGGGTTATTGAGAGAAAGCTTACTTCTTGAAGAGGAATGTAGATCTCAGGGTACAGAGTCAAATACAGGAGGCTCCCACTGAAGACAGAGCTGAGGAGGAATTTTGACTCTCGGGAATGGATTAATTTTTGGAATTCTCTCCCCCCCATTGAGTATATTTGTCTGATCAGTCCCTGTCTATTGTTGCTGAGTGAGGGGAAGCAGTGAATGATATGGCATTCTGGAGAAAAATGCACATAACAATGTAATCCCTATGCCTTTCTGAAAATAGAACAACACACCAGAACAATGTGGTGGAGGAAGTTTGACGGGCTAAATGACCTGCTCCTGCTCCAATTCCTGATGTTTATGAAGCCTCGTGGTTTCCCTGTTTCACATGAGTGTGGTTACATCATGTACCTGCCCTAAGCCTGTCCCACAGACCTGACGGGAATGTCTCTGTGATGTGTTTCTGCTTGAATCCTGTAGATCTGATTTCTCCATCACTCGAGGGAATTGATACTGATCAGAACGGAGACAGTCTCCCAGTTACCATACAACCCATGATGAAGAGGGAGGATTTGAATATGTATAAAGCTCTGACCCTGTGTGTCTGCTACGCAGCCAGTATAGGGGGTACGAGCACTCTAACTGGCACTGGCCCCAACTTGGTGCTGAAGGGACAACTCATCCAGTGAGTCCATGTTCTCAGACTGGTGAAACAATTGCTTGGAACTTAAGTTGCCCTCATGTGGAATGTGGTATTATTGCGTTACATAACAACTGAGTGATGTACTTGCAGGGAGGTTGGCTAAGCAACAAAAGATTTGCAGATGCTGGAATCCAAGGTAGATGGGCAGGAGGCTGGAAGAACACAGCAAGCCAGGCAACATCAGGAGGTGGAGAAGTCGACGTTTCGGGTGTAACCCTTCTTCAGGACTGGGGGTGGGTGTAGGGAAAGCTGCAGATAAAGGGGGTGGCGGGGCCAGGGTAGTGAAGTGGGGATAGGTGAATACAGGTAGAGGGTACGACCTGGTTGGTCAGTGAGAGGTATGAATCTGGTTGATGGCGGGGAGGAGTGGAAGGGAGGGACAGGAGCTGGGAAGGGAGTCGGGGATGGGAAGGGGGGGTTATTTGAAATTGGAGAATTCAATGTTAAGTCCTTCAGGCTGTAGATTATGCTGGCAGTGTGATAAAGTTCGTTGTGGTAATGGAGGAGGCCAAGGAGGGAGTGGAAAGGGGAATTAAAATGGGCAGTGACTGGGAGGTCCGGTTGGCCCCTGTGGGCCCGGCTGAGATGCTCGGAGAACCGTTCCCTAAGTTTACGTTCGGTCTCCCCAGTATAGAGAAGACCACATCGGGAGCATCTGATGCAGTAAAGTAGGGTGGAGGAGAGGCAGGTGAACCTCTGTCTCACCTGGAAGGACTGTTTGGGGTCCTGGATGGAGGTGAGGGGGTGGTGTACCGACAGGATTGACATCTTTTCCAGTTGCGGGGAAGGTATCTGGGGGTTCGGGGGTGGGGGTGGGGGTGGGGGTCAGTGGGGAGAGTAGCACAAACCAAGGACTGTCGAAGGGAACGGTCCTTGTGGGAGGCAGAGAGGGGTGGGGAGGGGAAGATGTTCTCGGTGGTGGGGTCTGTTTGGAGTCGACGGAAGTGTTTAAGGATGATGTGTTGGATGCAGAGACTGGTGGGATGATAGGTGAGGACCAGAGGGACTCTGTCTTTATTGAATGTGACAGGGCTAAGAGCAGTGGAACGGGGAATGAAAGTGGTGTGGTGAAGGGTTGTCTGGATTTTGCTAAAGCTTTTGTGGTGAATTTAAACTCAATTGGTCAGGGATGGGATCCTGATTGGAATTAGAAGTTAAAATGTGATTCTAAAAGTCACAAAAGTCATCCACTAGGTAAGAGAGAAGAGAGTTTGACAAAGCCAATGGAATCTATTTTAAAGCAAGGAGCCTGAGGAATAAGCTGGACACACTGAGGGAACAGTAGGTCCATGGGAGTATGATATGACTGTGACTGAGAGTTAGCTGGATGTTGGGCAGGATTGGAAACTCAACATTGCTGGTTAGAGGGGACTCAGTAGGAAGGGGATAGAAGATGAAGGGGAGGTGTTGCAATGTTGATCAAGGGACAATGTCTTGGCAGGATCATAAAATGAGACCAAGTGGGTAGAACCAAAAAAACACCATGGGGCAAGCACACTGCTGGGTGTGTGTGGTACATGACCCTGTAGGGCCACGGAGAGACAGAGGATCAAATATCTCATCACATGCCAGGGAAATCTAACAACAATGAGGCATGTAATAGTTGGGGATTTTAACTACCCGAATATGATTAGATTAGATTCCCTACAGTATGGAAACAGGCCCTCCGGCCCAACAAGTCCATACCAACCCAGACCCATTCCCCATAGTCAACCCCGACAACGGGCAATTTAGCATAACCAATTCACGTAACCTGCACATCTTTGGATTGTGGGAGGAAACCGGAGCACCCGGAGGAAACCCACACAGACACGGGGAGAATGTGCAAACTCCACACAGACAGTTACCCGAGGCAGGGATTGAATCTGGGTCCCTGGCACTGTGAGGCAGCAGTGCTAACCACTGAATCACTATGCCACACAATATGAACAGGGATAGCTTTAATATTCAAGGTAGAGAGGAAACCTTGAAGGCACGATTTGACACAGGGGGACTGGGACTGGTTACTTGCTGATTAAACTGTACCCAAGTAGTGGGAGGCAATTAGTGAGCGTTTGGGGAAAATCTGTTCCTGCAAGACCAGGGGTGGGACCAAGATGGGGGGGGGAGACCCTGGCTAAGGAGGGACACTAAAGGTCAGGATTTAAACAAACAGAAGCTTATGGCAGGTATTGAGGGCTGAATATGACAGAGCTCTGGAAGGAGCATTAAAAATACAAAGGCAGGGGAGATTAGAAAGAGCACATGAGAAAATGTCAGTGGGTAGAATAATGGAAAACCCAAAGGGGTGTTTAAATCTAGAAAGAGCGATGGGTTAACAAGCGAAAGAGTAGAGTCCCTGAGGGAACATGGTGGTAGCGGATGTATGGATACGTTCCTCACTAAATACTCTGTTTCGGTCTTCACAATGGAAAAGGACAGTGCAGGTTTAGATCTCACGGTGGAGGCTGTGAAGTATCAGACATAAACTGGAGGATTTAGCAGCTTCAATAGCGGATGAATCTGCAGCTCTGGGTGAGCAGTGCACCAGGCTCCTGAGGGAGGGAAAGGAGAAGGTGTTCAGGAGCAATCCTCCCCACATTGGTCACAGATGGTGGGAGAACCGATCTCTTTATCCTGTTATTTACAAAAGGGAGAAAGGGACAGACCAGGAAATGACAGGCCGTCAGTCTAGTATCGGGGATGAGGAATTTGTTGGAAAGAATACTGAGGGACAGACTTGGAGAGAGAGAATTCAAAAAGAGATAGTCAGCATGGATTTGTTAAGGGAAGGTCGTGTTTGAAAAATGTAACGAAAAGTTCCTTTAATTGCTTCAATCCAACATTAAATTATTCATAGAAATCGCTGGAAAAACGCGGCAGGACTGGCAGGATCTTATGAAGAGATCAGTTAAAAATGTTCTGCATTATGGCCTTTCCTTTATCACTTTTATACTAAGAAGAAGAATAAAGAAAGTTTAAGAAGTCAAAGATTACAGTCCTTTCCAAACTGGACACCCCCCCCCACCCCCACTCCACCCCATGCTGGACTCTCCCCTCCCCACCCCTTCCCTGTGCTGGACCCTCCCCTCCCCCCCCCCCTCCCTGTGCTGGACTCACCTCCTGACTCCCCAAAGCCTGTCCCACCATCTACAAGGCACAAGTCAGGAGTGTGATGGAATACTCCCCACTTGCCCTGGATGGGGGCAGCCCCAACAACACTCAGGAAGCTCGACACCATCCAGGACAAAGCGGCCGCTTGACTGGCACCACATCCACAAACACCCACTCCCTCCCCCACCGACACTCAGTAACAGCAGTGTGTACCATCTACCAGTTGCACTGCAGAAATTCACCAAAGATCCTCAGACAGCACCTTCCAAACCCATGACCACTTCCACCCAGAAGGACAAGGGGCAGCAGATGGAGTCATAGAGATGTACAGCATGGAAACAGACCCTTTGGTCCAACTTGTCCATGCTGATCAGATATCCTAAATTATTCTAGTCCCATTTGCCAGCACTTGGCCCATATCCCTCTAAACCCTTTCCATTCATATACTCATCCAGATGCCTTTTAAATGTTGCACCTGCCTCCACCACTTCCTCTGGCACCTCATTGCACACATGTACTACCCTCTGTGTGAAACAGTTGCCCCATGGGTCCCTTTTAAATCTTCCCCCCTCACCCTAAACCTATGCCCTTTAGTTTTGGACTCCCCCACCCTGGGGAAAAGTCCTTGGCTCTTCACCCTATACATGCTCCTCATGATTGACACCATCACTTTCCAGTTCCCCTCCAAGCCACTCCCCATCCTGACTTGTACATATATTGCCAATCCTTCTCTGTTACTGGGTCAGAATCAATCTCTGTCTTGAACACTCTAAATGACTGACCCTCCATAGTGCCCTGAGGGGGAGCTTTCTGGAGACTCACTATCTTTTCGGTGCAGAAATGTCTTCTCACCTCAATCTTAAATTACCTCCTCATCTCCTCGAGGGCAATTAGGAATGGGCAACAATTGCTGGTAACAAACGAGACACTCACACCCCGAGAGTGACTGGGCTAGCTGACAGCGACGGTGTTATATCTGACCATGTTTTAAGACTTCTTTGTGATTTTGTGGTTTTGAAGGATTTTCCCAGAAAGCGGAGAAGTGGTTAATTTCGCCTCGTGGTTTGCATTCTCGTTTCCCAACATGCTGATTATGTTCATTCTCTGCTGGTTATGGCTGCAGGCGTTATTCCTGGGACTCAAGTAAGTGACTGCCTGGAAGCTCAGTGCCTGGTTCAGGGCCGCTGTGGGCTTTATGTCTTGGACACAGAGACAGTAATGGTCCTGGCTGATGGTAATAATGGACAGGTCTGAGCCCAGAGTGAGACTTGGCTTGATAGACCAAAAGTTATATCTTTACATTCTGACTAAACATGATGGTCAGTCATTGAATACTTTCACCTGAGGCTGTCAATATACTTTGACCAAAAGAACATAAGTTTATTATGCAGAAGAAATTAAAAATACACAATTTGGAAACATTTTCTCATAAACAGTGAAAAGAAAGATTCATTTTTTTTTCCAGCAATATCTTTCACAGACACTCCATCCAAGTGTATATCACTCCTTTTTTTCTCTTTAATTCCTTCTCTAATTGCTCAGACACCAAATGACAATCTCCCTATCTCCTCCCAAAATATACAGGTTCACTCACTGACCTTTCAGATTGACCTCTGAGGAGAAAATCAGGGTGGAGAAAGCAGTTAATAAAATACAGTTTCCTCAGCTTTATTAATAGGGGCATCAGAGCAAAGGGGCTGTTGAACCTTTACAAGAGGGTGAGAGGTGATTTGATAGAAGGTTTTCAAAATCATGAGCAGGCTGGATAGAATCAAGTCACCATACTCTTACTAGACCATAAAGCTGCTCTCTGATTAGGGAGAGATGACTGGTGATTGATTAACCTATGGGCCACTATATCTCAGGTCAGGGGAGTGTTTGAGAAGGAGAGTCCTTCATAGTCATCTCAGCTGGTGAATTGAAGCCACACTGTTGGTGTGACTGTGCTTCACAAACCAGCCATCCAGCCAACTGTGCTAAACCCAACCTCTGCTGGAGAGAATACAGAGAGACCAATTGTTCCCATTGATAGAAAAAAGCCAGAATGAGAGGACATGAGTTTAAACTGATGTGTGAGTGAAGCAAGGGCAATGTGAGAACAGGGTTCTCCCACAGAGACTAGTCAGGGTAAGGAATACACTACCTGGAAATGTGGTGGAGGCAGGTTCAATGGAGACATTGAAGAGGGCACTGGATGGCTCTTTGGATAGAAATGGTGTACAGGAGATTGGCATGAGGTACCGATTCCCTTTAGACAGTCAGTGCAGGCACAATGGGCTGAATGACCTCTACACTCCCATAATAATTGTGGATAATCCATACCTTGTAATTGAATATGACTAACTTTCCGATTGATATTGTTTTCAGTGATCTTTTCCAAAGAGGCTGCTTCAGGAAATCTTGTTGAAACTCCTGGTTTCATGCAGGGGCCCGAGGCAAACCCATAGGTTTCTGCCAAATGATTCTCTGAAAGCTGCTATCACAATGATAGGCACACGTTTCGCTGCTGGTTACTCTGTCTCTAACCCCGTACTGTCCCTGTCCTGGGAGTGTTTCAGGGGGACAGTGTAGAGGGAGCTTTATTCTGTATCTAACCCCATGCTGACCCTGTCCTGGGAGTGTTTCAGGGGGACAATGTACAGGAAGCTTTACTCTGTATCTAACCCGTGCCGTCTCTGTCCTGGGAGTGGTTGATGGAGGACAGTGTAGAGAGAGCTTTACTTGTAGTTGAAAAGAATATAAAGAGCTTTACGTTAGTTGTAACCCGATGCTGGAGGCAGAAGCTCCAGGGGTTGAAGGTTTCTTTCTGCCTCCTTTCAGGGTAATTGCCCTGAGATCCCTAAAGGATCCCTTTGATCTCTCCCATATCCAATTCTGCTGTCCAGACAGAGCCTCCTGAGGAGAGGCCTCTCCAACACAAAGCACATAATGAGATTGGCCGATCTAGAAGTGTTGGGGGGGATGCAGTCCTAAGAAAGATCTATGAGGGACAGGCGATCAGTTTCTCCAGACCACTCACTGAGTGCTGATGGGGATCATTCCCCATAGGGTCTATTGCTTCTCAGTGCTGTGTCTGTGAAAATGCTTGCTCCAAGATATTTGTGACTGGGTCACCCTGGGTTTATGGAGCTGGGAAATGGCTGGAATATGTTCTTGTTTTCCCGACAGTTTTCGGAAGCTGTGGGGCTGGCGAATCCCAGTTACCCCAAGGGAGAAGAGAGCTAATGATGTCATTGTGAGAGAGTACAAGAAGCTGGGGCCAATGTCCTTCGCAGAGAAAGCTGTGCTCATCCTCTTCGTCCTGGTGGTACTGCTCTGGTTCACACGGGAGCCTGGCTTCGTCCGAGGCTGGGGATACCTCTTCTTCAAGGGCAACGGCAAAGGGTGAGTATTGGAAACAAGGCAACACACCCCGACCCTGGGTTATTACCCGAGAGATGGCAGCTACAACACTGACCCTCTGACAGTGCGGCTCTCCCTCAGCACTGACCCTCCGACAGTGCGGCACTCCCTCAGCGCTGACCCTCCGACAGTGCGGCTCTCCCTCAGCACTGACCCTCCGACAGTATGGCTTTCCCTCAGCACTGACCCTCTGACAGTGCGGCGCTCCCTCAGCACTGACCCTCCGACAGTGCGGCAGTCCCTCAGCACTGACCCTCCGACAGTGCGGCAGTCCCTCAGCACTGACCCTCTGACAGTGCGGCACTCCCTCAGCACTGACCCTCCGACAGTGCGGCACTCCCTCAGCACTGACCCTCCGACAGTGCTGCACTCCCTCAGCACTGACCCTCTGACAGTGCGGCACTCCCTCAGCACTGACCCTCTGACAGTGCGGCACTCCCTCAGCACTGACCCTCTGACAGTGCGGCTCTCCCTCAGCACTGACCCTCCGACAGTGTGGCGCTCCCTCAGCACTGACCCTCCGACAGTGCGGCAGTCCCTCAGCACTGACCCTCCGACAGTACGGCTTTCCCTCAGCACTGATCCTCCGACAGTGCGGCACTCCCTCAGCACTGACTCTCCGACAGTGCGGCACTCCCTCAGCGCTGACCCTCCGACAGTGCGGCAGTCCCTCAGCACTGACCCTCCGACAGTACGGCTCTCCCTCAGCACTGACCCTCTGACAGTGCGGCGCTCCCTCAGCACTGACCCTCTGACAGTGCGGCGCTCCCTCAGCACTGACCCTCTGACAGTGCGGCGCTCCCTCAGCACTGAGCCTCCGACAGTGCGGCGCTCCCTCAGCACTGAGCCTCCGACAGTGCGGCGCTCCCTCAGCACTGACCCTCCTACAGTGCGGCGCTCCCTCAGCACTGAGCCTCCGACAGTGCGGCGCTCCCTCAGCACTGAGGCTCCGACAGTGCGGCGCTCCCTCAACACTGATCCTCCGACAGTGCGGCACTCCCTCAGCACTGACCCTCCGACAGTGCGGCACTCCCTCAGCACTGACGCTCCGACAGTGCGGTGCTCCCTCAGCACTGAGCCTCCGACAGTGCGGCGCTCCCTCAACACTGACCCTCCGACAGTGCGGCGCTCCCTCAACACTGACCCTCCGACAGTGTGGCACTCCTTCAGCACTGACCCTCCGACAGTGCGGCACTCCCTCAGCACTGACCCTCCGACAGTGCGGTGCTCCCTCAGCACTGACCCTCTGACAGTGCGGCGCTCCCTCAGCACTGAGCCTCCGACAGTGCGGCGCTCCCTCAACACTGACCCTCCGACAGTGGGGCGCTCCCTCAGCACTGACCCTCTGACAGTGCGGCACTCCCTCAGCACTGACCCTCCGACAGTGGGGCACTCCTTCAGCACTGACCCTCCGACAGTGGGGCACTCCCTCAGCACTGACCCTCCGACAGTGCGGCACTCCCTCAGCACTGACCCTCTGACAGTGCGGCGCTCCCTCAGCACTGAGCCTCCGACAGTGCGGTGCTCCCTCAGCACTGAGGCTCCGATAGTGCGGCGCTCCCTCAACACTGATCCTCCGACAGTGCGGCACTCCCTCAGCACTGACCCTCCGACAGTGCGGCACTCCCTCAGCACTGACGCTCCGACAGTGCGGTGCTCCCTCAGCACTGAGCCTCCGACAGTGCGGCGCTCCCTCAGTACTGACCCTCCGACAGTGCAGCGCTCCCTCAACACTGACCCCCGACAGTGTGGCACTCCTTCAGCACTGACCCTCCGACAGTGCGGCACTCCCTCAGCACTGACCCTCCGACAGTGCGGCACTCCCTCAGCACTGACACTCCGACAGTGCGGTGCTCCCTCAGCACTGAGCCTCCGACAGTGCGGCGCTCCCTCAGTACTGACCCTCCGACAGTGCGGCGCTCCCTCAACACTGACCCTCCGACAGTGTGGCACTCCTTCAGCACTGACCCTCCGACAGTGCGGCACTCCCTCAGCACTGACCCTCCGACAGTGCGGTGCTCCCTCAGCACTGAGCCTCCGACAGTGCGGCACTCCCTCAGCACTGACCCTCCGACAGTGCGGTGCTCCCTCAGCACTGATCCTCCGACAGTGCGGCACTCCCTCAGCACTGACCCTCCGACAGTGCAGCACTCCCTCAGCACTGACCCTCCGACAGTGCGGCGCTCCCTCAGCACTGACCCTCCGACAGTGCAGCACTCCCTCAGCACTGACCCACCGACAGTGTGGCATTCCCTCAGCACTGACCCTCTGACAAAGTGGCACTCCCTCAGCACTGACCCTCCGACAGTGTGGCACTCCCTCAGCACTGACCCTCTGACAAAGTGGCACTCCCTCAGCACTGACCCTCCGACAGTGTGGCACTCCCTCAGCACTGACCCTCCGACAGTGTGGCGCTCCCTCAGCACTGACCCTCCGACAGTGTGGCACTCCCTCAGCACTGACCCTCTGACAAAGTGACACTCCCTCAGTACTGTTGTGGAGAGTCACTTTGGATTCTGGAGTGGGTTTGGAATTTGTGATTGTCTGAATCTTGTGAAGAGTGGATTCCTTTGATGGTTACATTTGAGACTTTGACCGTTATTGGACACAGTCCATTGCAGGATAATTTACACTGGGCCTGTACCAATAACAAGGAGCATTGCTGTGGCACCTCGCACATTGTAAACCATGGCAAAAGACTGTTAGCCAACAAATGTGATAAGGGGTAATGTTATGGGAATTCGGACTGCTTTGTTTGAAATGTACCCGTATAATCCGTGATGAGACTACTTTGAAATGCTTTTCATCATTTATATAAATGATCTGGATGCGAACGTAGAAGGTGTAGTTAGTAAATTTGCAGATGACACCAAAATTGGAGGTGTAGTGGACAGCGAAGAGGGTTACCTCAGATTACAACAGGATCTGGACCAGATGGGCCAATGGGCTGAGAAGTGGCAGATGGAGTTTAATTCAGATAAATGTGAGGTGCTGCATTTTGGAAAAGCAAATCAGGGCAGGACTTATACACTTAATGGTAGAATCCTGGGGAGCGTTGCTGAACAAAGAGACCTTGGAGTGCAGGTTCATAGCTCCTTGTAAGTAGAGTCGCAGGTAGATAGGATAGTGAAGGCAGGTAGATAGGATAGTGGTATGCTTTCCTTTATTGGTCAGAGTATTGAGTACAGGAGTTGGGAGGTCATGTTGCGGCTGTACAGGACATTGGTTAGGCCACTGTTGGAATATTGCGTGCAATTCTGGTCTCCTTCCTATCGGAAAGATGTTGTGAAACTTGAAAGGGTTCAGAAAAGATTTACAAGGATGTTGTGGTTCTGAGCACCCGAGCTACAAATCTTCGCACAAACTTTGAATTTACAAGGATGTTGCCAGGGTTGGAGGATCTGAGCTACAGGGAGAGGCTGAACAGGCTGGGGCTGTTTTCCCTGGAGTGTCGGAGCTGAGGAGTGACCTTATAGAAGTTTACGAAATTATGAGGGGCATGGATAGGGTAAACAGACAAGGTCATTTCCCTGGGATGTGGGAGTCCAGAACTAGAGGGCATAGGTTTAGGGTGAGAGGGGAAAGATTTAAAAGGGAGCTAGGGAGCAAATGTTTCACACAGAGGGTGGTACGTGTATGGAATGAGCTGCCAGAGGAAGTGGTGGAGGCTGGTACAATTACTGCATTTAAAAGGCATCTGGATGGGTATATGTATAGGAAGGGTTTGGAGGGAATGGGTAGTTTGGGATTTCTGGTCGAGTTGGAATGAAGCATCTGTTTGCGTGCTATATAACTCTATGGTTTTTGGAAAACTACAGCCACTATGTCTGTGGTTACTTAGATTACTTACAGTGTGGAAACAGGCCCAACAACTCCACACCGACCCACCACCCACCCAGACCCATTCCCCTACATTTACCCCTTCACCTAACACTACGGGCAATTTAGCATGGCCAGTTCACCTAACCTGCACATTTTTGGACTGTGGGAGGAAACCCACGCAGACATGGGGAGAATATGCAAACTCCACATAGTCAGTCACCTGAGGTGGAAATTGAACCCAGGTCTCTGGTGCTGTGAGGCAGCAGTGCTAACCACTGAGCCACCGTGCCACTTTGGATCCTAGGGCACAAATCATCAGGGCCAGGGGATTTATCTGCCTTTAGCCCTATTAGTTTGGCTCCTATTGCTTCTCTCGTGATGGTGATGGTATCACTTTCCTCCCCTGGTGGGCTGTTTGGTGTACCTTCCTCTGTAAAACCTGAGGTGAAGTATCTGTTTAACTCCTCTGGCAATTCCTTGTTCCCCAAACCTCCCTTCCCAGATTCATTCACTAAGGGGCCTGAGTACACTTTGATCTCTGTCATAATCTTTATATATTTAAAGTAGCTCTTAATGTCTTTTTTTTTAAACTAATTCTCACTATTTTACCCCTGGAGTTTATTTCCTCTGTCTTTATTGTCTTTTTAGTCCTCTTTTGCTGGATTCTGAGTTCAGCCCACTCTTTGGGGGTGTCACTAACTTTCACCTCCTTTTGTGCTTTTTCTTTCAACTTAATAGTTTCCTCAATTTCCTTGGTTGGTTTATCCCTCTCTTAGAATCTTTCCTCCCTTTTTAGAAAGCGTGTGGGCCCCAGGCTGATGGAACTCTTGCTCCTGAGTAAAGCAGGATACAGTGATGATCAGGAAGGACAGAGTGCTGTCGCAAACTTGCTACTATAATTGTTTCCGAGTGTTTGCTGAGGAACAAACCGTTCATTGTCCAGCTGGAAATGCAGCCAAGGACATATTACATGAATAAAGCTGGAACACGGCTGTCACTGAGGGTTACTGTCAGTTTCATGCATTTGTTCCCAGAATGTGAGGAGAGGGCCCAGTGAATGCAACATTGAACAGACTGCAGTCACGTGGGACCTGGTTAAATGCAGCATACACTCCGTGTTATGGGAGCTCCCCAACTCATGCACGCAGAACAGAAAGGAACACGGGTGTCTGACACATACATGCAGTGTAGAAACACATGTGTCCAAAACATGCACTTAGCATAGAAACACACTTGTCAAATTCCTGGAACCTCTCTCCCATCCTGGGCTTGCATTTATGACTGGTCCAGCTTCCAATTTGATGGAGATTAATGTTACTCATCATCACCTCCTCCGCACTCCCTTCTTCCCCTCCCTCTGTCCTCCACACTGCCTGATGACATATTTCCAAGTCAGGATGGTGAGTGGCTCGGAGGGGAACTTGCAGGGGGTGGTGTTCCCATGTATCTGCTGCCCCTTGTCCTTCTCGATGGAAGTGGTCATGGGTTTGGAAGGTGCTGTCTGAGGATCTTTGGTCAATTTCTGCAGCATATCTTGTAGACAGTACACACTGCTGCTACTGAGCGTCGGTGGGAGAGGTAGTGGGTGTTTGTGGATGTGGTGCCAGTCAAGCGGCTGCTTTGTCCTGGATAGTGTTGAGCTTCTTGAGTGTTGTTGGAGCTGCCCCCATCCAGGGCAAGTGGGGAGTATTCCATCACACTCCTGACTTGTGCCTTGTAGATGGTGGGACAGGCTTTGGGGAGTCAGGAGGGGAGTTACTCGCTGCAGTATTCCTAGTCTTTGACCTGCTCTTCCAACCATTATGTTTATGTGAGAAGTTCAGTTGTGTTCCTAGTCAGTGGTAACCCCCAGGATGTTGATAGTGGGAGGTTCAGTGATGGTAACACCGTTGAGTGAAAAGGGAGATACACAGTCCAAGAGCAAGCTTGTTATATTAAATGGGTGTTAACTCTGGTTCAGCAGCTGTGTCTTTGTAAATCCTTACTGCAGTCTCTTCAAAGCCCTCATATTCTTCCAAAAGTGTTTGCAAAGAATGGGAGTAAGGAAGAGGGTTGGGGAAGATCAATTTTCATCTCATTGGAGTCATACAGCATGCAGAGAGACCCTTCGGCCCAACCAGTCCATGGTGACCATGTTCCCAATCTAAATGTTCCCATGTTCCCCCTTGCCTGCTCCTGTCCCATATCCCTCCAAACCTTTCCCATTCCTGTACTTATCCAAATGTCATTTAAATGTTGTGACTGCACCTTCAAGCACCACTGCCTCTGGCAGCTCATTCCACCCTCTGCATGAGAAAGTTGCCCCTTAGGTCTCTTTTATATCTTTCCCCTCTCACCCTAAACCTATGCCCCTCTAATTCTGGTCTACCCCAGCCCAAGGAAAAGATTTGTCTATTTATCCTATCCATGCCCCTCATGAGTTTATAAACCTCTATAAGGTCACCCCTCAGCCTCCGACGCTCCAGGGAAAACAGCCCCAGCCTGTTCAGCCAGTTTTTATAATTCAAGCCCTCCCCACCTGGCAACGTCCTAGTAAACCATTTCTACACCCTCCCCAGTTTAACAATCTCCTTCTGATAGGGAGGGAGACCAGAACGGGACAGCATGTTCCAGAATGGGCCTCAGTAATGTCCCTGTAACATTGTAACTAACAAACTGCATGGACCCCTCACCCACTGCCTCACATCGTCAGCATTACAACCAGATGCTCAATTCCACACTGGCACTGACCCCTCACGACCTGGCACTGACTCCCTGACCCGGCACTGACCCCTCACGACCTGGCACCGAACCCCCAACTTGGCACTCGTCCCCTGACCTGGCACTGACCCCACACACCTGTCACCGACCCCACAGAACCAGCACTGACCCCCTTCACCTGGCACTGACCCCTGACCCGGCACTGACCCCCTTCACCTGGCACTGACCCAGAGCCCTGATTCTGACCTTCCCTGCCACAGCCCCCTCCCTCACACCCCCAGATCCCCCCCTTAGCCCCCCAGCTCCCTCCATTAGCCCCCCAGTTCCCTCCCTTAGCCCCCCCAGCTCCCTCTCTTACTTCCCCCAGCTCCATCCCTTACTCCCCCATCCCCCTCCCTTAGCCCCCCAGCCCCCTCCCTTACCCCCCTCAGCCCCCTCCCGTACCCTCCCAGCTCCCTCCCTTAGCTCCAGCTCCCTCCCTTACTCCCCCCAGCTCCCTCCCTTAGCCTCCCAGCTCCCTCCCTTACTCCCCCAGCTCCCTCTCTTACTCCCCCAGCTCCCTCTCTTACTCCTCCCAGCTCCCTCCCTTAGCCCCCAGCTCCCTCCCTTACTCCTCCCAGCTCTCTCCCTTACTCCCCGCAGCTCCCTGCCTTAGCCCCCCCAGCTCCCTTACCCCCCCGCCCCAGCTCCTTCCGTTAGCCCCACCCCCACCCCCAGCTCTCCTGAGTGTCGAGAGATGGTCTATGGTGCGGAGAGTTGGACTGTTGGCGCATGGGCAGTAGGGGTTGTGGAGGAATTGCGTGTCAGGGATGGGGGGAGAGATGGGCTGTTGGAGTGAGGGGGGGTGCAGAATGGGACCATGCTGTTAATACTGGAATTTCTGATCCAACCGAGCAAGGAAACAGAAAGGTCCCATTCCACAGCCAGCTCAATTCCCACCAACATCATCCACGACATCCCCCTTCCACAATACATTTTTCTTTATTGATTTGTGGGACTTGGGTGTCACAGGCTGGGTCCAGTATTTATTGCCCGTCCCTAGTTGCCCCTTGAGAAGGTGGGGGTGAGCTGCCTTCCTGAACCACTGCATTCCATGTGCTGTGGGTTGACCCACAATGTCCCTTAGGGAGGGAATCCCAGGATTCTGACCCAGTGACAGTGAAGGAATGACGATATATTTCCAAGTCAGGATGGTGAGGGGCTCAGAGGGGAACTTGCAGGAGGTGGTGTTCCCATGTATCTGCTGCCCTTGTCCTTTTCGAGGTCCATGGGGAACGGGCAGATGGGGGTGTCGTCAATTGGGGGCCTTTCTCCATCTTGGCTCCACTGTATGACATTCTGTGACACTGGCACTAGTTGTATCTCATTCCCAAGTGTGTTCCCAGCAAATTCCCACCAACCTCACCCTGCCCACCATCTGCTTTGTTTCAGATACATCAATGATGCCACTGTGGTCCTGACCATCGCAGTCATCATGTTCATCATCCCATCGAAGAAACCAAACTTCACACCATGGAATCGGATGCAGCAGAGCTCAAAGGAGGATATCTCAGGTATATGTCCAGGACAGGGACAGCACGGGGTTCGATACAGAGTAAAGCTCCCTCTACACTGTCCCCATCAAACACTCCCAGGACAGGGACAGCACAGGGTTAGATACAGAGTAAAGCTCCCTCTACACTGTCCCCCATCAAACACTCCCAGGACAGGGACAGCACGGGATTAGATACAGAGTAAAGCTCCCTCTACACTGTCCCCATCAAACACACCCAGGACAGGGACAGCACAGGGTTCAATACAGAGTAAAGCTCCCTCTACACCGTCCCCATCAAACACTCCCAGGACAGGGACAGCACGGGGCTAGATACAGAGTAAAGCTCCCTCTACACTGTCCCCATCAAACACTCCCAGGACAGGGACAGCACGGGGTTAGATACAGAGTAAAGCTCCCTCTACCCTGTCCCCCATCAAACACTCCCGGGACAGGGACAGCACGGAGTTAGATACAGGGTAAAGCTCCCTCTACACTGTCCCCATCAAACACACCCTGGACAGGGACAGCACAGGGTTCAATACAGAGTAAAGCTCCCTTTACACCGTCCCCATCAAACACTCCCGGGACAGGGACAGCACGGAGTTAGATACAGGGTAAAGCTCCCTCTACCCTGTCCCCATCAAACACTCCCAGGACAGGGACAGCACGGGGTTCGATACAGAGTAAAGCTCCCTTTACACCGTCCCCATCAAACACTCCCAGGACAGGGACAGCACGGGGTTAGAAGAGAGTAAAGCTCCCTCTACCTTGTCCCCCATCAAACACTCCCAGGACAGGGACAGCACGGGGTTAGATAGAGAGTAAAGCTCCCTCTACACTGTCCCCATCAAACACACCCAGGACAGGGACAGCACAGGGTTCGAAACAGAGTAAAGCTCCCTTTACACCGTCCCCATCAAACACTCCCAGGACAGGGACAGCACGGGGTTAGATACAGAGTAAAGCTGCCTCTACACTTCCCAGTTCTGTGGCACGGTCCTTTCAGAGTTTGTTTCAAACCACAATTGCTTCGACCCTGAGAGCAGTCAGAGACTGGGCGGTGTTTGACCGTGACCCTCTGCTGTATTGGGACACTCACTGCTGAGGGAAGCTAGTCTCTCTCTATCGGCCTTTCCCCATTCAGACTGGGCTCTCAACTCTCACATCTCTGTTACTGACTCAGTGCCAAAAACATTTCAGCCAACGACAATGCAGGAGTGATTGGAACGGAGGAAAGGATGATTGTGAGATTGTTTGTTTGTGTTTTATAAATGCCGTCCAGCTGAACAGGAGGGAGCGAGCCAGAGACTCCTGAATTGGGATGTTGTTCACCATAAGCTGCCCTGGAATGTGGTATTCCTGTTGGGAGGAGGCTTCGCACTGGCTAAAGGCTGTGAGGTAAGCACTCCGACTATCCCAACCCCACCCCCCACTCCCTGCTCAGGTACAGACACTGCGGGGGCAACAGGGAGAGGGCAGAATAGTGGCTGAACTGACCGTGTACATGACCAATTCAGCTGGGCCTAGTAGATACCGTTCTGGGATGTTGTTCTTGCACAGAACACAGAGGAAGTTCATGATGTGTCTGATGGAATAGGTTCACTCAGTGCAGGAGGAAGCCACTCAGTCCCTCGCACTGTACTAGCCCCTAAAAGAGCAATCTAACTGGTCCCTACTCCAATGTTCTTTCCTATAAATGTTTCTTTTCAAAATGTCACGGAATAAAAATTAAAATCATTTCTATCAACGTTTTTTCCCTCTGTTTCGAATATCCAATTGAAAGAGCCTAATTCCCCAGCCCGGACAGACAGCACTGACCAGATCACAATAACTCACTGTCATTATCCTGTAAGCGTGATTTTGTAGGAGCAGGACCTGTCTATAGTCTCATTAGGAACAGGAGGAGGACATTCAGCCCATTCAGCATACACTGCTGTCCAGTTGACTGTTCAATATTGCTTTTCTCCATATCCCTTGATACACTTGCCTTCCAAACATCTATCCATCTCACTCCTGAAAATTCCAGCTAACCTCCTCCCACAATCCCAACAGCGTTTTGGAGGGAGAGGGCTCCAGTTTTCCCCTTTGGCTACTTTCTGCAGAATCCTTCAGATTGGGGTGGTATGGCACGGTGGCTCAGTGGTTAGCACTGCTGCCTCACAGCACCAGGGACCCAGGTTCAATTCCAGCCTCGGGTGACTGTCTGTGTGGAGTTTGCACATTCTCCCCATGTCTGCGTGGGTTTCCTCCGGGTGCTCCGGTCTCCTCCCACAGTCCAAAGATGTGCAGGTCAGGTGAATTGGCCGTGCTAAATTACCCATAGTGTTCGGTGCTTTAGTCAGAGGGAAATGGGTCTGGGTGGGTTACTCTTCGGAGGGTCGGTGTGGACTGGTTGGGCTGAAGGGCCTGTTTCCACACTGTAGTCAATCTAATCATTCCTGCCCTTCACTTGGGAATCCCTTAACTAGAGCAAATAGCTTGATTCTATTTATTCTCTTCAATATTTTACACATCTCAATTGTTCATTGCCTCACCTCCTGAACTACAGAAAGTACAAGTTGAGAGTAAACGTGTACTTCCTGACGGTGCAGTTTTTGCATGAGCCCTAGGATGGTCAGTGGGGAGTATAAAGACAAGGCTTTGTAACTCAGACTGTATTGTAACAGTACAGGGGACCGTGAGTGGAGACTGGGAATGAGGAGGGACTGCTCCAGTGACTGGCAGCTCAGGATCACACTTACAGGCTGGGGTTACATATCGATTAGGGACAGAAATCGATTCAGTCCATCCAATCTGCTCTGCCATTCCATCATGGCTGATATGTTTCTCAACCTCATTCTCCTGCCTTCTCCCTGTTACCTTTGGTCCCCTTACTAATCAGGAATCTGCCAGCGGAACCTGATGTTAACCTTAAGATAATATTGAATTACGACTCCCAAGTCCCTTTGTGCTTCAGATTTCCAAAACCTTTCCCTGTTTAGAAAATACAGGGATCTTCCGCTATCCGAAAGTCGAGCGTTCCTATGAAACCTTGTGTTAGCCAAGATGGCGTAAAGCCAAGAAGCATTAACTTATATGGGAAAAATTTCACCTTTTCTCAAAAAAGCAAAAATCCTCTTTGGATTTCTTTCAGTTAGCGAAAACAGGCACTAATGTAGGTCTTCCATAAGAGCAAAGTGGTGTAAAGTGGACTTTTGAAAAGTGGAGCATACCCGTGGTCTATATCTCTACTCTTCCTACCAATGTGCATAATCTCACACTTGCCCACATTATACCCAGTCTGCCACTTCATTGCCCACTTTCCTAGCCTGCCCGTTTCCTTTTGCAGCCTCACCCTTCCTCACCACCACCTGCCCCTATCATCGGCAATCTCCTCAGTATCATTGTCCAGCTCGTTAATGTACATTGTGAATAGTTGTGGCCCCAACACTGACCCCTGTGGACCTCCACTAGTCACCAGCTGCCACCCTGACAAAGACCCCTATATCCTGGTTGCTCTTTGGAGGGTCGGTGTGGACTCGTTGGGCCAAAGGACCTGTTTCCATACTGTAGGGCATCTAATGTAATCCTCAATCCCTGTCTTCTGCCAGTCAGCCAATCATCTCTCCATACCAGTACCTTGCCCCTGACAATATGGGCTCTTATTTTGCAGCATCCGGTGTGGCACCTTGTTAAAGGCCTTCTGGAAATCCAAACAGATCCCATCCACTGGCCCTGCTTTGTCTAACTTGCTCATTACTTCCTCAAAGAATTCTAACAGATTTGTCAGGCGCGATCTCCCAAGCCGTGCTGACTCTGCCCTATTTTACGTTCACTTCCAAATGCTCTGCAATCCCGTCCTTAATATTGGAATCGAGACTCTTACCACAACCAATGTCGGCTAATCGGCCTGTAGTTTTCTGTCTTCTGCCTCTCTCTGTTCTTAAACTGAGGTGTTACATTCACCATTTTCCAGCAGTCTAGGAGCCTCCCTTGTTCCAGTGATTCCTGAAAGATCACTACCAGTGCCTTCACAATCTCCTGAACCCTGGGGGTGTAGTCCATTTGGTTTGGGTGATTAATCCACCTTCAGACCTTTTCAGCTTCTCCGGCACCTTCTCTCCACTGAAGGCCACATCACTCACCTCTGCCCCCCTGGCTCTCGCTGCTGGTGGGTCCCACACCCAGGGCCCTACAAAGCCCTGGAATTCTTAGTCCCATTTAAATGGTTTCTCATCATTTGGAGTTGTTAACCAACCCGAAATGAGACACACCTCAATTTGAAAATGGGAGATTGCAAAATCACATCCCAACTGATTCAAGAACAGCTTCTTCCCCGCTCTTTAGTCTTCTGAATGGACCTCTTATGTATTAGAATTGATCTTTCTCTGCCCCCTCTCTGTAGCTATAACACTATATTGTGCATTCTGCTCTGTTACCCTGATGTACTCATGTAAGGTATGATTTGTCTGGTAGGCATGCAAAACATACTTTTCACTGTATCTCAGTATATGTGACAATCATATATCAAATCAAATCAGTTATACACAGCTAATCCTGTAATAATGACCCTCAGGTTTATGTCAATAGAGTGAGACTATTTCATTTTTAAACACTGTAGACAGTTTATGTCAATTTGTTTAAAGGTTTGGAGTTTTAAATGCCTTGATAGCTTCACCGCTCCTTTTGCACAATTCTCTTGAGAGATGGTGGCTGCAGTATCTTATACAGGATTGATATCACCTCCTGGCTCTTGTGCTATATGGCCTTATTAATGAAGCTGGAGACACTGTGCACTTTATTAATCTGGCTCTCCCCCATCCTGCCACCTTCAATGATTTATACCCATATACACCCAGCTCTCTCTGCTCCTGCCCTGCCTCCATTTCTGCTCCCTCTCTAGATTTTTCCTGGCAAAAAAGAATCACTCCACATTATCTTTCCCTTTACACCCATTCCACATTTATATCCCTCTGGTGTTCTACACTATTCTCCTCACATCTTCCCTCACTTGACCCCTCCACTGCCGTCCCCTAACTCTAACATTCCCCCCCTCCCCAACCATTTTTTCATTTAGATGACCCCTAATTACGACTGAACAGAGTCCTAGTCCCAGGATAGTTCTGGTGAAGGTAGTCTAAACGATCGAGCTCCTAATTTCCTCAGAGCTCATACCAGGCATCCACAAACTAAGTCTCACCCACCCACTTCTTTACCTAAACCAATCTGTGTGTGGCTCAGGTAATAATCCTAAGGTTATTAGCTTTTAAGGTTCTATATTTAATTTACAGACATGAACAGAAATACTGTCCGAGTTAAAATGTTCAATGTTTTTTCTTGCCCCCAGGTTTCTGGCCTTTCCAGGTGGTTGGGGAATCAGTTAGTGCCCCTCCAGACCATTCCCCCATGGGCCATTGTGATGATCTTGTGTCTGATAGTTGCTATCTTCACAGAGTGCACCAGCAATGTTGCTACAGCTACCCTCTTCCTCCCTGTCCTGGCTTCAATGGTATGTCCTTTCCAGTTATTGCGTTATTCTGTTACTCTGGGGTGAAATGTGGGGCTTGGGGATGTGGGGGTGGGTGGGGGGTGGGTAAGGTTTTCTTGGGGTTCCAACGCTGTGGGGTTCCACTCCCAGCCAGGGAGTGCTGCATTGTTCAATACACAGTCCTTTAGACCAGGCCGGGTCAGCCTGGGGTCAAACAGAGGTTGAACTCTAGTAACAGGAATCACTTGGGTTACTGCTCAGGAAGGAGGAGAACAAATGGGAAAGTTCCCCTCCAAGCCCCTCAACATCCTAACTTGGAAATATATTGCCATTCCTTCACTGTCGCTGGGTCAGAATCCTGGATTCCCTCCGTTGGGGAGGGGGAGAGTTTGGAGAGGGCGGGGTGGTTGGGGGAGGGAGGAAGTTGGGGGAGGGTAGGGGTTGGGAGGGGGAGGGCTTGAGGGAGGGGTAGATGTTGGGAAGGGGGAGAGGTTGGGGAGGGGAAGAGGTTGGGGGAGGGGTAGGGGAGGGGGAGAAGAAGGGGAGGGGAGAAAAATGGGGAGAGGGAGAGGTTGGGGAGGGGAGAAGATTGGGGTGGGGAGAGATTGAGGAGGGGAGAAGATTGGGGAGGGGAAGAGATTTGGGGAGGGGTTGGGGAGGGGGAGAGGTTGGGTGTGGGGAGGGGAGATGTCGGTGAGGGGGAGAGGTTTGGGGAGGTGGAGGGGTTGGGGAGGGGAGAGGTTGGGGAGGGGGAAAGGTTGGGGAGAGGTAGAGGTTGGGGCGGGGGAACAGTTGGGGAGGGGTTGGGGGAGGGGGAAAGGTTGGGGAGGGGTAGGGGTTGGGGAGGGGGAGGGGTTGGGGGAGGGGTTGGGGGAAGGGGAGACTCATAGAGTCATAGATATGTGCAGCATGGAAACAGACCCTTCGGTCCAACCCGTCCATGCCGACCAGATATCCCAACCCAATCTAGTCCCACCTCCCAGCACCCGGCCCACATCCCTCCTAACCCTTTCAGTCCATATACCCATCCAAATGCCAATGTGGTTCACATTGTAAAACAATCCAATATGAAGGGTCCTGACCCAAAACGTCCAGCATCTGCAGTCTTCACTCTCTCCAAGCAATCCAAGTACTTTCCAAATCCACGACCACTTCCATCTAGAAGGGCAAGGGCAGCAGATACATGGGAAAACCATCCCCTGCAAATTCCCCTCCAAGCCACTCACTATCCTGACTTGGAAATATATCACCATTTGTTCACTGTCGCTGGGTCAGAATCCTGGAATTCCCTCCTTAAGGACATTGTGGGTCAATCTATAGCACTTGGACTGCAGCAGCTCACCTCCACCTTCTCAAGGGGTAACTAGGGATGAGCAAGAAATGTCAGTGATGTTCCCTGTTATATCAGGGTTTCAGGGGCTGAAGGGATTAATGCTGGGGAGGGCCTTAAGCACCAGCGAGAATACTGTCTCACAGACTGGGTGGGAGAGCAGTCTCACATCCCGGAGGAGAGACACCAACAATGTGCACCTTCCTCATAACCCTGAAACATTGTCTATCTTAACTCACAGCTAGATGCTATTATGTAATGACCTACATCTTATTTAAGTATAGACCCCTTTCTCATTAGATGACCAAGTGGATTCCCTCTGTCTCATTCATCCAAGTGATCCCTGTAGATCCCAACAGGAGAGAGGATGGTGAGCAATGTATATTGCTTCTGCAACATGTTGGGCAGGGGAACTACTTTCAGATCCCAAAAGTTACTGATTGTCAAGAAGGAATCCTCAACTTCAAATTGGGGAATAAACCATCAGAGCAGACTGGAGAGGCCGAATGGCCTTTTGGATGAAGCTGAAGTCTCTCTAAGGATCTACTGGCTCCCTTTAATGAGGGAGAATGATGTTGGTCAGTGACCTGACCCCAATCCCTCCCTCAATCTCAAGATGCTCAAATCAAATGGTTCGCAACATGGTCTCATGGTCATTGGTGGGAACGTGGGTGGGAAAGAGCTGCTGCTGTGACCAGCCAAACGACACTCACTGAGCCCCCCCCCTCCCTCCCCACCACGTCTCCCTCCCCCCCACGCCCCCTCCCTCCCTTCCCCCCACCCCACACTCCCTCCCTCCCACCCCCACCCCCCTCCCTCTCTTCCCCCTCCCAACCCCCACCCCCCCTCTTCCCCCTCCCCCTCCCTCCCAACCCCCACCCCCCCATCCCACCTCCCCCCCTCCCTCCCCACCCCCCCACCCTCCCTCCCTCCCTCCATGTGTCTCGCTGCTGCTGAAATAATCAATGTGGTGTCTCCGGGATACAAGATTAAAAGATCCACATTTCTATTGCAGTGTATCCCAAAGCCGGTCACAGCCAATGAGGTGCTCTGAAATATGGTCACTGTTGCAAAGTTAGACCCAATTTGCTCACAGCGAGCTCCTCCAGACAGCAATGTGAGAAATGACCAGATCATGTGTTTTGCTGCTGAATTATTGACTGGGACACTGGGATTAACTGCCCTGATCTCCTTCAAAATCATGGGATCTCTTACATCCACCAAAAAAGAACAAGCAGGGGGTTTCATATCTCATTGATCACAAGGCCCTGCATGTTCAGAGTAAACACCCACAGAATCTCAGTCCCAAATTCTCATCTGTTGGGTTGAATATTTCGATATCACCTTCAGCCGATTTATTGACGATCACACGAGTGAACTATTAACACCAGCATTGAATGATTACACCAAGTTAACTTGGGTTCAATTGTCTTTCATTAAACAACAATCCTACTGCCCAGAATCCCAGATAATAAACACAGACCGGATGTGTCAGCGCCTCCTCCTTGCTAACTTGTCCCTCTCTCTCAATCTTTCCAATTCAGGCCACCACCATCCGGATGAATCCTCTGTACGTGATGATCCCGACCACTTTAAGCACTTCCTTTGCCTTCATGTTGCCTGTTGCTACACCCCCCAACGCCATAGTGTTCTCCTATGGTCACCTCCTGGTCTTTGATATGGTGAGTATTTTGATTGGCAGAGGAGTGGGGGGATTGGAGGGGGAACGATGGGAAACAGCAGGAAAGTAAAGCTAATTCCCAATCTGAATAAGCATGTGCAATCGATGGGCTGAATGGCCTGCTTCCACACAGCAGGATTCTATGATGGTACTGAGTGGTGGAGCAGGTCAAATGGCCTAATCTGGTTCCTGTTGATGATGTTCTCAGACGGAGATAGAGATGGAAGTTGGACACATCTTGCAATGGCATATTTAAAATGGCAAAAGCAGGAAGTAGTGATGAGCAGCTGTGTGTCAGGCTGGAGGGAGTACACGTTGGTCTGTCTGGGAGTCACGAGCACTGCTCTTTCTGCAGAACGTTCATGATCTAGCCTTTGGTGCACATTACTGCGTATAACCCCCCCCATTGAAAGTACATCCCACCCTGATTTGGAAATATCTCCTCCTTCCTTCACCGTTACTGGGTCAACATCCTGGAATTGCCTTCCTAACAGCACAATGGGTTATACCCAGACCACATGGCCTGCAGCAGATCAGCACCAGCTACTCACAGGGGAGTTAGCAACAGGCAACAAAAACTGCTCTTGTTCACAGTGCCCACCTCGTGTGGAAATACAAAAATTGCCAGGCACAGTTTCAAAATGTGTCGATGATATGGAACAAGGAAACAATGAGGAGGAGAATCGCAGCCTTTGAAAGGACACAGACGGTTGGAATGGGCAGATTCATGGCCGATACAGGATAACACAGAGAAGTGTGAAGTGTTATATTTTTGGAGGGAGGAGGAGATGAGGGAACCAAAACTAAATGGTCCAGTTGTAGAGTGGCTGCATGCACCGAGACACCTGGGGGAGGGGTGTACCTTCCAAAGTGACAGGACAGGTTAGGAAGCTGTTAAAAAGCAGACAGAACATCAGCTTAATCAAAACAGGCAAAGAGTACAAGAGCACTGAAGCACTAAATCGCAAGCTTTATTTATAAACCTCTGGTTAGTGCCTGTGTATTGTGCCCAGTCTGATACCAGGTACTGGCAGAGATGTCAAGGCTTTGGCGAGGGCACTCAGCTTTATTAAAATGTTTCTGGGGATGAGGGTTCACAGTTACATGGAGAGATGTGGGAAGTTGAGGTTGTTCTCTGAAAAACAAAGAAGCTCAAGAGAGGCTTGTTGGAATAATACTGAGAGCTTCCACAGGAAGGGACTGTGTCTGGAGCACGAGGCTCAGTAATGGGAGTTCAGAGGTTTGACAAAGGCTCCGAAAGTAAGGCGAGGAATGGATTTCTGTCACAATGAGTTGTGATCCCGAACAGGCTGCTTGGAAGTCTGGTCAAAGCAGATTTAATAGGAACTTTCAAAACCAGAATGAGATAAAGTGTAGGAATGAATCACAGAATAATCAATGTATCAGGAGGCATTGAGTTCCTTGGGGCTCCACCCAGCCCCAGTGCGCACTCGTTCCCATCGACCCTGCAATGTTTGTACCTTCAAACCCCTCTCCCCGTTTGGATCTTCAGCCAATCACCTTCAATCTGTGTCCTTCTGTTATTGAACATTCAGCGATTGGAAATATTATTGATTTATATCCCAGTGAATACTCCGGGAAAGATATTGCAGGGTAATGGGGAAAGTGTGGAGAAGTGGGAGTAATCTACAAGAGCTAGCACAGCTATAATGGTGAAACAAAGTCTGTCTGTGCTACATCGTTCCAACAGATTGAAGGGGCTGAATGGCCTCTATCTGTTCCAGTGCATTGTGATCTTCTTTCAGACTCCAGCACTTGCACTAATCTCGGCGAGCTCCCTCCCTCCCAACATCAGGAATGTTTTTTTTAAGGTAGCCAACTTTCTGAGGGTAGATTTAAACCAATGTGACAGAATCGATGTTTTCCCTTTCCACAGGTCAAGGCTGGGCTCGTGCTGAACATCATCGGAGTGGCTAGTGTCACTCTCGCCATCAACACCTGGGGTCGACTCATGTTCAATCTGGACAGCTTCCCCGACTGGGCTAATGTCACCCAGAGAGAGTGAGACCGGGAGCATTTTTATTCCAACAAGTGGGAGCCGGAGGGTATTGAAGTGGGAAATGGGGAGAGCGGAGCATTAGACGCTGTGACTTACACACAGTGAATCCTAGAGAGATGTGACTGGGCCAAGTATGATGTATGGGGCATAGATCACTTGACTGAGCGGAATTATAAGTGTGTTGATTAAAAGCCTGAATTATCTCCAATAGCTGTAGCCTTTAGTTGGGTTCCTTGGTTTCCAATTCTTCCACAGCCTTGTCCCTCCATCACTCTGTAACGTTGTCTAGCCCCACTAACCGTCCAAGATCTCTGCACTGTGCACTTTTGGCCCCTTGGTCACTGACGTTACTGACTCCATTGCCTGTAGCCATTCCATCAGCTGCTTGGGCTCTGAGCTCTGACATACCCTCCCTCAGCCTTCCCGCATTTTATGCAAACTCTGTTACCCCCTCCCCACCCCAACCCACTGAAAAGATGCCTCTTTGTCCAAACTACTGGTCTCCAAGCTCATTATAGCTGCGTGTGAGTATTTGCCGAACAATACGCCTGTGAATTGTGTGGAATGTTTTACTATCTCGAAGGCGTTATACAAATGCAAGTTGTGTTTACTCAGTTGTGGATGAAACTGAATGAGGTGACCAGTCGGGGTACCTGGGTCGGGGTACCTGGGTCGGGGTATCTGGGTCGGGGTATCTGGGTCGGGGTACCTGGTCGGGGTATCTGGGTCGGGGTACCTGGGTCGGGGTACCTGGGTCGGGGTACCTGGGTCGGGGTATCTGGGTCGGGGTACCTGGTCGGGGTATCTGGGTCGGGGTACCTGGGTCGGGGTACCTGGGTCGGGGTATCTGGGTCGGGGTATCTGGGTCGGGGTATCTGGGTCGGGGTACCTGGGTCGGGGTATCTGGGTCAGGGTACCTGGGTCGGGGTATCTGGGTCGGGGTATCTGGGTCGGGGTACCTGGGTCGGGGTACCTGGGTCGGGGTACCTGGGTCGGGGTATCTGGGTCGGGGTACCTGGTCGGGGTATCTGGGTCGGGGTACCTGGGTCGGGGTATCTGGGTCGGGGTACCTGGGTCGGGGTATCTGGGTCGGGGTACCTGGGTCGGGGTATCTGGGTCGGGGTATCTGGGTCGGGGTATCTGGGTCGGGGTACCTGGGTCGGGGTATCTGGGTCGGGGTATCTGGGTCTGTCACCTGTATCAGCCTGGAATTGAGAATTGTTCCTCACTGTTTGTCCCGCTCAGTTCAACAAAACAGAAAAGATCATCAAATCCAGTGAAAATACAAGAGGGTGTCAGTGTCACATTCTGTCTAATGTTTGTTTTGTGTTCAATCAGTACATTCTTTTAGAGCCTGTCTCCTCCATTTCTCCTGTTTTAGATCAAAACCTTTTCAATAAAGTGGCCTTTGAAAATCAGCCAATGTTAATCCTGAATCGTGGTTTGAAAATTTGTTTTCTCTTTTCTGTTCAAGTATCCTTGGGTTGTTCTGTAGTTGCAGAGAAACCTTCAACCCATCTAACCCACCTATCCCATGTAACTCCTTATGGTAGGGTCGCCAGCTTTGAGTGTATTGCAGGACAGTTCCTTACATGACCTTCCACCCTGAGCTGATACCTTTTCCCACCTTTAATACTTGACAAGATCCAAAGTGGAATCTCGATGTTTGTGTTTGAATCCTCATTATTTGATGGCTTTGATACCTCACTCCCACCTCCCATTCCATCCCCTCTAATTCATTCATGTCCAAAACATCTTTCCAACTCTGTCTTGACTTGACTCAAAGGCTACGTGTTAACAGCTTTCTGGGGTAAAGAATTGCAAACAATGAGAAGAGATTGCTGATCTCAGTCTGAAATGGCCGTCCCATCATGGCCTGCTGGCCATGCTGTCATTTCCGCAGTCAGATCAGACTCTCAGTATTGACTCCACCTGAGTCTCTCACATGTTTCTACATCTTGGTGAGAACCCCTTTCCCGAGTGTGCCCAATCTACCCCACCCCTCATCATTAAGCCAGTGCAGTTTGGCATCTCAATGAGATAATGGGTGCCCGGCAGATCAGTTCAATGAGGATGGTAGCAACAAATAAGCCGGTTGTAGGAGTAGACCATTGGGTCCCTCAGGTCTGCTCTGTCTTTTGATCATCGTCACGTGAAGAGGTGACCAATCAGCTGTGGCTGCAGGATGTTGGAGTCTTCTATCACCACGGTAACACAAAATTACCAGATGACTCCTCCCCACTGTGGCCGCTCTCTGGTAGATTTGAGAGTTGGTTGGGTCTGCCCTGATAAGGCAAAGTAATGTTCACCCAACACAGGTACCAGGCAATGACCATCTCCCACAATGGGGGAGCTAACCATCGCCCATTGATATTTTCAATGGCATGACCTTGACTGCCAACATCCTGGGGGGCATCACTGTCTACAAACTAAACTGCACTACCATTGCTATCCAGGGGTTTGTGCCCTGGGTTAGTGCCTGTGGGTCAGGGTTAGTGCCCATGATTTGGGGTCAAGGTTCAGATCAGGGGTTCAGTTTGGTTAAGGGCTCGAGTGAGGTTTAGGATTTGGGTCAGGATTAGATATAGGCTCATTGCTTCAGATTGAGTTCAGGTTTAGGGCCTTTCTGCGGCCAATCAGAAAGAGAACACACTTTTGATGACCTGTTGTTTAATTCCCTCCTCTTACATTACCAGTAACTCCCCTCCCCTCACACCAATACTTCCAAACTAAAGGGGCAAACACTATGGGAAAGCCTTCTCTTTTTCCGTTTTCCTGATGGTAGTTCTTTTCCTTGTTGGTTCACAGTATTCCCACTGGGATTTCTCATTCATTCCTGGAGTTTCCTGTCTAATCCGGCAGTTCTGGTGCCCCCCTCGTCTTCTCACAGACACCGAGTCCTATCAGCCAAGTCCCTCCAGATTGGAATCTTTGCCAACAACAACAATTTGCATTTGTATAGCAAAAACTTTAAGCTAGTTTTCTCCCAGAAAGGGGACAGGCTGGTGTGCCAATCAGTGACACGTAATAGTTCACCTCCACAATTTAGCCTAGAAAGGAGTTTGGATCTAAACAGCTTTGGTGAATACAAACCAGAATTTGTATTAAACATCTACAAAAGGACATTACTGTGGATTAAACATTGTATGAAACCAGCAGAGAGTGCAGTAAAAGACACAGCCCTGAGTTTACACACAACGTTTCCCCAGCCCCTGATAAACACTGACTGGGTCAACACACAGGAGTAACACTGTCACAGCTCATTAAACAATCACCAGTGGGTCCTGATACCACCCACCCCCCCCCCCCCCAAAAGGTTCACATTGTACATGGGGGAGGTTCTGAGCATGCTCACTGTGAAACACGCTGCCATTAAAAAACATGGCAGTGCCCAAATAGGCACAATAATGGAGGATACTGGACAATTCTAGCAATGCTGGCAGGAGCACTGTCAAGGCACCACATGGATGTGTATCGTGCATACGGTGTACGTTGTCCACTGAGGGGTTACCATCCATCAACAGAGGGAGTCTCAAAGGAGAGTTTTTAAAATTCATTCCCAGGATATGAGCATCTCTGACTGGGCCAGCATTCATTGTCCACCTCTAATTTGCCCAGAGGGCAGTTAAGAGTCAACCACATTGCTGTGGGTCTGGACTCAAGTTTAGGCCAGACCAGGTAGGGATGGTAGATTCTTTCCCTAATGGACATTAGTGAACCCGATGAGCTTTTCCAATATTTGACAATGGATTCATGATCATCATTAAACTCTTAATTCCAGATTTTTATTGAATTCAAATTCACCATCTACCGTGGTAGGATTTGAACCCAGGTCCCCAGGACATTACCTGGGTTATTGAATGGACAATCCAGCAATAATACCATTTGGCCTTTGTCTCCCCTTATTGCCCGTCCCTAGTTGCCCCTTGAGAAGGTGGGGGTGAGCTGCCTTCTTGAACCGCTGCAGTCCATGTGCTGTGGGTTGCCCTTAGGGAGGGAATTCTAGGATTTTGACCCAGCGACAGTGAAGGAATGGTGGCATATTTCCAAGTCAGGATGGGGAGGGGCTCAGCGGGGAACTTGCAGGGGGTGGTGTTCCCATGTATCTCTGCCCTTGTCCTTCGAGATGGAAGTGGTCATGGGTTTGGAAGGTGTTTTCTGAGGATCTTTGGTGAATTTCTGCAGTGCATCTTGTAGATGGTACACACTGCTGCTACTGAGCATCGGTGATGGAAGGAGTGGGTGTTTGTCGATGTGGTGCCAATCAAGTGTGGGCTGCTTTGTCCTGGATGGTGTTGAGCTTCTTGAGTGTTGTTGGAGCTGCCCCCATCCAGGGCAAGTGGGGAATACTCTGTCACACTCCTGACCTGTGCCTTTTAGTTGGTGGGACAGGCTTTGGGGGGTCAGGAGGTGAGTTACTCACTGCAGTATTCCTGGTCTCTCATCTGCTCTTGTGTTTATACAGCAAAGCCAGTTCAGTCTCTAGTCAATGGTACCCCTCCAGGATGTTCATAGAGGGGGATCCAGTGATGGTAATATCATTGCATCTCAAGGGCTGATTGGAAAATTGTCTCTTATTGGAAGTGGTAATTGTCTGGCAGTTGTGTGGTGTGAATGTGACTTGCCACTTGTCAGCCCATGGCTGGATATTGTCCAGATCTTGGTGCATTTGAACACGGCCTGCTTCAGTGTCTGAGGAGTGGTGAATGGTGCTGAACATGATGCAAACATCAGCAAACATCCCCATTTCTGACCCTATGATGGAGGGAAGGTCATTGATGAAGCAGCTGAAGATGGTTGAGCCAATGACAAAGAGAATAAAGGAATCGATGTTCTAACAGCCCTGTGACGTTCTGATTATGAATGAGTCAAACACCTTACAGTTTCTTCCCAAGAACTTCTCAATGACTATGCCGCTGTCAGAACAGGAGCGAGTGATCTGCTCTCAAAATAAATAAAACTCTCAATTCATAACTGCATTAATGTCGGACATCATTAAATCACTCCAAAGTGAAGGTCAGGCAATGACACTCTCAGAAGTATGACTGATGGAACCGTGATTTTCACTTAAATAGAACAAAGAATTGTGGGATGCTGGAAATCTGAAACAAAAACTGAAATTGGAGGCCCGAGGAAGGGTCACTGGATTCAGAACATTAACTCTGCTTTCTCTACACAGATGCTGCCAGACTGACTGAGTTTCTCCAGCAATTTCTGTTTTTGTTTACAATACTCCCTTGGTGTCCGCCCTGGATACAGCTGGGAAATATATTTTCTCACTGAAAGACATTTCCTCTGGCCAGCTGTTCTCGGGTTGACAGAAATAATCAGCAACACAGACGGAATCCTGGTTTTTAGATTTAAAAGCGCCTGATAAGTAAAATATTCCTCAGTACAACAAGTGCTGATGTGATGACTCCTGGAAGTACTGTGTCAGGCCAGGGCTTAGCTTTCCTCAAGATCTATCAGGGACCTGATGTGGTTGATAGGGAGGGACAACTTGCATCATTTGTAGCATCTAAGGCAAAGGATAGAGTTTACAAACCAGAGCAAACTTGGGAGACATTTCCACACACAAGGCATGATGGGTGTTTGGTGCATGTTTCTCCAATAGCAATCGATATTGGGTAAAGTGTTAATTTTAAATCAGAGGTTTCTGGAAGCTGAAAATATGAAGAGCTATCACCTGGGTTAGGTCAGAGATCAGCCATTATCTCAGTGAGTGGTAGAACAAGCTTGAGGGGCTGAATGGCCTCATTTTATCCCTAGAATTCGACTTGAAGCAATACAATGATAGAACCTAATTGACATAAATGGAAATAAAAAGTGCTCAGGTCACCACCCCCACCTTACAATGGCTACCACACATCACAATCCACACACGCATCCACATGTTAATAAATACTGAGATTAATTCCATCCTCAGGCTAATAAACACTTTGGATAAAACCTGATGTTAAATAATTGTTACCGCACTATAGAAAGGGTATTAGTGCATTTAGTAACAGGAGGCAGAGGGTGGTGGTAGAAGGCGATTTGTGTGACTGGAGTGTAGGTGTGCAGTCATGTACCATAGGGATCAGTGCTGGGTCCCTTATTGTTTGTGATATCCATAAATGATGGAGATGGGAATGTGGGAGGGACAGTGATAAGTTTGTGGATGATACAAAGATTGGCCAGGTGGGTGCCAGAGGAGGAAGGTGTTAGATTACAGGAGGACATGAATGGATGTGGTAGATGGCAGATCAGTGGAAGATGGCATTTAACCCTGATAAATTTGTGGTGATACACGTTGGAAGAAGGAACAAGGACTTCCTCAAAGAATAGCAGGACACAAGGAAGCTCAGAGGAACAGAGGGATTTTGGGAAGCTTGCCCACCGACCCCTGAAGGTGGCGGCACAGGTTAATAGAGGTGTTAAGTGGCATATGGAACATGCGGCGATGCTGTCGCTTTAAGAGGTTATTTTGTCCTGATTTTTTGAAGAGAGGTTTTAAGACAGAGTTGCAAGTACTCGGAAAGCCAGTAAACAGCTTGTGAGGGTTTGGTTTTTTCTAAAAGTTGCAACAATAGAGGCAGCATGGCTGGGTGTGGCCAGTTCTCACAGACCATGATTTCTCTTTTTTTGTTGTTGTATTTAGAGTTAGCTTTAAGCAGTTGCTGTTGTTGGCATGAAGCAGTGGAAGCTCCTTTTCCCTCGATAAACTGGGAGCGTTCTTCCTTGACAGTTAGATTGTAAAATGAAACAAAATCTCTTTCTGAATTTGCCTTTTTGCCAAAGGGTGTATTTATGGGATGTTAGTATTACTATATCTATTATACACTTATGGTTGCCAATGGAGTTAAGGTGTTCTAAGTTCTTCTTTCTTGTGTTGTATTTTAACAACAGTGTATCTCAGTCGGGCCTGCAGGGGCTGACTGGCCCTCCTAGTCACCGCCCATTTTAATTCCCCATCCCACTCCCTTTCCAACATGACCATCTTTGGCCTCCTCCATTGCCACAACGAACCAAACCACAAATTGGAGGAACAACACCTCATCTTCCTCCTGGACAGCCTCCAACCCAGAGGGCTCAACATTGCGTTCTCCAATTTCAAATAAGCTCCCTTCGCATTCCCTGTCTCCCTTCCCAGGCCCTCCCCCTCTCTCCCTATACTCCCTGCCACCAACTGGATTCATTCTTCCCATTGTCCAACCAGGTTGTACCCTCTACCTGTCTTCACCTATCCCCACTTCACCACCCTTCCCCCCCCCCACTCCCTTTATCTGCAGCTCCCCCCCACACCCACCCCCCAGCCCTGAAGAAGGGGTACACCCGAAACATTGCCTTCTCCACCTCCTGATGCTGCCTGGCTTGCTGTGTTCTTCCAGCCTCCTGCCTGGCTATTCCTCCTTCCTCTGGCAGCTCATTCTATACACGTACCACCCTCTGCATGAAAACATTGCCCTTTACGTCCCTTTTATATCTTTCCCCTCTCACCCTAAACCTATGTCCTCTAGTTCTGGACTCCCCGACCCCAGGGTAAAGACTTTGCCTAATTACCCTATCCATGCCCCTCATGGTTTTATAAACCTGTATAAGGTCACCCCTCAGATTCAGGGAAACAGCCCCAGCCTGTTCAGCCTCTCCCTGTAGCTCAGATCCTCCAGCCCTGGCAACATCCTTGTAAATCTTTTCTGACCCCTTTCAACTGGCTCTTCCAGTCTTACCAATAACCACCCTGAATATAATTAATGGTTGTGGTACTGTGCTCACGTCCCTGTCTCTGGGATACTAGTCTCAGCTGCTGGTTGTGTTAGAACAAACTGGAACATGTTGTTTAAATATCGGTACACTTCCACTGTTCACATTAACAATGCCCTGAGAGAAGAAATTCCCCAGCCCTGGTTTTAAATGGCAGACCCCTTATTCGGAGAGTGTGCTCTTTGTTTTAGCTAACCCCCCAGCTCTGGGTGAAGGGCTAATGAACACTCAGTCTGTGCCCTGTGAGGCCCCCTTGGAATCAGATATGTTTCAAAGCCATCATCTCTCATCCTTCTCAACTCCAATGGATCCTGGGTCCCTCCGAGCCCAGCAGCCCCCACAGGATAGGCTTCATTACCCCGGTAATGAGCGAGATGGTATTGTTTAAATCCAATTCCCTGACACTGACTGGGTTGCAATATCTTTAAATCAGGTTTGTGGTTCAAACTGATCATTGCAGAAAGGTCTTGCTTCGTTCAGCTGCCATCACATTAAAATTTAGCTTTAAAATAAACAAGGTTAGAGTGGTGCTGGGAAAACACAGCAGGGCAGGCAGCATCTGAGGAGCAGGAAAATCGACGTTCCGGGCAAAAGCCCTTCATCAGGAGGGTTTCATCAAGCCCGTTCCTGATGAAGGGCTTATGCCTGAAATGTCGATTTTCCTGCTCCTCGGATGCTGCCCGACCTGCTGTGCTTTTCCAGCACCACTCTAATCTTGACCCTAATCTCCAGCATCTGCAGTACTCAGATCTGCAGTACACCTGTAAAATAAACAGCCTGCCTCAAAGTAATACTCTCCTTTCTCTTTTAAACTGAGAGTCAGTTAACAAGCAACAGTTAATTTTAATAATCAGAAGAAATGAATCACAGTACAACATTAGCAGAGTCTAATAAAGTCCGATTAACGCCATGTTAACATTCTCATTTGTTGCCGTGGAGTGTCTGGTGTAATTTCCTGATGAACCACACAGCTGGAACTCTGTGTAACTGGCTCAGATATTGGCCCGGAACTCTGGCTTTACCAGGTAGGCCCACATGCTACTGTACGGATGGACAAGGCTCGTTGGCTGCTCCTTGCAGTCCACCATGGGCTTCCCTTCATTGGCCCATTTCACCAGCCCCCCCTCCAGGTTGTAGACTCTCAGTGACCTGCGCAGAGTCTGCCCAGCATTACTCGCCAGAAACTCCAACAGCTTCTGTGCCACTTTGGACGAGCGATATCCCACAGTGCAATAACAGATCACCTCCCTCTCCTCGTTACAATCTGCAAACGACAGAAAAACCAAAGAAATCCCGGTGTAGGATGACGAGTAAAGCCATTATCAGGACAGCTGTAGACTCCAAGAAAATATCAGCGTTGGCAGCAAGCTGTGGAAAACCACCAGGTTCCCTTCCGATCAATCACCCCTAACATGCCCTTCAATCCCACTCCATCCCTGGATCCTCAATCCCATTGGAGGCCCCAAACCCACTGTTTTCTTGGATCTTCCAATCCCACTGGATTCTCAACTCCACTGCCTCCATGGCTCCCCAATCCCACTGGATCCCCAAAACCCACTGTTTTCTTGGATCTTCCAATCCAACTGGATCCTCAATTCCACTGCCTCCATGGATCCCCAATCCCACTGGATCCCTTAAACCCACTGTTCTTCCAGATCTTAATCCTACTGTTTTCCTGGATGCTCAATCTTACAGAATCTTCAAACCCACTGTCTCTATGGATTCCTAAAGGCAATGTCTCCTCTGGATCTCTAATCCCACTGGAGCTACCAAACCGACCCACCCTGGATCCCAAATCTGACTGGTTCCCCAGTCCTTAATGCTCACACCTACGGTCTCCTCCATGATCCCAATCTGCCCAGAATCAGTTGCTGTTTGACCTCAGACTGTCTCTCCACTCAGCCGGGGAAAGGAAGAGGCAGCAGCAGAAGAGGAGGGGGGGAATGTCAGGGAGTCGGAGGAAAGGTGAGGGAGTGAGCTTGGAGGGGAATCACAAGGGAGGAAGATCATTAGGAGTTGGTGAGAGGGAGGAGGAAGGAGTCAAAGGCAGAGCAGGATGGAGGAGAGGAAGGGGAGCAGACGAGGGGGGTGAAGATTCGTGAGCAGACGAGGGGGGTGAACGCGGGTGAGATTGTGCAGTTTGATGGAGAGACAAAGAAGAGACAAAGGAGAAAATTAGGTGTGAAAAAGAAGGGACTGAGGAAATGAAAGTGGAAAGTGGATGGGGAGCGAATGAAGGGAGTGAGCAAGAGGAAGGGAGAAAGGGATGGGGAGAGATGTGAGGAGAAGGAGAGAGAGGTGAGGAATGAGTCATAGAGTGTTAGAGCATGACGTAAAAGTTTTCCAAACTAAACTAGTCCCACTTGCCTGCGTTTGGCCCATATCCCTCTAAACCTTTCTTATTTATGTACCTGTCCAAATCTCTTAAATGTTGTATCGACCACTTCCTCTGGCAGTTTATTCCACACATGAACCACCCTCTGTGTGAAAAGGTTGCCCCTCAGGTCCCTTTTAAATCTTTCTCCTCTCACTTTAAACATATGCCCTCTCGTTTTGAAATCCCCCACCCTCAGGAAAATACCTTTGTTGTTCAATTTAACCATGCCCCTCATGATTTTACAAAACCACAATAAGGTCATTTCTAAACCTCCTACATTCCAGTGAAACAAATCCCACCCTATCCAGCCTCTCCCTATAACTCATACCCTCCAGTCCTGGCAACATTCTGGTACATCTTTTCTGAACTCTCCCCAGTTTAATCATATCCTTCCTATAGCAGAGCGACCAGAACTGCACACTGTACATCAGAAGTGGTCTCACCAACGTCCTGTACAACATCAACATGACACCCCAACTCCTACACTCAACGGTCTGAGCAACCATTCCAAAGTGCCTTCTTAACCATCCAGCCTACCTGTGATGAACTTGCAAAGAATTATGTACCTGAACCGCTAGGTCTCCCTCCTTATTTCCAACAGAGACAATGGGGAAGAGATTGGAAAAAAGAGAGGTCAGAGAGATTTTGTAAACCCCGAGGAGACACTGAGCAGAAAAGCCTTTGTTGACCACCGTGAGGACAGATAATGTCCTGGATATTATCACAGAACTCTGTCTGTTACTGTAACTCTTAAAGAAAGGAGTTATCTGGGAGAAACAGAGATCCCGTTTAGATAAACACACGAGCTCTCTCTCCAAGGCAAAACACCCTATTCAACTGGGAAACAAATGAAAGAAAGGAACAGGGAGACAGAAGAGATGGAGAGAGAGAGAGAGAAAGAGGGGAAAGTACAAGACCTCAGGCTGGAGAAGGGAAGGACAGTCAGAATCGGAAAGGGGCAGCACAACATAGTGTCATGAGGAACTCAGGATATCCTCTTCAGACTCTGGCCTGGGACCCCATCTGCTCTGTTGCAGAGAGTGTGCACTCTAACCCCATGCACTCTCCCAGGCTGGAGGCCTGTCTACAAAGCAGAGAGCCAGAGGGGACAGGAGCCCCGGGATGGGCATTAGACTGCCCCCTACCTGCCAGGCCCAGCTCCTTGGTCAGATGATCCATGTCACTGGTGTCTGGGTCAATGCGAATGGCTCCCTGTAAGTGGCTGACCTCGTATTCAGCCGTACTCCGGACATCCTGAAACAACATGGAGACATTGTTAGGGCAAAGACAGGAAGGTGAGCTCCAGCTCATCTGTACCACTCTGGCTCCAACTCAGATCTTGTCCCGGGAGGGTTTGATGGGGACAGTGTAGAGGGAGCTTTACCCTGTATCTAACTCCGTGCTGTCCCTGTCCCGGGAGTGTTTGATGGGGGAACAGTGTAGAGGGAGCTTTACCCTGTATCTAACCCCCATGCTGACCCTGTCCTGAGAGTGGGGACAGTTTCAAGGGGCTATACTTTGAGTTTAAGAGTTGAAGGAGCTTTACTCTGTATCTACTCTGATGAGCCCACGATAATGGTTAATGTGTAGGAGGGTAACTCTGGAAGGGAACAGGAGTGCAGTGCTGAAGTGAAAGCTGTGAGGAATGAGGAGCTGGTCCTGTGTTGTTTGGGGTCACTGCTGCTTTCGGAAAGATCCAGATTGAAGCCTTTCATGGTGTGGCTCTGTTTGGAATGGTAATGTCCCTTCTCAGAGTGATCTGCGGGTGTTTGTACAATGATTGCATTGTAATTACCGGGCAAACACTGAAAGACAGCTAATCCCACCTCAGTGTCTAATTATAAATAGCCACTCTGTACTTGACCAATGTATTTGTGTAGATTGATGCCAGGTTTTGTCATCGACACACGTCATGTGATGGAAACAGCCAGCAAGGAAAAGGGTCAGGGAGTGTGGGAACATCTCCGAGATGAAAGCCAGTGTCTCTCACACACACAGACACAGACAGAAGCTCATATCTCATCTTCAGCTCTTTAGACTGGACACATTCAATCCAGGCAGCACCACCATTGGTCACAACACTCTCGCAGACCAGTTGTTGAACTGAATACAAACTGGGTCACGGGGGGACGCCTGGTCCCAGGCTCAGGGCAGATTAATGAGCTGGACGACAGTGTAGGCACACAGTGTGCTATCACAGAGCAGGGTCAGGGGTGAAGACAAGGTGTCACAATTACTCAGTGAGACTGAAGAAATGAAAACACTGATGTGGAGAGAGATATAAAAGTTCTGAAAGGGGGTTATAAAACATTACAGATGCACTAAACCATACATGGATGTTTATGATCGCTGCTTAATACGTATATGCAAATTCATGATGTATCTACAACACAGATGTGGAGGGGTCAGTGTTGGACTGGGGTGGACAAGGTCAGAAGTCACATGACACTAGGTTATAGTCCAACAGGTTTATTGAAATCACAAGCTTTCAGAGCGCTGCCCCTTCATCAGCTGCAGTGTCTGTTGGACTATAACCTGGTGGCATGGGACTTCTGACATTCTACAACACAGAAACAGACCATTCAGCCCATCTACTCCTTGATGGTGTTCCTGCTATACACAAGCCCCCACACACGTCTCCCACCCTCTCACCATCTCCTTTTAATGTTTTCTTCCTCGTGTTTATCCCCTTTCAGTATAACAGCGGGATCTACGTGGACCATTCCCTGTGGGCGCAGCTCCCACTTTCTCAGGTTGCTTTGCAAACATGCAGTGACTGGTAATGGCAACCTGATCCTCACTGAAAAGCCAGAGACAGTTAGAGAGGGACCCTAACCCCAACCTTAACCCAGCAATGGGGCTAACCAAATTATACAGCCTGCTCCTTCAGCTCTTTGTATTAGACAGAGACTGGGGCTCGACCAGCCTGCACTGACAGGACATGACAAACAAATCTGCTGTTCGATGTGCTTGTGTAATGAGATAGCACTAACCAAACAATTCTGAGTGAGCTAACCATTACACTAAGAACCAGTTTAAGATAACCAGTTGATTGTTATGTGGCTCATTCTCATATGCCAGAAGTGATATACGCTCAATTGCAGGGACCTATTCTTAAGGGGAACTTGCCCCTTTCAGGGGTTTGGGGAGTGACCAGTTGCTTATTGCTTTCTTCATCACCATGCCTCAGCCAATCAGAATCAACCTGCCAGCCAATCAGCAAATTGCAGTGATTGCTTGAAATGTGGCACTCTTGTGTGTGGATCCTGATGGGAGCAACACAAGAGATTTCATCCACATGTCTCTCTCTCTCTCTCTGTTCAGCAATACCATGGATTGTTGATCAAATTAATGTTTTAGATATATATAAACCATCCTTCCAACTTATAAACTTTATATAAAAGAATCACTCAGTGCTTATTACCAGCAACAGGATCTGGTTCCGATTCTCTGCCATCTGCTGCTCAGTGCTGTCTGAACTCCGGTCTTGCACTAAGTTAAAACTCTTTCGAATCCACAGGATCACAAGCTCCATTCTCTCAGCAGCGAGGACTTCCACGTGGAACTGAGGGGAGAACAGGATCTTAACATTGTGTCAGAAGGGATTGGTGAGGAGAAACATGTTAACACTCACTGCAGGAATCTACAGGGGACCAGTCCAGGATACATGAAAGCACATGAGGAATGTTGGTGATCTGCAGAGAGAGAGAGAGAGGGAGAAAAGATAGAGAGGAGAGAGAGAGAGCCAGAAATAGAGAGAGCTAGAGAAAGACAGTAAGAGAGAAAAAGAGAGTGAGAAAGAGAGCGCGAGATAGAGAAACAAAAAAATGGAAAAAGAGAGAAAGAGAGAGAGGAAGGGAGAGAAAGTGAAGTAGAGAGAATGACAGAAAGAAAGCAAGAGATAGAGAGAAACATCCAGACATAAAGCAAAGTCAGAGACACACACTGAGCCAAACAACACTCTGCTATTGTCCTGTGGGTCCCCATCAGATAAACCTCCCCATAGAACCTTACAGAAATGATACAGCAAACAGAGCCTGAGATGTCAGGATAGGTGACTGAAAAACCAAGCAGTATCTTTGAACAGGATCTTACAGGATCGGAAATCGGAATGGTTTGGGAAAGGGGTGGTATGGAGCTCAGGGCCCTTGACAAGGCCACCAGTGCTGGAACAATTAAAATCAGCACAGGAGGAGCACTCTGCCGCTAATGCAGGACATCACACAGATAACCAGAGGTGAGACCACTGAAGGATTTGTAAACAAGGATGTGAATGTTTAGAATTTATTGAACTGGGAGCTAATGTAGGACAGCAAGGACAGGGAGCAGTGAGAGTTAGATGTGGGCAGCAGTGTATCAGATAAGTTGAGGAAGATGGAGGCTGGTGAGGAGAATTCACGGGATAGTTAAGGTTAGAGGTGAGTACGGCACAGATGAGGGGTTCAGCAGCAGATAGGGCAACCCCCGGGGTGGGGGGGGGGGGAAGGTTTCAGGAGTAGAAATCAATAACAGACAGGGCATGAGGGCAGAGGTTCAACTCAGGGTCAAATAGGGTGGTGAGGTATGTGCTCAGCTGAGTACATTAAAATAAAACACAGGGTAATTTCTGTCCAAATTGCAGGCTCAAAGCATAAATACACATTAAACTGCACCCTGTAGATAGCTGCAGCTGATTGCGTGCAAGAGCAAGACGCTGAATCATATTTAATCACAAGGATTCTCCAAGTAATTAGTGAAAGAAACAAAAGTAATGCAAGGCGCAATGTTTTCACGCACCGAATGGGCAGCACGGTGGTTCAGTGGTTAGCACTGCTGCCTCCCAACACCAGGGACCTGGGTTTGATTCCACCCTCAGGCAACTGTCTGTGTGGAGTTTGCACATTCTCCCCGTGTCTGTGTGGGTTTCCTCCGGGTGCTCCGGTTTCCTCCCACAGTCCAAAGATGTGCAGGTCAGGGTGGATTGGCCATGCTAAATTGAGCCCATAGTGTCCAGGGATGTGCAGGTCAGGGTGGATTGGCCATACTAAATTGTCCCGTAGTGCCCAGGGATGTGCAGGTCAGGGTGGGTTGGCCGTGGGAAATTGTCCCATAGTGCCCAGGGATGTGTAGGTTAGGGTGGATTGGCCGTGCTAAATTGAGCCCATAGTGTCCAGGGATGTGCAGGTCAGGGTGGATTGGCCATACTAAATTGTCCCGTAGTGCCCAGGGATGTGCAGGTCAGGGTGGGTTGGCCGTGGGAAATTGTCCCATAGTGCCCAGGGATGTGTAGGTTAGGGTGGGTTGGCCGTGCCCAGGGATGTGCAGGTCAGGGTGGATTGGCCATGCCCAGGATGTGCAGGTCAGGGTGGATTGGTTGTGCCCAGGGATGTGCAGGTTAGGGTGGATTGGCCATGGGAAATTGTCCCCGTAGTGCCCAGGAATGTGCAGGTCAGGGTGGGTTGGCCGTGCCCAGGGATGTGCAGGTCAGGGTGGGTTGGCCGTGGGGAGTGCAGGGTTAGAGTAGTGGATGGATCTGTTTAGGATGCTCTTCAGAGGGTTAGTGTGGACTTGATGGGTGAATGGCCTACTTCCACACTGCAGGGATTCTACAAACGCACTGTCTGAGAATGTACAGAAGGCAGGTTAAGTTGAGACTGGTATAATTGTTCATTTGAGGAGACAGTGCAGATATGATGTGCCAAATGGCCTCCTCCTGCACCTTAATGTTTCTTCTGAATGTGAAAACAACAATGTGTAGGGTTAATAGGCAACAGGCAGGAAAGTGGTGATAGTGAAGAAGGCTTTCCTTTATTGGTCAGAGTATTAAGTATAAGAGTTGGGAGGTCATGTTGGAGCTGTACAGGACATTGGTTAGGCCACTTTTGGAATACTGTGTGCAATTCTGGTCTCCCTCCTATAGGAAGGATGTTGTGAAACTTGAAAGGGTTCAGAAAAGATTTACAAGGATGTTGCCAGGGCTGGAGGGTTTGAGCTTTTGGGAGAGGCTGAATAGACTGGGGCTGTTTTCCCTGGAGCATTGGATGCTGAGGGGTGACCTTATAGAGGTTTATAAAATCATGAGGGTCATGGATAGGGTGGGGCAGTCCAGAACTAGAGGGTATAAGTTTAAGGTGAAAGGGGAAAGATTTAAAAGGGACCTAAGGGGCAACTTTTTCGCACAGAGGGTGGTGCGTGTATGGAATGAGCTGCCAGAGGATGTGGTGGAGGCTGGTACAATTTCAGCATTTAAAAGGCATCTGGATGGGTATATGAATAGTAAAGGAAATGGCCCACGTGGTGGCAAATGGGACTAGATTGATTTAGAATATCTGGTCGGTATGAACGAGTTGGACCGAAGGTTCTGTTTCTGTGTTGTATATCTCTATGACAGTATGTGGGGGGCCAGGATACACATTTCACAATGAACCGCCCTCTGTGTGAAAAAGTTGCCCCTCAGGTCCCTTTTAAACCTTTCTCTTCTCACCTCAAAAATATGCCCCCTAGTTTTGAACACCCCCACCCTAGGAAAAAGACACTTTGTCTATGCCCCTCATGATCTTATAAACCTCTATAAGGTCACTCTGAACCTTCAACGCCCCAGGGAAAAAGGTCCCAGCCTCTGCTTTTAACTCTTTTCTGAACCCTCTTTAATTTAATAATATCCTTCTTACAACAGGGCAACCAGAACTGTACACAGTATTCCAGAAGGGGTCTCAACCTACATGCGGTATAACTTCAACATGACGTCCCAACTCCCATACTCAATAGTCTGAGCAATGAAGGCAAAAATGCTAAACACTCTGTGAGGTGACTGTCCTGTGTCAGTTCGGCACCCTCTCTGAAAAAGCGAACCTTAATTTTATTCGTTCAAGAATCGGGAACGATCCAAATAACCTCTGTTGTGCTGCTCACATACTTGGTGGGTGTGTCTCAGTAGATTAGATTAATTCCAATCTGAACCCAGTAAGTCACTGTGTCAGTGATCAGCTCCCTTGACATGAGAACATGAGGTGCCTGAGTCACATCCAAAATACTAATGCCTCAAAACCAGACAAGCCATAAAACATTTTGCCACAATTTATTAAAGCAAGTACCTTCAATGTCCGAAATCTTCCTTAGGCCTAATCGAAAACTTCAACGCAGAGCAGGAGACGATAATAAAATCCAAAGAGGTGGGATTTAAGATATGGGAAGGGCGTGGATTCCAAAGGTAGAAGGTGAAAATGCAGCAAACATTCTGACAACTTCTGTGGAGAGGAAGAGGTTGAGGCGGGGGGGGGGGGGGGGGGGTTCGAAATAACTGCACAGAAGCCAGTATCCCATCATCAAGTCACTCTTAATTTACTTGTACACTGACTGTAGCTAGCTAGATCAGAGTCAGTCCCCTGCCTGAGGAGATTCTAAATCCTCTGATTATATTGGTCAGCCATGGGTTCCTGATTGGCCCAGGTTAACAACCCCAATCAAGGATCTCATAGTCAACAAGATCCACGTGGTTCCAATCACTACAAGGGGTAAATATTTGGCATTCAGGCTCAGTTTCAGAGCTTCACATACCTCAAACACAACAGCATCTGGAATTATCCCTATCCTATTTTGGATCACATGGGCATAGGAGCAGAAGGAGGCCATTCAACCCATCAAGTGTGCTCCACTACTCAATGAGAGACAGAGGAGGGTGGGAAAACGCAGCAAGCCAGGCACCATCAGGAGGTGAAGTCAACGTTTCGAATGTAACCCTTCTTCAGGACTGGGGGTGGGTGTGGAGCGAACTGCAGATAAAGGGGGTGGTGGGGTCAGGGTGGGGAAGTGGGGGAAGGTGAAGATAGGTACAGGGTACGATCTGGTTGGCCGATGGGAGGAATGAATCCGGTAGTTGGCCAGGAGCAGTGGAAGGGAGGGGGAGGGGCTGGGAATGGAGTCGGGGATGGGAAAGGAGGTTATAACTCAATGCAGATGATGGCTGATCTGATAACCTTTAGCCCCAGTTCCTTGTCATTTCCCCAGATCCATTGATTCCCTAACCTTTCCCGAGAATGTGTCTCCTCTGCAGCAGACCCTGAGCCTGTGTTCACCACATTCTCTAAACTTCTCCACATGGTCAGGGCAGTAATGCAATCATCCCAACCCCAGATTCTCCTACAACAGGATTCCTCTGATCGGCATAACTTCCCGCTCCTTCCCCGGGGACACTCCTCCATCCCAGGGGGCAGCAGCACTACCTCTAGTGACCCTCCAGCCCGGGAGGGGGGGGGGGGCCGCACCACCTCCTCCTGATGGTCCTCCAACCCAGGGGGCAGCACCACCTCCTCCTGATGGTCCTCGAGCCCAGGGGGCAGCACCACCTCCTCCTGATGGTCCTCGAGCCCAGGGGGCAGCACCACCTCCTCCTGATGGTCCTCGAGCCCAGGGGGCAGCACCACCTTCTCGTGATGGTCCTCCAACCCAGGGGGCAGCACCACCTTCTCGTGATGGTCCTCCATCCAAAGGAGCAGCACCACCTCCTCCTGATGGTCCTCCAGCCCAGGGGGCAGCACCACCTCCTCATGATAGTCCTCCATCCAAAGGGGCAGCACCACCTCCTCCTGCTGGTCCTCCAGATCAGGGGGCAGCACCACCTCCTCCTAGTGATCCTTCATCCTAGAGGGCAGCAGTTCCACCTCATAATGATCATCCAGCCCAGGGGGCAGCACCACCACCTCCTAGTGATCCTCCAGCCAAGGTGGCAGCACCAGTTCCACCTGATGGTCCTCCAGCCCAGGGGGCAGCACTACCTCCGCCTGTTGGACCGCCAGCCTAGGGGGTAGCAACACTTCCTCTTAGTGATCCTCCAGCCCAGGGGGCAGCACCAGCTCCTCCTGACAGTCCTCCTGAAGGGGGCAGTACCACCGCCTCCTGATGGTCCTCCTGACCAGGGGGCAGCACCACCTCCACCTGATGGTCCTCCAGCCCAAGGGGCCACACAACCTCCTCCTCATGATCCTCCAGCCCAGGGGGCAGCACCAGCTCCTCCTGACATTCCTCCTGATGAGGGGGGCAGTACCACCTCCTCCTGATGAGCCTCCTGACCAGGGGGCAGCACCACCTCCACCTGATGGTCCTCCAGCCCAGGGGGTCGCACAACCTCCTCCTGATGGTCCTCCTGGCCAGGGGGCAGCACAACCTCCTCGTGATGATCCTCCAGCCCAGGGGGCCGCACAACCGCCTCCTGATGACCCTCCAACCCAGGGGGCAGCACCACCTCCACCTGATGGTCCTCCAGCCCAGGGGGCAGCACCACCTCCTCCTGATGATCCTCCAGCCCAGGGGGCAGCACCACCTCCTCCTGATGGTCCTCCAGCCCAGGGGGCAGCATCACCTCCTCCTGATGGTCCTCCAGCCCAGGGGGCAGCACAACCTCCTCCTGATGGTCCTCGAGCCCAGGGGGCGGCACCACCTCCTCATGATGATCCTCCAGCCCAGGGGGCAGCACCACCGATTCCTGCTGGTCCTCCAGCCCAGGGGGCGGCATCACCTCCTCCTGATGGTCCTCCAGCCCAGGGGGCCGCACAACCTCCTCCTGATGGTCCTCCAGCCCAGGGGGCAGCACCATCTCCTCCTGATGGTCCTCCAGCCCAGGGGGCGGCATCACCTCCTCCTGATGGTCCTCCAGCCCAGGAGGCAGCACCACCTCCTCCTGATGGTCCTCCTGGCCAGGGGGCAGCACAACCTCCTCGTGATGATCCTCCAGCCCAGGGGGCAGCACCACCTCCTCCTGATGATCCTCCAGCCCAGGGGGCAGCACCACCGATTCCTGCTGGTCCTCCAGCGCAGGGGGCGGCATCACCTCCTCCTGATGGTCCTCCAGCCCAGGGGGCCGCACAACCTCCTCCTGATGGTCCTCCAGCCCAGGGGGCAGCACCATCTCCTCCTGATGGTCCTCCAGCCCAGGGGGCGGCATCACCTCCTCCTGATGGTCCTCCAGCCCAGGAGGCAGCACCACCTCCTCCTGATGGTCCTCCAGCCCAGGTGGCGGCATCACCTCCTCCTGATGGTCCTCCAGCCCAGGGGGCAGCACCACCTCCTCCTGATGGTCCTCCAGCCCAGGGGGCAGCACCACCTCCTCCTGATGGTCCTCCAGCCCAGGGGGCAGCACCATCTCCTCCTGATGGTCCTCCAGCCCAGGTGGCGGCATCACCTCTTCCTGATGGTCCTCCAGCCCAGGGGGCGGCATCACCTCTTCCGGATGCTCTTCATTTGGAAGCGGCCGCCGGGAGCAGCGAGAGGTTTGCGTGCAGCTGGTTAGTTCTATCCGTTCTGGTGATTGAATTGACGAGAAAGTGCTGTAACTAGTACCGATAAAGAGACGGGTCGGACCTGGTTAATTGAAGTTGTTGTTAACACCGAATCTGTTTGAGCGGGAGGTGGAGAAACGAAACAAACAATGGCGGCCGCAGCAACCGCCATGGAGACAGGTGAGGAGCGGAAGTCAATGGCTTGCGAGCGGGGCGGAAGTGTGTGACCCTGTGGCTGAGCGGGGCGGAAGTGTGTGACCCTGTGGCTGAGCGGGGCGGAAGTGTGTGACCCTGTGGCTGAGCGGGGCGGAAGTGTGTGACCCGGTGGCTGAGCGGGGCGGAAGTGTGTGACCCTGTGGCTGAGCGGGGCGGAAGTGTGTGACCCTGTGGCTGAGCGGGGCGGAAGTGTGTGACCCTGTGGCTGAGCGGGGCGGAAGTGAGGGTCTTGATACTGGGAAAAAGGAGATTTTGCTGCTAATTGGCTAAAGGTAATAATGACGAAAGGAGGAGATTAAACCTCTCGAGTGATTGGCTGTGTAGATTCGATGGGTTTGTTTTGGTATTAATTGAGACTGTGGAGAAAGTGAGGACTGTGACGTTGCGACCTTGAACATTTCTTCCTCCACCTCCGCGCCCACTTTTTCCATCCAGACTCCCACCTCCCTTAAGGACTCCTTCTCCCACCTCCAGCACAACCCATCCACCTGGACACCCTGTGCTGGTCTGTTACTTCATTTCCAAATGCTGCTGTGACATAGACCGCCTCAACCTGTCAACCTCCCTCACCCACTCCAACCTCTCACCTTTGCAATGCGCAGCCCTTCAGTCCCTCCGCTCCAACCCAAACATCATCATCAAACCAACAGACAAGGGGGCGCAGTGGTAGTTTGGCGCACCGACCTCTACACTGATGAAGACAAGCGCCAACTCTCAGACACCTCCTCCCAATGCCCCCTTAACCCCGACCTCATCTCCCATCACCAAACTATCCTCTCCCAGATCATAGCTGTAGAAAGCGGTCATTTGACTGCTCAAGCATACTCTGCCATTCAATAAGACCGTGGCTGATCTGACTGAGGTCTCAACTCGACTTGTCTGTCTGACTTCAGCCATTCTCAATCAAAAATCATTTTACTTTATATTTTATATGTAATGACTTGGGTTGAAATTGTGCCATCAGGTGACAAGTAACGTGTCCTTTTTCTCTCTCTCCCCCTCATTATATCAGAGGAACAGGCAAAACTGCGATTTCAGGTGGAGCTGGAGTTTGTACAGTGTCTGGCGAACCCAAACTACCTGAACTGTAAGTGTCAGTGGGATCCTCCTGGGTAATTGTAAAGTTGCTTAGCGTTCATTAGCAGAGGGATTGAATTCAAGAGTCGTGAAGTGATGTTGCAACTGTACAGGACTTTGGTTAGGCCACATTTGGAGTACTGTGTGCAGTTCTGGTCGCCTCACTTTAGGAAAGATGTGGAAGCTTTGGAGAGGGTGCAGACAAGATTTACCAGGATGTTGCCTGGAATGGAGAATAGGTCGTACGAGGATAGGTTGAGAGTGCTAGGCCTTTTCTCGTTGGAACGGAGAAGGATGAGGGGTGACTTGATAGAGGTTTATAAGATGATCAGAGGAATAGATAGAGTAGACAGTCAGAAACTTTTTCCCCAGGTACAACAGAGTGTTACAAGGGGACATAAATTTAAGGTGAAGGGTGGAAGGTATAGGAGAGATGTCAGGGGTGGGTTCTTTACCCAGAGAGTGGTGGGGGCATGGAATGCGCTGCCTGTGGGAGTGATAGAGTCAGAATCTTTGGTGACCTTTAAGCGGCAATTGGATAGGTACATGGATGGGTGCTTAAGCTGGGACAAATGTTTGGCACAACATTGTGGGCCGAAGGGCCTGTTCTGTGCTGTATTGTTCTATGTTCTATGTTCTATGCTGTTTGCAGCAAAAATGTTGAAATCACTGACCTTCATTTCAGCTCCCAACAGGAGTATCTCTCCTTTGTGCCTCAGTTAACAGATCAATGTCGTTGTCAGTCTCTTAAAGATTGTCTGTGATCAAAACAGAGTTGGGCCCATGGATGGAGATTGACTGAGAGGGAAGTGAGTCTCCCCTGGTATAGGAGCCCTGGGTGTAGAAGGGGAAGTGTAGGAGGCACTGAGCACCAAAGTGTTGCAGACAGAGACCCGGCTGCTTCAGTGAGGTGTAACCCAGCACCAGGTGCAATGTACTTGAAGACTATAATAGTTCCACTCACCTTGGTGAAGTGATGTCCATGGTGACAGGGACCACCTCCCCTTGTGTCCTGGGGTGGTCCTCCCTGGTTAACAGTATCATTCTTTCTTTAACACTACCGTGGTGTTAGTGACAATACAATCATTTTTTGTTTTTTCGATGTGGCAGTTTTGGCACAGCGAGGGTACTTCCGAGACCGAACATTTGTCAATTACTTCAAGTATCTGCTGTACTGGAAGGAGCCGGAATATGCCAAGTACCTGAAGTAAGTATCCACCCCAGGTGATGCCTCTGCCAGGGAAGGGGATTGGATAGCTTTTCACCTTGATCTGTGTCACAAGATTATTATCCAGGATAACCCCAACTGCCATCCGTTCCACTCCTGAAGGCTCTTCACTCGGGTAAAATGCATTCAGTCAAATTATCCAACACGATCTGTCAGAAATGAGAGGAACACCCCCATCAAACACTCCCAGGACACGGACAGCACGGGGTTCGATACAGAGTAAAGCTCCCTCTACACTGTCCCTCATCAAACACTCCCAGGACAGGGACAGCATGGGGTTAGATGCAGAGTAAAGCTCCCTCTACACTGTCCCCATCAAACACTCCCAGGACACGGATAGCACGGGGTTAGATACAGAGTAAAGCTCCCTCTACACTGTCCCCCATCAAGCACTCTCAGGACAGGGCCAGCATGGGGTTAGATACAGAGTATTTGTGCAAGTTTTCCCCAGTGTTTCCTGAAGTTCCCTTCCATTCCCTACTCTCTATCCCGCTCTTACTCCACGCTTTCCTCTTGTCCCTGCAGCCTCTGTCGAGACCTCTCTATCAGAACATAGAACAGTACAGGCCCTTCGGCCATCGATGTTGTGCCAGCCTTTTATCCTACTCTAAAATCAGACTAACCCACATCCCCTTCATTGTACTATCATCCATGTGCCTATCCAAGAGTCGCTTAAAGGTCCCCAATGTATCTGGCTCTAATATCGCTGCTGGCAGTGCATTCCACACCCCCCCCCATTCTCTGTGTAAAGACCCTCCCTCTGACATCTTACCATAATCTTCCTCCAGTCACCTATTATGCCCCCTGTGATAGTCATTCCCACCCTGGGAAAAAGCCTCTGTCTATCCACTCTATACCTCTCCTCTTCTTGTACATCTCTATCAAGTCAACTCATCCTTCTTCGCTCCAATGAGAAAAGCCCTAGCTCGCTCCACCTTTCTTCCTCAGGCATGCCCTTCAGTCCAGGCAGCATCCTGGTAAATCCCCTCTGCACCCTCTCTAAAGTTTTCACATCCTCCCTGTGATGAGATGACCAGAACTGAACGCAATATTCCAAGTGTGGTCTAACCAGGGCTCTATAGAGCTGCAGCATAACTCGCGGCTTTTAAACTCAATCCCCCTGCTAATGAGAGCCAACACATTATATGTCTTCTTAACAACCCTATCAACTTGGGTAGCAACTTTGAAGGGACTATGTACATGGACCCCCAAGATCTTTCTGTTCCTTCATACAGCCGAGAATCCTGCCTTTAACCCTGTATTGTGCATTCAAATCTGACCTTCCAAAGTGAATGACTTCACACTTTTGCAGTTGGAACTCCATCTGTCACTTATTAGCCCAATTCTGCATCCTGTCAATGTCCCTTTGCAACCTACACCAGCCCTCCATACAATCCACAATTCCAGTCTGTGTCTCACTGTCTGTAGGTTGAAAGGGCCTGTGCCCGAAACGTCGAATCTCCTGTTCCCTGGATGCTGCCTGACCTGCTGTGCTGTTCCAGCAATAAAGTTTCAACTCTCACTGTCTGTGCCTGTGTGACAGGTATCCCCAGTGCCTCCACATGCTGGAGCTGCTGCAGTATGAGCATTTCCGCAAGGAGCTGGTCAACGCGCAGTGTGCCAAGTTCATCGATGAGCAGCAACTACTGCACTGGCAGCATTATTCCCGGAAACGAGTGAGGCTGCAGCAAGCACTAGCTGAGCAACAACAGCAGAACATCACACCCAGCAAGTGAGAGGATTGCACCCTGGGGGTGAGAGAACCCTGACAGGATGTGTGAGGAAGCCTGATCCTGAAGTGATAATATACAGACATTTAATGCAGTGGCATTGAGGAGGTCCTAGGGAGATGCAAGGACAATCCTCCCCTCTGTATCTCTCTTACATGGAGCACAGATTAACAGACAGGATTGAGCTGTGAGTCTCCTATTCAGGCCTGGACTGATTGTTGTATGTGAAGCATTAATGTAGTTGCGTCTTGGACTGAAGAAGCTAAATTCATAAAGATTCATTCTGGAAAGTTAACTTAGATGGCACAGAGCAGATCACAGCTGCAATGGGAATGTTAGTTTTTAATATGTGAATAAATAGTGTAATGTCACAAGGATACACATGTGTGTTAGAGTTGTTTGTGAAATAATAAACCCAGTGATTACTACAATGTCTCTGTGACTGTATAAAATTTGCAAAGAGAGTACTGGTGGGGACAGGTCTGTCACTGTATAACACTGGGGGTCAGTACTGGTGGGGACAGGTCTGTCACTGTATAACACTGGGGGTCAGTACTGGTGGGGACAGGTCTGTCGCTGTATAACACTGGGGGTCAGTACTGGTGGGGACAGGTCTGTCGCTGTATAACACTGGGGGTCAGTACTGGTGGGGACAGGTCTGTCACTGTATAACACTGGGGGTCAGTACTGGTGGGGACAGGTCTGTCACTGTATAACACTGGGGGTCAGTACTGGTGGGGACAGGTCTGTCGCTGTATAACACGGGGTCAGTACTGGTGGGTACAAATCTGTCACTATATAACACTGGGGTACAATACTGGTGGAGACAGGTCTGTCACTGTATAACACTGGGAAACAGTACTGGTGGGGATGGATCTGTCGCTGTATAATACTGGGGTACAGTACTGGTGGGGACAGGCCTGTCACTGTATAACAAGGGTACAGTACTGGTGGGGGACAGGTCTGTCACTGTATAACACTGGGGTACAGTACTGGTGGGGACGGGTCTGTCACTGTATTACACTGGGGTACAGTGCTGGTGGGGACAGGCCTGTCACTGTATAACACTGGGGTACAGTACTGGTGGGGACGGGTCTGTCACTGTATAACACTGGGGTACAGTAGTGGTGGGGACGGGTCTGTCACTGTATAACACTGGGGTACAGTACTGGTGGGGAAGGGTCTGTCACTATAACACTGGGGTACAGTACTGGTGGGGACGGGTCTGTCACTGTATAACACTGGGGTATAGTACTGGTGGGGACAGGTCTGTCACTGTATAACACTGGGGTACAGTACTGGTGGGGACAGGTCTGTCACTGTATAACACTGGGGGTCAGTACTGGTGGGGACAGGTCTGTCACTGTATAACACTGGGGGTCAGTACTGGTGGGGACAGGTCTGTCGCTGTATAACACTGGGGGTCAGTACTGGTGGGTACAAATCTGTCACTATATAACACTGGGGTACAATACTGGTGGGGACAGGTCTGTCACTGTATAACACTGGGGTACAGTACTGGTGGGGGATAGGTCTGTCACTATAACACTGGGGTACAGTACTGGTGGGGACGGGTCTGTGACTGTATAACACTGGGGTACAGTACTGGTGGGGACAGGTCTGTCACTGTATAACACTGGGGTACAGTACTGGTGGGGATGGATCTGTCGCTGTATAACACTGGGGTACAGTACTGGTGGGGACAGGTCTGTCACTGTATAACACTGGGGTACAGTACCGGTGGGGACAGGTCTGTCACTGTATAACACTGGAGTGCAGTACTGGTGGGGACAGGTCTGTCACTGTATAACACTGGGGTACAGTACTGGTGGGGACAGGTCTGTCACTGTATAGCACTGGGGTACAGTTCTGTTGGGGACAGGTCTGTCACTGTATAACACTGGGGGACAGTACCGGTGGGGACGGGTCTGTCGCTGTATAACACTGGGGTACAGTACCGGTGGGGATAGGCCTGTCGCTGTATAACACTGGGGTACAGTACCGGTGGGGACAGGTCTGTCACTGTATAACACTGGGGTACAGTACCGGTGGGGACAGGTCTGTCACTGTATAACACTGGGGCACAGTACTGGTGGGGACAGGTCTGTCACTGTATAACACTGGGGGACAGTACCGGTGGGGACGGGTCTGTGACTGTATAACACTGGGGTACAGTACTGGTGGGGACAGGTCTGTCACTGTATAACACTGGGGCACAGTACTGGTGGGGACAGGTCTGTCGCTGTATAACACTGGGGCACAGTACTGGTGGGGACAGGTCTGTCACTGTATAACACTGGGGCACTGAGCTGATGGTTTCCATCTGAGAGTGTTAGAGGGAGGTGGGGAGGACGTTGTAGATCTCCTAACTATAATTTTTCAGAGTTCCCTCGTGCAGGGGTCCTCCCTCTGAATTGGAACGTTGCATATGTCACTCTGCTTTTTGAGAAGGCTGAAAGAGGAAATCTGGGGAATTCAGACCAATTCGTCTCACATCTGCGCCGGGGAAATTGTTGGAGTTTTTTTTCAGGGTGGAGATCACTGAATATTGAAAATTTTCAGTGAATCAGAGAGCCAGCATAGCTTTATGACAGGTAGGCCATACCTGACCAACCTCATTGAGTTTTCCAAGAGGTGATTAAAGTAGTGGATATGGGAATGTTTATGGACATTTACTATATGAAATTCCAGAAAGCACTTGATAAAGTCCCAAATTGACTACAGTTCCACTTTCAACACTATAACAAACTCCGAGACCTAGGACTCTGCTCCCTCCTCTAACAGGATCCTTGACATCCTGATCCATAGACCGCAGTCAGACAACACCTCCACGATAATCCTCGATCCCGATGCCTCAGTACGCAGGCCCCTAATGTACACCGTATACACAGATGCCTGGGGCTGAATTCCACACCAACTCCATTTACAAGTTTATGGGTGAGACCAGTGTTGTAGGTTGGATCTCCAACAAAAATGAGATGGAGTACAGGAAGAAGATAGAGTACTTAACAGCATGGCGTAGAGACAACAATCTCCATCAGTGTCAGCAAAGCGAAGGGACTGGTCACCGATTTCAGGAAGCGGAGTGGAGGACAAGCCCTTGTCTGTGTCAGTGGTGCTGAGGTGGACATGGTCAAGCATCCTGGGAGTGACAATCACCAACAATCTATCATGCTCCACCCGCACTGACACTACAGTCAGGAAAGCACTGCAACACCGTAACTTCCTCAGCAGGATAAGGAAATTCAGCGTGTCCATAAAGGCACTTATTTTTACAGATGCAACATAGAAAGCATCTTATGTGGATGTATCACAGCTTGGTATGACAATGCTCTGTCCAGGACCATAAGAAACTACGGAGAGTTGTGAACACAGCCCAATGTATCACCCAGGCCAGCTTTCCATCCACTGACTCCGTCTACATTTCCCACTGCCTCAGGAAGGTAGCGAATATCATCAAAGACCCCTCTCATCTCAGTATACTCCATTGGGCAGAAAATATAAAAGTTTGTATACTTGAACAAACAGATTTAAGAACAACGTTTAGCCCCCAGTTGTTAGACATGAATGGACATCTTTAATGTTAATGTGATCTGTCTCTGCACCTTCCCTGCAGCTGTAACACTGTATTCTGCACTCTGTTTTGTTACCCTGATGCACTTGTGTAGTATAGTCCACCTGTAAAGCCTGTTTCACTGTAGCACGGTACATGTGACAGGAATAAATCAAACCTAAGACACTGTTATCTAAAGGTAGAAGCCTATGGACTTGAGAGCAAGTTTCTGATGGTTGGGAAATGGTTGAGTGGCAGATGTCACGAAGTAGGGATAATGGGCAGGTAATCAGATTAGCAGGATGTGACTAGTGGCATCCCACAAGGATTTGTGTTCAGCTCCCAATTATTCACATTTTTAAATTAATGGATAATGGCGTCAAAAGCAACATATTTGCTGTAGACAGTGTGGATGATCGCACCAAATTACATAGGGATATTGATAGACTAAGTGAATGGGAAAAACTGTGGCAGATGGAATTCACTGTAGGCGTGAGGTCATCCACTTTGGACTGAGAAAGGACAGATCAGGGAACTTTCTAGATGGTATGAGGTTAAATACAGTGGATATCCAAGGACAGGCAGAGAAAATAATACAGAAAGCCAATGGAATGCTGGTATTTCTATCGAGAGGACTGGAGTATAAGGACACAGATGTTACGCTATGGTTATACAGAACCCTGGTTAGATCCCACTGGGATCTGGGCATCACACCTCAGGGAGGATACATTGGCCTTGGAGGGAGTACGACATGGGTTTACAAGAATGATCCCTGGGGTTCAGGGGTTAAGGTTTGAGGAGAGATTATACAAATTAGGCCTGTTTTCTCTCGGTGTAAGGATAATCTGATCCAAGTTGTCAAGATAGGAACATGAAAAGACAAGGAAGGTAAATATAAACTATTTCCCCTGGTTGGGGATTCTAGAACAAGGGGCATGGTCTGAGAATTATGGCCAGACCGTTTAGGAGAGATGTTAGGAACCATTTTGACACACAAAGGGTGATAAAGATTTGAAAACAGTCGTGGTGGAGTAGGTCTGTCACTATTGATCAGTTGTAGTCAATCTGAATGTATAGATTCCAGTTGTCTCCAGTGAGGGACGTTAGCAGTAGATTTTCCTTTGATAGTGAGCTGTACTGAGAGCAGTCAGTTGCTATGGGGGGCAGTGGTATTAAATATCTGTTACTGTTGACAATAGTCTCTCGTGTCTCTTTGAGGAATTGATGGACTCTGGTAATCCTGATTTAGAGGATTTCTGCTCACAGCCTGAAAATACAATCAATACACAGTGCTCCTGCCAGCATTGCTAGAATTGTCCAGTATCCTCCATTATTGTGCCTATTTGGGCACTGCCATGTTTTTTAATGGCAGAGTGTTCCACAGTGAGCATGCTCAGAACCTCCCCCATGTACAATGTGAACCTTTTGGGGGGGGGGTTGGTATCAGGACCCACTGGTGATTGTTTAATGAGCTGTGACAGTGTTACTCCTGTGTGTTGACCCAGTCAGTGTTTATCAGGGGCTGGGGAAACGTTGTGTGTAAACTCAGGGCTGTGTCTTTTACTGCATTCTCTGCTGGTTTCATACAATGTTTAATCCACAGTAATGTCCTTTTGTAGATGTTTAATACAAATTCTGGTTTGTATTCACCAAAGCTGTTTAGATCCAAACTCCTTTCTAGGCTAAATTGTGGAGGTGAACCATTACGTGTCACTGATTGGCACACCAGCCTGTCCCCTTTCTGGGAGAAAACAAGGGGCTGTTTTTGCTAGCTTAAAGTTTTTGCTATACAAATGCAAATTGTTGTTGTTGGCAAAGATTCCAATCAGGAGGGACTTGGCTGATAGGACTCGGTGTCTGTGAGAAGACGAGGGGGGCACCAGAACTGCCGGATTAGACAGGAAACTCCAGGAATGAATGAGAAATCCCAGTGGGAATACTGTGAGCCAACAAGGAAGAGAACTACCGTCAGGAAAACGGAAAAAGAGAAGGCTTTCCCATAGTGTTTGCCCCTTTAGTTTGGAAGTATTGGTGTGAGGGGAGGGGAGTTACTGGTAATGTAAGAGGAGGGAATTAAACAATCAGGTCATCAAAAGTGTGTTCTCTTTCTGATTGGCCGCAGAAAGGTTTTAGATAAACTCAGAACCTGACTGCAGCCCTTAGCATAAACTCCAACCCCTGACCCCAGGCACTAATCCCGAACCCTGACCATTAACCCCCGACCACAGGCACTAATCCCAAACCCTGACCATTAACCCTCGACCCCAGGCACTAATCCTGAACCCTGACCATTAACCCCAGACCATAGGCACTAATCCTGAACCCTGACCATTAACCCCCGACCCCAGGCACTAATCCCAAACCCTGACCATTAACCCCAGACCACAGGCACTAATCCCAAACCCTGACCATTAACCTCTCACGCCAGACACTAATCCCAAACCCTGACCATTAACCCCCGACCCCAGGCACTAATTCCAAACCCTGACCATTAACCCACGACCCCAGGCACTAATCCCAAACCCTGACCATTAACCCCTGACCCCAGGCACTAATCCCAAACCATGATCATTAACCCCCGACCCCAGGCACTAATCCCTAACCCTGATCATTAACCCCCGACCCCAGGCACTAATCCCAACCCTGAGTATTAACCCCTGACTCCAGGCACTAATACCGAACCCTGACCATTAACCCCTGACCCCAGGCGCTAATCCTGAATCCTGATCACTAACCCCCGACCCCAGGCACTAATCCCAAACTCAGAGCATTAACCCCCGACCCCACGCAGTAATCCCAAACCCTGAGCATTAACCCCCGACCCCAGGCACTAATCCCAAACCCTGAGTATTAACCCCCGACCCCAGGCACTAATCCCAAACCCTGACCATTAACTCCCAACCCTAGACACTAGTCCCAACGCTAAGCATTAACCCCCGACCCCAGGCACTAATCCCGGACCCTGACCATTAACCTCCGACCCCATGCACTAATCTCAAACCCTGAACATTAACCCCCGGCACCAAACACTAATCCTGAACCCTGACCATTAACCCCCGACCCCAGGCACTATTCCCAAACCCTGACCATTAACCACAGACCTCAGTCACTAATCCTGAACCCTGACCTTTAACCCCTGACCCCAGTCACTAATCCTGAACCCTGACCATTAACCTCCGGCCCCAGGCACTAATCCCAAACCTTGACCATTAACCCCCGACCCCAGGCACTAATCCTGAACCCTGACCATTAACCCCAACTCCAGGTACTAATCCCAAACCCTGACCATTAACTCCTGACCCCAGGCACTAAACCTGAACCCTGACCATTAACCCATGACCCCAGGCACTAATCCCAACCCTGAGTATTAACCCCTGACCCCAGGCACTAATCCCGAACACTGACCATTAACCCCTGACCCCAGGCACTAATCCCGAACACTGACCATTAACCCCTGACCCCAGGCACTAATCCCAAACCCTGACCATTAACCCCGACCCCAGGCACTAATCCTGAATCCTGACCATTAACCCCCGGCCCCAGACACTAATCCTGAACCCTGACCATTAACTCCCGACCCCAGGCACTAATCCTGAACCCTGACCATTAACCCCTGACCCTAGGCACTAAACCTGAACCCTGACTATTAACCCATGACCCCAGGCACTAATCCCAACCCTGAGTATTAACCCCTCACCCCAGGCACTAATCCCGAACCCTGACCAATAACCCCTGACCCCAGGCACTAATCCCAAACCCTGACCATTAACCCCTGACCCCAGGCACTCTTCCCAAACCCTAACCATTAACCCCTGACCCCAGGCACTAATCCCATACCCTGACCATTAACATCTGACCCCCAGCACTAATCCTGAACCCTGACCATTAACCCCAGGGAACCATCTTTAATTCTAATCACAAGCACTAACCCTGAACCCCGAAAGCTAACCCTAACCCTATCACCCTAACCCCATATACTAACCCTAACCCAATCACACCATCCCATATACTAACCCTAACCCTATCACCCTAACACCATATACTAACCCTAACCCAATCACATCCAACCCCATATACTAACCCTATCACAGCATCCCTATATACTAACCCTAACCCTATCGCATTCAACCCCATATACTAGCCCTAACCCTATCACATCATCCCCATATACTAACCATAACCCTATCACAGCAACCCCATATACTAAACCTAACCCTATCACACCATCCCCGTACACTTACCCTAACCCTATCACCCTAACCTCACATACTAACCCTAACACTATCACACCATCCCCATATATTAACTCTAACTCTATCACCCTAACCCCATATACTAACCCTAAACCTATCACATCATCCACGTATACTAACTCTAACCCTATCATACTAACCCTAACCCTATCACCCTAACCTCACATACTAACTCTAACACTATCACACCATCCCCATATACTAACCCTAACCCTATCACATCCAACCCCATATACTAACCCTATCACAGCATCCCTATATACTAACCCTAACCCTATCGCATTCAACCCCATATACTAGCCCTAACCCTATCACATCATCCCCATATACTAACCATAACCCTATCGCATCCAACCCCATATATTAACCTTAAACCTATCACACCATCTCCATATACTACTCCTAACCCTATCACACCAAGCCCATATACTACCCCTAACCCTATCACACCATCCCCATGTACTAACCCTAACCCTATGACCATAACCCCATATAGTAACCCTAGCCCTATCACACCATCCCCATATACTAATCCTACCCCTATCACACCAACCCCATATACTAACCCTAACCCTATCACACCATCCCCATATACTAACCCTAACCCTATCACACCATCCCCATATACTAACCCAAACCCTATCTCCCAAACCCCATATACTAACCCTAACCCTATCACGCCATCCCCATATACTAACCCTAACCCTATCACACCATCCCCATATACTAACCCAAACCCTATCTCCCAAACCCCATATACTAACCCTAACCCTATCACGCCATCCCCATATACTAACTCTAACCCTATCACACCAACCCCATATAATAACCCTAAACATATCACATCCAACCCAATATACTAACCCTATCACACCATCCTTATATACTAACCCTAACCCTATCGCATCCAACTCCATATACTAACCCTAACCCTATCACACCATCCCCATATACTAAACCTAACCCTATCACCCTCACCTCACATACTAACGCTAACACTATCACACCATCCCCATATACTAACCCAAACCCTATCACACCATCCCTATTTACTAACCCTAACCCTATCACCCTAACACCATATACTAACCATAACCCTATCACACCATCCCCATATACTAACCCTAACCCTATCACCCTAACCCCATATACTAACCCCTAATCCTATCACACCATCCCCATATACTAACCCAAACCCTATCACACCATCCCCATATACTAACCCTAACCCCATATACTAACTCTAACCCTATCACACCATCCCCAAATACTAACCCTAACCCTATCACACCAAACCCATATACTAACACGAACCCTATCACACCATCCCCATGTAATAACCCAAACCCTATCACACCATGCCCCATATACTAACCCTAAACCTATCAAACCAACCCTATATACTGACCCTAACCCTATCGCATCCAACCCCATATACTAACCCTAACACTATCACACCATCCCCATATTACTAACCCTAATCCTAACCCTATCACACCATCCCCATATACTAACCCTAACCCTATCACACCAACCCCATATACTGACTCTAACCCTATCACACCATCCCCATATACTAACCCGAACCCTATCACACCACCCCTATATACTAAACCTAACCTTATCACACCATCCCCATATACTAATCCTAACCCTATCACCCTAACCCCATATACTAACCCTAACCCTATCACACCATCCCCATATACTAACCCTAACCCTATCGCATCCAACCCTATATACTAACCCTAACCCTATCACGCCATCCCCATATACTAAACCCTAACCCTATCACGCCATCCCCATATACTAAACCTAACCCTATCGCACCAATCCCATATACTGACTCTAACCTGATCACACCATCCCCATATACTAACCCTAACCCTATCACACCATCCCCATATACTAACCCTAACCCTAACCCTATCACATCCAACCCAGAGCCTGAGCATTAACCCCAAACCCTAAGCATTAACTCTGAACCCCAGGCACTGATCCTAGTCTCAACTCCAAAAGTGCTTTGACCCTGAACCCAATGGTGAGGATACCTGGAGTGTGGGGGAGGGTGATGGAGAATGGTGGGAGAGCACTGGGGCTTGTGACAAGGTAGCTCCCAAGGTTCCATCCAGACGACATATGAATTACTTTTCAATCGTCCTCCCTGCTGCCTTGCAGATTAATCTTTAGCTGACCGATGATGTGACTGCCTCTTTGTTTTTCTGCACTGTGGTGTCACTTTAACCTTCTGTGTTTGTTGTTGATCTGAGAATGTCATGTGCCCCAGACAGCTCTGTCAGGATGTTCTGCTGTTGTTATGTTTCTTTTGGGCTGGTTATGATCTCTCTCACTGTTAGTAAATGTTTAACAGGAAGAGGTTGTTGTTTGACAATGGTTTGGAATAAAATCTGAAGGAAGAGAAGTTATTGTTTCATCCAGTCAAGGTGAGCTGAAGTTACGGGTTGAATTCATAGACAGCCACAAGTGGACTCCGAGGCAAAGCCTTTAACTGAAAATGTGAAGAGAATATAGCTCAGGGTGGAAGGTCATGTAAGGAACTGTCCTGCAATACACCCAATCAAAGTTAGCGACCCTACTGTAAGGAGTCACATGGGATAGGTGGGTTAGATGGGTTGAAGGTTTCTCTGCAACTACAGAACAACCCAAGGATACTTGAACAGAAAAGAGAAAACAAATTTTCAAACCACGATTCAGGATTAACATTGGCTGATTTTCAAAGGCCACTTTATTGAAAAGGTTTTGATCTAAAACAGGAGAAATGGAGGAGACAGGCTCTAAAAGAATGTACTGATTGAACACAAAACAAACATTAGACAGAATGTGACACTGACACCCTCTTGTATTTTCACTGGATTTGATGATCTTTTCTGTTTTGTTGAACTGAGCGGGACAAACAGTGAGGAACAATTCTCAATTCCAGGCTGATACAGGTGACAGACCCAGGTACCCCGACCCAGGTACCCCGACCCAGATACCCCGACCCAGATACCCCGACCCAGATACCCCGACCAGGTACCCCGACCAGGTACCCCGACCCAGATACCCCGACCCAGGTACCCCGACCCAGGTACCCCGACCCAGATACCCCGACCCAGATACCCCGACCCAGGTACCCCGACCCAGATACCCCCACCCAGATACCCCGACCCAGATACCCCCACCCAGATACCCCGACCCAGGTACCCCGACCCAGATACCCCCACCCAGATACCCCGACCCAGATACCCCGACCCAGGTACCCCGACCCAGGTACCCCGACCCAGATACCCCGACCCAGATACCCCCACCCAGGTACCCCGACCCAGATACCCCGACCCAGATACCCCGACCCAGATACCCCGACCCAGATACCCCGACCCAGGTACCCCGACCCAGATACCCCGACCCAGATACCCCGACCCAGGTACCCCGACCCAGGTACCCCGACCCAGATACCCCGACCCAGGTACCCCGACCCAGATACCCCGACCCAGATACCCCGACCCAGGTACCCCGACCCAGATACCCCGACCCAGGTACCCCGACCCAGATACCCCGACCCAGATACCCCGACCAGGTACCCCGACCCAGGTACCCCGACCCAGATACCCCGACCCAGATACCCCGACCAGGTACCCCGACCCAGATACCCCGACCCAGGTACCCCGACCCAGATACCCCGACCCAGATACCCCGACCCAGATACCCCGACCCAGATACCCCGACCAGGTACCCCGACCAGGTACCCCGACCCAGATACCCCGACCCAGGTACCCCGACCCAGGTACCCCGACCCAGATACCCCGACCCAGATACCCCGACCCAGGTACCCCGACCCAGATACCCCCACCCAGATACCCCGACCCAGATACCCCCACCCAGATACCCCGACCCAGGTACCCCGACCCAGATACCCCCACCCAGATACCCCGACCCAGATACCCCGACCCAGGTACCCCGACCCAGGTACCCCGACCCAGATACCCCGACCCAGATACCCCCACCCAGGTACCCCGACCCAGATACCCCGACCCAGATACCCCGACCCAGATACCCCGACCCAGATACCCCGACCCAGGTACCCCGACCCAGATACCCCGACCCAGATACCCCGACCCAGGTACCCCGACCCAGGTACCCCGACCCAGATACCCCGACCCAGGTACCCCGACCCAGATACCCCGACCCAGATACCCCGACCCAGGTACCCCGACCCAGATACCCCGACCCAGGTACCCCGACCCAGATACCCCGACCCAGATACCCCGACCAGGTACCCCGACCCAGGTACCCCGACCCAGATACCCCGACCCAGATACCCCGACCAGGTACCCCGACCCAGATACCCCGACCCAGGTACCCCGACCCAGATACCCCGACCCAGATACCCCGACCCAGGTACCCCGACCCAGATACCCCGACCCAGATACCCCGACCCAGGTACCCCGACCCAGATACCCCGACCCAGATACCCCGACCCAGGTACCCCGACCCAGATACCCCGACCCAGGTACCCCGACCCAGATACCCCGACCCAGGTACCCCGACCCAGATACCCCGACCCAGGTACCCCGACCCAGATACCCCGACCCAGGTACCCCGACCCAGATACCCCGACCCAGGTACCCCGACCCAGATACCCCGACCCAGGTACCCCGACCCAGATACCCCGACCCAGGTACCCCGATCCAGATACCCCGACCCAGATACCCCGACCCAGGTACCCCGACCCAGGTACACCGACCCAGGTACCCCGACCCAGATACCCCGACCCAGATACCCCGACCCAGATACCCCGACCCAGGTACACCGACCCAGGTACCCCAACCCAGGTACCCCGACCCAGATACCCCGACCCAGGTACCCCGACCCAGGTACCCCAACCCAGGTACCCCGACCCAGGTACCCCGACCCATGTACCCCGACCCAGGTACCCCGACTGGTCACCTCATTCAGTTTCTTCCAGAACTGAGTAAACACAACTTGCATTTGTATAACGCCTTCGAGATAGTAAAACATTCCACACAATTCACAGGCGTATTGTTCGGCAAATACTCACACGCAGCTATAATGAGCTTGGAGACCAGTAGTTTGGACAAAGAGGCATCTTTTCAGTGGGTTGGGGTGGGGAGGGGGGAACAGAGTTTGCAAAAAATGCAGGAAGGCTGAGGGAGGGTATGTCAGAGCTCAGAGCCCAAGCAGCTGATGGAATGGCTACAGGCAATGGAGTCAGTAACGTCAGTGACCAAGGGGCCAAAAGTGCACAGTGCAGAGATCTTGGACGGTTAGTGGGACTAGACAACGTTACAGAGTGATGGAGGGACAAGGCTGTGGAAGAATTGGAAACCAAGGAACCCAACTAAAGGCTACAGCTATTGGAGATAATTCAGGCTTTTAATCAACACACTTATAATTCCGCTCAGTCAAGTGATCTATGCCCCATACATCATACTTGGCCCAGTCACATCTCTAGGATTCACTGTGTGTAAGTCACAGCATCTAATGCTCCGCTCTCCCCATTTCCCACTTCAATACCCTCCGGCTCCCACTTGTTGGAATAAAAATGCTCCCGGTCTCACTCTCTCTGGGTGACATTAGCCCAGTCGGGGAAGCTGTCCAGATTGAACATGAGTCGACCCCAGGTGTTGATGGCGAGAGTGACACTAGCCACTCCGATGATGTTCAGCACGAGCCCAGCCTTGACCTGTGGAAAGGGAAAACATCGATTCTGTCACATTGGTTTAAATCTACCCTCAGAAAGTTGGCTACCTTAAAAAAAACATTCCTGATGTTGGGAGGGAGGGAGCTCGCCGAGATTAGTGCAAGTGCTGGAGTCTGAAAGAAGATCACAATGCACTGGAACAGATAGAGGCCATTCAGCCCCTTCAATCTGTTGGAACGATGTAGCACAGACAGACTTTGTTTCACCATTATAGCTGTGCTAGCTCTTGTAGATTACTCCCACTTCTCCACACTTTCCCCATTATCCTGCAATATCTTTCCCGGAGTATTCACTGGGATATAAATCAATAATATTTCCAATCGCTGAATGTTCAATAACAGAAGGACACAGATTGAAGGTGATTGGCTGAAGATCCAAACGGGGAGAGGGGTTTGAAGGTACAAACATTGCAGGGTCGATGGGAACGAGTGCGCACTGGGGCTGGGTGGAGCCCCAAGGAACTCAATGCCTCCTGATACATTGATTATTCTGTGATTCATTCCTACACTTTATCTCATTCTGGTTTTGAAAGTTCCTATTAAATCTGCTTTGACCAGACTTCCAAGCAGCCTGTTTGGGATCACAACTCACTGTGACAGAAATCCATTCCTCGCCTTACTTTCGGAGCCTTTGTCAAACCTCTGAACTCCCATTACTGAGCCTCGTGCTCCAGTCCCTTCCTGTGGAAGCTCTCAGTATTATTCCAACAAGCCTCTCTTGAGCTTCTTTGTTTTTCAGAGAACAACCTCAACTTCCCACATCTCTCCATGTAACTGTGAACCCTCATCCCCAGAAACATTTTAATAAAGCTGAGTGCCCTCGCCAAAGCCTTGACATCTCTGCCAGTACCTGGTATCAGACTGGGCACAATACACAGGCACTAACCAGAGGTTTATAAATAAAGCTTGCGATTTAGTGCTTCAGTGCTCTTGTACTCTTTGCCTGTTTTGATTAAGCTGATGTTCTGTCTGCTTTTTAACAGCTTCCTAACCTGTCCTGTCACTTTGGAAGGTACCCCCCTCCCCCAGGTGTCTCGGTGCATGCAGCCACTCTACAACTGGACCATTTAGTTTTGGTTCCCTCATCTCCTCCTCCCTCCAAAAATACAACACGTCACACTTCTCTGTGTTATCCTGTATCGGCCATGAATCTGCCCATTCCAATCGTCTGTGTCCTTTCAAAGGCTGCGATTCTCCTCCTCATCGTTTCCTTGTTCCATATCATCGACACATTTTGAAACTGTGCCTGGCAATTTTTGTATTTCCACACGAGGTGGGCACTATGAACAAGAGCAGTTTTTGTTGCCTGTTGCTAACTCCCCTGTGAGTAGCTGGTGCTGATCTGCTGCAGGCCATGTGGTCTGGGTATAACCCATTGTGCTGTTAGGAAGGCAATTCCAGGATGTTGACCCAGTAACGGTGAAGGAAGGAGGAGATATTTCCAAATCAGGGTGGGATGTACTTTCAATGGGGGGGTTATACGCAGTAATGTGCACCAAAGGCTAGATCATGAACGTTCTGCAGAAAGAGCAGTGCTCGTGACTCCCAGACAGACCAACGTGTACTCCCTCCAGCCTGACACACAGCTGCTCATCACTCCATGTTAATTTGTGTGGAGCCATCACACATCTGGCCACAGGCCCCCAAGGACCTGTCCTTCACCTAGAAGCCTATCCCATGGAACTTATTCAAATGCCTTATGAAAGTCAGTATACGTAACATGCATCTCATTACCCTCAACAGTCTGAGTTCAATATAGAACTCAATCAATTTATTTGATTATAAATTAACTTCAACAAAATCATGACTTTCATTAATGAGCTCATGCTTTCCAAGTACCAATTCTTTTTCTCCCACTTTATTAGTCGGTCTGTTGTTAAACCCCATTTCCCCATCTTGGCTCCACATCTATATAGAGACAAATAAAAACTGCACATGCTGGAATCCAAGGTAGACAAGCAGGACAACAAAGAACAAAAAAAATTTACAGCCCAGGAACCGACCCTCCGGCCCTCCAAGCCTGAGCCGATCCAAATCCACTGTCTAAACCTGTCGCCCAATTCCTAAGCATCTGTATCCCTCTGCTTCCCACCTACTCACTCATCTGTCCAGACGTATCTTAGATGAATCTACTGTGCCTGCCTCTACCACCTCTGCTGGCAACACGTTCTAAACACCTACCACCCTCTGTGTAAAGTTCTTGCCACGTATATCCCTCTCCCAGGAGGCTGGAAGAACACAGCAAGCCAGGCAGCATCAGGAGGTGGAGAAGTCAATGTTTCGGGTGTAACCCTTCTTCAGGACTCAGGACCTCTCTCCGTTGACTTCTCCGCCTCCTAACGCTGCTTGGCTTGTTGTGTTCTTCCAGCCTCCTGCTTGTCTACCTCCATTATCTATAAAGGCACTTAACCCAAAAAAATCATTCATTGGTCACAGTGTGGAAATTTCAATTGATCCTCCACATCTCCAGCTCTCTCGGGTAGTGAGCACTCCCTTTCCTGTCAATGGTTCCTGCTGATTTCACCCCTGAATGGTTTGGGTCCTGTTATCAGACTCTGTCCAGGTTCAGGACCCCCAGCAGACAAATTCGTTTCTCTATATCTTCCCTTCCTTTATGATTTGAAGAGGTTGATTCCCAAATGCCAGTCCAATATGGCCCCTTCCTTCGTTGGACTATACACATACTGTTTCAAAAAACCCTCCTGGTCCCATCTAAATAATTGCTCCCCATCAAAACCCCTGGCATTAATGGAATCCCAGTCAATATGGGAGAAGTTAAATTCACCCACCACAACAATCCTGTTATTTTCACATCTTTCCAGAATCGGACTACATACCTCTTCCTTTATCTCCCACTAGCAGCTGGAAGGTCTGTAGTACAGTCCCAATACTGTGATTACACTCTTCCTATTCCTAAGCTTACCCATAATGTATCACTGCAAGATCCCTTCAGTATGTCCTCCCCCCAACACAGCTGTGAGACCGCACTCATAACAGTAATGCAACTCTCACACCTCGTTTGCTTCCTCCTCTGTCTTGTCGAAAACATCACTATCCCAGAACCCTGCGGAGCACTGACATACAGAGGGATCTGGGCATACAGGTCGACAGATCCCTGAAATTGGCAATACAGATGGCTAAGGTGGTCAGGAAGGCATACAGCACGCTTGCCTTCATTGGCCAGGACGTCAAATATAAAAGCTGGCCAGTTATGGTACAGCTATACAAAACTTTAGTGAGGTCACATTTGGAATACTGTGTGCAGTCCTAGTTGCCACACTACCAGAAGGACCTGGATGCTTTGGAAAGGTGCAGAGAAGGTTTACCAGAATGTTGTTTGGTCTGGAGGGTTTTGGTTATGAGGATAGGTTGGATAAACTCGGATTATTTTCACTGGAAAATGGAGGCTGAGGGGCCAGCTGATAGAGGTCTACAAAATTATGAGAGGCATAGATAGGGTGGATAGTCAAAGGCTTTTCCCCAGGGTGGAAAGGTCAATTCCAAGGGGGCAGAGGTTCAAGGTGAGAGAGGGAAAATGTTTCACACAGAGGATGGTGGGTGCTTGGAACAGTTTGGCAGTGGAGGTGGTGGAAGCAAGCATGTCAGCACAGTTAAGGTGTATTGTTATAGACATGTGAACAGGAGGTGAACAGAGGGATAGATATCATATATGGGCAATAAGTAGTGGGTCTAAGTAAGCATTAGGAATTGGCGCAGGCTTGATGGGCCGAAGGGCCTGTTCCTGTGCTGTATTGTTCTTTGTCCTGTTGATAGGATTCAATGGTCTTTCTCTCACTTTTGCGGAAGTTGTGTTACTCCGACGTGATACCAGATAACCGTCTGAAGGTATTGGCTCTTCAGAAACGGACCTAACACTTTGAACTGACAATTTTAGCCACCTCCAGAATCCCAACAGCCAATGGTCCCTGGGACAAAACCAACATGGCACTGCCTGACCAAAATGGATGGTCATTGTGCACAGGAATTAGGAAAGTCTATTTATGTGGTTCCATTACTGATATTTATCAGTACTTTTTGTTAAATTGAATCTGCTATGAATGTGCCCATTTCGCCAGTCTATGTTCTTCAGAAATCTGTGAATATCTTCCTGTTTGTTGGCATTGGAGAGTCAATAACGAGGGGTCAACAATTTAAAATTGTCACTTGGACAGTAAGAGGGGACATTAGCTCGAATGTCTTTCTGGAAGGGATTTTGGATTGTGGAATGTTAGAGTACTTGTGTTGGGGATCAATAGCAAGCCTTCAGGGGAATGTGGCTAGGAATCTGACAAAATTCTCACAAAAAGGAGGATAGCGGCATTTGTTTTTTTTGCTGACAGTCAAGTGCTGGCAAATGGAATTAGTACACCCCTGTAGTCAGGGGGTTGGATTGCACCAGACTCGATGGGCCGAAGAGTCTTTTTCTGTGTTTAGACCTCTATGGTTTCGAGCCAGTACAGACAGGATGTGCTGAATGGCCACCTGTCCTATAAATGTCAGTGGGTTGGACATTGGACAGTCCAAGCAGCCAATGTGGCCGAGCGTGCCAGTGATTATCTCTGATTACACAACCAATCCAGAGGCTGCAGGAACATATAAACTGAGGCAGCAACTTCAAACTATTCAAGGATCAATGGCTTCAGTGTTGAACAGCAAGATGTCTCCAGCCTTTGTCTCTATCTGTCTCTCAGAACAGGAACCAGATTAGGCCATTTGGCCCCTCAAGCCTGCTCCACCACTCAGTACAATCATAGAATCCCCACAGTGTGGAAGCAGCCCATTCAGCCCATCGAGTGCACATGCTTATTCAGTTTGGGAATTAGCTTCACTTTCCTGGCTTTTCCCATCGCCCTCCACTCCTCTGCCAATCAAAATACTCACCATATCGAAGACCCTGAGGTGACCGTAGGAGAACACTATGGCATTGGAGGGTGTAGCAACAGGCAACATGAAGGCAAAGGAAGTGCTTAAAGTGGTCGGGATCATCACGTACAGAGGATTCATCTGGATGGTGGTGGCCTGAATTGGAAAGATTGAGAGAGAGGGACAAGTTAGCAAGGAGGAGGCGCTGACACATCCGGTCTGTGTTTGTTTTTTCGGATGGCAGCGCACTGGAATACATTTTGATGAACAGTCATTAAAATCAGTCTTTATTAGACTCAGCGTTTCATGTTATCATGCACAGCACAGAGGGAGCCAATCAGCTTTATGCTGTTTACCCATGGAGCTAATCAATCAGTTCCACTCCCGTTTGAAGTCCCCGTCTATATTGCCAATCCTACACCAGCACTGAATCCCAAAAAAACCCCAGGGCTGCCTCCCGAATAGCATGGTGTGTCCATCTACAGTACATATCCTGCAATGGGCCAAGGATGGGGGTCACCATTTACTCAAGGCCAGACAGAGGTTTGTAACATACCAGCTGTTCTAGTCAGTAGTGCTTACATTCTAATGAAAAACATAACTATTCTAAAAAAATAAATCTTCACCATGAATTAGTATTTCAAATTTAACCGGCTCTGAATGATGGATAAGGCTCAAGGGGCTGAATGGCGTTTGGATGAAGCTGAAGTCTCTCTGAGGATCCACTGGCTCCCTTTAATGAGGGAGAATGATGATGGTCAGTGATCCCTCCCTCAATCTGAAGCTGCTCAAATCAAATGAATCGCAACATTTGTCCCATTGTCCCCTCAATAAGAAGTATAGTGTACCATTTTGGATGCTGTTGGGGGCAACGATCTACCAGGGGAAAGCCACAGCGGCCAGGTTTCTGGCACTGAACCTGGCTCTGTGGCTCAGAAGGGAAGGGGGGGAAGAAGGGAAGTGCAATAGTGATAGGAGATTCAATGGTGAGAGGAACAAACAGAAGATTCTGTAGTCGTGAGCAAGACGCCCGGATGGTGTGTTGCCTCCTGGATGCTAGGGTCAGGGATGTCTTGGATCGAGAATACAGGATTCTTAAGGGGGAGGGAGAGCAGCCAGAGGTCGTGGTACACATCGGCATCAATGACATAGGTAGGGAAAGGGATGAGGGACCTGAAAAGAGAATATAAGGAGTTAGGTTGGAAGCTAGAAGGCAAGACGAGCAGAGTAGTGATCTCAGGAATGCTATCGGTGCCATGTGCCAGTGAGGCTAGGACTGGAGAGCGAGTGCAGATGAACACACGGATGCAGGGGCTGGTGTAGGACGGCGTTTCAGATACGTGGATCGTTGGGATACCTTCTGGGGAGGGTGGGACCTGTACAAGAACTGGAGGGGAGGTTTGCAAGAGCTTTGAGGAAGGTTTAAACTAGATTGGCGGGGGGTGGGAATATGAGCTGCAGATCAGATGATGGAGTAGGCAGTAAACAGCCAGATACAGCGTGCAGAGAGTCTGTGAGAAGGGATAGGCATTTGATAGGACAAAGGTGCAGTCAAATGTGATGGGTTGAAGTGTGTATATTTTAATGCAAGTAGAATCAGGAATAAGAGGTACTTGGAACTATGATGTTGTGGCCATAGATATCACAGAAATGGCTGTTGGATGTTCTGGGGTTCGGATGTTTCACAAGGAATTGTTAGGGTGGGGAACGGAGGTAAAAAAGGTGGAGGAGTGACATTGCTAATCAGGGATAGCATCTCAGCTGCAGAAAGGGAGATCGCCCTACAGAATCAGTATGGGTGGAAGTCAGAAACAGGAAAGGGGCAGTCACTTTATTTAGGCGTTTTCTACTGGCTCCCCAATAGCAACAGAGGCACAGAGGAGCAGATTGGGAGGCAGATTTTGGAATGGTGCAGAAATAACAGGGTCATTGTCAGGAGGGACTTTAATTTCCCTAATATTGATTGGAACCTATTTAGTTCAAATAGTTTGGATGGAGCAGTTTTTGTCAGGTGTGTCCAGAAAGGGTTCCTGATGCAATATGTAGATAGGCTGACCACAGGGGAGGCCATATTGGATTTGGTATTTAGCAACGAACCAGGCCAGGAGTCAGATCTCTCGGTGGGAGAGCATTTCGGTGATAGTGATCACAACTCCCTGACCTTTACTATAGTCATGGAGATGGACAGGAGCAGACAGTATGGCAAAATATTTAATTGGAGAAGGGGGAATTACAATAGTATTAGGTAGGAACTGGGGTGCCTCAATTAGGAACAGATGTTCTCAGGAAAATGCAGGACAGAAATGTGGAGGTTATTTAGGGGAGCACTTGTTGATTGTGCTGGATAGGTTTGTCCCACTGACGCAAGGAAGGATGGTAGGGCGAAGGAACCTTGCGTGACAAGGGATGTAGAACATCTAGTCAAGAGGAAGAAGGAAGCTTACTTAAGGTTGAGGAGGCAAGGATCAGACAGGACTCTAGAAGGTTATAAGGTAGTCAGGAAGGAACTGAAGAATGGATTTAGGAGAGCTAGAAGGGAGCATGAAAAAGCTTTAGCAGGTAGGATTGAGGAAATCCCTAAGGCATTCTACACTTATGTGAGGAACAAGAGGATGGCCAGAGTGAGGGGAGGGCCGATCAGGGATGGCGGAGAGGACTTGCACCTGGAGTCAGAGGAGGTAGGGGAGGTCCTTAATGAATACATTGCTTCAGTTTTCACAACTGGGAGGGACCTTGACGATTCTGCAGACAGTGTGAAACAGACGGATGGGCTAGACCATGTTGATGTTAAGAAGGAGAATGTGCTGAAAAGTTTGAAAAACATAAGGATAGATCAGTCCCCTGGGCCAGATGGGATATACCCAGGGTTACTCCAGGAAGCGAGGGAAGAGATTGTTGTGCCTTTGGTGATGATCTTTGCGTCCTCACTGTCCACTGGAGTAGTGCCAGATGATTGGAGGGTGGAAAATGTTATTCCCTTGTTCAAGAAAGGGAATAGGAATAATCCTCGGAATTACAGACCAGTCAGTCTTACATCGATGGTGGACAAAGTATTGGAGAGGATTCTGAGAGATAAGATTTATGATTACTTGGAAAACCGTAGTTCGATTAGCAGATAGTCAGCATGGCTTTGAGAGGGGCAGGTCATGCCACACAAACCTTAATGAATTCTTTAATGATGTAACAAAACATGTTGATGAAGGTAGAGCAGTGGATGTGGTATACATGGATTTTAGCAAGGCATTTGATAAGGTTCCTCTTGGTAGGCTCATTCAGAAAGTAAGGAGGCATGGATACAGAATTGACTGACCCGTAGAAGACAGAGGGTGGCAGTAGATGGAAAGTATTCAGCCTGGAGCTCGGTGACCAGTGGTGTTCCGCAGGGATTGGTTACAGGACCTCTGCTCTTTGTGATTTTTATAAATGACTTGGAGAAGGAAGTGGAACAGTGGGTTAGTAAAGTTTATCGATGACACGAAGGTTGATGGAGTGGTGGTTAGTGTGGAGGGCTGTTATAGGTTTCAACGGGAAATTAACAGGATGCAGAATTGAGCTGATAAGTGGCAGATGGAGTTCAACCTGGAAAAGTGTGAAGTCATTCACTTTGGAAGGTCGAATTTGAATACAGATTACAGGGTTAAAGGCAGGATTCTTGGCAGCATGGAGGAACAGAGGGATCTTGGGGTCAATGTCCAAAGATCCCTCAAAGTTGCCACCCAAGTTGATAGGGTTGTTAAGAAGGTATATGGTGTGCTGGCTTTCATCAGCAGTGGGATTGAGTTTAAGAGCCATGAGGTTATGCTGCAGCTCTATAAAGCCCTGGTTAGACCACACTTGGAATATTGTGTTCTGTTCTGATCGCCTCATTATAGGAAGGATGTGGAAGCTTTAGAGAGGGTGCAGAGGAGATTTACCAGGATGCTGCCTGGACTGGAGGGCATGTCTTATGAAGGAAGGTGGAGGGAGCTAGGGCTTTTCTCATTGGAGTGAGGAATGGTGAGAGGTGACTTGATGGAGGTGCACAAGATGATGAAAGGCATAGATAGAGTGGATAGACAGAGACTTTTCCCCAAGGCAGAAATGTCTATCATGAGGGGGCATAATTTTAAGGTGATTGGAGGAAGGTTTAGGGGAGATGTCAGAGGTAGGTTCTTTACACAGAGAGTGGTGGGTGTGTGGAATGCACTGCCAGCGGTGGGAGTAGTCAGATACATTAGGGTCATTTAAGCGACTCTTCGACAGGCACATGGAAGCTAATACAATGTAGGGGATGTGGGTTAGTCTGATCTTAGAGTAGGATAAAAGGCCAGCACAACCTCGATGGCCGAAGGGCCTGTACTGTTCTATGTTCGATGTCATTGGTGGGAACGTGGGTGGGAAAGAGCTGCTGCTGTGACCAGCCAAACAACACTCACTGACCCCCCGCTCCCCCTCCCCCCATCCCACCTCCCCCCCCCCTTCCCTCCCTCCATGTGTCTCGCTGCTGCTGCTGACATAATCAATGTGGTGTCTCCGGGATACAAGATTAAAAGATCCACATTTCTATTGCAGTGTATCCCAAAGCCGGTCACAGCCAATGAGGTGCCTGGTCACTGTTGCAAAGTTAGACCCAATTTGCTCACAGCGAGCTCCTCCAGACAGCAATGTGAGAAATGACCAGATCATGTGTTTTGCTGCCGAATTATTGACTGGGACACTGGGATTAACTGCCCTGATCTCCTTCAAAATCATGGGATCTCTTACATCCACCGAAAAGAACAAGCAGGGGGTTTCATATCTCATTGATCACAAGGCCCTGCATGTTCAGAATAAAGACCCACAGAATCTCAGTCCCAAATTCTCATCTGTTGGGTTGAATATTTCGATATCACCTTCAGCCGATTTATTGACGATCACACGAGTGAACTATTAACACCAGCATTGAATGATTACACCAAGTTAACTTGGGTTCAATTGTCTTTCATTAAACAACAATCCTACTGCCCGGAATCCCACACAGAACAGCAAGGATCTTTGTGACACAGTGGTAGTGTCCCTGCCTCTGGGCTGTAGAGGAACGGGTTCAAGTCCCATCTGCTCCAGAGGTGTGTAACCTCATCTCTGCACAATAGGGAGGGAGCTCTGGGATTTTGACTCAGTGCTGGTGTAGGAATGGGATGTACACGGGCCCTTTGAGGGGGAGTGGGACTGATTGATTTACTCCGTGGGTAAACAACATGAAGCTGACTGACTCCCTCTGTGCTGTGCTGGGCAACATGAATCACTAATTGTAAAGACTTGTTTGAATGAGGGTTCATCGAAATTCATTCCAGTGAGCTGTCATTCAGCTGCTGACAGCACTGTCTGGAACATCTGTCACTTCTATCCCAACAGCAGCAATTCGAAACTTCATTTCCTGTCCTGTTCAATTCCACTATCCTCCTTTGCCTCATTCCCCCAGTCACAGCACAACTTCCACTCTTTATCTCATTGTGACATAATTCATTTCCTCGGTGTGGTGGAATACTCCCCACCTGCCCTGGATGGGGGCAGCCCCAACAACACTCAGGAGCTTGACACTATCCAGGACAAAGCAGCCACTTGACTGGCACCACATCCACAAACACCCACTCCCTCCCCCACCGACGCTCAGTAGCAGCAGTGTGTACCATCTACAAGATGCACTGCAGAAATTCACCAAAGATCCTCAGACAGCACCTTCCAAACTCATGACCACTTCCATCGAGAAGGACAAAGGGCAGCAGGTACATGGGACCACCACCCCCTGCAAGGTCCCCTCCGAGCCCCTCACCATCCTGACTTGGAAATATATCGCTGTCCTTTCAGTGTCACTGGGTCAAAATCCTGGAATTCCCTCCCTAAGGGCATTGTGGGTCAACCCACTGCACATGGACAGCAGCGGTTCAGGAAGGCAGCTCACCCCCACCTTCTCAAGGGGCAACTAGGGATGGGCAATAAATGATGGGGCCCAGCCAGCAACACTCCCATTCCAAAAATGAAACAGAAAATTAGATTGGAGGTTTGAATGGATTCATATTTGTAATGGGTTTAGATTAATTGGGGAACTTTCCCATTTGTTCTCCTCCTTCCTGAGCAGTAACCCAAGTGATTCCTGTTACTAGAGTTCAACCTCTGTTTGACCCCAGGCTGACCCGGCCTGGTCTAAAGGACTGTGTATTGAACAATGCAGCACTCCCTGGCTGGGAGTAGAACCCACAGCGTTGGAACCCCAAGAAAACCTTACCCACCCCCCACCCACCCCCACATCCCCCAGCCCCACATTTCACCCCAGAGTAACAGAATAACGCAATAACTGGAAAGGACATACCATTGAAGCCAGGACAGGGAGGAAGAGGGTAGCTGTAGCAACATTGGTGGTGCACTCTGTGAAGATAGCAACTATCAGACACAAGATAATCACAATGGCCCATGGGGGAATGGTCTGGAGGGGCACTAACTGATTCCCCAACCACCTGGAAAGGCCAGAAACCTGGGGGGAAGAAAAAACATTGAACATTTTAACTCGGACAGTATTTCTGTTAACGTTCAGTCTGTAAATGTGATCCAGAGCTTCCAGTCACTTCCAGTCCAGTTCAATTCTTCATCCCATTTCCAATGTAACATCTAAAGACCAGTATTTTTCATTTTTCTGATTTTTTAAATTGTGAACTGAACTGGGAAAAGGTGTGTTCAAAAACCCAAGGTGCGCTGAAGGAATGGGTGCACTTTTAAAAGCAATCAACTAAAATAAATTATAAGTTGTGTTTACAGAGCTGCTTTGTTCAAGCACTGGGCGCGGCTGGGTGTTGTTCAGCTGACCCCAGAGACACAGCAGTGGTCACAAGCAGCTGATTGGTTTGTGGAGTTGTGACCAGCTGTGGATGCCAAAGACTGAGCAGCCTAACGACAGCTCTCTGATTGGCTGCCATGCAGTTGAACAGCTTGTGGGTCTGAACGATACTGGCAGAAGCTCTCAGACCTCCAGAAGAGGAGGTGGTCTGTCTCTCCATGGTAAAGAAAACCCCTAAAGCCTGAAAAGACCCAGTTTGTTTTCTCTCACCAGTTGCTGGCAGCTGTGGCTTTTAATTGGTAACTAAAGATTTTGCAGTGATTAACTAACTGTTGGTGCCCCTTGTGGGGAATTGAAAAGAACCTGGAGAAGAGAGATTGAAGCACATCAAGTATGGCAAGCAAAAGCATCATCCCAGCAAATCCTGCGATCTGGTGCCATTGGACCGTGACTCTCTGATCTTTCCCTCCACCCAGAGTACCAATGTCTGTGTGTGTGTGTGTATGTGTGTGTGCGCGCATGTGTCTGTGTGTGTGTGTGTGTGAGACACGTGGTTAGAATCTCTTTGTAATAGAGTCATAGAGATGTACAGCATGTAAACAGACCGTTCAGTCCAACCCGTCCATGCCGACCAGATATCCCAACCTAATCTAGTCCCATTTGCCAGCACCCGGCCCATATCCCTCCAAACCCTTCCTATTCATATACCCATCAAAATGCCTTTTAAATGTACCAGCCTCCACCACATCCTCTGGCAGCTCATTCCATACACGTACCACCCTCAGCATGAAAAAGTTACCCCTTAGGTCTCTTTTATATCTTTCCCCTCTCACCCTGAACCTATGCCCTCTAGTTCTAGACTCTCCCACCCCAGAGAAAAGACTTTGTCTATTTACCCTATCCATGCCCCTCATGATTTTGTAAAACTCCATTAGGTCACCCCTCAGCCTCCGACGCTCCAGGGAAAACAGTCCCAGCCTGTTCACCCTCTCCCTGTAGCTCAAACCCTCCAACCCTGGCAACATCCTTGTAAATCTTTTCTGAACTCTTTCAAGTTTCACCACATCCACCCAATTCCTATACTCAATGCTCTGACCAATAAAGAAAAGCATACCAAACGCCTTCTTCACTATCCTATCTACCTGCGACTCCTCTTTTAAGGAACTATGAGCCGACACACCAAGGTCTCTTTGTTCAGCAACACTATCTAGGACCTTACCATTAAGTGTATAAGTCCTGCCCTGATTTGCTTTTCTAAAATGCAGCACCTCACATTTATTTATCTAAATTAAACTCCATCTACCACTCCTTGGCCCAGTGGCCCATCTGATCAAGATCCCATTGTACTCTGAGGTAACCCTCTTCGCTGTCCACTACACCTCCAATTTTGGTGTCATCTGCAAACTTACTAACTGTACCTCTTATGCTCACATTCAAATAATTTATATAAATGATGAAAAGTAGAGGACCCAGCACCGATCCTTGTGACACTCCACTGGTCACAGGCCTCCAGCCTGAAAAGCAACCCTCCACCACCACCCTCTGTCTTCTACCTTTGAGCCAGTTCTGTATCCAAATGGCTAGTTCTACCTGTATTCCATGAGATCTAACCTTGCTAATCAGTCTCCCATGGGGAACCTTGTCGAATGCCTTACTGAAGTCCATATAGATCACATCTACCGCTCTGCCCTCATCAATCCATAGATAGTAATTCCTATTAAGTACAGGAACTCTGGTGTGTGCTTTCTGTCAAACTGTGTCTAAAAGATGGATAAAATTGGGGAACTTTGCATAGTTAGATAAAATCTTTAATTTTTGTGACAATTAGGGAACGCGATGACCTAGTGGTATAATCGCTGGACTACCGACCCAGATAATGTTCGGGAAACCTAGGTTCAAATCCCGCCACTACAGACGTGGTATTTAAATTCAATAAAAATCTGGAATTAAGAGTCTAATGGTAAATCTGTCGATTGTAGGAAAAAACCCATCTGGGTCACTAATGCCCTTTAGGGAAGGAAACTGCCCTCCTTACCTGGTCTGGCCTAGGTATGACTCCAGACCCACGGCAATGTGGTTGACTCTTAACTGCCCTTGGGGCAATTAGGGATGGGCAATAAATTTCAGCAAGGCCTTTGATAAAGTTCCCCATGGTAGCCTCATTCAGAAAGTAAAGGGGCATGGTATACAGGGAAACCTGTCTGTCTGGATACAGAATTGGCTGGCCCATAGAAGACAGAGGGTGGTAGTAGATGGAAAGTATTCAGCCTGGAGCTTGGTGACCAGTGGTGTTCCGCAGGGATCGGTTCTGGGACCTCTGCTCTTTGTGATTTTTATAAATGACTTGGATGAGGAAGTGGAGGGTGGGTTAGTAAGTTTGCTGATGACAGGAAGGTTGGTGGAGTTGTGGATAGTGTGGATGGCTGTTGTGAGTTGCAATGGAACACTGACAGGATGCAGAGCTGGTCTGATAAGTGGCAGATGGAGTTCAACCTGGAAAAGTGTGAAGTCATTCACTTTGGAAGGTTGAATATGAATACAGAATACAGGGTTAAAGGCAGGATTCTTGGCAGTGAGGAGGAACAGAGGGATCTTGAGGACCATGTCCATAGATCCCTCAAAATTGCCACCCAAGTTGATAGGGTTGTTAAGAAGCCATATGGTGTTTCATTAGCAGGGGTATTGAGTTTAAGAGCCGCGAGGTTATGCTGCAGCTCTATAAAGACCTGATTGGAATATTGTGTTCGATTCTGATCATAGAGTCAGAGAGATGTATAGCACGGAAACAGACCCTTCAGTCCAACTTGTCCATGCTGACCAGATATTCCAGCCCAATCTAGTCCCACCTGCCAGCACCTGGCCCATATCCCAGGATGCTGCCTGGACTGGAGGGTATGTCTTATGAAGAAAGGTTGAGGGAACTAGGGCTTTTCTCATTGGAGAGAAGAAGGATGAGAGGTGACTTGATCAAGGTGTACAAGATGATGAGAGGCACAGATAGAGTGGATAGCCAGAGACATTTTCCAAGGGTGGAAATGGCCATCACAAGGGGGCATAATTTTAAGGTGATTGGAGGAAGATTATGGGGAGATGTCAGAGGTAGGTTCTTTACACAGAGAGTGGTGGGTGTGTGGAATGCACTGCCAGCAGTGGGAGTAGTAGAGTCAGAGACATTGGGGACATTTAAGCGACTCTTGGATAGGCACATGGAAGATAGTACAATGAAGGGTATGTAGGTTAGTCTGATCTTAGAATAGGATAAAAGGCCAGCACAACATTGATGGCCGAAGGGCCTGTACTGTTCTATGTTCTATGTTTGATGTTCTAAATGCTGGCATACCTAGTGATAACCTCATCCCCTAAATGATTACAGAATTTTAGCATTCTACCAATTTCCAGTGTTGTGTCCCAGTTAGGGGTGACTGACCTCCCCACTCTCGGACCCCTGTACTATTGCAACGCAGTTTGAGATACAAAGCCTGGTCTTGGTATTCACCATCATAGGGCCTGTACACAGCTCACCAACCGCACTGTCAGGAAGTGGATCTTTGATCTGACCTTGTACTTCCTGGAGTTCAGCAGATTGAACTGACACATGGAGAGAGGTTCAAAAGGAACTTTCAAAAGAATATTAGATTTTTAAAGATGATTTGATTAAAATGATTTTAAAATCTTATTTTGTGAATTTTGACAAGGAAACATTTTGTAATGCTCCCGGGAAAGAGCATGAGATTGCGGACCAGTTAGATTGCTCTTTTAGGGGCTAGTACAGTGCGAGGGACTGAGTGGCTTCCTCCTGCACTGAGTGAACCTATTCCATCAGACACATCATGAACTTCCTCTGTGTTCTGTGCAAGAACAACATCCCAGAACGGTATCTACTAGGCCCAGCTGAATTGGTCATGTACACGGTCAGTTCAGCCACTATTCTGCCCTCTCCCTGTTGCCCCGGCAGTGTCTGTACCTGAGCAGGGAGTGGGGGGTGGGGTTGGGATAGTCGGAGTGCTTACCTCACAGCCTTTAGCCAGTGCGAAGCCTCCTCCCAACAGGAATACCACATTCCAGGGCAGCTTATGGTGAACAACATCCCAACTCAGGAGTCTCTGGCTCGCTCCCTCCTGTTCAGCTGGACGGCATTTATAAAACACAAACAAACAATCTCACAATCATCCTTTCCTCCGTTCCAATCACTCCTGCATTGTCGTTGGCTGAAATGTGTTTGGCACTGAGTCAGTAACAGAGATGTGAGAGTTGAGAGCCCAGTCTGAATGGGGAAAGGCCGATAGAGGGAGACTAGCTTCCCTCAGCAGTGAGTGTCCCAATACAGCAGAGGATCACGGTCAAACACCGCCCAGTCTCTGACTGCTCTCAGGGTCGAAGCAATTGTGGTTTGAAACAAACTCTGAAAGGACCGTGCCACAGAACTGACTGAGATTCTGACTCAGTCTGGCCATTCTGGTTATTATATTGGCTGGTCTTCTCTGACTGGGCTGGAGACACGTTGGTGGGAAGTGTAGAGGGTGCTTTACTCTGTATCTAACCCCATGCTGTCCCTGTCCTGGGTGTGTTTGATGGGGAGACAGTGAAGAGGGAGCTTTACTCTGTATCTAACCCCATGCTGTCCCTGTCCTGGGTGTGTTTGATGGGGAGACAGTGAAGAGGGAGCTTTACTCTGTATCTAACCCCATGCTGTCCCTGTCCTAGGAGTGTTTGATGGGGGACAGTGTAGAGAGAGCTTTACTCTGTATCTAACCGCATGCTGTCCCTGTCCTGGGAGTGTTTGATGGGGACAGTGTAGAGGGAGCTTTACTCTGTATCTAACCCCATGCTGTCCCTGTCCTGGGAGTGTTTGATGGGAGACAGTGTAGAGGGAGCTTTACACTGTATCTAACCCCGTGCTGTCCCTGTCCTGGGAGTGTTTGATGGGAGACAGTGTAGAGTGAGCTTTACACTGTATCTAACCCCATGCTGTCCCTGTCCTGGGAGTGTTTGATGGGGGACAGTGTAGAGGGAGCTTTACTCTGTATCTAACCCCGTGCTGTCCTGTCCTGGGAGTGTTTGATGGGGACAGTGTAGAGGGAGCTTTACACTGTATCTAACCCCATGCTGTCCCTGTCCTGGGAGTGTTTGATGGGGGACAGTGTAGAGGGAGCTTTACTCTGTATCTAACCCCGTGCTGTCCCTGTCCCGGGAGGGTTTGATGGGGGACAGTGTAGAGGGAGCTTTACTCTGTATTGAACCCTGTGCTGTCCCTGTCCTGGACATATACCTGAGATATCCTCCTTTGAGCTCTGCTGCATCCGATTCCATGGTGTGAAGTTTGGTTTCTTCGATGGGATGATGAACATGAGGATTGCGATGAGAACAGCCACTGTGGCATCACTGACGTATCTGAAACAGTGAAGTGTGTATCAGCGAGTGGGTCTGGCTGTGAAGCAGACACCGTCCCTGACCCCAGCGCTGTCACATTGCACTGCTTCCAAAAACAGCACCAGAACAAAACCACCTCCTTCAGTTGGTTGTGCCAGTCACTGAGAGAGTGAGGATCACATTCCCTCTTCCCAGACACTATCTCCAGCTGGGAGAGAGGGAGGAGAGAGACTGGGGGAGAGGGAGGAGAATGAGGAGAGAGGGAGGAGAGAGACTGGGAGAGAGGGAGGAGAATGAGGAGAGAGGGAGGAGAGAGACTGGGGGAGAGGGAGGAGAGAGTGAGGAGAGAGACTGGGAGAGAGGGAGGAGAGAGTGAGGAGAGAGGCTGGGAGACAGTGAGGAGAGAGTGAGGAGAGAGGGAGGAGAGAGGCTGGGACAGAGTGAGGAGAGAGGCTGGGAGAGAGGGAGGAGAATGAGGAGAGAGGGAGGAGAGAGACTGGGGGAGTGGGAGGAGAGAGGGAGGAGAGAGACTGGGAGAGAGGGAGGAGAGAGTGAGGAGAGAGGGAGGAGAGAGACTGGGGGAGAGGGAGGAGAGAGGGAGGAGAGAGACTGGGAGAAAGTGAGGAGAGAGTGAGGAGAGAGGCTGGGAGAGAGGGAGGAGAGAGACTGGGAGAAGGGAGGAGAGAGACTGGGAGAAGGGAGGAGAGAGGCTGGGAGAGAGGGAGGAGAGAGACTGGGGGAAAGAGAGGAGAGAGAGGGAGGAGAGAGACTGGGGGAGAGGGAGGAGAGAGACTGGGGGAGAGGGAGGAGAGTGAGGAGAGAGGGAGGAGAGAGACTGGGGGAAAGAGAGGAGGGAGAGAGAGGAGAGATGAGGAGAGAGGGAGGAGATAGACTGGGGGAGAGGGAGGAGAGAGACTGAGAGAGAGGGAGGAGAGAGACTGTGAGAGAGAGAGGAGAGAGACTGGGGGAGAGTGAGGAGAGAGGCTGGGAGAGAGGGAGGAGAGAGACTGGGAGAGAGGGAGGAGAGAGACTGTGAGAGAGAGAGGAGAGAGTGAGGAGAGAGACTGGGAGAAGGGAGGAGAGAGAGAGAGGAGAGAGGGAGGAGAGAGACTGGGGGAGAGTGAGGAGAGAGGCTGGGAGAGAGGGAGGAGAGAGACTGGGAGAGAGAGAGGAGAGAGGGAGGAGAGAGACTGTGAGAGAGTGAGGAGAGAGACTGGGAGAGAGTGAGGAGAGAGACTGGGAGAGAGGGAGGAGAGAGACTGGGAGAGAGGGAGGAGAGAGAGAGGAGAGAGGGAGGAGAGAGACTGTGAGAGAGAGAGGAGAGAGACTGGGAGAGAGAGAGGAGAGAGAGAGGAGAGAGGGAGGAGAGAGGGAGGATAGAGAGGAGAGAGGGAGGAGAGAGACTGTGAGAGAGAGGGAGGAGAGAGACTGTGAGAGAGAGAGGGAGGAGAGAGACTGAGAGAGAGAGGAGAGAGAGGGAAGAGAGAGACTGTGAGAGAGTGAGGAAAGAGGCTGGGAGAGAATGAGGAGAGAGGGAGGAGAGAGACTGGGAGAGAGAGAGGAGAGAGGGAGGAGAGAGACTGGGAGAGAGAGAGGAGAGAGACTGGGGGAAAGAGAGGAAGGAGTGGGAGTGGGAGAGAGAGGAAGGAGAGAGACTGGGAGAGAGGGAAGAGAGAGACTGGGAGAGAGGGAAGAGAGAGAGTGAAGAGAGAGTGAGGAGAGAGACTGAGAGAGAGAGAGAGGAAGGAGAGAGACTGGGAGAGAGGAATGAGAGAGACTGGGAGAGAGGGAAGAGAGAGACTGAGAGGGAGTGAAGAGAGAGACTGAGAGAGGGAGGAGAGAGACTGGGAGAGAGGGAGGAGAGAGACTGGGAGAGAGTGAGGAGAGAGTGAGGAGAGAGTGAGGAGCGAGGCTGGGAGAGAGACTGGGAGAGAGGGAAGACAGAGAGTGAGGAGCGAGGCTGGGAGAGAGTGAGGAGCGAGGCTGGGAGACAGTGAGGAGAGAGTGAGGAGAGAGGCTGGGAGAGAGTGAGGAGAGAGTGAGGAGAGAGGCTGGGAGTGAGGAGAAAGTGAGTAGAGAGGATGGGAGAGAGTGAGGAGAGAGGCTGGGAGAGAGTGAGGAGCGAGGCTGGGACAGAGTGAGGAGAGAGGCTGGGAGAGAGTGAGGAGCGAGGCTGGGAGAGAGTGAGGAGCGAGGCTGGGAGAGAGTGAGGAGAGAGTGAGGCGAGAGGCTGGGAGAGAATGAGGAGAGAGGCTGGGAGAGAGTGAGGAGAGAGTGAGGACAGAGGCTGGGAGAGAGTGAGGAGCGAGGCTGGGAGAGAGTGAGGACAGAGGCTGGGAGAGAGTGAGAAGAGAGGCTGGGAGAGAGTGAGGAGAGAGGCTGGGAGAGAGTGAGGAGAGAGTGAGGACAGAGGCTGGGAGAGAGTGAGAAGAGAGGCTGGGAGAGAGTGAGGAGAGAGTGAGGACAGAGGCTGGGAGAGAGTGAGGAGCGAGGCTGGGAGAGAGTGAGGAGAGAGTGAGGAGCGAGGCTGGGAGAGAGTGAGGAGAGAGGCTGGGAGAGAGTGAGGAGCGAGGCTGGGAGAGAGTGAGGACAGAGGCTGGGAGAGAGTGAGAAGAGAGGCTGGGAGAGAGTGAGGAGAGAGTGAGGAGTGAGGCTGGGAGAGAGTGAGGAGAGAGTGAGGACAGACGCTGGGAGAGAGTGAGGAGAGAGGCTGGGAGAGAGTGAGGAGAGAGTGAGGAGTGAGGCTGGGAGAGAGTGAGGAGAGAGTGAGGACAGAGGCTGGGAGAGAGTGAGGAGAGAGTGAGGAGCGAGGCTGGGAGAGAGTGAGGAGAGAGTGAGGAGCGAGGCTGGGAGAGAGTGAGGAGAGAGACTGGGAGAGAGTGAGGAGAGAGTGAGGACAGAGGCTGGGAGAGAGTGAGGAGAGAGTGAGGAGCGAGGCTGGGAGAGAGTGAGGAGAGAGTGAGGAGCGAGGCTGGGAGAGAGTGAGGACAGAGGCTGGGAGAGAGTGAGAAGAGAGGCTGGGAGAGAGTGAGGAGAGAGTGAGGACAGAGGCTGGGAGAGAATGAGGAGAGAGTGAGGAGCGAGGCTGGGAGAGAGTGAGGAGAGAGTGAGGAGAGAGGCTGGGAGAGAGTGAGGAGAGAGTGAGGAGAGAGGCTGGGAGAGAGTGAGGAGAGAGGCTGGGAGAGAGTGAGGATACAGATGCTAGGGATCAGAGTTGAAGAGTGTGTTGCTGGAAAAGCACAGAATCCGAGGAGCAGGAGAGTCGATGTTTCAAGCATCAGCTCTTCATCAGGAATGAGGGGGTGGCCCAAAGGGGGCTGAGAGATAAATGGGAGGGGAGTGCGGCAGGGAGGAAGGTACCTGGGAATGCGATTGGTAGGTGAAGGTGGGGGGTGATGGTGATAGGTCGGAGAGGAGGGTGGAGTGAATAGCTGGGAAGGAAGATGGACGGTAGGACACGCCGACAGGGCGGTGCCGAGTTGGAGGGTTGGATTTGGGATAAGGTGGGGGGGAGGGGAGATGAGGAAACTGGTGAAATCCACATTTTTCCCCTGGGGTTGGAGGATCCAAGGTGGAAGATGAGGCGTTCTTCCTCCAGGTGGTGTGTGGTTAGGGTTTGGCGATGGAGGAGGCCCAGGACCTGCATGTCCTTGGGGGTGAGTTGAAGTGTTCGGCCACGGGGCGGTGGGGTTAGTGTGGGTGTCCCAGAGATGTTCTCTGGAACCCTCTGCAAGTTCCAGTGCCACAATCTTCAGCTGCCGTGTGCCCCAGCTCTATTCACCTTCCTGTTCCTCACCACCCTCCTCCCTTTACTCAACAAAATCTAAACTACGCCGTGAGTCCAAAGCCATTTGCAGGTGAGGACTCTTTGGCGAGAGGTCTTTCCTAATTCCACTCCAGACATTCTGGCTCTCAATTTTAGACTCTGACCCAGAGTCCTTCCCTCCCTGAGCAGCTGGAACCATTTCCCATGATCCACAATAACTGTTGCCATTAATTCCTCCAAACCTTTGATCAAAATCACCCGTGGAGCTTCTGCGTTTCTGGGAAGGAGCACGTTTGGATGGAACAGTCGGTTATAATTGGATACTAAATCACACTTTGCCATATTCACACACTTAACAACAAATTTTCATGCTGGTAGAATATGTTCCCTGAGGATTGGCTGGGGTCATGGGAACCGACTGATCAATGCCAATGATCGATTGTTCTGATGACTGGCAGGAAGTGCCAAATGCCAGCCCAAACCCAGGGGTACATTCACACCACACACACCCACACCTCCCCCAACCCTAACATCAGTACACACTCACCTGAAACACAAAGCTATCTCCTCACTATCAGCTGGAAGAGCAGGGATGGTGTTGGAAAAGCAAGACAGAGCAGGGAGACTGGAAGGTAAGCAGGGACGTGCAGGCAGGATGGGGAGATTGGGGGCAGAGTGACCAAGGCAGGTTTGTAATCAGTATCAAAAGAGTCAAGGATTCTCAGGAGAAGGCAATGAAGTGAAGTTGAGGATTACCAGATCAGCCATGACTGAATGGCAGAACACAATCAATGGGCTGAATGGCCTCCAGTTGTGAGGGAGAGCCGCACTGTCGGAGGGTCAGTGCTGAGGGAGTGCCGCACTGTCGGAGGGTCAGTGCTGAGGGAGTGGGCACTGTCCGAGGGTCAGTGCTGAGGGAGCGCCGCACTGTCACAGGGTCAGTGCTGAGGGAGTGCCGCACTGTCGGAGGGTCAGTGCTGAGGGAGCGCCGCACTGTCAGAGGGTCAGTGCTGAGGGAGCGCCGCACTGTCGGAGGGTCAGTGCTGAGGAAGTGGGCACTATCGGAGGGTCAGTACTGAGGGAGCGCCGCACTGTCGGAGGGTCAGTGCTGAGGGAGCGCCGCACTGTCGGAGGGTCAGTGCTGAGGGAGTGCCGCACTGTCGGAGGGTCAGTGCTGAGGGAGTGCCGCACTGTCGGAGGGTCAGTACTGAGGGAGCGCCGCACTGTCGGAGGGTCAGTGCTGAGGGAGCGCATAACTGTCGGAGGGTCAGTGCTGAGGGAGCGCCGCACTGTCGGAGGGTCAGTGCTGAGGGAGTGCCGCACTGTCGGAGGGTCAGTACTGAGGGAGCGCCGCACTGTCGGAGGGTCAGTGCTGAGGGAGTGCCGCACTGTCGGAGGGTCAGTGCTGAGGAAGTGGGCACTATCGGAGGGTCAGTGCTGAGGGAGTGCCGCACTGTCGGAGGGTCAGTGCTGAGGAAGTGGGCACTATCGGAGGGTCAGTGCTGAGGGAGTGCCGCACTGTCGGAGGGTCAGTACTGAGGGAGCGCCGCACTGTCAGAGGGTCAGTGCTGAGGGAGCGCCGCACTGTCGGAGGGTCAGTGCTGAGGAAGTGGGCACTATCGGAGGGTCAGTGCTGAGGGAGTGCCGCACTGTCGGAGGGTCAATACTGAGGGAGCGCCGCACTGTCGGAGGGTCAGTGCTGAGGGAGCGCCGCACTGTCGGAGGGTCAGTGCTGAGGGAGTGCCGCACTGTCGGAGGGTCAGTGCTGAGGGAGCGCCGCACTGTCGGAGGGTCAGTACTGAGGGAGCGCCGCACTGTCGGAGGGTCAGTGTTGAGGGAGTGCCGCACTGTCGGAGGGTCAGTGCTGAGGGAGTGCCGCACTGTCGGAGGGTCAGTGCTGAGGGAGAGCTGCACTGTCGGAGGGTCAGTACTGAGGGAGTGCCGCACTGTCAGAGAGTCAGTACTGAGGGAGCGCCGCACTGTCGGAGGGTCAGTGCTGAGGGACAGCCGCACTGTCGGATGGTCAGTGCTGAGGGAGCGCCGCACTGTCGGAGGGTCAGTGCTGAGGGAGCGCCGCACTGTCGGAGGGTCAGTGCTGAGGGAGTGCCGCACTGTCAGAGAGTCAGTACTGAGGGAGCGCCGCACTGTCGGAGGGTCAGTGCTGAGGGAGCGCCACACTGTCGGAGGGTCAGTGCTGAGGAAGTGGGCACTATCGGAGGGTCAGTGCTGAAGGAGTGCCGCACTGTCGGAGGGTCAGTACTGAGGGAGCGCTGCACTGTCGGAGGGTCAGTGCTGAGGGAGCGCTGCACTGTCGGAGGGTCAGTGCTGAGGGAGTGCCGCACTGTCGGAGGGTCAGTACTGAGGGAGCGCTGCACTGTCGGAGGGTCAGTGCTGAGGGAGAGCCGCACTGTCGGAGGGTCAGTGCTGAGGGAGTGCCGCACTGTCAGAGGGTCAGTGCTGAGGGAGCGCCGCACTGTCGGAGGGTCAGTGCTGAGGGAGCGCCGCACTGTCGGAGGGTCAGTGTTGAGGGAGCGCCGCACTGTCGGAGGGTCAGTGCTGAGGGAGTGCCGCACTGTTGGAGGGTCAGTGCTGAGGGAGTGCCGCACTGTCGGAGGATCAGTGCTGAGGGAGTGCCGCACTGTCGGAGGGTCAGTACTGAGGGAGTGCCGCACTGTCGGAGGGTCAGTGCTGAGGGAGTGCCGCACTGTCGGAGGGTCAGTGCTGAGGGAGTGCCGCACTGTCGGAGGGTCAGTGCTGAGGGAGTGCCGCACTGTCGGAGGGTCAGTGCTGAGGGAGAGCCGCACTGTCGGAGGGTCAGTGCTGAGGGAGTGCCGCACTGTCAGAGGGTCAGTGCTGAGGGAGCGCCGCACTGTCGGAGGGTCAGTACTGAGGGAGCGCTGCACTGTGGGAGGGTCAGTGCTGAGGGAGCGCCGCACTGTCGGAGGGTCAGTACTGAGGGAGTGCCGCACTGTCGGAGGGTCAGTACTGAGGGAGTGCCGCACTGTCGGAGGGTCAGTGCTGAGGGAGCGCCGCACTGTCGGAGGGTCAGTACTGAGGGAGTGCCGCACTGTCGGAGGGTCAGTGCTGAGGGAGCGCCGCACTGTCAGAGAGTCAGTACTGAGGGAGCGCCGCACTGTCGGAGGGTCAGTGCTGAGGGAGCGCCGCACTGTCGGAGGGTCAGTACTGAGGGAGTGCCGCACTGTCAGAGAGTCAGTACTGAGGGAGTGCCGCACTGTCGGAGGGTCAGTGCTGAGGGAGTGCCGCACTGTCGGAGGGTCAGTGCTGAGGGAGCGCCGCACTGTCGGAGGGTCAGTGCTGAGGGAGTGCCGCACTGTCAGAGGGTCAGTGCTGAGGGAGTGGGCACTGTCGGAGGGTCAGTGCTGAGGGAGTGGGCACTGTCGGAGGGTCAGTGCTGAGGGAGCGCCGCACTGTCGGAGGGTCAGTGCTGAGGGAGAGCCGCAATGTCAGAGGGTCAGTACTGAGGGAGAGCCGCACTGTCAGAGGGTCAGTTCTGAGGGAGAGCCGCACTGTCAGAGGGTCAGTACTGAGGGAGCGCCGCACTGTCGGAGAGTCAGTGCTGAGGGAGTGCCGCAAAGTCCGAGGGTCAGTACTGAGGGATTACCACATTGTCGGAGGGTCAGTGCTGAGGGAATGTTGCACTGTCAGAGAGTCAGTACTGAGGGAGCGCCGCACTGTCGGAGGGTCAGTACTGAGGGAGTGCCGCACTGTCAGAGAGTCAGTACTGAGGGAGCGCCGCACTGTCGGAGGGTCAGTGCTGAGGGACAGCCGCACTGTCGGATGGTCAGTGCTGAGGGAGCGCCGCACTGTCGGAGGGTCAGTGCTGAGGGAGCGCCGCACTGTCGGAGGGTCAGTGCTGAGGGAGTGCCGCACTGTCAGAGAGTCAGTACTGAGGGAGCGCCGCACTGTCGGAGGGTCAGTGCTGAGGGACAGCCGCACTGTCGGAGGGTCAGTGCTGAGGGAGCGCCGCACTGTCGGAGGGTCAGTGCTGAGGGAGTGCCGAAATGTCAGAGGGTCAGTGCTGAGGGAGTGCCGCACTGTCGGAGGGTCAGTGCTGAGGGACTGCCGCACTGTCGGAGGGTCAGTGCTGAGGGAGTGCCGCACTGTCGGAGGGTTAGAATTGAGGGAGAGCCGCACTGACGGAGGGTCAGTGCTGAGGGAGCGCCGCACTGTCGGAGGGTCAGTGTTGAGGGAGTGCCGCACTGTCGGAGGGTCAGTGCTGAGGGAGTGCCGCACTGTCGGAGGGTCAGTGCTGAGGGAGAGCTGCACTGTCGGAGGGTCAGTGCTGAGGGGGTGCCGCACTGTCGGAGGGTCAGTGTTGAGGGAGTGCCGCACTGTCGGAGGGTCAGTGTTGAGGGAGTGCCGCACTGTCGGAGGGTCAGTGCTGAGGGAGAGCCGCACTGTCAGAGGGTCAGTGCTGAGGGAGTGCCGCACTGTCAGAGGGTCAGTGCTGAGGGAGCGCCGCACTGTCCGAGGGTCAGTGCTGAGGGAGTGCCGCACTGTCAGAGGGTCAGTGCTGAGGGAGTGGGCACTGTTGGAGGGTCAGTGCTGAGGGAGTGCCGCACTGTCGGAGGGTTAGAATTGAGGGAGAGCCGCACTGACGGAGGGTCAGTGCTGAGGGAGCGCCGCACTGTCGGAGGGTCAGTGTTGAGGGAGTGCCGCACTGTCGGAGGGTCAGTGCTGAGGGGGTGCCGCACTGTCGGAGGGTCAGTGTTGAGGGAGTGCCGCACTGTCGGAGGGTCAGTGTTGAGGGAGTGCCGCACTGTCGGAGGGTCAGTGCTGAGGGAGAGCCGCACTGTCAGAGGGTCAGTGCTGAGGGAGTGCCGCACTGTCAGAGGGTCAGTGCTGAGGGAGCGCCGCACTGTCCGAGGGTCAGTGCTGAGGGAGTGCCGCACTGTCAGAGGGTCAGTGCTGAGGGAGTGGGCACTGTTGGAGGGTCAGTGCTGAGGGAGAGCCGCACTGTCAGAGGGTCAGTGCTGAGGGAGAGCCGCACTGTCAGAGGGTCAGTGCTGAGGGAAAGCCATACTGTCGGAGGGTCAGTGCTGAGGGAGAGCCGCACTGTCGGAGGGTCAGCGCTGAGGGAGTGCCGCACTGTCGGAGGGTCAGTGCTGAGGGAGAGCCGCACTGTCAGAGGGTCAGTGTTGTAGCTGCCATCTCTCGGGTAATAACCCAGGGTCGGGGTGTGTTGCCTTGTTTCCAATACTCACCCTTTGCCGTTGCCCTTGAAGAAGAGGTATCCCCAGCCTCGGACGAAGCCAGGCTCCCGTGTGAACCAGAGCAGTACCACCAGGACGAAGAGGATGAGCACAGCTTTCTCTGCGAAGGACATTGGCCCCAGCTTCTTGTACTCTCTCACAATGACATCATTAGCTCTCTTCTCCTTTGGGGTAACTGGGATTCGCCAGCCCCACAGCTTCCGAAAACTGTCGGGAAAACAAGAACATATTCCAGCCATTTCCCAGCTCCATAAACCCAGGGTGACCCAGTCACAAATATCTTGGGGCAAGCATTTTCACAGACACAGCACTGAGAAGCAATAGACCCTATGGGGAATGATCCCCATCAGCACTCAGTGAGTGGTCTGGAGAAACTGATCGCCTGTCCCTCATAGATCTTTCTTAGGACTGAATCCCCCCCAACACTTCTAGATCGGCCAATCTCATTATGTGCTTTGTGTTGGAGAGGCCTCTCCTCAGGAGGCTCTGTCTGGACAGCGGAATTGGATATGGGAGAGATCAAAGGGATCCTTTAGGGATCTCAGGGCAATTACCCTGAAAGGAGGCAGAAAGAAACCTTCAACCCCTGGAACTTCTGCCTCCAGCATCGTGTTACAACTAGCGTAAAGCTCTTTATATTCTTTTCAACTACAAGTAAAGCTCTCTCTACACTGTCCCCCTGAAACACTCCCCAGGACAGGGTCAGCACAGGGTTAGATCCAGAGTAAAGCTTCCTGTACATTGTCCCCCATCAAACACTCCCAGGATAGGGACAGCACGGGGTTAGATCTAAAGTACAGTCTTGGCTTGGTGCTGTGTGTTAACACTACATTGTATGTTTGGAGGTTTCCTGGGTGTTAGCCTTCTTCCTGGTTTGGGAATGATCTACATCAATGTTCAGCTCCGAGTTAGCTAAAACACAATGTAGTCAGAGCACGCTCCCTTCCCTGATGGTGTCACATTGTATGAACCACTGACAAGTCCCAAACAAATCATAGGAGAAACTTTTACATTCATGACCTCTTGATGCCACCTTCAGCTGTAGTTTTGTGCCCAACATCCTGAGTTGTCTGTTTTGTGGACCTCACTCCTATTTCTTACAATCTTATCACCTGTTGCCTGATTTGTGTATAAATTATTTGCATCCAAATCATTTGAAGTTGCTGGGCACCTCTGAGACACACTGAAAGAGCTGACCCAGTGCCAGCCTTCAGAGCTATCAGGAGTTGCTGGCTATTATCAGAAATTGCTACACAGTAGTGATAACAATATCATTTCCAAATTCTAACTTGTCCAACTTGTCCATGACAACCAGATATCCCCACCCAATCTAGTCCCACCTGCCAGCACCCGGCCCATATCCCTCCAAACCCTTCCTATTCATATACCCATCCAAATGCCTCTTAAATGTTGCAATTGTACCAGCCTCCACCACATCCTCTGGCAACTCATTCCATACACGTACCACCCTCTGCGTGAAAAGGTTGCCCCTTAGGTCTCTTTTATATCTTTCCCCTCTCACCCTAAACCTATGCCCTCTAGTTCTGGACTCCCCCACCCCAGGAAAAGATCTTGTCTATTTATCCTATCTATGCCCCTCATGATTTTGTAAACCTCTATAAGGTCACCCCTCAGCCTCTGACGCTCCAGGGAAAACAGCCCCAGCCTGTTCAGCTTCTCCCTGTAGCTCAGATCCTCCAACCCTGGCAACATCCTTGTAAATCTTTTCTGAACCCTTTCAAGTTTCACAACATCTTTCCGATAGGAAGGAGACCAGAATTGCACGCAATATTCCAACAGTGGCCTAACCAATGTACTGTACAGCTGCAAGATAACCTCCCAACTCCTGTACTCAATACTCTGACCAATAAAGGAAAGCATACCAAACGCCTTCTTCACTATCCTATCTACCTGCACTCCAAGGTCTCTTTGTTCAGCAATACTCTCCAGGTCCTTACCATTAAGTGTATAAGTCCTGCCCTGATTTGCCTTTCCAAAATGCAGTACCTCACATTTATCTAAATTGAAAATGGAAGTCTGTTTCCATGCTGTACATCTCTGACTTTATGACTCTATGCCACACCTCAGCCCATTGGCCCATCTGATCAAGATCCTGTTGTAATCTGAGGTAACCTTCTTCACTGTCCACTACACTTCCAATTTTGGTGTCATCTTCAAACTTACTAACTGTACCTCTTATGCTCACATCCAAATCATTTACATTAATGATGAAAACTAGTGAACCCAGCACCGATCCTTGTGGCACTCCACTGGTCACAGGCCTCCAGTCTGAAAAACAACCCTCCACCACCACCTCTGTCTTCTACCTTTGAGCCAGTTCTGTACCAAATGGCTAGTTCTCCCTGTATTCCATGAGATCTAACCTTGCTAACCAGTCTCCCATGGGGAACCTTGTCAAACACCTTACTGAAGTCCATATAGATCACATCTACCGCTCGGCCCTCATCAATCTTCTTTGTTACTTCAAAAAACTCAATCAAGTTTGTGAGACATGATTTCCCATGCACAAAGCCATGTTGACTATCCCTAATCAGTCCTTGCCTTTCCAAATACATGTCCATCCTATCCCTCAGGATTCCCTCCAGCAACTTGCCCACCACTGATGTCAGCCTCACCGGCCTATAGTTCCATGGCTAGTCCTTACCACCTTTCTTAAATAATGGTATCACATTAGCCAATGTCCAGTCTTCCAGCACCTCACCTGTGACTATAGATGATACAAGTATCTCAGTAAGAGGCCCAGCAATCACTTCCCTAGCTTCCCACAGAATTCTAGGGTACACCTGGTCAAGTCCAGGGGATTTATCCACCTTTATGTATTTAAGACATCCAGCACTTTCTCCTCTGTAATATGGACATTTTTCAACAAATATCTCAATGTGGCACCTGCACAGCAAAGTCTAAGAAGCCACAAATCCTATTGTTCTGCTCGTGGTGAGACTGCTATGTTTTCCAAAGCACGTTCTCAATCTGTGGAATGTAAGGGTGTTGCTTCATCCTCGCCCTCAGACCAATCACCTATAAAGTTTGTGCTGCTTTCTTTAATTGCCTTGCCTCAGTTTAATACTATGATTCTACTTTGTGATATCTCCCTAACGTTGGGGAGGGTTGTGCCTTGAGTTTGGGTAATTCAGTGATTTCACAAGTATTGCTGTTTGCTGGTACATAAAACTGCAAGAAGATAGGCCGTATGGTGTCTGGAGTTCTTCCTACCATTTCATAGTGGACTGCCTCAGGCCTCAGCTCCTGTTTCTAACCAATTCCTCATCGCCCTCACCTCCCCATGCTTCGGAACTAGAATTAGAATTAACTTTATTTTCATATGGAAAGTTTACAAAGCACCCCTTACCTTCAGGACAAAAATACTTAAGTACAGATTCTTAAATACAAATTCTTCGGGAAAACAAATTAGAAAAGCTAAAGAAATAATAAAATCAAAATAATTTGTAATCTAGGCTGCACAACTATGAGGCCAGTGACAGGGCTCTGCGCTGATTGTCATCTATGTAGTGATTCGGATTAGAACGTGGGAGACATGGTTCGTAAATTTGTGGATAACACCAAAATTGATGGCACAGTGGACAGTGAAGAAGGTCATCTCAGATTACAGCAGGATCTTGATCAATTGGGTCAATGGGCTGAGGAGTGGCTGATGGAGTTTAATTTGGATAAATGCGAGGTGCTGCATTTTGGTAAAACAAGTCAGAGCAGGACTTATAGACAATGATAAGGCCCTGGGTAATGTTGTAGAGCAGAGAGACCTAAGAGTTCAGGTAGATAATGCTTTGAAATTTGCGTCACACTTATTCACAGTGGTTAAGAAAGCGTTTGGCATGCCTGCCTTCATTTCTCATACTATTGAGTTTGGGGGTTGGGGCATCAGCTTGAGATTGTACAGGATGTTGGTGAGGCCATTTCTGGAATACTGTGTGCAATTCTGGTCGCCCTGCTACAGTAAGGGTATTATTAAACAGGAGAGGGCTCAGAAATGATTTACAGGATGTTATCGGGAATGGAGGGTTTGAATTCTAAGGAGAGGCTGGAGACACTGGCACATTTTTCACTGGAACGCAGAAGGTTGAGGGGTGACCTTATAGAGGTTCATAAAATCATGAGGGGTATGGATAGGGTGAGTGACGATTTTTTTTTTCCCTAGGGTGGGGGAGTTTAAGACTAGGGGGTGTATTTTTAAGGTGAGAGGAGAAAGATTTCAAATGGACACAAGGAGCAATGTTTTCACGCAGAAAGTTGTTCGTGTGTGGAATGACCTGCCAGAGGAAGTGGTTTATGCAAGTACAGTTACAATGTTTAAAAGACATTTGCATAAATACATGGATAGGAAACGTTTGAAGGGATATGGGTGAAACACAGGCAGGTGGGACCAGTTTAGTTTGGGAACATTGTCAGCATGGACGTGTTGGGCTGAAGGGTCTGTTTTCGTGCTGGTATGACTTTATGACTCTATAACTTGGGGAGTTTATAAAATTATTAGATTAGTGAAAGGTTTTGATGTTTAAGTTTATCAGAGATCCTTCTCTGTCCCATTATAGAATGAGATATCTTATAAATATTGTAGAGTACAGATTGTTAGCAAGATGGAGGGACTCTCGGAGTTTATGTCAATTTGTAAAAGCTACAAGGATCAGTGCAGCAGCTTGAGATGCTCATACAGGAGTTCCTTGTGAATGGTGAGGCGCAACACAATCTACACCCTTTGTATAAAAGGGAATAGAGCAACAATGGACACAGAACATCACAGAACTAACATTGCTGATGTACACTAGGCCGAGCACATGGGAGGGATAAGCAGATAAGAATCTGGATAATAGGGACACCTCCCCACCCCCCATCCCCCATATTACAATGAGAAACCAGGAAATGAGAGAGTGAGTGAGATATAAGGATTGGGAGACAGTGAGAGAGAGAGTGAGTTAGAGAGAATGTGAGATACCGAAAGCGTGGGTTAGAGAGATTGACATAGAGAGAGAGAGAGAGAGAGGAACTGAGAGTGAAAAAGAGACAGTATGAGAGAGTGAGTTGGAGAGATGGATGTCAAAGAATAAGTGAGATTGTGAGACAGTGAGACAAAGAGAGAGTCAGAGAGTGAGTGAGAGAAGAGATTGTGAGATAGAGAAAAAGTAAGATTCGAGAGATTGAGAAACTGAAATTGAAAGAAAGAGTGAGATACAAACAGTGTGTGTGAGAGTGAGATAGAGTTAAAGAATGAGACAGAGAGTGAAAGAGAGTAATAAAGTGAGATGGAGTGAAAGAAAGAGTGTGAGATTGAATGAGCAAGAGTGAAATAGATTGTGTGAGTTAGAGAGAATGTGAGATTGAGTGAGGTAGAGAGTGAGTGAAAGTAAGTATGAGAAAAAGAGAATGAGAGAAAGAATGTGAGAGTGTGTGAGATGAGAGAATGTGAGAGACTGAGTGAGATAGAGAAAGAGAGTGAGTGAGACAGTGAAAGAGCGTGTGAGATAGAGGGGGTGAAAAGAAAGAGAAAAAGAGCTGAAGACCAAAATGAGAAAGTGTCTGAGCTCCCTGCCCATCTGGTCAGTAAGCAGCCAGGTTACACCGGGTATCAGGACCTCAGGTCATTGCTATCATTTACCTCAACATCCTAAACTTATGGTATCAAAGTAGTCTCACAATCAACTTCGGTTCAGGCTGTTCTGGAGTTACTCGCTCATCATTACCATTTAGCCCAATGGTGTAACGGCCCGGTTGGGAATCCCCTGACAGAACCTACACCCAGGGTCTTTGCAGCAGCAATGGGAGATCTCCATCAGGCTGGGTTTCCAGGGTCCTGTTGCTGTCAGAATGACAGGTAAGAATGTGGATCTGTTACCAAGGTTACATGGACAGCATGGAACCCTGACTCAGAAGGCAGCAGCTGTGTGTTCCATGACCATGCCCAACCCTCCCAGGATTGTCTAGAAATCTCTGTGCCCCTGTCCTCCTGTCCAGCCCACAGGGACCTTTGTGGCCCTCGTGATTCCGCCTCGTGTACATCCCCTGATCATAGTCACTGCACAGTGGGTCCCACTGGCCTTGTGTTCAGCCCCAGCTCTGGCATTTCCATCCTCAACCTCTGTCTCCTTCTATCCATCCTCCTTTAGAAACTCCTTAAATCCTGGAACTTGGATGAAGCTATGGGTCACCTGTGCCAACATCTCTCCGAGAGTGATTGGGTGCCAGATTTTCACTGATACTCACACCTAATGCATCTTGGACTGGTTTCCAGTGTGAAAGGTGTTATATAAATGCAGGTTATTGTTGCAGCCAGGGGTACGTATTGATTTGTTCAGACATTTCTCCGATTGTAAGTAAGCGACTATCTGGGTTTTCGCTGCTACTGTCTGTGTCCAAGACATAAAGCCCACAGCAGCCCTGAACCAGGCACTGAGCTTCCAGGCAGTCACTTACTTGAGTCCCAGGAATAACGCCTGCAGCCATAACCAGCAGAGAATGAACATAATCAGCATGTTGGGAAACGAGAATGCAAACCACGAGGCGAAATTAACCACTTCTCCGCTTTCTGGGAAAATCCTTCAAAACCACAAAATCACAAAGAAGTCTTAAAACATGGTCAGATATAACACCGTCGCTGTCAGCTACCCCAGTCACTCTCGGGGTGTGAGTGTCTCGTTTGTTACCAGCAATTGTTGCCCGTCCCTAGTTGCCCTCGAGGTGATGAGGAGGTAATTTAAGATTGAGATGAGGAGACGTTTCTGCACTGAAAAGATAGTGAGTCTCCAGAAAGCTCCCTCTCATGTGCCCGTCCCTAATTACCCTCAGGGAAATGGTGGTGAGCTGCTTCCTTGGACACAATTGAGTGACCCCCTCAGCCATTTCCAAACACAGTGAACAGCCAACTAGGTTGCTGTGACTCAGAGTCATGGGTAGGCCAGACAGGGTAAGGATGACAGATTTCCCTTCCTCAAATAGGCTTCACAGCCTTGGGTATGTGAACAGGACATAGAACAGAGAACATTACAGTACAGGCCCTTTGGCCCTCGATGTTGCACCAACCTGTGGAACCAATCTGAGGCCCATCTTTCCTACACTATTCCATTCTTGTCCATATGCCAATCCAATGACCATCCAAATGCCCATAAAGTTGGTGAGTCTACGACTGTTGCAGGCAGGGCATGGCATTCCACACCCCACTACTCTCTAAGTAAAAAAACAACCCTCTGATATCTCTCCCATATCTATCACACCTCAATTTAAAGCTATGTCCCCTTGTGTGAGCCATCACCATCCGAGGAAAAGGCTCTCACTGTCCACCCGATCTAATCCTCTGATTATCTTATATGTCTCAATTAAGTCACCTGAATAGGAAGGGTTTAGAGAGATATGGGCCCAATGGGACAAGATTAATTTAGAATTTTGGGTTGATTTGATTTATTTATTGTGGTTACGTGTACCTAAGTACAGTGAAAAGATGTGTTTGTGAGCAGTACAGGTAGATTAGAGTAAGCAAGGGCATACAGAGTGCTCAGAAATGCTCTGTTTTTGTGCTAAACATCTTTATGATTCTATGACTGATTCTAGCTTTGAAATCTGGATTTTAGTGAATTAATTTCACTTTAATTCCTAGACTCTCTTGGTAGGATTTGTATTTATGGCCCTTGGTTATGTGAATAGGCCTCTGGATTATGAACATAACCAGTGTCCTGTCACCACATCCCCCCCCCCCCCCCCAATTGCAACCTGATACTGAGGAGATGAGGATACAGTGAGGAACAGAATTACAACAGTCAGCCTATCTCACCACCGTCAGTGGTTAGTCCGTGTTTTCATTCCAGTCACTTGGTTCCAAATCTTCAATAACCTTTACCCAACAAACATGCCAGAAATACTTAGCAGCAACTGTGAAAAGAGGGGAAAGAGGTAAACCTCTCCAGATTTACATCACAGCTCTAGCAGCCTACTTTCCTGACCACCATGGCATTAGTCAGGGTAATCGGCTTAAAATGCCGACAGAATATTTCTTTATCACTCTCCTTATTCAGGCAGTTCTGCTATAGCGCGTCTTTCGTTAACACAAATTGACTGTAACATGATTGGCTGTTTCGATAGCGTGAACGTTTAAGGTGTGTGTTGGCTATAACACGATTATATCACCAACTCTTTAAGTGCTGTTTGTATTGTGTGATTTTTGTCTAGCGTGGGGTCACACAGGAACGCAACTATCATGTTCTGGAAGAAACAGCCTGTACTCGAAACAACAACAATACTTTGAACCTTGTTTCTCAATGTTACCAGTTGTTTTTAAGTTTTGTACCTCAGTATCTTCATACCTGAGATGGTGCCGTGTGTGGTGACATTACACACTTGTACTTTTGTACTTGAGCACACATGACAATAAACCTTACATCAAATCAAATCAAAAACCAAATCCACAATGAAACCTACACCAAAGTCTCTTGGTAATAGCAGGCTGAATCCTTCAGCAATATACAGTCAGTGGAGGATAGTTTCACAATACAGATTACCAGTCGCAATTACTGCAGAGGAGATTGACAGAGGAGGGAGAGAGGGACCCTATATTTTATTCTTAAACCTGCCCATGTCTCCCTCCACCCCACTCCCAAAGCAATCTGACACTCTCTATCGCTGTAATAGGAAAACAAGCCACTGCCAGTACATCAAGCTTTCACCGAGGGCCAGGGACACAGTCAGAGACCGTGATACCCTACAGGCTGACAGACTACATTTCTGGACTCGATTCTAAACCTCAAACACCCGAACGTTACACATGAAAGGCATGGATACACCTGGGGAGAAAGAATCAGGTTGAGAAATCCAGAGAGAGAGAGACAGACAAGAGAGAGAATGTAATGGAAAATAGACAAGGTGGCAATAATAAAGAGAGAGAAAAGAGAGGGTGAATGACAGAGAGAGCACAAGTGAGACGAAATGAGGGAGAAAGACAAAGGTTCTGACAAGGAAAGAAATTGGTGATAATTATATGGTGTCAGAGAATGGACAGGTTGGCTGGAAGCTCCATTATAGGGGACATCAGAGTCATAAAGATGTACAGCACGGAAACAAACCCTTCAGTCCAACCCGTCCATGCAGACCAGATATCCCAGCTTAATCTAGTCCAATTTGCCAACACCCGGCCCGTATCCCTCCAAATCCTTCCTATTCATATACTCACCCAGATGCCTCTTAAATGTTGCAATTGTACCAGCCTCCACCACTTCCTCTGGCAGCTCATTCCATACACGTACCACCCTCTGCGTGAAAAAGTTACCTCTTAGGTCTCTTTTATATCTTTCCCCTCTCACCCTAAACCTCTAGTGAAAGGACACTCATGGCAGTGAAGCCCCTCTGGACTTCCCCCACCCCAGGGAAAACACCTTGTCTATTTATTCTATCCATTCCTCTCATAATTTTGTAAACCTCAATAAGGTCACTCCTCAGCCTCTTTCAAGTTTCACAACATCCTTCCGATAGGAAGGAGACCAGAATTGCACGCAATATTCCAACAGTGGCCTAACCAATGTCCTGTACAGCCGCAACATGACCTCCCAACTCCTGTACTCAATACTCTGACCAATAAAGGAAAACATACCAAACGCTGCCTTCACTATCCTATCCACCTGCGACTCTACTTTCAAGGAGCTATGAATCTGCACTCCAAGGTCTCTGTTCAGAAACACTCCCTAGGACCTTACCATTAAGTGTATAAATCCTACCAAGATTTACTTTCCCAAAATGCAGCACCTCGCATTTATCTAAATTAAACTCTATCTGCCACTTCTCAGCCCATTGGCCCATCTGGTCAAGATCCTGTTGTAATCTGAGATAACCTTCTTCGCTGTCCACTACACCTCCAATTTTGGGATCATCTGCAAACTTACTAACTGTACCTCTTGTGCTCACATCCAAATCATTTATATTAATGATGAAAAGTAGAGGGCCCAGCACCGATCCTTGTGGCACTCCACTGGTCACAGGCCTCCAGTCTGAAAAACAACCCTCCACCACCACCCTCTGTCTTCTACCTTTGAGCCAGTTCTGTAACCAAATGGCTAGTTCTCCCTGTATTCCATGAAATCTAACCTTGCTCACCAGTCTCCCATGGGGAACCTTGTCGAATGCCTTAGTGAAGTCCATGTAGATCATGTCCAGTGCTCTGCCCTCACTGGTGGGCAGGGGGAGGGAACGGGGGTTGGAGGGAAGAGCCTGTGTGTGTTTGTCTACCACTTCTCACAGCCACCTGACATTCCAGAGGGGCTTCACCGCTCATGGGTGACCTTTCACTGTTGATAACCCAGGGAAACATGGCAGCCTGACTGGTGCACAGCAAGATCTCACAAGTGCTAGTAAGGACTGCAGATGCTGGAAGTCAGAGTCAGTAGATATGAAGCTGGAAAAGCAGAGCCTCGGATGCTGTCTGACCTGCTGTGCTTTTCCAGCTTCATGTCTATTGACCAAGATCCAGGAGCAGCAGTTCTGTGAATATCCAGACACACCCCGGGCTGCCACTCTTCGCTGGATGAGGGATGCACAGGAAACGAGAGAGCTCCCCCTCGCCCCTCATTCGAAACAGTGGTCTTGGTTGAGGGCAGCCATGACAGTAGGAGACTCCAGCTCTGAGCTGACAGTGGCAAGGTGACAGCTCTGACAGTGCTGTGTGTGCTCTCTACCCTGCGCTGCATTACGATGTAATTACTGCTTTTCAAGTGGAGGTGGTGTCGAATCACATTGAGGGAGGATCTCTCAGTTGCCGGTGACACTGCAGGATCAATGGGAAGGTTTCTCTAATTGTAACTTCACTCATAACCAGAAGTGTACAGTGAGCTCATAATTTCCCCAAAAAGAGCAAACAAAGGATCTCTTGGTGCTCTGGCAACACAAGGGACTAAAATCTTCACCCCTCCCCCCCCCTCCCAGCCCCCACCATCCCAGGCGAGGGAGAGACCTGATTGGATATCTGCGCTTCGCCCCTGGAAGGGAGCTCAGATGCTTTCACATCTCCTGGTCCCTCTGCTCCCTGGTGGGGGGAGACTGGGATTAAATCACTGGCTAGTTATCCTGAGAGCCAGGCAATTCTCTCGGAATGTGGGTTCAAATCCCACCACAGCAACTGGTGGAATTTAATTTCAGCTAATAAGAATCTGGAATTAAAATCACTAATAGTGACTCTGAAACTAGTATCTCCAGTAATACAAACCCACCGGGTTCACTCAGGGAAGACAATTAGTCATCTTTACCTGTCTGGCCTACATGTGACTTCAGACTCACAGCAATATGACTGACTTTTCAATCTAAAGTTGATCTTGCTCTTTGTCTACCTTCTTTGCAGCCGTAACTTTGTTCAATCACCCCAACATTTTCGTATGCAATGATCAAAATTGGAGATGTAGTGGACAGCGAAGTGGGTTACCTCAGATTACAACAGGATCTGGACCAGATGGGCCAATGGGCTGAGAAGTGGCAGATGGAGTTTAATTCAGATCAATGCGAGGTGCTGCATTTTGGGAAATCAAATCTTAGCAGGACTTATACACTTAATGGTAAGGTCCGACGGAGTGTTGCTGAACAAAGAGACCTTGGAGTGCAGGTTCATAGTTCATTGAAAATGGAGTCACAGGTAGATAGGATAGTGAAGAAGGCGTTTGGTATGCTTTCCTTTATTGGTCAGAGTATTGAGTACAGGAGTTGGGAGGTCATGTTGCGGGACATTGGTTAGGCCACTTTTGGAATATTGCGTGCAATTCTGGTCTCCTTCCTATGGGAAAGATGTTGTGAAACCTGAAAGGGTTCAGAAAAGATTTACAAGGATGTTGCCAGGGTTGGAGGATTTGAGCCATAAGGAGAGGTTGAACAGGCTGGGGCTGTCTTCCCTGGAGCATCGGAGGCTGAGGGGTGACCTTATAGAGGTTTACAAAATCATGAGGGGCTTGGATAGGGTAAATAGACAAAGTCTATTCCCTGGGGTCGGGGAGTCCAGAACTAGAGGGCATAGGTTTAAGGTGAGAGGAGAAAGATATAAAAGAGACCTAAGGGGCAACATGTTCACACAGAGGGTGGTACATGTATGGAATGAGCTGCCAGAGGATGTGGTGGAGGCTGGTACAATTACAGCATTTAAAAGGCATCTGGATGTGTATATGAATAGGAAGGGTTTGGAGGGCTGTGGGCTGGGTCCTGGCAGGTGGGACTAGATTGAGTTGGGATATCTGGTCAGTGTGGACAGGTTGAACTGAAGGGTCTGTTTCCATACTGTACATCTCTATGACTCTTTGACACTATGTCCTCTGTCCCTATCCTGTCTCACCTCAATGTGAGCCACTGGTCTCCAGTCTGACATTTTAATAGTGTCTCAGCCCCTTCTCGCTGCTGTTCCCCTGCTGAGGCTTTGAAAGACCAATCCCAGTGAGCCCAGCAGCTATTTGTAGCCATGATGGCGTCTGGGGTGGAGGATGGTTGACCCCTGCCCACCTTCCCAGCTGCACTTGCAGAGATGGTCCCTGAATAGCCCTGTTATCTCAAGCAGCCAGCATGTGGGGGGGAGGGTATCTGAAAGACATTCCTGTATCCACATAGTCCACCTCAGCAGCTCCTGATACATCTCATTTACCCCTCGATAGAAACGGCCATTGACAGCATATTGTTTATCATTTCAAAACATCATCTTTATCCAAAGTTAAAAATCACACAACACCAGGTTATAGTCAAACAGGTTTATTTGGAAACACTAGCTCATCAGGTAGGTAGATCATAGGACACAGAGATCCTGCCCCACTACCTGCCTGATGAAGGAGCAGTGCTTTGAAAGCTAGTATTTCCAATTAAACCTGTTGGACTATAACCTGGTGTTGTGCAAGTTTTAACTTTGTCCGCCCCAGTCCAACACCGGCTCCTCCACACCACCCAAAAGCATTTCAGAGTGTAGTCCACTGGATGAATTAATGTTGGCTGTCTCATGACAAATAGGATCTGGGTAACACAGACCACAGCCTTCCTGGAAAAGAAGGTCACGGAAAATGGAACCACCAAAAGCCTCACTTCTCCTATTTTACTGGGAGGAGGAACAGTGGTCAGGGTCTGGGCACAAAGGGTTAACTTTCGACAGAACAAAAAGGCAAGGTTTTAGTTTCAGTTCCGAGGAAGAATGATCGAAATTCGAAACATTAACTCTGTTTCCATCGACACAGACGGTGCCAAAACTGCTGAGTCTCTTCAAACTTTGGGCTGTTATTTCAGTTTTCCAGCATCTGCAATGCTTTACATCAATGATTCATGATATGACTAACAGCACTGACTCCCGGACAGTGCAGCTCTCCCTCAGCACTGACCCCCGGACAGTGCAGCTCTCCCTCAGCACTGACCCTCCGACAGTGCGGCACTTCCTCATCACTGACCCTCCGACAGTGCGGCACTCCCTCAGCACTGACCCTCCTACAGTGCAGCACTCCCTCAGCACTGACCCTCCGACAGTGCGGCACTCCCTCAGCACTGACCCTCCAACAGTGCGGCACTCCCTCAGCACTGACCCTCCGACAGTGCGGCACTCCCTCAGCACTGACCCTCCAACAGTGCGGCACTCCCTCAGCACTGACCCTCTGACAGTGCGGCACTCCCTCAGCACTGACCCTCCGACAGTGCGGCACTCCCTCAGCACTGACCCTCCGACAGTGCGGCGCTCCCTCAGCACTGACCCTCCGACAGTGCGGCACTCCCTCAGCACTGACCCTCTGACAGTGCGGCACTCCCTCAGCACTGACCCTCCGACAGTGCGGCACTCCCTCAGCACTGACCCTCCGACAGTGCGGCACTCCCTCAGCACTGACCCTCCGACAGTGCGGCACTCCCTCAGCACTGACCGTCCGACAGTGCGGCACTCCCTCAGCACTGACCCTCCGACAGTGCGGCACTCCCTCAGCACTGACCCTCCGACAGTGCGGCACTTCCTCATCACTGACCCTCCGACAGTGCGGCACTTCCTCATCACTGACCCTCCGACAGTGCGGCACTCCCTCAGCACTGACCCTCCGACAGTGCGGCACTCCCTCAGCACTGACCCTCCTACAGTGCGGCACTCCCTCAGCACTGACCCTCCGACAGTGCGGCACTCCCTCAGCACTGACCCTCCGACAGTGCGGCACTCCCTCAGCACTGACCCTCCAACAGTGCGGCACTCCCTCAGCACTGACCCTCCGACAGTGCGGCACTCCCTCAGCACTGACCCTCCCACAGTGCGGCGCCCCCTCAGTACTGACCCTCTGACAGTGTGGCACTCCCTCATCACTGACTCTCTGATAGTGCGGCGTTCCCTCAGCACTGACCCTCTGACAGTGCAGCATTCCCTCAGACCAGTGCCGCACTGTCAGAAGGTCAGTGCTGAGAGAGTGCCGCACTGTCAGAGGGTCAGTGCTGAGGGAGTGCCGCACTGTTGGAGGGTCAGTGTTGAGGGAGTGCTGCACGGTCAGAGGGTCAGTGCTGTAGGAGTGCCACACTGTCAGAGGGTCAGTGATGAGGGAGTGCCGCACTGTCGGAGGGTCCATGCTGAGGGAATGCCGCACTGTCGGAGGGTCCATGCTGAGGGAGTGCCGCACTGTCGGAGGGTCAGTGCTGAGGGAGTGCCGCACTGTCGGAGGGTCAGTGCTGAGGGAGTGCCGCACTGTCGGAGGGTCAGTGCTGAGGGAGTGCCACACTGTCGGAGGGTCAGTGCTGAGGGAGTGCCGCACTGTCGGAGGGTCAATACTGAGGGAGTGCTGCACTGTCAGAGGGTCAGTGCTGAGGGAGTGCTGCACTGTCGGAGGGTCAGTGCTGAGGGAGTGCCGCACTGTCGGAGGGTCAGTGCTGAGAGAGCGCCGCACTGTCGGAGGGTCAGTGCTGAGGGAGCGCCGCACTGTCGGGGGGTCAGTGCTGAGGGAGTGCCGCACTGTTGGAGGGTCAGTGCTGAGGGAGCGCCGCACTGTCGGAGAGTCAGTGCTGAGGGAGCGCCGCACTGTCGGAGGGTCAGTGCTGAGGGAGTGCCGCACTGTTGGAGGGTCAGTGCTGAGGGAGCGCCGCACTGTCGGAGAGTCAGTGCTGAGGGAGCGCCGCACTGTCGGAGGGTCAGTGCTGAGGGAATGCCGCACGGTCGGAGGGTCAGTGCTGAGGGAGTGCTGCACTGTCAGAGGGTCAGTGCTGAGGGAGTGCTGCACTGTCGGAGGGTCAGTGCTGAGGGAGTGCCGCACTGTCGGAGGGTCAGTGCTGAGAGAGCGCCGCACTGTCGGAGGGTCAGTGCTGAGGGAGCGCCGCACTGTTGGGGGGTCAGTGCTGAGGGAGTGCCGCACTGTTGGAGGGTCAGTGCTGAGGGAGCGCCGCACTGTCGGAGAGTCAGTGCTGAGGGAGCGCCGCACTGTCGGAGGGTCAGTGCTGAGGGAGTGCCGCACTGTTGGAGGGTCAGTGCTGAGGGAGCGCCGCACTGTCGGAGAGTCAGTGCTGAGGGAGCGCCGCACTGTCGGAGGGTCAGTGCTGAGGGAATGCCGCACGGTCGGAGGGTCAGTGCTGAGGGAGTGCCGCACGGTCGGAGGGTCAGTGCTGAGGGAGTGCTGCACTGTCGGAGGGTCAGTGCTGAGGGAGTGCTGCACTGTCGGAGGGTCAGTGCTGAGGGAGCGCCGCACTGTCGGAGGGTCAGTGCTGAGGGAGTGCTGCACTGTCGGAGGGTCAGTGCTGAGGGAGTGCTGCACTGTCGGAGGGTCAGTGCTGAGGGAGCACCGCACTGTCGGAGGGTCAGTGCTGAGGGAGCGCTGCACTGTCGGAGGGTCAGTGCTGAGGGAGAGCCGCACTGTCGGAGGGTCAGTGCTGAGGGAGTGCCGCACTGTCGGAGGGTCAGTGCTGAGGGAGTGCTGCACTGTCGGAGGGTCAATGCTGAGGGAGCGCCGCACTGTCAGAGGGTCAGTGCTGAGGGGGTGCCGCACTGTCGGAGGGTCAGTGCTGAGGGAGCGCCGCACTGTCGGAGGGTCAGTGATGAGGGCGCGCCGCACTGTCGGAGGGTCAGTGCTGAGGGAGCGCCGCACTGTCGGAGGGTCAGTGCTGAGGGAGTGCTACACTGTCGAAGGGTCAGTGCTGAGGGAGAGCCGCACTGTCGGAGGGTCAGTGCTGAGGGAGTGCTGTGTTGTGTGTTCATGTCACTGTTTGGTATTTGAATCCACTTTGACTGAACCTTGAGGCTTTGATTAGATTCCCTACAGTGTGGAAACAGGAAATTGTCACTGACCAGCATCCTCACAATCATTGAACCATACCTTTGGGAAAATTCATTTGGAGGTGACCAACATGAGGTTGGACTGAAAGAGCTGAAGGTTTAGGGCGGCACGGTGGCTCAGTGGGGGTGGCACGGTGGCTCAGTGGGCGGCACGGTGGCTCAGTGGGTGGCACAGTGGCTCAGTGGGCGGCACGGTGGCTCAGTGGGCGGCACGGTGGCTCAGTGGGCGGCACGGTGGCTCAGTGGGTGGCACGGTGGCTCAGTGGGTGGCACGGTGGCTCAGTGGGTGGCACGGTGGCTCAGTGGTTAGCACTGCTGCCTCACAGCACCAGGGACCCAGGTTTGATTCCAGCCTCAGGCGACTGACTGTGTGGAGTTTGCACGTTCTCCCCGTGTCTGCGTGGGTTTCTTCCGGGTGCTCCGGTTTCCTCCCACAGTCCAAAGATGTGCAGGTCAGGGTGAATTGGCCATGCTAAATTGCCCATAATGTTAGGTGCTTTAGTCAGAGGGAAATGGGTCTGGGTGGGTTACTCTTCGGTGGGTCGGCGTGGACTTGCGATTTTGCTGCTACTTGGATGCTGCCTGAACTGCTGTGCTCTTCCAGCACCACTGATCCAGAATCTGGTTTCCAGCATCTGCAGTCATTGTTTTTACCTTGTTGGATTGAAGGGCCTGTTTCCACACTGTAGGGAATCTAGTCTAAAAAAAATTAGTTTAATCAATAATATCCGGTTCTGGGTTAAGACAGTTGTTGAGATGTATTATCAATATGAGACATGGACTCACTGGTTGACCTGTCCCTTCAGCACCATATTGGGGCCAGTGCCAGTTAGAGTGCCTGTGCCCCCTATACTGGCTGCGTAGCAGACACACAGGGTCAGAGCTTTATATATACTCATTTGCTCGCTCTTGATCTTGGGATGTCTGGACATTGTGGGTACATTTCCATTCCGAACAGGATCATTTCCCTCCTTGAGCGATGAAAAAATCGGTTCTGAAGGGTACAAGCAGAAACACATCACAGTGACATTGCCGTCAGCCTGTGGGACAGGCTCTCTTAGAAACATCGAAAATAGGAAGAGAATGAGGCCATTCAGCCCTTTGAGGGTGTTCCACCACTCAGCATGGTAACCGCTGATCATTCAAGTCAGTCTCGTGTTCCTGCCAGACCCTTTTATCCCTTTCACACAATGAACTCAATCTCAATCTTTCTTGAAAGCATTCAATGTTTTGAGCTCATTCGCTTTCTGTGGAAGAGAGTTCCACAGGCTCCCCACTCTGGGTAGAAACAATTCCCCTTCTCTCACTCCTAGAAAGCCTGTATCATATCTTTAAATTCTGCACTCCCTGCCATCTAAAACATCCTTCCAACGTCTAACCTGTCTCATTCTGTTATAAGTTCATTGGTTTCTGTGAGAATCAGCCTCTCATTCTATTGAATTCTAGTGAAAATTGTCCTATTCAATCCAACCTGTCCTCATCCATCAACCCTGCCACACCAAAAATCAGTCTGATAAATCTTTGTTGCACGCCTCCTATCACCTTCCTCAGACCAGGAGACCAAAACTGCACACAATACTCCAGGGGTGATCTCACCAGGATCTTGTATATCCACAGCAAGCCCTCCCTGCTCCTGTACCTGAACCACCTCGTTATGAAAGCTGATGTATCATTTGCCTTCTCCACCTGCTACCCTGCAGGCTGACCCTCAGTGACTGGTGTATGTCAACAGTCGGCCTCCTGTTCCCAACCTATTGCCATTCAGATAATCATCCTTCCTGTTTTTGCTTCCCAAGTGAATAGCCTCCCATTTATCCACATTATGGCTCATTGGCCATGCATTAGCCAATATTTGTCAACTTGCCCAAATCACACTGAAACATCTCTGCATCCTCCTCACAGATCACCCTCCCATCCAGCTTTGTGTCATCTACAAACCTGGAGATATTACATTTAGGTCCCTCATCCAAATCATCCACATAAATAATGGATAACTGGTGTTCTAGCACGAATCCCTTTGCTGCTCCACTCGTCAATGTCTGTCATTCAGAAAAAGATCCACTTATTCCCACTCTATCTGCAAACCAGTTCATTATCCATCTCACTACACCACCCTAACCCCATGCACTTTAATTTTACATGCTAATCTCTTCTGTGGGGATTTGTTGAAAGTCCAAATAAACCACATCCACTGGCTCCCTTTCATCAATTCTAAGATGTAAATCCTCAAAGAGTCCAAATCAATTTGTGAACCTAATAGACTTGTCCCTTGAGCACCAAGTTGGAACCAGTGCCCGCCCTTTGTGTAAGTCCATGCTGACTGTCTGATCCTGCCATTGTTTTCCAACTGCTCAGTTATTAGAGTTTAGTCTTGGTTGGTCAGCATATATATGGCGGACCGAAGGGTCTCTTTCTATGCTGTATGTCTCTATGACTCTGGGATGTAGATTATTAAATGCTGGGGATTCTTCAGTCTTCAATCTCATCAATTTTCTCAACACCATTTCCCTACTAATACTGATTTCCTTTAGTGCCTCTCCCTGTGCTCCCCCTCACTTTGGGAACATTATTTATATCCTGCTTTGTAAAGGTACAACTGAAGTATGTATTTAATTGATCTGTCATCTCTTTGTTCCCCATTATAACATAATCTGGTTTTGATTAGAAAGGCTCTACATTTGTCTTCACTAAACTTTTTCTCCTCATGTACCAACACAAGTGTTTGTAATCGGTACATTTGTTCTTTGCCAGTTTACTCTCTCCCTTTCTTAATCAATCTCTTCATCCTCTTTTGTTGAAACCTAAACTGCTCCCAGTCCTCAGGTCTCTTGAATCGGTGGACCTAACACCGTCCCGAATATCCCTGGTTAGCCATGGTCACGTCACCTTTCCTGTTTTAGTTTTGTGTCAGACAGGAATGAACAATGGCTGCAGTTCCTCCATTCTATCATTGTCATTGTCATTGCCTGACCACTGTCATCCCCTTTTAAGTGACACACCCCAATTTATCATAGCCAGCTCGTAACTCATTCCATCATAATTTCCTTCATTTAGCCTCAGAATCAATTCTGTCACTCTCCATCTGAATGACGAATCCTATCATATTATAGTCACTCTGTTATATTTTCAGAAAGGGGTAGCAATTACTTTGTTACATGCATTTCTCTTCAGAAGTGCACAGAAACACAGAACTGTGGGGTGCTGGAAATCTGAAACTTAAACAGAAACTGCTGGAGAAACTCAGCAAGTCTGGCAGTAACTGTGGAGAGGAACTGCCAGTATCTCTGCCCAGTAACTCCACGGGCACCAGCCAGCTGCCCACACCCACTAACCCCACCCCATCTTCAGGGGCTGAAACAGTGGGGGACAGCTCTCTGAGGGGTCATGTTCACTTCAGGAACAACTCTAACATGGCCTGGGGTCTGGGAGCAAGTAACCTCTGAGATGTGGCTGAAGAGACCCCATTGGGAGAGTGAATGTATCAGAGACCTGACGAGTCCAGTTCATTTTTGGAGCTCTTTGTCTCCAGTTCCAAGTCATTGGTTGGCCCTCCACTTTCCAAATCGGTTTGTTCTGCCTCCACATCAGTGCTGCTGAGCTGCTCCAGCACTGCCTCTATGATGGGGATCATCATCGCTGTCGTGGCTGTGTTACTGATCCACATTGATAGGAATGATGTCACAGCCATGAACCCCAACATTAACCTGGAACCAACACAGAAAACAAATCAGTTAGCAACGGTCACATGACATCCAGCCAATCAGGCTGCTCCTGCTCAATATGAACCCATTGAAGACCCTCTTCTTGGACATGAACACTCCAAAGGGGTTCCTCTTGGATGTTCTCCAAACACACAGAACAGTCTTTACCATGTGGGCAGCTGGGCTGTAGGCCTGGGCTCCAAACAGACTGGAGGTCACCTTGCTCCAAGCTTATCTGAAACTGAAGCTTACCTCTCCTCCTCTCACTCCCCTCCCAGCCGACACAACCCTTAAATATTTGGCATTTACTGGACCAGACCTTGTACTTGAATATCATGCACAGTGACCCACTTCCTCTCCATTGACCCTGTTCTCAAAAATAAAGCATGGATCTTGACCATGTACTGGAGTGAACACAACAGGACAATGATGGAGAAACTCTTACAGAGCTGGTTTGACACCCAGAAGCATGAGGGTTCTCAGGGCGATCCGTTTGTGAAGATGCCAGTGTTCAATCGCTATGGCCACCATTAACCCTCCAATGAAGAAGGCGCTGGTATCCTGCAGGTACTGCATACACACCTGGAACAGAAAACATTACTGTGAGGCCACACAGGGGTCAGGGGGTCACAGTCAGTGCTGTCCAATCACACTGGGGTCAGGGGTCATGGTCAGGGCTGTCCATTCACACTGAGGTCAGGAGATCATGGTCAGTGCTGTCCATTCACACTGGGGTCAGGAGGTCATGGTCAGTGCTGTCCATTCACACTGGGGTGAGGAGGTCATGGTCAGTGCTGTCCATTCACACTGAGGTCAGGGAGTCATGGTCAGTACTGTCCATTCACACTGGGGTCAGGGGGTCATGGTCAGTGCTGTCTATTCACACTGGGGTCAGGGGTCATGGTCAGTGCTGTCTAATCACACTGGGGTCAGGGGTTCATGGTCAGTGCTGTACATTCACACTGGGGTCAGGGGTCATGGTCAGTGCTGTCCATTCACACTGGGGTCAGGGGGTCATGGTCAGTGCTGTACATTCACACTGGGGTCCGGGGGTCATGGTCAGTGCTGTCCATTCACACTGGGGTCAGGGGGTCATGGTCAGTGCTGTCCATTCACACTGGGGTCAGGGGGTCATGGTCAGTGCTGTCTATTCACACTGGGGTCAGGGGTCATGGTCAGTGCTGTATAATCACACTGGGGTCAGGGGTTCATGGTCAGTGCTATCCATTGACACTGGGGTCAGGGGTCATGGTCAGTGCTGTCCATTGACACTGGGGTCAGGGGGTCATGGTCAGTGCTGTCTATTCACACTGGGGTCAGGGGTCATGGTCAGTGCTGTCTATTCACACTGGGGTCAGGGGTCATGGTCAGTGCTGTCCATTCACACTGGGGTCAGGGGTCATGGTCAGTGCTGTCCATTCACACAGGGATCTGGGGGGCTCCGGCTGTGAGGACATTGGGGTTCAGCAGTCCCCTGGGGTAATACGGCTGATTGACTGTGACCCCTGTGTCAGAGAGTTTGGGAATATTCCCAGCTCCCGATGATGACTTGGACAGTCCAGTCTTGTATTAAAGGTGATAATGGGCTTGAAAGTAACCAATCAGACAGGCCAACCACACAGGTCCCAATATTCAAGGGAAGGATAGCAATTAAATAGTGATGCTGTCTCGTCTCTCTTTACAGTGAAATACAGAACCCAGTCAGATCAGCCACAGTCTCACGGAACAGTACAGCAGTCTTGATGGGCTGAATGGCCTCTTCTAGTCTTTTTCCCCGGCCCCCAATGCCTCATCTTCACCATGGACATCCAGTCCCTCTACACCTCCACCTGCCATGACCAGGGCCTCCAAGCCCTCCGTTTCTTCCTCTCCCAACGTCCCCAACAGTACCCCTCCACCGACACTCGTTTGGCCAAACTAGTCCTCACCCTTAACAATTTCACCTTTGAATCCTCCCACTTCCTCCAGACCAAAGGGGTAGCCATGGGCACACGTATGGGCCCCAGCTATGCCTGTCTCTTTGTTGGCTACATAGAACAGTTGATCTTCTGTAATTACATCGGCACCACTCCCCACCTCTTCCTCCGCTACACTGATGACTGCATTGGCGCCACCTCGTGCTCCCACGAGGAGGTCGAACAGTTCACCAACTTCACCAACACATTCCACCCTGACCTTAAATTTGCCTGGACCATTTCTGACACCTCCCTCCTCTTCCTAGACCTCTCCATCTCCAAGGAGGACCAACTCAACTCTAACATTTTTTACAAACCCACCGACTCCCACAGCTACCTGGATTACACCTCTTCCCACCCTACCTCCTGCAAAAATGCCATCCCGTATTTCCAATTCCTCCGCCTCCGCCGTATCTGCTCCCAGGAGGACCAGTTCCACCACAGAACACACCAGATGGCCTCCTTCTTTAGAGACCACAATTTCCCTTCCCACGTGGTTAAAGATGCCCTCCAACGCATCTCATCCACATCCCGCACCTCTGCCCTCAGACCCCACCCCTCCAACCGTAACAAGGACAGAACCCCCGCCCCCCCACCCCCGGTCCTTCGCATAAACCGCATCATCCTTTGGCATTCCCGCCACCTCCATATGGACCCCACCACCAGGGTTATATTTCCCTCCCCACCCCTTTCCGCCTTCCGCAAAGACCGTTCCCTCCGTGACTACCTGGTCAGGTCCACGCCCCCCTACAACCCACCCTCCCATCCTGGCACTTTCCCCTGCCACCACAGGAACTGTAAAACCTGTGCCCACACCTCCTCCCTCACCTCCATCCAAGGCCCTAAAGGAGCCTTCCACATCCATCAAAGTTTTACCTGCACATCCACCAATATCATTTATTGTATCCGTTGCTCCCGATGCGGTCTCCTCTACATTGGGGAGACTGGACACCTCCTAGCAGAGCTCTTTAGGGCATATCTCCGGGACACCCGCACCAATCAACCACACTGCCCCGTGGCTAAACATTTTAACTCCCCCTCCCACTCCACCGAGGACATGCAGGTCCTGGGCCTCCTCCATCGCCAAACCCTCACCACCCGAAGCCTGAAGGAAGAACGCCTCATCTTCTGCCTCAGGAACTTCCAACCCCAGAGCATTAATGTGGACTTCCTTATTTTCCTCATTTCCCCTTCCCCCACCTTACCCCAGCTCCAGCCTTCCAGCTCAGCACCATCCTCATGACTTGACCCACCTGCCAATCTCCCTTCCCATCTATCCACTCCACCCTCCCCTCTGACCTATCACCTTTACCCCCACCTCCATCCATCTATTGCACTCTCAGCTACCTGAACTTCCTTCCCCCTCCCCACCCCCCCAACCCCCATTTATCTCTCCACCCCGGAGGCTCTCAGCCTCAATCCTGCAGAAGGGCTTATGCCCGAAACGTCGATTCTCCTGCTCCTTTGATGCTGCCTGACCTGCTGCACTTTTCCAGCAACACGTTTTTAAGCTTTTCCAGCATCACTCTAATCTTGACTCTCCCAGTCCCTGATTGGTTTGTTTGTGTGTCTGTTTGTAACCTGGTGGTTGTCCATGTAGGGGAGGTGACTGTGGGGTCAAGGGGTCATGGTCAGTGCTGTCCATTCACACTGAGGTCAGGGAGTCATGCTCAGTGCTGTCCATTCACACTGGGGTCAGGGGGTCATGGTCAGTGCTGTCCATTCACACTGGGGTCAGGAGGTCATGCTCAGTGCTGTCCATTGACACTGGGGTCAGGGGGTCATGGTCAGTGCTGTCCATTCACACTGGGGTCAAGGGGCCATGGTCAGTGCTGTCCATTCACACTGGGGTCAGGGGGTCATGGTCAGTGCTGTCTATTCACACTGGGGTCAGAGGGTGATGGTCAGTGCTGTCCATTCACACTGGGGTCAGGGGGTCATGGTCAGTGCTGTCCATTCACACTGGGGTCCGGGGGACATGGTCAGTGCTGTCCATTGACACTGGGGTCAGGAGGTCATGGTCAGTGCTGTCCATTCACACTGGGGTTGGGGGGTCATGGTCAGTGCTGTCCATTCACACTGGGGTCAGGGGGTCATGCTCAGTGCTGTCCATTGACACTGGGGTCAGGGGGTCATGGTCAGTGCTGTCCATTCACACTGGGGTCAAGGGGCCATGGTCAGTGCTGTCCATTCACACTGGGGTCAGGGGGTCATGCTCAGTGCTGTCCATTCACACTGGGGTCAGGGGGTCATGGTCAGTGCTGTCCATTCACACTGGGGTCAGGGGGTCATGGTCAGTGCTGTCCATTCACACTGGGCTCTGGGGGTCATGGTCAGTGCTGTCCATTCACACTGGGGTCAGGGGGTCATGGACAGTGCTGTCCATTCACACTGGGGTCAGGGGGTCATGGTCAGTGCTGTCCATTGACACTGGGGTCAGGGGGTCATGGTCAGTGCTGTCCATTGACACTGGGGTCAGGGGGTCATGGTCAGTGCTGTCCATTCACACTGGGGTCCGGGGGACATGGTCAGTGCTGTCCATTCACACTGGGGTTGGGGGGTCATGGTCAGTGCTGTCCATTCACACTGGGGTCAGAGGGTGATAGTCAGTGCTGTCCATTCACACTGGGGTCAGGGGGTCACGGTCAGTGCTGTCCATTGACACTGGGGTCAGGGGGTCATGGTCAGTGCTGTCCATTCACACTGGGGTCAGGGGGTCACGGTCAGTGCTGTCCATTGACACTGGGGTCAGGGGGTCATGGTCAGTGCTGTCCATTCACACTGGGGTCAAGGGGCCATGGTCAGTGCTGTCCATTCACACTGGGGTCAGGGGGTCATGGTCAGTGCTGTCCATTCACACTGGGGTCAGGGGGTCATGGTCAGTGCTGTCCATTCACACTGGGGTCAGGGGATCATGGTCAGTGCTGTCCATTGACACTGTGGTCAGGGGGTCATGGTCAGTGCTGTCCATTCACACTGGGGTCAGGGGGTCATGGTCAGTGCTGTCCATTGACACTGGGGTCAGGGGGTCATGGTCAGTGCTGTCCATTCACACTGGGGTCAAGGGGCCATGGTCAGTGCTGTCCATTCACACTGGGGTCAGGGGGTCATGGTCAGTGCTGTCCATTCACACTGGGGTCAGAGGGTGATGGTCAGTGCTGTCCATTCACACTGGGGTCAGGGGGTCATAGTCAGTGCTGTCCATTCACACTGGGGTCCGGGGGACATGGTCAGTGCTGTCCATTCACACTGGGGTTGGGGGGTCATGGTCAGTGCTGTCCATTCACACTGGGGTCAGAGGGCGATAGTCAGTGCTGTCCATTCACACTGGGGTCAGGGGGTCACGGTCAGTGCTGTCCATTCACACTGGGGTCAGTGGGTCATGGTCAGTGCTGTCCATTCACACTGGGGTCGGGGGGTCATGGTCTGTGCTGTCCATTGACACTGGGGTCAGGGGATCATGGTCAGTGCTGTCCATTCACACTGGGGTCAGGGGGTCATGGTCAGTGCTGTCCATTCACACTGGGGTCAGGGGGTCATGGTCAGTGCTGTCCATTCACACTGGGCTCTGGGGGTCATGGTCAGTGCTGTCCATTGACACTGGGGTCAGGAGGTCATGGTCAGTGCTGTCCATTCACACTGGGGTTGTGGGGTCATGGTCAGTGCTGTCAATTGACACTGGGGTCAGGGGGTCATGGTCAGTGCTGTCCATTCACACTGGGGTCAGAGGGTGATAGTCAGTGCTGTCCATTCACACTGGGGTCAGGGGGTCACGGTCAGTGCTGTCCATTCACACTGGGGTCAGGGGGTCATGGTCAGTGCTGTCCATTCACACTGGGGTCACGGGGTCATGGTCAGTGCTGTCCATTCACACTGGGGTTGGGGGGTCATGGTCAGTGCTGTCCATTCACACTGGGGTCAGGGGGTCATGGTCAGTGCTGTCCATTCACACTGGGCTCGGGGGGTCTTTGTCAGTGCTGTCCATTCACACTGGGGTCAGGGGGTCATGGTCAGTGCTGTCCATTGACACTGGGGTCAGGAGGTCATGGTCAGTGCTGTCCATTCACACTTGGGTCAGGGGGTCATGGTCCGTGCTGTCCATTCACACTGGGGTCGTGGGGTCATGGTCAGTGCTGTCCATTGACACTGGGGTCAGGGGGTCATGGTCAGTGCTGTCCATTCACACTGGGGTCGGGGGTCATGGTCAATGCTGTCCAATCACACTGGGGTCAGGAGGTCATGGTCAGTGCTGTCCATTGACACTGGGGTCAGGGGGTCATGGTCAGTGCTGTCCATTCGCACTGGGGTCGGGGGGGTCATGGTCAGTGCTGTCCATTTACACTGGGGTCAGGGGGTCATGGTCAGTGCTGTCCATTCACACTGGGGTCGGGGGGTCATGGTCAGTGCTGTCCATTCACACTGGGGTCATGGTCAGTGCTGTCCATTCACACTGGGGTCAGGGGGTCATGGTCAGTGCTGTCCATTCACACTGGGGTCAGGGGGCCATGGTCAGTGCTGTCCATTCACACTGGGGTCAGGGGGTCATGGTCAGTGCTGTCCATTCACACTGGGGTCAGGGGGTCATGCTCAGTGCTGTCTATTCACACTGGGGTCAGGGGTCATGGTCAGTGCTGTCTAATCACACTGGGGTCAGGGGTTCATGTTCAGTGCTGTACATTCACACTGGGGTCAGGAGGTCATGGTCAGTGCTGTCCATTGACACTGGGGTCAGGGGGTCATGGTCAATGCTGTCCATTCACACTGGGGTCGGGGGGTCATGGTCAGTGCTGTCCATTCACACTGGGGTCACGGGGTCATGGTCAGTGCTGTCCATTCACACTGGGGTTGGGGGGTCATGGTCAGTGCTGTCCATTCACACTGGGGTCAGGGGGTCATGGTCAGTGCTGTCCATTCACACTGGGGTCAGGGGGTCATGGTCAGTGCTGTCATGGTCAGTGCTGTCCATTCACACTGAGGTCGGGGGGGGGGGGGGGTGGGTGAGGGTGGGGGAATGCTGCCACTTACTTGTTTCGACGGCATGATTCCAAATAGTGGGAAGAGTAAGATGGGAAGGAGGGCCGTGACAGCCAATGGGATGACTTCAGTGCACCAATATACAGCCATCAAGATCACGATAAATCCACAATAGGCTTCCTGTCAGAGTGGGAAAGGATATTCACATCACCCCCGGTACTGAGAACAACAACAACAACTTGCAATTACATAGCACCTCTCACGGCAATGGAATGGAGCTTCATGGCACGTTTATCCAATAAAGGCTGACACCAAATCAGATCAGGAGGTATTGAGAAGAAATCCGAGGTAGGTCTATTGCCCCCCCCCCCCCCCATTCCCTCTTGCCGCATAGGGGAAGGGAGGGGTGACAGTCTGGGCTGGAGCCAATCAGAGTCAGTGTGACTGTTGGAGGTCACTGTCAGGGTCCAGGCACTTGCTGCCTCTGCCCCTGGAGCAGGTCAGAGGTCGTCAGTGTAGATCCCATTAGTCACAGCGCACACCCACTGGGAGGGAATCTTCAAACCCAAGGATGGGGTCCTGATCCCAGAGAATGACAGCTATTGGGAAAACTCAAACCTGGGGGTGTGGGGGGAGGGGTATGGGGGAGGGACTGTGGGGCGTGGAGGTGGGGGTGTGAGGGAGGGTGTAAGTGGGGGAAGGGGAAGTGGGGGAGGGGTCTGGGCAAAGGGGTGTGGGAGTGGAGGTGTGGGTGCAAGGCAAGGGGGTAAGTGGGGGAGGGGTGTGTGGGTGTGGGGTAGGGGGGCATGGATGTCCCTTCTGAAAGAGAGCAACCAGCTGGTGCTCTGACTCCAAGTGACTCCAGTCCCAAAGCAGCATCAGCCCCCAACCCCTCAAACAGAGAGGGCAGCAAATACTCCCTTGACAGGGGCTAGTCACAAGTGGGGTCATAGGGCAGAATGGCCACTGCGTCTGTACAGACAGAGCAGGATATGGAGGAGAATCTGTGGAGGGTCAGAGAGAAGATGGGAAGTGCACAGCAAGATCCCAGACCATCAGCCCCGAGCGACCAGCTGGAGAATACGATCAGGCAGTGGTTGACCAATCCCAGTGATCACTCCCAATCAGAGCGGACCTGGGGGAGAGCTCCAGGAAACTGATCCAAACCCCTACTCTCCTCAGGATTCCCCGAGATCACCCGTCAGCTCTCCAGGATCCCAAAAGACCACTCTGTGAAAGATCCAAGTCACACCGGCTGGATCGATGGGAATCACGAAGGAATCTGTCCCTCAGAGTGATCTCTCCCTGAAACACCGACCCAATCCAGACTGGGGGGGGGGGGGGAAGACAGATCCATCAAAATCAGAGGGAATCACTTCACGGGAATCGGGAAGATTGAAGGGACTAAGGGATCACAAACAGGAGGGAGATCCCGGGAGAGGGAGATCCCGGGAAGAGGGAGATCCCGGGAGAGGGAGATCCCGGGGAGAGGGAGATCCTGAGAAGAGGGAGATCCCGGGAAGAGGGAGATCCCAGAGAGAGAGGGAGATCCTGGGAAGAGGGAGATCCCGGGAGAGGGAGATCCCAGAGAGAAGGAGATCCCGGAGAGAGGGAGATCCCAGAGAGAGAGGGAGATCCTGGGAAGAGGGAGATCCCAGAGAGAGAGGGAGATCCTGGGAAGAGGGAGATCCAGAGAGAGGGAGATCCCGGGGAGAGGGAGATCCCGGAGAGAGGGAGATCCCGGAGATCGCAGGAAGAGGGAGATCCCGGAGAGAGGGAGATCCCGGGGAGAGGGAGATCCCGGAGATCGCAGGAAGAGGGAGATCCTGGGAAGAGGAATGATCACAGAGAGAGGGAGATCCCAGAGAGAGGGAGATCCTGGGAAGAGGGAGATCCCGGAGATCGTGGGAAGAGGGAGATCCCGGAGAGAGGGAGTGATCACTGGGAGAGATCACGGAGGTTCTGGGGGAATCCCTGGGAAAAGACAGATAATGGTGGAGTTCCGGAGAGATCTCGGGATCCAGTGATCTGCTGCGGGAAGTGACTATTGTCCAGATCCACTGGGATCAGACAGGGATCCCCCTGATCCTGCCCCAGTCCAATAGCAGCTCCAGAAACACTCTGGGATCCAGTAACCCACCCCACCCCCCTCCCCCCGCCGCAGGGATCAAGCTGGGATCCAGTGGGTTGCAGGTGGGATCAGGAACTTACGGAGCTGTGCCCAGCGATAGCTAAAGGCAGCAGGAGGCAGATGGGGCCCACAAGGAGCAGCGTACTCCTGCCCCAGAGGAAGGTGGCTCTGCTACAGACGGCGGGCATCTCCTCCCAGGACCCGGGCCCTCTCCCCCCGGGACCGTCCCTCCCTCCCTCTCCTTTTCTCCCTCCCTCTCTCCTCTCTCCCTCTCTCCTCTCTCTCCCTCTCTCCTCTCTCTCCCTCCCTCCCTCTCCTCTCTCTCCCTCCCTCCCTCTCTCCTCTCTCCCTCTCTCCCTCCCTCTCTCCCTCCCTCCCTCTCCTCTCCCTCCCTCCCTCTCCCTCTCTCCCTCCCTCCCTCTCTCCCTCCCTCTCTCCCTCTCTCCCTCCCTCTCTCCCTCCCTCCCTCTCCTCTCCTCTCCCTCCCTCTCTCCTCTCTCCCTCCCTCCCTCTCTCCCTCCCTCCCTCTCTCCCTCCCTCCCTCTCTCTCTCTCCTCTCCTCTCCCTCCCTCTCTCCCTCCCTCCCTCTCCCTCCCTCCCTCCCTCTCTCTCTCCTTCCCTCTCCCTCCCTCCCTCTCTCTCTCCTTCCCTCTCCCTCCCTCCCTCTCTCCCTCCCTCCCTCTCTCTCTCCTTCCCTCTCCCTCCCTCCCTCTCTCCCTCCCTCCCTCTCTCTCTCCCTCCCTCTCCCTCACTCTCACTGACTGACTCTCCCACTGATTGAACAGGTTCTGCTGCTCTGAGTTTTATTCAACCCGGAGTCCCCACCCCCTTGTCCCTCCCTCTGTCACTGTTCTCCCTCCCAGGGGCTGGGGACAGACACACTCGGGTGCCCTGGAACGTGGAGATGACGCAGCTCCCCTCCCTCCCTCCTCACTGGGTGACAGCTCACTGTTTCACAACAGAGAAATCCCCAGTGTTACAAGAAATGAGAGTGGCCTGGGCAGTTTGGGTGGGGGATGGTGGTGGGGGTGACTAGGGGTGATGACGGGACTCCTGATTTGGTGGGGTGTGGGGTGGGGGTGTCCGATCTGGCTACAATCGGACTCTGTCTGTTGTCTGCCCCTTCCCTCAGTAACACGGGCTGTTTATTTTAAGCTGGTATTGTCTCTTGCCTGTTCTGAACCTGCGATCTCAATGGGCACTGCCCTGTCTTTACACCCATTCACCCCAGGCAGCCAGGACAATTTGTGGTGCACTGGCAATGTCCTTACTCCTGGGCCAGGAGGCCCATGTCCAAATTCCAGCTGCTGAACTGGTGTGTAACAGCATCCCCCTCAATGAGGTGTTTGAGCAAGTTTTGTTTGAACATTGACGATCAGCCGGACTGAGCAGCTGTCAGTTCTCTCATTTTCCCGAGGCAGAGTTCGTCAGAGTTCACACAGCCTGGGGCGTTCTGGAATCTTCCGTACATGTGATGCACACCCTACTGAGGGCAGCTGGAGTTGTGAGAGCTGGGATTTGATGCTGCACTGCCCTAGAGACTTGGTGAAGTCATCGTGGACACACACTCACTCTCAGATGGACCGAAGATGCTGGTGTATTTTGGAAACCCTGTCCAGAGAGCTCCTGTGACTGACAGCTACAATAGGCTGGCATTCTCTATACCCCAGTGTGGGTAAACCGAGTTAACGCCCCATCAACTAACCCCATGTGCCCTTATGACTATGCTCCCATTTGCCATCCTGTTACACAGCCAAGGCAAATTATCCAACTGCACTGGGCTCCTCGTATTTGTGTGTGGGAGGTGGGAATCTCTGGCTGCAGCATTATTTATTGCCCATCCCGAGCTCCCCTGCAGGAAGGCAATGGTGACCACACCTGCAATCAGCACAATTTGCCTTAACATCACAACAGGTCCACGGGAAATACTATATCCCTACACTTATCCCTGGAATATCTGGGTAACAGGGATAGCTACATCAGGCTCCTATTTATTAACGTTAGCTTTGCCTTCAGCTCTATAATTCCAACCAAACTGATCTCCAAACTCCAAGATCTCGGACTCTGGTCTGCCTCTGCAAGTGGACCCTCAACTCCCTGACCCACAGGCAGCAATCAGTCCTTACAAATGAAGGATGATTCCTTTGTGAAGATTGAGACGTGACATAAACTGGAATCTGAGGAGCAGGAGAATGTGAGTGTGGGGCTGCAGGTCGTGCGAAACCCCTCAGTCTATGATTCCACCACCAGGAAGCAGCACACCCTCTGGGACAGGAGCACTGGAGTCCCAACTGCTGTGATAAAGTTAGGGTTAATCTAACGCAGTGATGCAATCTCCACATGACCACACTCTCTGGATCACTCATTTACTAATTTATTTCCAGTCTCTCTTGTGACCAATTGGTTTAACTTTTGGTATACCACAGGGATTGGTGCTACGTCCACTGCTTTTCGTCGTTTATATAGAATCATAGAGATGTACAGCACGGAAACAGACCCTTCGATCCAACCCATCCATGCCGACCAGATATCCCAACTCAATCTAGTCCCACCTCCCAGCACCCAACCCATATCCCCCCAAACCCTTCCTGTTCATATACCCATCCAAATGCCTCTTAAATGTCGCAATTGTACCAGCCTCCACCACTTCCTCTGGCAGCTTATTCCATACACGTACCACCCTCTGTGTGAAAAAGTTGCCCCTGAGGTCTCTTTTATATCTTTCCCCTCTCACCCTAAACCTATACCCTCTAGTTCTGGACTCCCCCACCCCAGGGAAAAGATCTTGTCTATTTATCCTATCTATGCCCCTCATGATTTTGTAAACCTCTATAAGGTCACCCCTCAGCCTCTGACGCTCCAGGGAAAACAGCCCCAACCTGTTCAGCCTCTCCCTGTAGCTCAGAGCCTCCAATCCTGGCAACATCCTTGTAAATCTTTTCTGAACCCTTTCAGGTTTCACAACATCTTTCCGATAGGAAGGAGACCAGAATTGCACGCAATATTCCAACAGTGGCCTAACCAATGTCCTGTACAGCCGCAACATGACCTCCCAACTCCTATACTCAATACTCTGACCAATAAAGGAAAGCATACCAAACGCCTTCTTCACTATCCTATCTACCTGCGACTCCACTTTCAAGGAGCTATGAACCTGCACTCCAAGGTCTCTTTGTTCAGCAACACTCCTGAGGACCTTACCATTAAGTGTATAAGTCCTGCTAAGATTTGATTTCCCAAAATGCAGCACCTCACATTTATCGGAATTAAACTCCATCTGCCACTTCTCAGCCCATTGGCCCATCTGGTCCAGATCCTGTTGTAATCTGAGCTAACCCTCTTTGCTGTCCACTACACCTCCAATTTTGGTGTCATCTGCAAACTTACTAACTGTACCTCTTATGCTCACATCCAAATAATTTATGTAAATGACAAAAAGTAGAGGGCCCAGCACTGATCCTTGTGGCACTCCACTGGTCACAGGCCTCCAGTCTGAAAAACAACCCTCCACCACCACCATCTGTCTTCTACCTTTGAGCCAGTTCTGTACCAAATGGCTAGTTCTCCCTGTATTCCATGAGATCTAATCTTGCTAATCAGTCTCCCATGGGGAACCTTGTCGAACGCCTTACTGAAGTCCATATAGATCACATCTACCGCTCTGCCCTCATCAATCCTCTTTGTTACTTCTTCAAAAAACTCAATCAAGTTTGTGAGACATGATTTCCCACGCACAAAGCCATGTTGATTATCCCTAATCAGTCCTTGCCTTTCCAAATACATGTACATTCTGTCCCTCAGGATTCCCTCCAACAACGTGCCCACCACTGAGGTCAGGCTCACTGGGCTATAGTTCCCTGGCTTGTCTTTACCGCCCTTCTTAAACAGTGGCACCACATTTGCCAACCTATAGTCTTCCAGCATCTCACCTGTGACTATTGATGATACAAATATCTCAGCAAGAGGCCCAGCAATCACTTCTCTAGCTTCCCACTGAGTTCTCGGGTACACCTGATCAGGTCCTGGGGATTTATCCACCTTTAACCGTTTCAACACATCCAGCACTTGCTCCTCTGTAATCTGGACATTTTGCAAGATGTCACCATCCATTTCCCGACAGTCTATATCTTCCATATCCTTTTCCACAGTAAATACTGATGCAAAATATTCATCTCCCCCATTTTCTGTGGCCCCACACAAAGGCCCCCTTGCTGATCTTTGAGGGGCCCTATTCTCTCCCTCATTACCCTTTTATCCTTAATATATTTGTAAAAACCCTTTGGATTCTCCTTAATTCAATTGCCAAAGCTATCTCATGTCCCCGTTTTGCCCTCCTGATTTTCCTCTTAAGTATACTCCTACTTTCTTTATACTCTTCTAAGGATTCACTCGATCTATCCTGTCTATACCTGACATATGCTTCCTTCTTTTTCTGAACCAAACCCTCAATTTCTTTAGTCATCCAGAATTCCCTATACCTACCAGCCTTTCCTTTCACCCTGACAGGAATATACTTTCCATGGATTCTTGTTATCTCACCGTGGGCGGCACAGTGGTTAGCACTGCTGCCTCACAGCGCCAGAGAACCGGGTTCAATTCCCGACTCAGGCGACTGACTGTGTGGAGTTTGCACATTCTCCCTGTGTCTGCGTGGGTTTCCTCCGGGTGCTCCGGTTTCCTCCCACAGTCCAAAGATGTGCAGGTCAGGTGAATTGGCCATGCTAAATTGCCCGTAGTGTTAGGTTGTAGGGGTATGGGTGGGTTGCACTTCGGCGGGTCGGTGTGGACTTGTTGGGCCGAAGGGCCTGTTTCCACACTGTAAGTAATCTAATCTAATCATTTCTGAAGGCTTCCCATTTTCCAGCCGTCCCTTTACCTGCAAGCATCTGCCTCCAATCAGCTTTCGAAAGTTCTTGCCTAATACCGTCAAAATTGGCCTTTCTCCAATTTAGAACTTCAACTTTTAGATCTGGTCTATCCTTTTCCATCACTATTTTAAAACGAATTATGGTCACTGGCCCCAAAGTGCTCCCCCACTGACACCTCAGTCACCTGCCCTGCCTTATTTCCCAAGAGTAGGTCACGTTTTGCACCTTCTCTAGTAGGTACATCCACATACTGAATCAGAAAATTGTCTTGTACACACTTAAGAAATTCCTCTCCATCTAAACACTTAACACTATGGCAGTCCCAGTCGATGTTTGGAAAGTTAAAATCCCCGACCATAACCACCCTATTATTCTTACAGATAGCTGAGATCTTCTTACAAGTTTGTTTCTCAATTTCCCTCTGACTACCGGGGGGGTCTATAATACAATCCCAATAATGTGATCTTCCCTTTCTTATTTCTCAGTTCCACCCAAATAACGTCCCTGGATGTATTTCCGGGAATATCCTCCCTCAGTACAGCTGTAATGCTAGCCCTTATCAAAAATGCCACTCCCCTCCTCTCTTGCCTCCCTTTCTATCCTTCCTGTAGCATTTGTATCCTGGAACATTAAGCTGCCAGTCCTGTCCATCCCTGAGCCATGTTTCCGTAATTACTATGATATCCCAGTCCCATGTTCCTAACCATGTCCTGAGTTCATCTGCCTTCCCTGTTAGGCCCCTTGCATTGAAATAAATGCAGTTTAATTTATTAGTCCTACCTTGTCCCTGCCTGCCCTGACTGTTTGACTCACTTCTGTTCTCAGCTGTACCCATCTCAGATTGATCTCTTTCCTCACTATCCCCCTGGGTCCCAACCCCCCCTCCCCACCTTACTAGTTTAAATCCTCCCGAGCAGCTCTAGCAAATTTCCCTGCCAGTATATTAGTCCCCTTTCAATTTAGGTGCAATCCTTCCTTCTTGTACAGGTCACTTCTACCCCAAAAGAGATTCCAATGATCCAAAAATGTGAATCCTTCTCCCATACACCAGCTCCTGAGCCATGTATTCATCTGCTCTATCCTCCTATTCCTGCCCTCACTAGCTCGTAGCACTGGGAGTAATCCAGATATTACTACCCTTGAGGACCTCCTTTTTAAATTTCTGCCTAACTCTCTGTAATCTCCCTTCAGGGTCTCAACCTTTTCCCTTCCAATGTCGTTGGTTCCAATGTGGACAATGACCTCCTGCTGGCCCCTCTCCCCCGTGAGAACATTCTGCACCCTCTCTGAGATATCCTTGATCCTGGCACCAGGGAGACAACACACCATTCTGCTTTTTCTCTGCTGGCCACAGAAACGACTGTCTGTACCTCTGACTACAGAATCCCCCTACACAATTGATCTCTTGGAAGCTGACGTACTCCTCGTTGCATTAGAGCCAGTCTCAATACCAGAAACTTGGCTGTTTCTGCTACGTTCCCCTGAGAATCCATCACCCCCTACATTTTCCAAAACTGCATACCTGTTTGAAATGGGTCTATCCACAAAAGACTCCTGCCCTAGCTGCCTACCTCTCTTACCCTTCCTGGGGTTAACCCATCTATGTGACTGTATCTGAGACTTACCCCCCTTTCTATAACTGCTATCCATCACATCCTGTTGCTCTTGCAAATTCCTCATCGCTTCTATCTGCCTCTCCAACCGATCCACTCGACTGAATAAGATTCGCATCCAACAGCATTTATGGCAGATATAATCTGTAGTTACCCTTAAACTCTTTTAAAGATTTGGATTTGAACAGAAGAGGTGTAGTTAGTAAGTTTGCAGATGACACCAAAATTGGAGGTGTAGCGGACAGCAAAGAGGGTTACCTCAGATTACAACAGGATGGGCCAATGGCTGAGGAGTAGCAGATGGAGTTTAATTTAGATAAATGTGAGATGCTGCATTTTAGATTAGATTAGATTACAGTGTGGAAACAGGCCCTTCGGCCCAACAAGTCCACACCGACCCGCCGAAGCGAAACCCACCCATACCCCTACATTTACCCATTACCTAACACTACGGGCAATTTTAGTATGGCCAATTCACCTGACCCTGCACATCTTTGGACTGTGGGAGGAAACCGGAGCACCCGGAGGAAACCCACGCAGACACGGGGAGAACGTGCAAACTCCACACAGTCAGTCGCCTGAGTCGGGAATTGAACCCGGGTCTCTGGCGCTGTGAGGCAGCAGTGCTAACCACTGTGCCACCGTGCCGCCCATTTTGGAAAGACAAACCATGGCAGGACTTATACACTTAATGGTAACGTCCTGGGGCATATGGCTGAACAAAGAGACCTTGGAGTGCAGGTAGATAGGATAGTGAAGAAGGCGTTTGGTATGCTTTCCTTTATTGGTCAGATTATTGAGTACAGGAGTTGGGAGGTCATGTTGCGGCTGTATAGGACATTGGTTAGGCCACTGTTGGAATATTGCGTGCAATTCTGGTCTCCTTCCTATTGGAAAGATGTTGTGAAACCTGAAAGGGTTCAGAAAGATTTACAAGGATGTTGCCAGGGTTGGAGGATTTGAGCTACAGGGAGAGGCTGAACAGGCTGGGGCTGTTTTCCCTGGAGCGTCGGAGGCTGAGGGGTGACCTTATAGAGATTTATAAAATCATGAGGGGCATGGATAGGGTAAATAGACAATGTCTTTTCTCTGGGGTGGGGGAGTCCAGAACTAGAGGACATAGGTTTAAGGTGAGAGGGGAATGATTTAAAAAGTATCTGAGGGGCAACATTTTCACACAGAAGGTGGTACGTGTATGGAATAAGCTGCCAGAGGATGCGGTGGAGGCTGGTACAATTATAACACTGAAAAGGCATCTGGATGGGTATATGAATAGGAAGGGTTTAGAGGGATATTTGCCAAATGCTGGCAAATGGGACTAGAATAGTTAGGATATCTGGTCGGCATGGATGAGTTGGACTGAAGGGTCTGTTTCCTCGCTGATCAGATATGAAGTTTAGAAGTTATAAATTCATTTTCCTTACTTCTCAATGCAACACCGTGGTTAATATTGCGAATGATTGGAATCATGAACAAAAGTCATTGAGCAGGTTTGAGCAGCGGGGAATCAGGGGTTTTGGCTGGTCTTAAAGGGTCAAGCATACTCTCTGAGATAGAGAACTCCATGTATTCATTACTCTCTGGGACAAGGAAGTCCTTCACATCTTGGTGAGATTCCTCCTCTAGTAGAAAGCCCTTCTCAACATCTCTCCTGTCAGACCCCCTTGGGATCTTGCACGTTTCAATAAGGTCACCCTCATTCTTTAAAACTCCAGTGAGTACAGGTTGAACCTGTTTGGCAGTTCTTGATAAATCAGCTCTTGCATCCCAGCAATCAGCTGAGTGAATCTCTTTTGAACAGTATCCAATGCTATCCTATTCATTTTAAAACTATGCAGGACCAAAGCTGCACAGTACACCAGATACAGCACCACCAACACCCCATACACTTGTATTAAGGGTTCCCTGCTTGTGAACTCCAAACCCTTCGCAATAAAGGCCATTATTCCAATTGCCTTCTTAATTACCGTATTTACTCGAGTAATAGTCGCTCTCATGTAAAAGACAAACCCCTATTTTTGGCTAAATACTCTGGAATTTTCCATATATGTTATTGTAAAGGTCGACCCTAGTTCTCCAGAGATAACAGATGATTGTTTATCAGTCAGTGTGCCGGCCGTCACGTTCCACTCCCAGTCTTCCAGTCTGCTGGCTGTTGTATTCCAGTCCGGGTTTTCAGAATTACAATCATTCATTTATTTTGGGGTCGCTTATTTATTTTGACATCAGTTACGCTTCTGTTAATGATACGGTATGGTATTTTGGACTGTAGTATAAATTTCAGTCCCTCAAAAGTATTATCCATGTAATAGTTGACCCCATAAATTTAACCTTAAAAAGTAGTCAAAAAGAAAGTCATAGAGATGTAAAAAGACCCTTCGGTCCAACCTGTCCATGCTGACCAGATATCCCAACTCAATCTAGTCCCACCTGCCAGCACCCAGCCCATATCCCTCCAAACACTTCCTATTCATAGACCCATCCAGATGCCTCTTAAATGTTGCAATTGTACCAGCCTCCACCACATCCTCTGGCAGCTCATTCCATACACGTACCACCCTCTGCGTGAAAACGTTGCCCCTTAAGTCCCTTTTAAATCTTTCCCCTCTCACCCTAAACCTTTGCCCTCTAGTTCTGGACTCCTCCATCCCAGGGAAATGACTTTGTCTATTTATCCTATTCATGGCCCGCATGATTTTATAAACCTCTATAAAGTCACCCCTCCAATGCTCCAGGGAAAACAGTCCCAGCCTATTCAGCCTCTCTCCTTTTTCGCTACTGGACACAGAAACATCTGTCTGTGCTCTAACTAAAGAATCCTCTAACACAATTGATCTCTTGGAACCTGATATACCCCTCATTGCATTAGAGCCAGTCTCAATACCAGAAACTTGGCTGTTTGTGCTACATTACCCTGAGAATCCATCACCCCCTACATTTTCCAAAACAGCATACCTGTTTGAAATGGGGATAGCCACAAAAGAATCTTGGATGAAATTCCGACCTCTCTTACCTTTCCTAGGGTTAACCCATCTATGTGACTGTACCTGTGATCTTTCTCCCTTCCTATAACTGCCTTCCATCACACCCCCTTTCCTCTTGTAAATTCCTCACTGCCTCTAACTGTCTCTCTAACCGATCCATTCAATCTGATAGGATTCATAACCAATGGCATTTATTGCAGATATAATCCTCAGTAACTCATAATCTCTCCCTAAACCCCCACATTCAACAAGAAGAGCATATCACTCTACTAAAGGCCATTTTTGCTTCTTTCAATCTCCCGACCCAAAAATAGCACTGTCTTATTCCTCTACAAAACACTGCTCCAGGCTAATTTAATACTTATGGTTTATATATTTAAGTTTAATCAAGAGACATATCTCAATAAGACATATAATCAAGAAAGAACTCACTCTACTCACTACTACAGACTTACAGCAAGGCCCCAAGGCCACACTTAAAACTATTCACTTATCTATGTCTGTGCTGTGGCCTCTCCCAAACAGGTTCCTCCAAGCTCAGTTGTGAATTTTACTGTTTGTTAATTTTCTCTGTCTCCATCCCTGACCTCACCATGTGCTGCCTATTGTCTGTTCCTCTCCCTTTTAAAAGTGCTGTTGTTTTGACTTTTATTTCTTCCAAAACAATGCAACGGCAGATAATTACTCGAGTGTATATGGTACTTGCTGCACCTGTATGGTAACTGTTTGTGTTTTATGCACAGGAACTTTCCCACCCCGCTGTGCTGCACTGTTTTGGAGTGTCTCTCCAGTTAAGTAACAGTCTGCCTTTTGATTCTTCATTCCAAAATGCTTGCCCTCACACTTCCCCATCTAACAAGGGTTTTACACAATCTCAACCTATATATATATATCCCTTTGCAGATTCCTTATGGCCTCTTCACAACCATTTCTGTATCATTAGCAAATATGATATGATTAGATTAGATTTGATTCCTTACAGTGTGGAAACAGGCCCTTCGGCCCAACCAGTCCACACCGACCCTCCGAACAGTAATCCACCCAGACCCATTTCCCTCTGGCGAAAGCACCTAACACTATGGGCAATTTAGCATGGCCAATTCACCTGACCAGCAAATCTTTGGATTGTGGGAGGAAACCCCGGGGAGAATGTACAAACTCCACACAGACAGTCACCTGAGGCTGGAATTGAACCTGGGACGCTGGTGCTGTGAGGCAGCAGTGCTAACCACTGAGCCACCGTGCTGCAGCCCACGGTACAATCTGCACTACTGCCACCAATTCTCTCCCCCCAAAGTGATTACGTTTTCATGAATATTTGAGGCACCAGGATTCATCCTTGGTGCAATCATCCCCTCATGAACTCTCGAAATTCATCATCCATATCACCCTTGTCCATCTGATTTGTCCAGACAATATAAAATCACCCATGATGATTGTAGTGACCTCTATATGTACCTCTATTATTTTCTGATTTTGTCATACAATGAGACAGTTCTCTGGGGATCTATAGATGATACTTGGGACTTCTTTCCCTTGCCATTCCTTACTTCTGCCCAATGTGATTCCGCATCTTGATCTATTGCCTATATATCACCGCTCACCACTGCACTAATCCATACTTTATTAGCAAAGCTACCCCATCCCCATTTCCTTTTTGCCTATTCCTCTTCTGTATCGACCAAGGAATCTTGTATATTTCAACAAGGTTTCCTCTCATTCTTCTAGTTTCCAGTACATAGAGGCCAATCTACTCAACCTCTCCTCATAAGGCAGTCCCTCAACTCCTGGTATCAGCTGAGTGAAGCTCCTCTGTACTACCTTAATTAGGAATCCAAACCTGTTGCCAGTATCCCAGCTGTGGTCTGACTGATGCCTTGTGTAGTTTTAGTAAAAGCAACCCCCGCCCCCCCTGTTTTTGTCCTCCATTCTCTTTGAGACTTGGCTATGAAGCGCGATGCCAGTTTGAAGATGCCAGTTTACAGCTGACAAGGTGTTTATGGCACTTCACATATCCTGAGAAAAAAATGAATACATTAAAGAATGAACAAATGAATGAATGAATGAATGATTTATTGTCATATATATCTAGGGAGATACAGTGATAAGTGTCTGTTGCCACAATCTGGCACCATCTTGAGTACAAAGGAATAAACTGAAATTACTAAAACAAAGTTCCCTTTTTAAAATTCATTTGTGGGATGTGGGTGTTGCTGCCTGGCCAGCATTTATTACCTATCCCTCAGTCTTCATCAGCTCCAAGATTCCTTAAAGGTTCACACACACTGGGCCTCCCACAGCCTGGAATTCCCGCTCCATCATCACGGCAACCAATGCCCAGTCACCTTCCCTGGAGTCCACACATTGAGTATATTAGCCAAGAGTCGCCACCAACTCTGCTCCGACCTCCCCATGACACCAGGAAGACGAAGAAAAGAAAAAGAAATGAAAAAATATGAAAAGGAGTGGGAGAAAGCTATGTCTTACATTGGCAGGATATTTACTAAAATTAAATTAGTTAAACCCCCTTAGCCTGAAACTCTTCTGTTTATAAGCTGCAGTCAGCTATAGAGCTTGTGAATTGAGATGTTTTTTAAGGGAAGCTATGATAATGTTCCTGAATGCACTCTGTAAGATGTGTGTCTCTGTGTCACATTTCTCAAACTTTGCAGCTTTTGGTGTTGAAGTCTAGAGCTGTATGATGAAATAATTGGGCTGTATTGCAAGACATTGTTGGTAAAGGTTCCTGACATTGCGAGAGACAGACAATGGGATGGTAAAACCGGAGATATTGAAGTCATAGTCTTTTGGGGCAAATAATTCTGTTAAGATGTTTTTGCTCAGAGCTGCCTGAAACGATAGTGCCAAACCTGAAAGCTGTGTCCTTTGTATAATCAACAGAATCTCACTACTGATCAAACCCAGAATTCTGAATCCTTCATTTGCTATTTTCGCAATATATTGTCCTCTAGGATGCATCTTGTACCTGCCACCACCATCTACACCCCCCCCCCCCCCCCCACCACACACACCCAGGGCTCTCTACATCTATATCTCCTTTAGGACTTTTCTATACTCTATATTTTTTATTTGATATTATTTCTCATGTTCCCCCTATCAAAATAAATCAGAAATCACAGGACTCCAGGTAATGGTGATTAAGCTTGTGATTTCAAATAAACCTGTTGGACTATAACTCGGTGTCATGTGACTTCTGACCTTGTCCACGCCAGGCCAACACTAGCACCTCCACATCTGAGTAAATTAGTTCACATGTCTCTGGCCTTTGGAATTCTTCACTCTACCCCTCACATTTCTCAATGCTGTCAGATTCCGTGTCCTGTGTCAGATGAGCTTTCTGTCCGGTCAGTCTGTAACACTCCCCCTTTACCAGCCCGTGCCTCACCCAGTTCCTCTTTCACTTTGACATTGGCAGTATCTTTTGCTTGGTTACGATATTCACAAAACATTTGATTAATATCTACCATCCCCTGTGTAAATCACCATTATCAGTCTAACCTCAAGTTACCACATTTTAACTGTTTAAATTTTTATAAGAGAATTTAGCTTTCCCTTTTATGTGAGCTGACAGTTTCTCATGTTCTCGATTTGCCTCCTACTACTTTGTTCATTTTCTCTCTCTGAACTTTTAAATTTCAGCCTAATTTTAACTTGAGAATGACCCTTTTCTGACCCTAGTCACCCTTTTCTGCTTGATCATGCTCATCTCTTTTTCATCGTGATGGAATCTCAGGACTTGTTTGTTCTACGTTTTACCCTCCTGGTAATGTGTCTTGGCTGTAACCAAACCATCGCCTTTGTAAAAGGAGCCCACTGTCATTGTATCTGTTCACCTTGAAGTGCTGTTTCTCTCTGGGGTTGTGGACTGCATCATGGACGTTGGAAATTCCAGCACCTGCTGACGAATGTTTTCGACAAGAGAAGGAATGATGTGGCGTCGTAGCTATTATAGAAACTTGGCTGAGGGAGGGACAGGATTGACCGCTCAATGTTCCAGCGTACAGGAACAATAGAAGAGGAGGCAAGAGATGAGGAGGAGTGGCATTTTTGATTAGGGAAAACATCATGGCTGTACTTATAAAGGATCTTCCTGGGAGATCGTCCAATGAAGCTATATGGATGGAACTGAGAAATAAGAATGGGGTGATCACCTTGATTGGATTGTGCTATAGCCCCCGTCCCTAATAGTGAGCAGGAAACTGAGGACCAAATATGAAGGGAGATTGCAGATAGCTGTAAGAATATAGGGTTGTAATAGTGGGAGTGTTTAACTTTCCAAACGTAGATTGGGACTGCCATAGTGCCAAGAGCTTGGATAGGGAGGAATTTATGGTTAGATGGGCTTCAGATTGGTTTCACAGCTTGGCGCAACCTCGAGGGCCGAAGGGCCTGTACTGCGCTGTACTGTTCTATGCTCAATATGTACTGATTAGAGAAGGGGCAAAACTTGACCTTCTCTTGGGAAATAAGGCAGGGCAAGTGACTGAGGTGTCAGTGGGGGGAGCACTTTGGGGCCAGTGACCATAATTCTATTAGTTTTAAAATTGTGATGGAAAAGGATAGACCTGGTCCACAAGTTGAAGTTCTAAACTTGGGAGAGGCCAATTTTGACGGTATTGGACAGGAACTTTCCAAAGTTAATTCGTGGAGGCTATTCACAGGTAAAGGGGCATCTGGCAAGTGGGAGGTTTTCAAAAGGAAGATCATGAGAGTTCAGAGACAGGATGTTCCTGTTCGTGTGAAGGGCAAGATGGGTAGGGACAAGAAACAATGGATGGCAAGAAAAAGAAGGAGGCAGCCAGGATGAAGTGACTCCGTTGAGGAGTATAGAGGAGTGTACTTAACAGGGAATAGGAGGGCAAAAAACATGAGATAGCTTTCACAGATAAGGCTAAGCAGAATCCAAAGAGACTACAAATATATTAAGTGAGAAAGAGTAACTAGGGACAGAATAAAGCCCCTTAAAGATCAACAAGGCCATGTATGTGTGGAGCCACAGGTGAGATACGAAATGAATATTTCTCTTCAGTATTTACTGTGAAGAAAAATCTGGAGCTGGGGAGCCGGGGGGAAATAAATAGTGATGTCTTGAAAAGAGTCCACATTACAGAAGAAATGATGCTGGCAGCCTTAATATGCATAAAGGTAGATAAATCCTGGGGACCTGATCAAATGTGGGCCAGGACATTGTGGGAAGCTACGGACACTAGCATCAACAGCCCCGGGTGAGGCGTTGGAAGACTGGAAGGTGGCTAGTATTGTGTCAATATTTTTTAAAGTCTGCAAGGAAAAGCCAGGGAGCTGTAGACCGGTGAGCCTGAGACCAGAGGTATTAGAGGGGATTCTGAGAGACAGGATTTATATGCATTTGGAAAAGGCAAGGACTGATTAGTCAGCATGGCTTTGAGTGTGAGGAAACCATATCTCATAAATTTGATGTTGACAAAAAATTGACAAAATCGACATTGTCCACATGGACTTTAGACAAAATTTCACAGCGTAGACTGGGGTTAGTAAGGCCAGATCACATGGGATCCAGAGAGAGCTAGCTAATTAGATACACATTTGGTTTGACAGTAGGAGACACAGGGTGGTGGGAGAGGGTTGTTTTTCAGACTGGAGGTCTGTGACCAGAGGTGTGCCACAAGGATCGGTGCTTGGTCCACCGTTGTTTGTCATTTTTATAAACGATTTGAATGAGAATGTAAGAGGCGTGTAGTAAGTTTGCAGATGAGACCATAATTGGTGGTTTGGTGGGCAGTGGATGAGGTTATGTAAAAGTAAAACAGGATCTCAATCCGATTGGCCAGTGGGCCGAGGAATGGCAGATGAAGGCTAATGCAAATAAATGTAAGGTGTTGCATTTTGGTAAGATCAACCAAGGCAGGTCCTCCATAGTTCATGGTAGAGCCGTGCGGAGTGTTGTTGAATAGAGACATGGGGCTCAGGTGCATAGTTCCTTGAAAGTGTTGTCACAGGTAGACAGGGCAGTGAAGAAGGTGTTTGACATGTTTAGCGTCAACAGTCAGAGCATTGAGTACAAGAGTTGGGAGGTCATGTTATAGCGTAGAAGACATTGACAAGGCCCCATTTGGAGTAATGTTCACCATTATGGTCACCCTGATAATAAAAAGGATGTTATAAAACTAGAAAGAATGCAAAAAAAATTTACAAGGATGTTACTGAGACTGGAAGATTTGAATTATAAGGAGAGGACGGATGGGCTGGGACTGTTTTCACTGGGCTGAGGGGTGACCTTATAGAAGTTTATAAAGTCATGAGGTGCATGGATTGGTAAATAGACAAAGTCTTTTCCCTGGGATGGGGGAGATGAGAACTAGAGGGCATAGGTTTAAAGTCAGAGGGTAAAGATTTGATAGGGGCCTGAGGGGCAACGTTTTCACCCAGAGGGTGGTGCGTGTGTGGATTGAGCTGCCAGAGGATGTGGTGGAGGCTGGTACAATTACAGCATTTAAGAGGCATCTGGATGGGTATATGAATAGGAAAGGTTTAGAGGGATATGGGCCAAATGCTGTCAAATGGGACTAGGTGAGGTTGGGATAACTGGTCGGCATGGATGTGTTGGGCCGAAGGGCCTGTTCTCGTGCTGTGTAACTCTATGACTCTCTCTGATATATCTGGGACAGACCTGTACTCAGTATCTCCAGTTGCACTTCCAAACTGGTACCAGGAACCGGCAGTGGAATTGAATAAATATTTTACATCAAACCTCACAGAGGAAGATACTAATTGCATTCCAAAAATGATTAATATTCAAGAGATAAGGGAGGAGAGGAAATAAATATAATAACAATCATGAGAGAAAATATGCTAGGGAAATTAATGGGTCGAAAGACTGAACCTGATGGAATGCATCCAAGGCTATTAAAGGAAGTCACTGCACAGTTAATGCATACATTGGCAGTAATCTTCTTAGATTCTGGAAAAGCCAGAGGTTTGGAAAACTGCCAAAGTAACAAACTCATTTAGAAAGGGAAGGAGACAAAAAGCAGGACACTATAGGCCTGTTAGCTTCAGTTATTGGGAATATGTTAGAGTCTATTCAAACAGACTCAATGTGGCTTCATAAAGGGAAAGCACGCTTGAGAAATTTACTAGAATTCTTTGAGGAAGTAACTCGCAGGAAAAAAGGACAAAGGGGAAAACGTAGATGCAATATATTTGGATTTTCAGAAAGCATTTGATAAGGTATAACATGTTAGGCTACTTAATAAGAGCCCGTGGTGTTGGAGGCAGCTGGGGAGGCAATGGCTGAGTGGTATTAACACTAGGCAGTTAATCCGGAAACCCAGGTAATATTCTGGGGACCTGGGTTCAAATCCTGTCATGGCAAGTGTTGCAATTTGGATCCATCAAAATTCTGGAATTAAGAGTCTAAGGATGACCATGAATCCATTTCTGATTGTTGGGAAAACCCCATCTGGTTCACTAACTCCACTTCGGAAAGGAAACTGCCACCCTTACCTGGTCTGGCCTCCATGTGACTCCAGACCCACGGCAATGTGGTTGACTCTTAACTGCCCTCGGGGCAATTAGGGATGGGCAAATAAATACCAGTGATGCTCACTCCACAGGATTAATTATAAAACAAAAATATATTTGCAGATATAGAGAACTGGCTAACTCGGAGAAGGCAGAGAGTTGGATAAGGAGGCATTTTCTGATGGCAACCAGTTGAGTGTGATAGAGATCAGAGGTGGGGCCAGGTATTTACAAAATATATGAATGACCTGGGTAAGGGTTGTGGGTACACTGCACCAAGTTTGTCAATGACAAAAATAGATGGAAACCAAAGCAGTGAAAGGTCTGCAGAGGGACATGGACAGACAGGCTGAGTGAGCAAAACATGACAAATGGAATATATCGTAGGGAAATGAGAGGTTATGCACTTTGGCTGGAAGAATAGAGGAGCTGAATATTACTGAAATGGTGAAATACTGCAAAAGCAATAGAACAGAGGAACTTGGATATCCTTGCCCACGAATCACAACAATCTAGTATCCAAGTTCAGCAGGTCAGAGGGAAGGCAAATGGAATGGAGACCAGTATTTCAGAAGGGAATGGAACATTAACCTCAGGAGGTTCCACTAAAATTGCACGAGGCATGAGTCAGACCACGTCTGGAACATTGTGATTAGGAGGAGGTGGTTGGGCCTGGACTCATTGGAGTTTGGTAGGATGGGAGTGACCTGATTGATTCTCAGGGGAACCTTGACAGGGTAGGCATGGAGAGGCTGCTTCCGGTTGTGGGAGAGTCATGGACCATAGGGCATTATCTCGGAATACACAGTCACCCATTTCAGGCAGGAATAGGGAGGAATTTGTTCTCTCAGAGGGGAGGGAATCTGTGGATTTCTTCACCACAGTGGGCTGGGTCATTAAATCTATTCAAATGCGAGCTATGGATTTTTAATCAATGACAGTGCGGCACTCCCTCAGTACTGACCCTTCGACAGTGCAGCACTCCCTCAGGACTGACCCTCCGACAGTGCAGCGCTCCCTCAGCATTGACCCTCCGACACTGCGGCACTCCCTCAGCACTGACCCTCCAACAGTGCAGCGCTCCCTCAGCACTGACCCTCCGACAGTGCGGCACTCCCTCAGCACTGACCCTCTGACAGTGCGGCACTCCCTCAGCACTGACCCTCCGACAGTGCGGCACTCCCTCAGCACTGACCCTCCGACAGTGCGGCACTCCCTCACTACTGACCCTCCGACAGTGCGGCGCTCCCTCAGCACTGACCCTCCAACAGTGCGGCACTCCCTCAGCACTGACCCTGTGACAGTGCGGCACTCCCTCAGCACTGACCCTCCGACAGTGCGGCACTCCCTCACTACTGACCCTCCGACAGTGCGGCACTCCCTCAGCATTGACCCTCTGACAGTGCGGCGCTCCCTCAGCATTGACCCTCCGACAGTGTGGCTCTCCCTCAGCACTGACCCTCCGACAGTGCAGCACTCCCTCAGCACTGACCCTCTGACAGTGCGGCACTCCCTCAGCACTGACCCTCCGACAGTGCGGCACTCCCTCAGCACTGACCCTCCGACAGTGCGGCACTCCCTCACTACTGACCCTCCGACAGTGCGGCACATCCTCAGCACTGACCCTCCAACAGTGCGGCGCTCCCTCAGCACTGACCCTCCGACAGTGCGGCGCTCCCTCAGCACTGACCCTCCGACAGTGCGGCACTCCCTCACTACTGACCCTCCGACAGTGCGGCACATCCTCAGCACTGACCCTCCAACAGTGCGGCGCTCCCTCAGCACTGACCCTCCAACAGTGCGGTGCTCCCTCAGCACTGACCCTCCGACAGCGCGGCACTCCCTCAGTACTGACCCACCTACAGTGCAGCACTCCCTCAGCACTGACCCTCTGACAGTGCGGCACTCCCTCAGCACTGACCCTCCGACAGCACGGCACTCCCTCAGCACTGACCCTCCGATAGTGTCCACTCCCTCAGCACTGACCCTCCGACAGTGTCCACTCCCTCAGCACTGACCCTCCGACAGCACGGCACTCCCTCAGCACTGACCCTCCGACAGTGCGGCGCTCCCTCAGCACTGACCCTCCGACAGTGCCCACTCCCTCAGCACTGACCCTCCGACAGTGCAGCACTCCCTCAGCACTGACCCTCCGACAGTGCGGCACTTCCTCAGCACTGACCCTCCGACAGTGCGGCACTCCCTCAGCACTGACCCTCCGACAGTGCGGTGCTCCTTCAGCATTGACCCTCCGACACTGCGGTGCTCTCTCAGCACTGACCCTCCGACAGCGCGGCTCTCCCTTAGCACTGAACATCCGACAGTGCAGCACTCCCTCAGCACTGACCCTCCGACAGTGCGGCACTTCCTCAGCACTGACCCTCCGACAGTGCGGCACTCCCTCAGCACTGACCCTCCGACAGTGCGGTGCTCCTTCAGCATTGACCCTCCGACAGTGTGGCACTCCCTCATCACTGACCCTCCGACACTGCGGTGCTCTCTCAGCACTGACCCTCCGACAGCGCGGCTCTCCCTTAGCACTGAACATCCGACAGTGCGGCGCTCCCTCAGCATTGACCCTCTGACAGTGCGGCATTTCCTCAGCACTGACCCTGCGACAGTGCGGCACTCCCTCAGCACTGACCCTCTGACAGTACAGCGCTCCCTCAGCACAGACCCTCCGACAGCGTGGCACTCCCTCAGCACTGACCCTCCGACAGTGCAGCACTCCCTCAGCACTGACCCCTCCGACAGCGCGGTGCTCCCTCAGCACTCACCCTCCGACAGTGTGACACCCGATCAGCACTGACCTTCCGACAGTGCGGCACTCCCTCAGCACTGACCCTCTGACAGTGCGGCACTCCCTCAGCACTGACCCTCCGACAGTGCGGCACTCCCTCAGCACTGACCCTCCGACAGTGCGGCACTCCCTCACTACTGACCCTCCGACAGTGCGGCACATCCTCAGCACTGACCCTCCAACAGTGCGGCGCTACCTCAGCACTGAACCTCCGACAGTGCGGCGCTCCCTCAGCACTGACCCTCCAACAGTGCGGCACTCCCTCACTACTGAACCTCCGACAGTGCGGCACTCCCTCAGCACTGACCCTCCGACAGTGCGGCACTCCCTCAGCACTGACCCTCCGACAGTGCGGCACTCCCTCAGCACTGACCCTCTGACAGTGCATCACTCCCTCAGCACTGACACTCCAACAGTGCCGCGCTCCCTCAGCACTGACCCTCCGACAGTGCCCACTCCGTCAGCACTGACCCTCCGACAGTGGGGCACTCCCTCAGCACTGACCCTCCGACAGTGCCCACTCCCTCAGCACTGACCCTCCGACAGTGCGGCACTCCCTCAGCACTGACCCTCCGACAGTGCGGCAATCCCTCAGCACTGACCCTCCGACAGTGCGGTACTCCCTCAGCACTGACCGACCGACAGTGCGGCGCTCCCTCAGCACTGACCGACCGACAGTGCGGCGCTCCCTCAGCACTGACCCTCCGACAGTGCGGCACTCCCTCAGCACTGACCCTCCGACAGTGCGGCACTCCCTCAGCACTGACCCTCCGACAGTGCGGCACTCCCTCAGCACTGACCCTCCGACAGTGCGGCACTCCCTCAGCACTGACCCTCCGACAGTGCGGCACTCCCTCAGCACTGACCCTCTGACAGTGCGGCACTCCCTCAGCACTGACCCTCTGACAGTGCGACGCTCCCTCAGCACTGACACTCCAACAGTGCGGCGCTCCCTCAGCACTGACCCTCCGACAGTGCCCACTCCGTCAGCACTGACCCTCCGACAGTGCGGCACTCCCTCAGCACTGACCCTCCGACAGTGCCCACTCCCTCAGCGCTGAGTCTCCGACAGTGGGGCACTCCCTCAGCACTGACCCTCCGACAGTGCCCACTCCCTCAGCACTGACCCTCCGACAGTGCGGCACTCCCTCAGCACTGACCCTCCGACAGTGCGGCACTCCCTCAGCACTGACCCTCCGACAGGGCGGGGCTCCCTCAGCACTGACCGACCGACAGTGCAGCGCTCCCTCAGCACTGACCCTCCGACAGTGCGGCACTCCCTCAGCACTGACCCTCCAACAGTGCGGCACTCCCTCAGCACTGATCCTCCGACAGCACGGCACTCCCTCAGCACTGACCCTCCGACAGTGCAGCACTCCCTCAGCACTGACCGACCGACAGTGCGGTGCTCCCTCAGCACTGACCCTCCGACAGTGCGGCACTCCCTCAGCACTGATCCTCCGACAGTGCGGCACTCCCTCAGCACTGATCCTCCGACAGCACGGCACTCCCTCAGCACTGACCCTCCGACAGTGCGGCACTCCCTCAGCACTGACCCTCCGACAGTGCGGCACTCCCTCAGCACTGTCCCTCCGACAGTGCGGCACTCCCTCAGCACTGACCCTCTGACAGTGCGGCACTCCCTCAGCACTGACCCTCCGACAGTGCGGCACTCCCTCAGCACTGACCCTCCGATAGTGCGGTGCTCCCTTAGTGCTATACTGTGTCTCATTGGTTCCATGACCGTCAGTGTGTCCGTGTTGGTGGGATCTTGCTGTGCACAGATTCTCTGCAGCATCGCCTGCATTTCAGTGCCTTCCCATCATGGACTCCCAGCTCTTTCAGACTCTCTGAGCTGATGAGCCTCCTATTGACCTGAGCCCTGTCCTGGTGCGCAGTGTCCCCTGGACCCTCAGCTGGAGGGTGGGTGGGGAATTGGTGGTGGGACACCCCCCTCAGAGAACCCCTCTCCCCCAGCCAGTGTTTCCCATTTCCCTGGAACTGACTGAGTACCTGAGATTCCCAGTCAGTGTGAGCAGGTCAGACCAGGGCCCCATGGGTGTAGGGAGACTCCACAGGGAGTGAGCTCCGAGTTAATGACTAACCAGGCAGTTACTGGTTAACCAGGCCGTTACTGTTTAACCAGTCAGCAGGGATTGGCTGTGCTGACTCTCAGGCTGTAACAGGCTGTGGGGGGACGTTTGCCCTCCTGTCCCAGAGTTTCCCAGTCTGTCCTCGGGGTGAGAGGGTGGTGGGTATCGAACCAGTGCCTGGGAGATGGAGCCGGTGACTGAGTGGATCCGACACCGGTTCCCCACGGTGGGGAATGTCTGTCCCGGTCAGCTGGAGCAGCTGGTGAAGGAGAACCAGCAGGGGGTGCTGCTGCTGGTGAGTGAGGCCTGGCTGAGAGTGCCACTCTGGGCAACTATTCAACTACGGGAGGAATCACAGAGGGCCGTGGTGGTGGGGTGGACGGTGGTGTGAACCTTCTGTTGCCCCCTGTGTGAGGGTATCTGCTCTGGGTGTTTGACATGAGGAGGGTGGGGAAGGAATGGAGTGACCCCAGAATACTGGGAGGGATTGTCCTAAGGGAGGACTCCCTGAGAGGGTGGGGATCAATCCCAGATACCTCACCGTTCCCAGTGGGATGTGTCGGCAGTTTGAAAGGCTTCAGTTGTGGAGTGCGGTCGGGGGGTGGTGTGGGAAATCCTGGTAATGGAGACAGGATACTCAGCTGCCCACTAACTGGGGTCATGGGGCATCCTGTAACACCATCACAACAACAAACACCACCCATGCATGACCCCCTCACCCACCCCCCAGACCCTCACCCAGCCCCCGGACCCTCACTCAAACTCCGGACCCTCACCCAGCCCCCGGACCCTCATCCACCCCCTGGAGCCTCACCCACCCCCTGGACTCTCACCCAGCCCCCGGACCCTCACCCACCCCATTGACTCTCACCCACCTGTAAGACCCTCACCCAGCCCCCGGACCCTCACCCACCCCCTGGACTCTCACCCACCTGTAAGACCCTCACTCACCCCAGGACTCTCACCCAGTTCCTTAACCCTCACCAGCTCTATGACCCTCACCCACTGCAGGAGCCCCACTCTGAACACCTCTAGAACTGCCCAAGATGGATGTTTTCTTTCTCTGCTTTGAGGATGTTTGAACCTGGAGTGAGGGGCTGGGGTGGGGGAGCTGGGGGGCTGGGGGGGGTGGGGGTGGTGAGGAGCTAAGTGGAGGCAGAAGTGGGGGAGGGTGTGGGAGCTGCTGTACTCCCTGTGGAGAAACAGACAGATCCTAGTCTCCATGTTGTTTCAGGATGTCCGGAGTACGGCTGAATACGAGGTCAGCCACTTACAGGGAGCCATTCGCATTGACCCAGACACCAGTGACATGGATCACCTGGCCAAGGAGCTGGGCCTGGCAGGTAGGGGGCAGTCTAATAGCTCATTCCTTGAATGGTTCAGGGATGGTAATACCACTGAAAATGTTAACGGAGTGATGGTTAGGGTCTTTCTTATTGGAGATGGTCATTAGCTGGCATTTGTGTGGGACCAATGTGATTGAGCATTACCTGAGGAGTGGTGAATGGTGCTGAACATTGTGCAACCTTCAGTGACCATCCCCACCTCTGACCTTGGAATGGAGGGAAGGTCATTGATGAAGCAGCTGAAGATGGTTGGACCTAGGACACTACCCTGAGGGACTCCTGCAGTGATGTCCTGGAGCTGAGATGAGTGACTCCAACAACCACAACCATCTTCCTGTGTGTCAGGTATGACTCCAACCAGCGGAGAGTTTGCCCTTGATACCCATTGATTCCAGTTTTGCCAGGGCTCTGTGATGCCACACTCCATCGAATGCAGCCTTAATGTCAAGGGCTGTCCCTCTCCCCTCCCCTCTGGAATTCAGCCCTTTTGTCCGTGTTTGACCCAAGGCTGTAATGAGGTCAGGAGCTGAGTGGTCCCCTGCTGTAACCAAAACTGGGCGTCACTGAGCAGGTTATTGCTGAGCAGGTGCTGCTTGATAGCTTTGTTACTGACACTGTCCATCACTTTACTGATGATCGAGAGTAGACTGATGGGGCAGTAATAGGCTGGGTTAGATTTGTCCTGCTTTTTATATACAGTGCATACTTGGGTAATTATCCATATTATTGGGCAGATGCCAGTGTTGTAACCAAACTGGAACAGCGTGGGGGGGGGAGCAGCAAGTTCTGCAGCACAAATCATTAACTGTTTTTTGATGTGAGGTCAGGAGACATCCGGGGAGCAGGAGAATCGACGTTTCAGGTATAAGCCCTTCATCAGGAATGAGGCTTGTCGGCCGGAGGGGGGGGAGGGTGCTGAGAGATAAGTAGGAGAGGGTAGGGGTTAGGGGGAAGGTAGCTGGGAATGCGATAGGGAGATGAAGGTTTGGGGGAAAGGTGATAGGTCAGACAGGAGGGTGGAGCAGATAGTTGGGAAGGAAGGTGGACAGGTAGGACTGTTCAAGAGGGTTGGATCTGGGATAAGGTGAGGGGGAGGGGAGATGAGGAAACTGGTGAAATCCACATTAATCCTGTGTGGTTTTAGGGTCCCACGGCAGAAGATGAGGCGTTCTTCCTCCAGGCATCAGATAGTAACAGTGTGGTGATGGAGGAGGCCCAGGACCTGCATGTCCTCGGTAGAGTGGGAGGGGGAGTTGAAGTGTTCGACCACAGGGCAGTGGGGTTAATTGATGCGGGTGTCCCAGAGATATTCTCTGAGACGTTCTGCGAGAAGGCGTCCAGTCTCCCCAATGTAGAGGAGACCACAGAGAGCAATGGATACTGTAGGTGACATCTGTGGAAGTGCAGGAAAATCTCTGTCGAATGCCACCTCACTCCCATTTATCTCTCAGCCCCCGACCCACAAGCCTCATTCCTGATAAAGGGCTTATGCCTGAAACGTTGATTTTCCTGCTCCTCAGATGCTACCTGACTGGCTGTGCTTTTCCAGCACCACTCTCTCCACTCTGATCTGCAGTATCTGCAGTGCTCACTCTCTGCCCCGTGATGTGGAGTGAATCATATACACTAACCTTTGGTATTTGTCACAGTGGGAACCACCCAGGGGAGGCTGGTTCAGGCTCTAATTGATTTTGGACAATTGAAAATCTTGATAAATTTCTCTTGGCTTGAATAATGACTAAGTTTCAGGTCTTCAAGTTGTCTTAGAGTTTTTGGGATGTGTGTGTCTTTGTGTTGAATTGTCTGTTACAGTGACGTGTGTTGGGGTCTCAGTGTGTCTTCTTGATTCCAGGTGTGTCTCTGTGTATCCCAATGTGTATTGGTGTGTCTCAGTGTGTCTTAGTGTGTCTCAGTGTGTCTCAGTGTGTCTCAGTGTGTCTCAATGTGTCCCGATGTGTCTCAGTGTGTCTCGGTGTGTCTCAGTGTGTCTTAGTGTGTCTCAGTGTGTCCCGATGTGTCTGTGTGTCTCAGTGTGTCTCAGTGTGTCCCGATGTGTCTCAGTGTGTCTCAGTGTGTCTCAGTTTGTCTTAGTGTGAGTCAGTGTGTCCCTATGTGTCTCAGTGTGTCTCAGTGTGTCTCAGTGTGTCTTGATGTGTCTCAGTGTGTCTCAGTGTGTCTTAGTGTGTCTCAGTGTGTCTCAGTGTGTCCCGATGTGTCTCAGTGTGTCTCAGTGTGTCTTAGTGTGTCTCAGTGTGTCTCAGTGTGTCCCGATGTGTCTCAGTGTGTCTCAGTGTGTCTTAGTGTGTCTCAGTGTGTCTCAGTGTGTCTTAGTGTGTCTCAGTGTGTCCCGATGTGTCTCAGTCTGTCCCAGTGAGTCTCAGTGCATCCCAGTGTGTCTCAGTGTGTCTGGGTGTGCCCTATTTCCATGGCGGTCTCACTAATGCCTGTGTTTTGTTCCGTGTCTCACAGGAAGGAATGCTGCTCAGACTATAGTGTGTTACTGTACGGTTGGATTCCATGCGTCACAGCTGATTGAGAAACTCCTTGAGTTCTTGGCTGGAGATTGTAGCCAGTTTCAGAGGGCAATGAGTATTTACAACCTCGAAGGGGGGCTCCTGAGATGGGCTGAGGAGAAGAAGCCACTGGTTGACTGTATGAAGCAGCCCACCACCCAGGTTCACCCTTACTGCCAGCTCTGGGCTCAGTTACTGCAAGCTGACTTCAAAGCTCCTCAGTGACCCACTTAGAGACATTGGCATCAACACAACCATCACTAACTAACCATCACCATCCAGCCATCACTAACAAACCATCATTAACTAACCATCACCAACCCAACTATCAACACAACCATCACTAACTAACCATCACCAACTAGCCATCACTAACTAACCATCAGTAACTAGCCATCACCAACCCAACTATGAACCCAACCATCACTAACTAACCATCAGTAACTAGCCATCACCAACCCAACTATCACTAACTAACCATCACCCAACCCAACCATCAATCCAACCATCACCAACTAGCCATCACTAACTAACCATCAGTAACTAGCCACCACCAACCCAACTATCACTAACTAACCATCACCAACCCAACCATGAACCCAACCATCACTAACTATCTATCACCAACTAGCTGTTGCTAACTAACCATCAACCCAACCATCACCATAACTAACCATCGCCCTTACCGTGCTGCCAGTTCTGACTGTCCTGCCCTTCCCCTTACTGGGGGATTAGTGCCCGCTCCTATAACCCCCTCAGTCTCTCACACCATCTGTCATCAAACTTGTTAATCATAGACCATTAGACTATAAAATGTAGGAGCAGATGTAGGCCATTCAGCCCATCAAGTCTGCTCCACCTTTCAGTGGCTGAACTGATCATCCTCTTTAACTCTACTTTTCCTTATAACTGTTAATTCCTTTTCTGCTTAAAGACCTATCTCAGCCGTGATTATACGCAATGACCCAGCCTCGACATCTCGCTGTAAGTGATGAATTCTCCAGATTCACTCCCCTCTGAGAGAAGAGATTCCTCCTCATCTCTGTCTTCAATGAGTAACCCTTTATTCTGAGACACTGCCCTCTGGTCCCAGACTCTTCCACATCGGGGGACAACCTCCCCACATCTCCCCTGTCAAATCCTCTAAGCATCTTGTAAACATGTCAATAAGGTCACCTCTCATTGTTCTAAACCTCAATGAGTACAGGCCCCCATCCACTCAACCTCTCCTCATAGGACAGCCCCTCCATCCCTGGGATCAGCCAAGTGAACTTTCTGTGCACTGCTCCCAGTGCCAGTCTATCCTTCCTTAGGTCAGGGACTGGGCACAGTATTCCAGCCTTACTGATTACTGCCTTACACTACTGCCACTGCATGTCTGAGACAGTGCCTTCAGAAAGAGCTAGAAAAACATAGACAGTGTTAACCTCAACTTTCCCTAGAATTCCATTACATTTACATCTGACTCACCCTTAATATTACAAAGTAATCCATGTTTTTTAGAACAATTTCACATCAACAATTCAAATATTACCACCACACTTTTACATCTGTACTTTCACATCTTGTGACAAAGCCCTTGTGAGTGTAACAGCACCACGACCCTCCACAGGGTTAACAATTTACAAATTAAAATGTCAGTGTCTGCGCTGGTCTGCACTCGGCCTGGGCCTCGAATCCAAACACAGCACAATTCTAAGCAGCTTCAGCATGATCACTTGGAGATGATGACAAAGGTAGTCATCCAGCACAGAAGCACACCCACGCCAACCATATTCCCACCTGACCCTGCTCCTGGTCCATATCTCTCCAAACGTTTCCTATCCATGTACTCATACAAATGCCTTTTAAATGTTATTACTGTACCCACATCCACCACTTCCCCAAGACATTCCTCTCACACACAAACTGCTCTCTGTGAAAAACAAATTGCCTCCCCCATGTCTTTTGTAAATCTTTCTAGTCAATGGCAATAATGCAGAAAAATGATGAAATCTAATGTTTAAATTTGCTCCAAATTAAATGAATAAACAAAAATGTAACAAGATTTTATGAAAGAAACATTTGGAATGGGAATTCCTCCAACCATAGATAGGACCAGACGCCAAAGCTCTGTGGGGGAACACTGGGGCTTTGTACAATCTCAGCAAAACCTCCTGACTCTTCAACTTCATCTGACAGTTTTATTTGGTGATTGGTTTGCTGGCTGACAATCAAACTGAATGTTCCCTGTGAGCTTGGACTTTTTAAAGAATTAATTAACAAATGGATGGAAAAAACTGAAACAAGACTCAGTTTTCTCATTATACCCTGAAAGGTTTTCTGCTGACATTCGAGATCAAACTACAATCGCTTGGGAACTCCAGGATGGATCCTTAAAGTTGAGGATCCAACGGATCACAATTCCCGGGATGCTGGGAAATTATAATCCAGGGATCAACAGGAAGGAATTCCCGGAGTGGAGATCTGCACAGAATCTGAATCTACTCCCTGTGGGAGTCAGTCTCATAATCCCCCCCTACTCGCTGTGGGAGTGAGTCCCACAATCCCTTCACCCACCCACCCCCATTCCCTGCGGAAGATGTTTTTCCCGAATTCCGGAGTGGTTTTATTCGGGAGTGTTTCTCCCGCTGACTGAGATCCTGATAACTCAGTCACTCAATTAACTCAGAAAAAGCAAAACACTGCAGCTGCTGGAAATCTGCAACAAACAGAGTGAGTGCTGGAGAATCTCAGCAGGTCAGGCAGCACCTGTGCAGAGAGAGAGAGAGAGAGACAGAGAGAGACAGACTGAGAGAGACAGACTGAGAGAGACAGACAGACAGACAGACAGACAGAGACAGACTGAGAGAGACAGACTGAGAGAGACAGGCACAGAGAGAGAGAGAGACAGACTGAGAGAGACAGAGAGAGAGAGAGAGAGAGACAGACAGACTGAGAGAGACAGACAGACAGAGAGAGAGACAGACTGAGAGAGACAGACAGACAGAGAGACAGAGAGAGAGAGAGACAGACAGAGAGAAAGAGAGACAGACTGAGAGAGACAGACTGAGAGAGACAGACAGACAGACAGACAGACAGAGAGAGAGAGAGACAGACTGAGAGAGACAGACTGAGAGACAGACACAGAGAGAGAGAGAGACAGACTGAGAGAGACAGAGAGAGAGAGAGAGACAGACAGACTGAGAGAGACAGACAGACAGAGAGAGAGACAGACTGAGAGAGACAGACAGACAGACAGAGAGAGAGAGACAGACAGACAGAGAGAGAGAGAGACAGACCGAGAGAGAGAGAGAGAGAGAGAGACAGACAGACAGAGAGACAGACACAGAGGTAATGTTTTGATTCTAGTAGGACTTTTCTTCCAGGAGAGATGATGACACAATGGGAAACCCTTCGAGATTGCATGGATAATAACTTGTTGTCCTGTTTTTAATACATTGCTGCAAACATCAGCATCATTGGGAGGTGTCAGTGTTTAATGGGAGCACCACAGGCTCAGTGTAAACCTCCAGCCATCAGCACCCGACCTCTGAGCAGCTTGACCCAACCTGGACAGTAAATGGGAGAGGGAATGGTTCCAGACTCAGCAGAGCGGGGCGATTTGCCAACAGCTGCTCTGTTTATTCCTTCACTGACCAGTATCCCACGGCTTTCCCTGTCACACAGACTGCACCCAGACATTTTCAGAGAATCCTGATGGTGTGGAAGCAGGCCATTCAGCCCATTGAGTCCACACTGACCCTCTGAAGAGCATCCCACCCAGACCCGACTCCCTCTCCCAACCATATCATTGTAACGTTGCAATCCCCATGGCCAATCCACCCTGACCTGCACATCCTTGGGCTGTGGGAGGGAACCGGAGGAAACCCACGCAGACACGGGGAGAACGTACAAACTCCACACAGACAGTTGCCTGAGGTGGGAATTGAACCCGGGTCCCTGGTGCTGGGAGGCAGCGATGCTAACCACTGAGCCACCGTGCCATCCTGTGTAGCATCTAGAGGATGGTGAGTGTTGGCAGCGAGATCAGCTCACTGTGGGCATTGGGTGCCTCCTGGCCACCAGGCTCCCAGACCCACTGCATTAAACTTTCGCCACGTAAACCCATTCATGGCCCCCCCCCCCCCAACACCAACCCCCTCATTACAGGCCATTATGGCAGTCTCTGCCACTAACATACCCCCATTCCCCAGACGCTGTCTGGCTCACAAACTCATCCACCAGGAGCTCCCTCCTACCCACACTGTCACCCACCTCCCCTACCCCACCCAGCTCTGCCGATGCCTCCGGTTTCCCACTCCAGCCTTGATGTCCCTCCACCCCCCACCCTCTGCCCAGCACTGACTGTGCTGGGGGCGCTAGGACCCATCCAGTTTCTAACAGGGCCACTTGGTTGAATTGATGGTGCAGTGTGGTTTGCTGGTGCTAACTGTGGGTGTGCGATTGAGGCCTCAGTGGGTGGTGTCTCTGTGAACCCCAGACAGACCCGTCCTGTCCAGCAGCCTGTCTCTGTGTTTGTACTAACGAGCCCCTCAATACCATCCTCACAGCTGTTAGCTTGGTGCACCATCAAGTGCCAACAGGAATGGCCTGGCAGAGGAAGCGAGGCCCAGACACTGTGAGTGTGAGGGAGGTGCTGAGTGAGTGATTGCTCAGAGAGAGAGAGACAGCAAGCAGCCTTCAGACTTAGCCTGCTCCAGGCTGTCTGTCCCTGCACAGAGTGCCCTCGCTCTAGCCTCTCAATGCTCAGGGAACCCCGAAGTGCAGACCCACAGCTTCCTGAGTGTCCCACACGTGCACACAAGAGGTGCCAGCACAATCCTGAAGGGTTGGCAATTATCAGGTACCCCTGTCCATGGGCTACATGGGGATTGTTCCCACAGAGTGGAGTGCTCAGTGGAGTTCTCTCGCTATTCTAGCAGACATGTCACCAACCCCCACAGAGCTCAGACCCTGATCAGATTTCACGCAATCTCTCCTACACTGGGAATAAAATGGAGTAAGCTAATCTGTCTCCAATTTCTGGAGAAATTAGAGAAAGGATACAGATATAGAAGGATAGTATAGACAGACAGAGAGAGCGAGAATGTGAGATCAGGAATGGAAGGAAAATGGAATGGTGGAGGAGGAAAACAACATGTTTCACTCTCTCAACGGAACATGACCGATCCCTCAGTGAGGGTCAGTGTGTGTGGGACTGTACCTCAGTGAGGTTCTGTGTGTGTGTGGGACTGTACACCAGTGAGAGTCAGTGTGTGTGGGACTGTACCCCAGTGAGAGTCAGTGTGTGTGGGACTGTACCCCAGTGAGAGTCAGTGTGTGTGGGACTGTGCCCCAGTGAGGGTCAGTGTGTGTGGGACTGAACCCCAGTGAGTGTCAGTGTGTGTGGGACTGTGCCCCAGTGAGGGTCAGTGTGTGTGGGACTGTGACCCAGTGAGGGTCAGTGTGTGTGTGGGACTGTACCCCAGTGAGGGTCAGTGTGTGTGGGACTGTACCCCAGTGAGGGTCAGTGTGTGTGTGGGAATGTACCCCAGTGAGGGTCAGTGTGTGTGTGTGGGACTGTACCCCAGTGAGGGTCAGTGTGTGTGTGGGACTGTACCCCAGTGAGGGGCAGCGTGTGTGGGACTGTACCCCAGTGAGGGTCAGTGTGTGGGGGACTGTACCCCAGTGAGGGTCAGTGTGTGGGGGACTGTACCCCAGTGAGGTTCAGTGTGTGTATGGGACTGTACCCCAGTGAGGGACAGTGTGTGTGTGGGACCGTACCCCAGTGAGGGACAGTGTGTGTGTGGGACCGTACCCCAGTGAGGGACAGTGTGTGTGTGGGACTGTGCCCCAGTGAGGGTCAGTGTGTGTGGGACTGTGCACCAGTGAGGGTCAGTGTGTGTGTGGGACAGTGCCCCAGTGAGGGTCCGTGTGTGTGTGGGACTGTGCCCCTGTGAGGGTCAGTGTGTGTGGGACTGTGCCCCAGTGAGGGTCAGTGTGTGTGGGACTGTGCACCAGTGAGGGTCAGTGTGTGTGTGGGACAGTGCCCCAGTGAGGGTCAGTGTGTGTGTGGGACTGTGCCCCAGTGAGGGTCAGTGTGTGTGGGATTGTACCCCAGTGAGGGTCAGTGTGTGTGGGACTGCACCCCAGTGAGGGTCAGTGTGTGTGTGGGACTGTGCCCCAGTGAGGGTCAGTGTGTGTGCGACTGTGCACCAGTGAGGGTCAGTGTGTGTGGGACTGTACCCCAGTGAGGGTCAGTGTGTGGGGGACTGTACCCCAGTGAGGGTCAGTGTGTGTGGGGGGGGCTGTACCCCAGTGAGGGTCAGTGTGTGTGTGGGACTGTGCCCCAGTGAGGGCCAGTGTGTGGGGGACTGTGCCCCAGTGAGGGTCAGTGTGTGTGGGACTGTACCCCAGTGAGGGTCAGTGTGTGTGTGGGACTGTGCCCCAGTGAGGGTCAGTGTGTGTGTGGGACTGTTCCCCAGTGAGGGTCAGTATGTGTGGGACTGTACCACAGTGAGGGTCAGTGTGTGTGGGACTGAGCCCCAGTGAGGGTCAGTGTGTGTGGGGGACTGTACCCCAGTGAGGGTCAGTGTGTGTGGGGGACTGTACCCCAGTGAGGGTCAGTGTGTGTGTGGGACTGTACCCCAGTGAGGGTCAGTGTGTGTGGGACTGAGCCCCAGTGAGGGTCAGTGTGTGTGGGGGACTGTACCCCAGTGAGGGTCAGTGTGTGTGGGACTGTACCCCAGTGAGGGTCAGTGTGTGTGTGGGACTGTACCCCAGTGAGGGGCAGTGTGTGTGGGACTGTGCCCCAGTGAGGGTCAGTTTGTGGGGGACTGTACCCCAGTGAGGGTCAGTGTGTGGGGGACTGTACCCCAGTGAGGTTCAGTGTGTGTGTGGGACTGTACCCCAGTGAGGGTCATTGTGTGTGTGGGACTGTGCCCCAGTGAGGGCCAGTGTGTGTGGGACTGTGCACCAGTGAGGGTCAGTGTGTGTGTGGGACAGTGCCCCAGTGAGGGTCAGTGTGTGTGGGACTGTACCCCAGTGAGGGTCAGTGTGTGTGAGACTGCACCCCAGTGAGGGTCAGTGTGTGTGTGGGACTGTGCACCAGTGAGGGTCAGTGTGTGTGTGACTGTGCACCAGTGAGGGTCAGTGTGTGTGGGACTGTACGCCAGTGAGGGTCAGTGTGTGGGGGACTGTACCCCAGTGAGGTTCAGTGTGTGTGGGGGGACTGTACCCCAGTGAGGGTCAGTGTGTGTGGGGCTGTGCCCCAGTGAGGGTCAGTGTGTGTGGGGGACTGTGCCCCAGTGAGGGTCAGTGTGTGTATGGGACTGTTCCCCAGTGAGGGTCAGTATGTGTGGAACTCTACCCCAGTGAGGGTCAGTGTGTGGGACTGAGCACCAGTGAGGGTCAGTGTGTGTGGGGGACTGTACCCCAGTGAGGGTCAGTGTGTGTGGGACTGTACCCCAGTGAGGGTCAGTGTGTGTGGGACTGTGCCCCAGTGAGGGTCAGTGTGTGTGTGGGACTGTACCCCAGTGAGGGTCAGTGTGTGTGTGGGACTGTACCCCAGTGAGGGTCAGTGTGCGTGTGTGGGACTGTACCCCAGTTAGGGTCAGTGTGTGTGGGACTGTGCCCCAGTGAGGGTCCGTGTATGTGGGACTGTGCCCCAGTGAGGGTCAGTGTGTGTGTGGGACTGTACCCCAATGAGGGTCAGTGTGTGTGGGACTGTGCACCAGTGAGGGTCAGTGTGTGTGGGACTGTACCCCAGTGAGGGTCAGTGTGTGTGTGGGACTGTGCCCCAGTGAGGTTTAGTGTGTGTGGGACTGTGCCCCAGTGAGGGTCAGTGTGTGTGGGGGAATGTACCCCAGTGAGGGTCAGTGCGTGTGTGGGAATGTACCCCAGTGAGGGTCAGTGTGTGTGTGTGGGACTGTACCCCAGTGAGGGTCAGTGTGTGTGTGGGACTGTACCCCAGTGATGGTCAGTGTGTGTGGGACTGTGCCCCAGTGAGGGTCAGTGTGTGTGGGACTGTACCCCAGTGAGGGTCAGTGTGTGGTGGGGACTGTGCCCCAGTGAGGGTCAGTGTGTGTGTGGGACTGTACCCCAGTGATGGTCAGTGTGTGTGGGACTGTGCCCCAGTGAGGGTCAGTGTGTGTGGGACTGTACCCCAGTGAGGGTCAGTGTGTGGTGGGGACTGTGCCCCAGTGAGGGTCAGTGTGTGTGGGGGCTGTGCCCCAGTGAGGGTCAGTGTGTGTGGGACTGTGCCCCAGTGAGGGTCAGTGTGTGTGTGGGACTGTACCCCAGTGAGGGGCAGTGTGTGTGGGACTGTGCCCCAGTGTGGGTCAGTGTCTGTGGGACTGTGCCCCAGTGAGGGTCAGTGTGTGTGGGACTGTACCCCAGTGAGGGTCAGTGTGTGTGGGACTGTATCCCAGTGAGGGTCAGTGTGTGTGGGACTGTGCCCCAGTGAGGGTCAGTGTGTGTGGGACCGTACCCCAATGAAGGTCAGTGTGTGTGGGACTGTACCCCAGTGAGGGTCAGTGTGTGGGGGGGACTGTACCCCAGTGAGGGTCAGTGTGTGTGTGTGGGACTGTACCCCAGTGAGGGTCAGTGTGTGTGGGACTGTGCCCCAGTGAGGGTCAGTGTGTGTGGGACTGTGCCCCAGTGAGGGTCAGTGTGTGTGTGGGACTGTGCCCCAGTGAGGGTCAGTGTGTGTGGGGGACTGTACCCCAGTGAGGGTCTGTGTGTGTGTGGGAATGTACCCCAGTGAGGGTCAGTGTGTGTGTGGGACTGTACCCCAGTGAGGGTCAGTGTGTGTGGGACTGTGCCCCAGTGAGGGTCAGTGTGTGTGGGACTGTACCCCAGTGAGGTTCAGTGTGTGTGTGGGACTGTACCCCAGTGAGGGTCAGTGTGTGTGTGGGACTGTGCCCCAGTGAGGGTCAGTGTGTGTGGGACTGTGCACCAGTGAGGGTCAGTGTGTGTGTGGGACAGTGCCCCAGTGAGGGTGAGTGTGTGTGTGGGACTGTGCCCCAGTGAGGGTCAGTGTGTGTGTGGGACAGTGCCCCAGTGAGGGTCAGTGTGTGTGTGGGACAGTGCCCCAGTGAGGGTGAGTGTGTGTGTGGGACTGTGCCCCAGTGAGGGTCAGTGTGTGTGCGACTGTGCACCAGTGAGGGTCAGTGTGTGTGGGACTGTACCCCAGTGAGGGTCAGTGTGTGTGGGGGGGACTGTACCCCAGTGAGGGTCAGTGTGTGTGTGGGACTGTGCCCCAGTGAGGGGCAGTGTGTGTGTGGGACTGTGCCCCAGTGAGGGTCAGTGTGTGTGTGGGACTGTTCCCCAGTGAGGGTCAGTATGTGTGGGACTGTACCCCAGTGAGGGTCATTATGTGTGGGACTGTGCCCCAGTGAGGGTCAGTGTGTGTGTGGGACTGTACCCCAGTGAGGGTCAGTGTGTGGGGGACTGTACCCCAGTGAGGGTCAGTGTGTGTGGGGGGGACTGTACCCCAGTGAGGGTCAGTGTGTGTGGGGGACTGTACCCCAGTGAGGGTCAGTGTGTGTGTGGGACTGTACCGCAGTGAGGGGCAGTGTGTGTCTGGGACTGTATCCCAGTGAGGGTCAGTGTGTGTGTGGGACTGTACCCCAGTGAGGGTGTGTGTGTGTGGGACTGTACCCCAGTGAGGGGCAGTGTGTGTGGGACTGTACCCCTGTGAGGGTCAGTGTGTGGGGGACTGTACCCCAGTGAGGGTCAGTGTGTGGGGGACTGTACCCCAGTGAGGTTCAGTGTGTGTGTGGGACTGTACCCCAGTGAGGGTCAGTGTGTGTGGGACAGTGCCCCAGTGAGGGTCAGTGTGTGTGGGACTGTGCACCAGTGAGAGTCAGTGTGTGTGTGGGACAGTGCCCCAGTGAGGGTGAGTGTGTGTGTGGGACTGTGCCCCAGTGAGGGTCAGTGTGTGTGGGGCTGTATCCCAGTGAGGGTCAGTGTGTGTGTGGGACTGCACCCCAGTGAGGGTCAGTGTGTGTGTGGGACTGTGCCCCAGTGAGGGTCAGTGTGTGGGGGACTGTGCCCCAGTGAGGGTCAGTGTGTGTGGGGGGGACTGTACCCCAGTGAGGGTCAGTGTGTGTGGGGGACTGTGCCCCAGTGAGGGTCAGTGTGTGTGGGACTGTACCCCAGTGAGGGTCAGTGTGTGGGCGACTGTGCACCAGTGAGGGTCAGTGTGTGTGGGGGGGACTGTACCCCAGTGAGGGTCAGTGTGTGTGGGGGACTGTGCCCCAGTGAGGGTCAGTGTGTGTGGGACTGTACCCCAGTGAGGGTCAGTGTGTGTGTGGGACTGTGCCCCAGTGAGGGTCAGTGTGTGTGTGGGACTGTGCCCCAGTGAGGGTCAGTGTGTGTGTGGGACTGTTCCCCAGTGAGGGTCAGTGTGTGTGGGACTGTTCCCCAGTGATGGTCAGTGTGTGTGGGACTGTGCCCCAGTGAGGGTCAGTGTGTGTGTGGGACTGTACCCCAGTGAGGGTCAGTGTGTGTGTGGGACTGTACCCCAGTGAGGGTCAGTGTGTGTGTGTGGGACTGTACCCCAGTGAGGGTCAGTGTGTGTGTGGGACTGTACCCCAGTGAGGGTCAGTGTGTGTTGGACTGTGCCCCAGTGAGGGGCAGTGTGTGTGGGACTGTACCCCAGTGAGGGGCAGTGTGTGGAGGACTGTACCCCAATGAGGGTCAGTGTGGTGGGACTGTACCCCAGTGTGGGTCAGTGTGTGTGTGGGACTGTACCCCAGTGATGGTCAGTGTGTGTGTGGGACTGTACCCCAGTGAGGGTCAGTGTGTGTGTGGGACTGTACCCCAGTGAGGGTCAGTGTGTGTGTGGGATTGTACCCCAGTGAGGGTCAGTGTGTGTGTGGGACTGTTCCCCAGTGAGGGGCAGTGTGTGTGTGTGGGACTGTACCCCAGTGAGGGTCAGTGTGTGTGGGACTGTACCCCAGTGAGGGTCAGTGTGTGTGTGGGACTGTTCCCCAGTGAGGGGCAGTGTGTGTGTGGGACTGTACCCCAGTGAGGGTCAGTGTGTGTGTGGGACTGTACCCCAATGAGGGTCAGTGTGTGGGGGACTGTACCCCAGTGAGGGTCAGTGTGTGTGAGACTGTGCCCCAGTGAGGGTCAGTGTGTGGGGGACTGTACCCCAGTGAGGGTCAGTGTGTGTGGGACTGTACCCCAGTGAGGGTCAGTGTGTGTGGGGCTGTGCCCCAGTGAGGGTCAGTGTGTGTGTGGGACTGTTCCCCAGTGAGGGTCAGTGTGTGTGGGACTGTTCCCCAGTGATGGTCAGTGTGTGTGGGACTCTACCCCAGTGAGGGTCAGTGTGTGTGTGGGACTGTGCCCCAGTGAGGGTCAGTGTGTGTGTGGGACTGTGCCCCAGTGAGGGTCAGTGTGTGTGGGACTGTTCCCCAGTGATGGTCAGTGTGTGTGGGACTCTACCCCAGTGAGGGTCAGTGTGTGTGGGACTGTACCCCAGTGAGGGTCAGTGTGTGTGGGAGTGTACTCCAGTGAGGGTCGGTGTGTGTGGGACTGTGCCCCAGTGAGGGTCAGTGTGTGGGGGACTGTACCCCAGTGAGGGTCAGTGAATGCACCGGGCCGTTGTGATAGTTAGTTATAGAATCGCTTTGCTGGGGAGAATTATTTTATTGTGAGCATCACAGGAGAACATTCTGAGACAGTTTCCCTCATCCCGTTTCTGAGGGATGACACAGCTGCTGCACCGAGTTTGATCCTTCCCCGTTCGATGGCTCTCTCCCCAGGTAGCGAGCCCTCCCTGAGTGTTGTTGTAAATGAGCTGCTGTGGCTTCCATCGGGGAGACTCCCCCCCCCCCCCCCACCTCCGGAGCCTCAGAGAGGGGCCCTGAACTCTGGCTGGAGTAGGTAAGCCCACTCCTTGTTGTATGGGTGAACGAGTTTGGTTGGCTGCTCCTTGCTGTCCACCATGGGCTTCCTCTCATTGGCCCATTTCGCCAGCCCCCCCTCCAGGTTATAAACCTTGGGTGAGCCACGTCCCTCCTGCTCACGACCTTGTGTTAAAGAATGCTGCAGCTTCTCAGCCATTTCCGACCCATGGTATCCCGCTGTGCAATAACACACCACTGTCTTATCCATCGAACCTGGAAGAAACACTGCATTCAGAGCCTGAAACCAGGATAACAACGAGATGTAGAGCATACACAAAGTCTCGGGATTGAGGAAGGTGCCAGTCCAATGGAGTTAGGAGTAGTTGGTTAACTGTGATGGGCTGAGGAGTTGGAGTTCTCTCAAACATCTTCCCTTATTTCCATCTTCCGTGATATTGAGAGGGACATGAGCAATCCCTCTGGGGCCCTTGGTTTGAGTGTTGGTACCAGGAGTGAAAGTTGAAACTTTATTGCTGGAACAGCACAGCAGGTCAGGCAGCATCCAGGGAACAGGAGATTCGACGTTTCGGGCACAGGCCCTTCTTCAGGAAAGTTTCAACTTTGATCTCCAGCATCTGCAGACCTCACTTTCTCCTACCAGGAGTGAAAGGCATGTTGCTGACATTTTACTGAGCTTTGGTTAGACCACAGCCAGAGGGTTGTGTCCAGTTGCCGATAACCACAGATTAACTCACCAGCCCTGCCTGACTGGCCCAGAGTCTCCAGGAATTGGAATTTAACATCCAGGGTCCAGCTGTGACAAAACCCAGAGGGTAATCCCAGCAACATTGAAGAATATATCATTCCGTTTGAAAATGGGGAGTTAGAGGGCGTTTGGCCCACAGTCCAAATGGGTAATGAGTGTGTTGGCTTTCTGATTGGTGTAGGAAGGCAGGGGATCATAAGCAGGGACACGGCCCATATTGTGTGATAGGGACTCCGGGAATAGATTGGATCTCATTGGTGACCCTCGGGGAGGGATGTGAGGGTCTTTGAGGAGATTGACCAGAATAGGGCCAAGGGAGGAGGGAGGGTACAAAGGTGAGAGGTCAGGCTGGAGGACGAAGGAGATTGAAAGGGGATCGGATCAAGACGAACAAGGTCTAGACAACATAGAGCAGGAAAACAACTTCCCAAAGGATAATTGTACAAGGATTTGGGTGACAGGTTTAAGATTTTGAGTTAAGAAGTTGGGGAAGAGGCTCTCTTTACTGCAGACACTGTGTATACTCTAACCATCTCCCAGGCTGGAGGCCTGTCCACACAGCTGAGAACCTGAGGGGTGAGGAGCCCCGGGATGGGAGTTAGACTGCCCCCTACCTGCCAGGCCCAGCTCCTTGGTCAGATGATCCATGTCACTGGTGTCTGGGTCAATGCGAATGGCTCCCTGTAAGTGGCTGACCTCGTATTCAGCCGTACTCCGGACATCCTGAAACAACACGGACACTGGGATCTGTCTGTTTCTCCACAGGGAGTACAGCAGCTCCCCCACCCTCCCCCACCTCTGCCTCCCCTCACCCCCTCACTGCGCCCCCAGCCCAGGTATCTTAGCCCAGTGAGCTTCATCGGGAATTCTGCAGCATCATGACAAGTGTCAGTGAAGGCCCCAGGGGGTATTGCTGAACTGCTGAATGAGGATCACAGCAGCAAGAGGCCAATCAGCCCCTTGAGCCTGGTCCACCATTCAATTAGATCATCAATCTCTTCCCTTTCCCTCAAATTCTCCCCATTCCTAATCCCCTGCCCCCTAACGAAACTCTGTCCATCTTAGTCTTGGAAGCTCCATCAGCCACGTCTGGGAAGAGGATTCCATATTCCCATTCCCCTGGGTTTGAGGAGCTATGAACAACCCAGCTTGGATTGTACATGTTCCCACGAACTCCCACTGTTCAGCTCTCCTCCTGCTGCTTCTGAAAGGGTTAATGTTGGAGATGGAGTTGGCTCTGCCCAATATGATGATGCCCTACAGTCTTGGTTCAGACAGAGGACACAAGTGTGACATCCCAGTGCCAGTCAGGTGTGTCATCCCTGGCTCCTGCTGGGAATGAAGTTTTCCTTTAACTCATTCCTGGGACCTGGGCATCGCTGGCCATTTATTCCCCTTTCCTAATTGCCCCTGGAGAAGGTACCTTCCTGAACTGCTGCTGTTATTTTGAATAATGACTAGCTGGGCACTGAGCACACGTTTATCCAAGCGGCACACAGTGAGATCCATTGAAACCTACTCTTTCTGGTATTCTGGAAATCTTCATTTAACCCTGAGAGTCTAAAACCCGAAACTAGCTAATGGAACTAAACTAGGTACACCCAGTTGTAAAGTATAAAGGTAATAACAAGGACTGCAGATGCTGGAAACCAGGGTCTTGATTAGAGTGGTGCTGGAAAAGCACAGCAGGTCAGGCAGCATCCGAGGAGCAGGAAAATCGACGTTTCGGGCAAAAGCCTCTAGTCTACACCCTGTTGTTAAGACAAGTGCCTATTGTTCAGTCATACCAGAGCCACATCTTCTCTTACCATAAACTGAGCAGGCCCTTCAGCCCCGTACAGAGTAGAGGAAAGTGATAGCCCTCTCCCCAGGTATTACCTGCTAAGGGTTAGTTCCACAAACGTACAACAGACATTCTCAGCCTGTCCAGCTGAAACAGGGTTCTCTTAGTCGATCTATCAAACCCCTAGATGATGAAGAGACAGTAGGAGGCCCACTTGTCACCAGGGGTCAGAGAGGAACGACTCCCAGGAGTTATTCCACTCTTTGACCTGGGGGTTGTGTGCCTGTCCACATGGATTCCAAGAGCCTTGGGGGGGGGATGTTCAATAAAAACTTCGTTCAGGTCCTGCTGAGAAACCTGAGGGAACACAGGCTATGATTCTGTCGATGATTTCTCTCCTTGTTCTGAGTTGGCTGGGGACTGAATTGTAATGGACAGTGATACCAACAGCAGGGATTCAATACCTGTACTGTCTGAGGTGACCACAAAGAATCCTCTTTCTCAACCTCTGATCTCACCTGAGGCACGGTGACCCTCAGGTTAAACCACCATCAGTCATCTCTCTCTCTCTCTCTCTTTCTCTCTCTCTCTCACACTCACACACACACTCACTCTCCCCAATGAGAAATTAGCCTGAGAGTCCACTATATGGTGACGACCTTTGCCTTTGACCACCCCCCCATGACCCTCGGAGAAGGTGTCCAATGACGGTGACAGATCTAACCCACCGATGAGTGACTCCAGGAAGCGTGAATGAAAGTATAACAAAGTAAGGAAGTGTAGACGCTGGAAATCTGAAACAAAACCAGAAATTACTGAAGAGACTGAACAGGATTGGCAAATTCCTGTTTCGAATCCTGTGTTCAGACAAAGGATCACACTGGACTCAAAATATTTTGCGGTACGATGGCTCAGTGGTTAACATTGCTGCCTCACAGCACCAGGGTTCCGGGTTCGATCCCAGCCTCGGGCGACTGTCTGTGTGGAGTTTGCACGTTCTCCCCGTGTCTGCGTGGGTTTCCTCCGGGTGCTCCAGTTTCCTCCCACAGTCCAAAGATGTGCAGGTCAGGTGAATTGGCCATGCTAAATTACCCGTAGTGTTAGGTGCATTAGTCAGAATGAAATGGGTCTGGATGGGTTTCTCCTCATGGGGTCGATGTGGGCTTGTTGGGCCGAAGGGCCTGTTTCCACAACGTAGGGAATCTAACCTAATTAACTCCTGGTTCTCTGCATGGCTGCCAGACAGACCTGCCAAGTTTCTCCAGCAATTTTTGTTTTTGAATTAAAGTAGGCCGGAAGCAGGGGCCTTTCCTGAATCAGCTGGCCAGGGGAATGGCTCACAGTGTGGGGGGAAGCAGTGAGTGTTCAACTAAGGCAGTGAGGGGAAATGGGGAACTGAGGGAGTGGAAGATGGGAATCCTTTAACCTCCTACCCTGGCCTGGAATTTCCTGCAGGAATTCAGACAGCTCCAACTTAATCTGGTTCACACTATGGCCTGATGGGAAAGCTGATAGATCCACAGTGCGTTTATTCCTGCCTCACCAACAGCCCGTTCAAAGTTCCTGTGGTCACAATTACATTCCAGAATGTTCTCTAGGGTTGACGTTACCCCCCTCCACCTTCCAGGTGCCCTTTACAAAGTCCTCCCTTAGGACAATCCCTCCCAGTATTCCGGGGTCACTCCATTCCTTCCCCACTCTCCTCATGTCAAACACCCAGAGCAGATACCCTCACACAGGGGGCAACAGGAGGTTCACACCACCGTCCACCCCACCACCACTGCCCTCTGTGATTCCTCCCGTAGTTGAATAGTTGCCCAGAGTGGCACTCTCAGCCAGGCCTCACTCACCAGCAGCAGCACCCCCTGCTGGTTCTCCTTCACCAGCTGCTCCAGCTGACCGGGACAGACATTCCCCACCGTGGGGAACCGGTGTCGGATCCACTCAGTCACCGGCTCCATCTCCCAGGCACTGGTTCGATACCCACCACCCTCTCACCCCAGAGACAGACTGGGAAACTCTGGGACAGGAGGGCAAACGTCCCCCCACAGCCTGTTACAGCCTGAGAGTCAGCACAGCCAATCCCTGCTGACTGGTTAAACAGTAACGGCCTGGTTAACCAGTAACTGCCTGGTTAGTCATTAACTCGGAGATCAATCCCTGTGGAGTCTCCCTACACCCATGGGGCCCTGGTCTGACCTGCTCACACTGACTGGGAATCTCAGGTACTCAGTCAGTTCCAGGGAAATGGGAAACACTGGCTGGGGGAGAGGGGTTCTCTGAGGGGGGTGTCCCACCACCAACCCCCCACCCACCCTCCATCTGAGGGTCCAGGGGACACTGCGCACCAGGACAGGGCTCAGGTCAATAGGAGGTTCATCAGCTCCGAGAGTCTGAAAGAGCTGGGAGTCCATGATGGGGAGGCGCTGAAATGCAGGCGATGCTGCAGAGAATCTGTGCACAGCAAGATCCCACCAACACTGACAGTCATGGAACCAATGAGACACAGTATAGCACTGAGGGAGTGCCGCACTGACGGAGGGTCAGTGCTGAGGGAGCACCGCACTGTCGGAGGGTCAGTGCTGAGGGAGTGCCGCACTGACAGAGGGTCAGTGCTGAGGGAGTGCACATTGTCGGAGGGTCAGTGCTGAGGGAGTGCGGCACTGACGGAGGGTCAGTGCTGAGGGAGTGCCACACTGTCGGAGGGTCAGGGCTGAGGGAGTGCCACACTGTCGGAGGGTTAGTGCTGAGGGAGTGCCACACTGTCGGAGGGTCAGGGCTGAGGGAGTGCCACACTGACAGAGAGTCAGTGCTGAGGGAGTGCACATTGTCGGAGGGTCAGTGCTGAGGGAGTGAGGCACTGACGGAGGGTCAGTGCTGAGGGAGTGCCACACTGTCGGAGGGTCAGGGCTGAGTGAGTGCCACACTGTCGGAGGGTTAGTGCTGAGGGAGTGCCACACTGTCGGAGGGTCAGGGCTGAGGGAGTGCCACACTGTCGGAGGGTCAGTGCTGAGGGAGTGCTGCACTGTTGGAGGGTCAGTGCTGAGGGAGTGCGGCACTGACGGAGGGTCAGTGCTGAGGGAGCACTGCACTGTCAGAGGGTCAGTGCTGAGGGAGTGCTGCACTGTCGGAGGGTCAGTGCTGAGGGGGTGCTGCACTGTCAGAGTGTCAGTGCTGAGGGAGTGCTGCACTGTCGGAGGGTCAGTGCTGAGGGAGTGCGGCACTGACAGAGGGTTAGTGCTGAGGGAGTGCCACACTGTCGGAGGGTCAGTGCTGAGGGAGCACTGCACTGTCAGAGGGTCAGTGCTGAGGGAGTGCCGCACTGTCGGAGGGTCAGTGCTGAGGGAGTGCCGCATTGTCGGAGGGTCAGTGCTGAGGGAGCACTGCACTGTCAGAGGGTCAGTGCTGAGGGAGCACCGCACTGTCGGAGGGTCAGTGCTGAGGGAGTGCCGCACTGACAGAGGGTCAGTGCTGAGGGAGTGCACATTGTCGGAAGGTCAGTGCTGAGGGAGTGCGGCACTGACGGAGGGTCAGTGCTGAGGGAGTGCCACACTGTTGGAGGGTCAGGGCTGAGGGAGTGCCGCACTGTCGGAGGGTCAGTGCTGAGGGGGTGCTGAACTGTCAGAGGGTCACTGCTGAGGGAGCGCCGCACTGTCGGAGGGTCAGTGCTGAGGGAGTGCCGCACTGTCGGAGGGTCAGTGCTGAGGGGGTGCTGAACTGTCAGAGGGTCACTGCTGAGGGAGCGCCGCACTGTCGGAGGGTCAGTGCTGAGGGAGCGCCGCACTGTCGGAGGGTCAGTGCTGAGGGAGCGCCGCACTGTCGGAGGGTCAGTGGTGAGGGGGTGCTGCACTGTCGGAGGGTCAGTGCTGAGGGAGTGCTGCACAGTCGGAGGGTCATTAGATTAGATTAGATTACTTTACAATGTGGAAACAGGCCCTTCGGCCCAACAAGTCCACACCGACCCGCCGAAGCGCAACCCACCCATACCCCTACATTTACCCCTTACCTAACACTACGGGCAATTTAGCATGGCCAATTCACCTGACCTGCACATCTTTGGACTGTGGGAGGAAACCGGAGCACCCGGAGGAAACCCACGCAGACACGGGGAGAATGTGCAAACTCCACACAGTCAGTCGCCTGATGCGGGAATTGAACCCAGGTCTCTGGCGCTGCGAGGCAGCAGTGCTAACCACTGTGCCACCGTGCCGCCCGAGGGTCAGTGCTGAGCGAGTGCGGCACTGACAGAGGGTCAGTGCTGAGCGAGTGCCACACTGTCGGAGGGTCAGTGCTGAGGGAGTGCCACACTGTCGGAGGGTCAGGGCTGAGGGTGTGCCACAATGTCAGAGGGTCAGTGCTGAGGGAGTGCCGCACTGTCGCAGCCTCAGTGCTGAGGGAGCACCGCACTATCGGGGGTCAGTAGTGAGGGAGTGCCGCACTGTCGGAGGGTCAGGGCTGAGGGAGTGCCACACTGTCGGAGGGTCAGTGCTGAGGGAGTGCTGCACTGTCGGAGGGTTTGTGCTGAGGGAGTGCCACACTGTCCGAGGGTCAGTGCTGAGGGAGTGCCACACTGTCGGAGGGTCAGTGCTGAGGGAGTGCCGCATTGTCGGAGGGTCAGTGCTGAGGGAGTGCGGCACTGACAGAGGGTCAGTGCTGAGGGAGTGCCACACTGTCGGAGGGTCAGGGCTGAGGGAGTGCCGCACTGTCGGAGGGTCAGTGCTGAGGGAGTGCTGCACTGTCGGAGGGTTTGTGCTGAGGGAGTGCCACACTGTCCGAGGGTCAGTGCTGAGGGAGTGCCACACTGTCGGAGGGTCAGTGCTGAGGGAGTGCCGCATTGTCGGAGGGTCAGTGCTGAGGGAGTGCGGCACTGACAGAGGGTCAGTGCTGAGGGAGTGCCACACTGTCGGAGGGTCAGGGCTGAGGGAGTGCCGCACTGTCGGAGGGTCAGTGCTGAGGGAGTGCTGCACTGTCGGAGGGTCAGTGCTGAGGGAGTGCCACACTGTCCGAGGGTCAGTGCTGAGGGAGTGCCGCACTGTCAGAGGGTCAGGGCTGAGGGAGCGCCGCACTGTCGGAGGGTCAGTGCTGAGGGAGTGCCGCACTGTCAGAGGGTCAGTGCTGAGGGAGTGCCGCACTGACCGAGGGTCAGTGCTGAGGGAGCGCCGCACTGTCAGAGGGTCAGTGCTGAGCGAGTGCTGCACTGTCGGAGTGTCAGTGCTGAGGGAGTGCCACACTGTCGGAGTGTCAGTGCTGAGGGAGTGCCACACTGTCAGAGGGTCAGTGCTGAGGGAGTGCCACACTGTCGGAGGGTCAGTGCTGAGGGAGCACCGCACTGTCGGAGGGTCAGTGCTGAGGGAGCACCGCACTGTCGGAGGGTCAGTACTGAGGGAGAGCCGCACTGTCGGAGGGTCAGTGCTGAAGGAGCGCCGCACTGTCGGAGGGTCAGTGCTGAGGGAGTGCCGCACTGTCGGAGGGTCAGTGCTGAGGGAGTGCCGCACTGTCAGAGGGTCAGTGCTGAGGGAGTGCCGCACAGACCGAGGGTCAGTGCTGAGGGAGCGCCGCACTGTCAGAGGGTCAGTGCTGAGGGAGTGCTGCACTGTCGGAGTGTCAGTGCTGAGGGAGTGCCACACTGTCAGAGGGTCAGTGCTGAGGGAGTGCCACACTGTCGGAGGGTCAGTGCTGAGGGAGCACCGCACTGTCGGAGGGTCAGTGCTGAAGGAGCGCCGCACTGTCGGAGGGTCAGTGCTGAGGGAGTGCCACACTGTCGGTGGGTCAGTGCTGAGGGAGTGCCGCACTGTCAGAGGGTTAGTGCTGAGGGAGTGCTGCACTGTCGGAGGGTCAGGGCTGAGGGAGTGCCACACTGTCGGTGGGTCAGTGCTGAGGGAGTGCCGCACTGTCGGAGGGTTAGTACTGAGGGAATGCCGCACTGTCGGAGGGTCAGTGCTGAGGGAGTGCCACATTGTCAGAGGGTCAGCGCTGAGGGAGTGCCGCACTCTCTGAGGGTCAGGGCTGAGGGAGTGCCACACTGTCGGAGGGTCAGGGCTGAGGGTGTGCCACACTGTCAGAGGGTCAGTGCTGAGGGAGCGCTGCACTGTCGGAGGGTCAGTGCAGAGGGAGTGCTGCACTGTTGGAGGGTCAGTGCTGAGGGAGTGCCGCACTGTCGGAGGGTCAGGGCTGAGGGTGTGCCACACTGTTGGAGGGTCAGTGCTGAGGGAGCACCGCACTGTCAGAGGGTCAGTGCTGCGGGAGCACCGCACTGTCGGAGGGTCAGTGCTGAGGGAGCACCGCACTGTCAGAGGGTCAGTGCTGAGGGAGTGCCGCACTGTTGGAGGGTCAGTGCTGAGGGAGTGTGGCACTGACAGAGGGTCAGTGCTGAGCGAGTGCCACACTGTCGGAGGGTCAGGGCTGAGGGTGTGCCACACTGTCAGAGGGTCAGTGCTGAGGGAGTGCCACACTGTCGGAGGGTCAGGGCTGAGGGTGTGCCACACTGTCAGAGGGTCAGTGCTGAGGGAGTGCCGCACTGTCGCAGCCTCAGTGCTGAGGGAGCACCGCACTATCGGGGGTCAGTAGTGAGGGAGTGCCGCACTGTCAGAGGGTCAGTGCTGAGGGAGTGCCGCACTGTCGGAGGGTCAGGGCTGAGGGAGTGCCACACTGTCGGAGGGTCAGTGCTGAGGGAGTGCTGCACTGTCGGAGGGTTTGTGCTGAGGGAGTGCCACACTGTCCGAGGGTCAGTGCTGAGGGAGTGCCACACTGTCGGAGGGTCAGTGCTGAGGGAGTGCCGCACTGTCGGAGGGTCAGTGCTGAGGGAGTGCCACACTGTCGGAGGGTCAGGGCTGAGGGAGTGCCGCACTGTCGGAGGGTCAGTGCTGAGGGAGTGCTGCACTGTCGGAGGGTCAGTGCTGAGGGAGTGCCACACTGTCCGAGGGTCAGTGCTGAGGGAGTGCCGCACTGTCAGAGGGTCAGGGCTGAGGGAGCGCCGCACTGTCCGAGGGTCAGTGCTGAGGGAGTGCCGCACTGTCAGAGGGTCAGGGCTGAGGGAGTGCTGCACTGTCGGAGGGTCAGTGCTGAGGGAGCGCCGCACTGACAGAGGGTCAGTGCTGAGGGAGTGCCGCACTGACCGAGGGTCAGTGCTGAGGGAGCGCCGCACTGTCAGAGGGTCAGTGCTGAGGGAGTGCTGCACTGTCGGAATGTCAGTGCTGAGGGAGTGCCACACTGTCGGAGTGTCAGTGCTGAGGGAGTGCCACACTGTCAGAGGGTCAGTGCTGAGGGAGTGCCACACTGTCGGAGGGTCAGTGCTGAGGGAGCACCGCACTGTCGGAGGGTCAGTGCTGAGGGAGCACCGCACTGTCGGAGGGTCAGTACTGAGGGAGAGCCGCACTGTCGGAGGGTCAGTGCTGAAGGAGCGCCGCACTGTCGGAGGGTCAGTGCTGAGGGAGTGCCGCACTGTCGGAGGATCAGTGCTGAGGGAGTGCCGCACTGTCAGAGGGTCAGTGCTGAGGGAGTGCCGCACAGACCGAGGGTCAGTGCTGAGGGAGCGCCGCACTGTCAGAGGGTCAGTGCTGAGGGAGTGCTGCACTGTCGGAGTGTCAGTGCTGAGGGAGTGCCACACTGTCAGAGGGTCAGTGCTGAGGGAGTGCCACACTGTTGGAGGGTCAGTGCTGAGGGAGCACCGCACTGTCGGAGGGTCAGTGCTGAGGGAGCACCGCACTGTCGGAGGGTCAGTGCTGAAGGAGCGCCGCACTGTCGGAGGGTCAAGGCTGAGGGAGTGCGGCACTGACCGAGGGTCAGTGCTGAGGGAGCGCCACATTGTCGGAGGGTCAGTGCTGAGGGAGCGGCGCACTGTCAGAGGGTCAGTGCTGAGGGAGTGCCACACTGTCGGAGGGTCAGGGCATTTTTAAATGGCACTGTGGGGTGTTTGGCGGATTGGAACATTGTTCACTGATCGTGATATGATTTCATTTTTCAGCTATCATTATCTGATTTTTACACACTAAATTTTGGCTAAAATAGTTTTAAAAAGTTAAGAATGCTGCCTTGAGATGACCGCAGATCTTGCTGAAGTGTGCTAAGTTTAGGAAATCATTTTAGAATAAATTTAATAACTCAGTCAGGCATCAATAAACATTCATCTAATGTTTTAAAATCTACTTACACCAGAAGGTGAAAATATTGAATATGAACATGCTGCCTGGAACTATCCAGCTTGTAATGACAGTATAGCCAGACTTCAATAACACAACTATTTCAGTTGCAGTTTGGCAGAACACGAATAGAGAGAAAGAGTGAATCATAGACTCCTTCAAGTGTGGAAACATGCCATTTGGCACAACACGTGTGCACTGCCTTCCTGAACAACATTCCACTCACACCTCCGACCCAATCCACCCGAACCTGCACATCTTCGGAGGAAAGCCATGAAGACACGGTGGGGGAGGCAGGGTGGGTGGTGTGGGGTGGGGGGTGTGGGGAGCGGGGTGGGGGATGCGGGGTGGGGGATGTGGGATGGGGGGTACGGGGTGGGGGATGCGGGATGGGGGGTGCGGGGTGGGGGGTACAGGGTGGGGGGTGCAGGGTGAGGGTGCAGGGTGAGGGAGGCAGGGTGGGGGAGGCAGGGTAGGGGGTGCAGGGTGGGGGGTGCGGGGTGGTGCTACGGGGTGGGGTTGCAGGGTGGGAGGTGGGTGGAGGAGACAGGCTGGCGGGTGCAGGGTGGGGGTGCAGGGTGGGGGGTACTGGGTGGGTGTGTGGGGTGGGGGAGGCAGGGTCGGGGGTGTGGGGTGGGGGGTGTGGGGAGCAGGGTGGGGGATGCAGGGTGGAGGAGGCAGGCTGGCGGGTGCGGGGTGGGAGGTACGGGGTAGGGGGTGCGGGGTGGGGGAGGTGGGGTGGGGGAGTTGGGGTGGAAGGTGCAAGGTGGGAGGTGGGTGGGGGAGGCAGGGGGAGGGTGGGGGGGTGTGCATCGTTTTCCACCCACAATCCCAGCTCCAGCCCCACACTGGGTCCTTGCTCCCACCCCTGCCGAGTTGTCACCATCCCCCCAGACCTCCCCCTCACTGAGGACGAATGGTCAGTCCTCAGCAAAGGCCTCACCTTCATCCCCCTGAGCTCCTGGATCAACAAATTCATCTCGTGTTGCATCATCGAACATTTCTTCTGCCACCTCCATCAAGACTCCCACCCAGCCTCCGAGGACCCCTCCTCCTGCCATTAGTGGATGGGATTACTCAACACCCCATCCACTGGACACCCTGTGCTGGTCTGTTACCCACTCTTGATCTCTTCATTTCCAACTGCCGCTGTGACATAGACCGCCTCAACCTGTCAACCTCCCTTACCCACTCCAACCTCTCACCCTTGCAATGCGCAGCCCTTCAGTCCCTCTGCTCTAACCCAAACATCATCATCGAACCAACAGACAAGGGGGCGCAGTGGTAGTTTGGCGCACCGATCTCTACACTGGTGTAGCCAGGCGCCAACTCACAGACACCTCCTCCCTTGCCCCCTTAACCCTGACCTCATCTCTCATCACTGAACCATCATCTCCCAGACTATCCATAGCCTCATCACCTCTGGGAATCTCCAACCTCATAGTCTGAGAATACTGCACTGCCTGATTCTACCTCCTACCCAAGATTCACAAACCGTCGACCCATTGTCTGAGCCTGCTCCTACCCCACCGATCTCAGCTCTGCAAACATTTACACCGTTCTGTCCCCTTTAGTCCAGGAACCTCCCACCTACGTTCTGGACACCACCCACGTTCTTCACCACCTCCAAGACTTTTGTTTCCCTGGCCCCCAGCGCCTTATCTCCACCACGGACATCCAGTCCCTGTACACAACTATCAGCCAGAAGAAGGCCTCTGTTTTGTCCTCTCATGCCGACCCAACCAATACCCTTCCACTGAAACTATCATTCGCCTGATTAGCCTGCTGAACTGGTCCTCCCCCTCAACAACGTCTCCTTCCAATCCTCCCTATTCCTCCAAACCAAAAGGGTAGCCATGGGTATCCGCATGGGCCTCAGTTATGCCTGTCCCTTCATCGGGTACATGGAACAGTCCATCATCCACAGCTACACTGGCACCATTCTTCAGCTTTTCCTCCGCTACGTCGGTGACTGTATCAGCACTACATTGTGCTCCCACGAGGAGGTTGAACAGTTCATCAACATTACCAACACCATCCACTCCGACCTTAAATCCAGCTGGACCATCTCGGATACCTTCCTTCTCTCCTGGACCTCTCCATCTCCATTTCTGGCAACTGACTCAACACTGGCATTATTTACAAACCCACCGACTCGCACAGCTACCTGGATTACACCTCCTCCCACCCTACCTCCTGCAAAAATGCCATCCCCTACTGCCAATTCCTCCGCCTCCGCCGTATCTGCTCCCAGGGGGATCAGTTCCGCCACAGACACACCAGATGGCCTCCTTCTTTAGAGACTGCAATTTCCCTTCCCACGTGGTCAACGACACCCTCCAGCTTATCTCCTCCTCTTCCCGCACATCAGCCTTGAACCCTACCCCTCCAATTGCAACAAGGACAGAACCCCCCCTCCCCCCCGGCCCTCACCTTCCACCCAACCAACCTCCATACACATCACATCATCCTTTGCCACTTCCACCATCTACAAACAGACCCCACCACCGGGGATATTGCCCTCCCCACCGCTTTCAGAATCCTGCAGAGACCACTCCCTCCATGACTCCCCACCCACCCCCTCCCCAAATATCCACCCTCTACTCCCAGAACCTTCCCTTGCTACTGCAAGAGGTGTAAAATCTGCACCCACACCTCTGTCCAAGGACCCTTCCACATCTGACAGATTTACCTGCACTTCCACACACCTCATCTACTGTGTGCATTGCTCTCTGTGTGGTCTCCCCTACATTGGGGAGACAGGACGCCAACTTGTGGAATGTTTCAGAGAGCATCTCTGGGACACACGCACAAAGAAACCCCACCGCCCTGTGGCCAAACACTTCAACTCCCCCTCCCACTCCACAAAGGACATCCTGGGCCTCCTCCATCACCGCTCCCTAACCACCCGACATTTGAAGGAACATAGAACATAGAACAGTACAGCGCAGAACAGGCCCTTCGGCCCTCGGTGTTACACCGAGCTGTGAACCAATCTAAGCCCATCCCCCTACACTATCCCATTATCATCCATGTGCTTACCTAAGGATTGTTTAAATCTCCCTAATGTGACCACATCAGCAGGCAGGGCATTCCACGCCCTTATCACTCTCTGCGTAAAGAACCTGCCTCTGACGTCTGTCTTAAATCTATCACCCCTCAATTTGTAATTATGCCCTCTTGTACAAGCTGATGTCACCATCCTAGGAAAAAGACTCTCTCTGTCTACTCTATCTAATCCTCTGATCATCTTGTATGTCTCTATCAAATCCCCCCTTAGCCTTCTTCTTTCCAATGAGAACAGACCCAAGTCTCTCAGCCTTTCCTCATAAGACCTTCCCTCCAGACCAGGCAACATCCTAGTAAATCTCCTCTGCACCTTTTCCAATGCTTCCACATCCTTCCTGTAATGGGCCGACCAGAACTGTATACAATATTCCAAGTGCGGCTGCACTAGCGCTTTGTCTAGTTGCAGCATGACATTACGGCTCCAGAACTCAATCCCTCCACCAATAAAACCTAACACACCGTATACCTTCTTAACAGCACTATCAACCTGGTGGCAACTTTCAGGGATCTATGTACATGGACTCCAAGATCCCTCTACACATCCACACTACCAAGAACCTTTCCATTGACCCAGTACTCTGCCTTCCTGTTATTCTTCCCAAAATGAATCACCTCACATTTTATCCAAGTCCCCCTGCAACCTGTAACATCCTGCCACACTGTCCACTACTCCACCGACTTTAGTGTCATCTGCAATCTTACTAACCCATCCACCTATGCCTGCGTCCAAGTCATTTATAAAAATGACAAACAACAGTGTCACAAAACAGATCCTTGTGGCACACCACTTGTAACCGGACTCCAGGCTGAATATTTTCCATCAACCACCACTCGCTGCCTTCTTACGGAAAGCCAGTTTCTAATCCAAACAGCTAAATCACCCTCAATCCCATGTCTCTGCATTTTCTCCAACAGCTGAAAATGTGTTGCTGGAAAAGCGCAGCAGGTCAGGCAGCATCCAAGGAGCAGGAGAATCGACGTTTCGGGCATAAGCTCTTCTTCAGGAATGAGGAAAGTATGTCCAACAGAATAAGATAAAAGGTAGGGAGGAGGGCCTTGGGGGAGGGACGTTGCCAATCGCATTTCCAACGCCCCTCCCCCAAGTCCCTCCTCCCTACCTTTTATCTTAGCCTGCTGGACACACTTTCCTCATTCCTGAAGAAGGGTTAATGCCCGAAACGTCGATTCTCCTGCTCCTTGGATGCTGCCTGACCTGCTGCACTTTTCCAGCAACACAATCTCGACTCTGATCTCCAGCATCTGCAATCCTCACTTTCTCCTAAAGTTGTATACAACTGCAACATAACTTGCCAACGTTTATCCTCCATGCCCTGACCAATTAAAGCGAGCCTATCATATGCTTTCCTTACTCCCTTACCCACTTGGGTTCCCACTTTCAGGGAGCAATGGATTTGTGCTTCAGGATCCCCCGGAATATCAATGCAGGGTCCTGCCATTTACTGGATACTTTCCTCTTGCATTTGACCTCCCAAAATACCTCCCCCTCACACTTGTCCAGTTTAGAATCCCTTTCTCAATTTTCCATCCAGCTTTCCAACTGCATTTATATCCTGCTGTATCCTTTGACAATCTTACTCACTATCCACAACTACACCGATTTTTGTGCCATCTGCAGACTTACTAATCAGACCACTTATGTTTTCATCCAAATCATTTATTTATTTGACAAACAACAGAGGTCCCAGCATTGATTTTTGTGGAACACCACTGGACACAGCCCTCCAGACAGGCACACCCCCCTCCACAACTACCCTCTGGCTTCTATGGGCAAACCAACTTGTATTCAACTTCCCAGCTCACAGTGGATCCCATGTGACTTAATCTTTTGGACCAACCTATTATGAGGGACCTTGTCAAATGCTTTAATAATGTCAATGTAGACTGCATCCACTACCCTCACCAATTATCTTCATCACTTCCTCAAAAAACTCTAATCACATTTGTGAGACAAGATGTCCCCTGCACAAAGCCGTGCTGACTGTCCCGAAAGATCTTCTCCAATAATTTCCCTACCACTGACATATGCCTGTCCATCCTTTCATTTCCTGGATTATTCCTGTTGTCCTATGTTATGGACCAGGCCTGAACCCCCTCAAAACATTTCAACAAAGTAGCCTGCACCCTAACTTTGCGAGTTGTTTTAAGCAGGTGTAACACGGACATTCAAGGAGAGATTCATCTGATCAAACCACTTCGTTTTAAACAAGACAATTTATTTCCAAGGTTACCCAATGATACACAAAAGATAACAGAATATAGAATAACCTAACCGATCTGAAAACCCAACAGATTATTCCGCCTTAATGATGATGTTACAAATACTTGCAACAATCCCCATAAACACTCTTTGGCACAAAAGATAAATTCCAACCCAGGGTCTTACCGGAGCGAAGTTAGAGAGAGGGAGAATCAGCCTGGCACCTGCTTCTTTGGGTCCAGCAGCTGTTTCCCCACTACTGCTAAACCCCAACCAAACCAGAGAGAAACTGGGCTCCCTCCCCTTTCATTGTGTAAGTGTTCTTTTTAAACTTGAATGCCTTCTGCCTGAGGCAGTATCTGTTATAATTAAATTGACCCTAAAACCTTACACCCTAGACTTTTTGGAGTCTGTATTGACAACCTCTTTGAAAATAAAACCCAAGGACAGCATAACTTTGTTAAAGGAGCAGCATTGTCACACCTCCTCCCTTAAAAAAAACCCATCAATATTCAAAGTTGGCTTCATTTAAAAAAAAACCATAATCCTAAATTGTTAGTACACTACAGCATTATATACATTACATTGACAATAATCATGCAAACATGCACCACTATGTTCTGTTCCAGTCTGTTGTACTCCTGCCACTGATCGCTAATGTTTCTCATTCGTGTCTCAATAATGCATCATTAATCACGTTTTCTCATCCTGCCACATGCACAATTTTCAAATTGAATGGCTTAACAACAAGCTCCATCTAAACAGTCTGGAATTTTTATCATTAAATTTCTCTACAAACCTCAATGGGTGATGATTGGTGTATATGATAAACACTGAAATGTTGCAACACCAAGCTCAAAGTCGCCTTCTCAACCATTGAGTATTTCAGCTGATGAATGTTCAACTTCCTGGAGTAATGCCCGATAGGCCTTTTTATCTTCTCGTTGTCTTCCTGCAAGAACACTGCACCGACACCCACATCACTGGCATCGATAGATACCTTGAATAGTTTTGTGTAATTAGGCATGGCTAATACTGGGGCAGTGGGTAACACAGCTTTCAGGCTGGCAAATCCCTTCTGACAATCAGCTGTTCAACTTCTTGCTTTTCTTTAGCAATTCAGTGAGTGGAGTAGCCACACTGCTAACATTTAGTATGAATTTTCGATCAAATCCACTCAATCCCAGGAACTGTAGTACTGCTCTTTTTGTCGATGGTGTGAGAAACTCCCCAATTACCTTTTGTTTTTTACATCCTGTGGGATCATTAGTCTGTGTCCAATAACATGGTCCAGGAAGGTGACTTGGGCTTTGGCAAATCCACTTTTAGCCAGGTTTATCACTAAACCTGCCTTCCGAAGTCAATCAAACAAGTCTGACAAATGTTGCCAATGTTCCTTCCATGTGTGACTAAAAATCACCAGGTCATCGATATAAACTACACAATTGGGTAATCCGGCAATGACCTTACTGGTTACTCTCTGAAATGGGGCTGGTGCATTCTTCATACCAAATGGCATGACTTTAAACCGATACAGTCCATTTGGCGTTATGAAAGCCAAGACTGCTTTTGCTCTTTCTGACGAAGGTAGCTGCCAGTAGCCCCTGAGCAAGTCCAACTTAGAAATATAAGTTACTTGTCCCACCTTTTTAACACAGTCTTCCAAGTGCAGAATTGGATATGTATCAGTTTTTGTAACTGCACTGACTTTGCGATAGTCCACACATAACTGTTGGGTACCATGTGGCTTTGGCACCATGACTATGAGTGAGCTCCAGTCACTGTAACTTACTTCAGTTACGTCATCTTGGAGCATGCATTCAATCTCCTTTTGAACCTGTGCACCTTTAGAGGGTTATGCCTATAAGGATGTTGCTTAATTGGAACAGCATCTCCTATATCTACATCATGCATAATTAGGTCAGTACGTCCCAGCTTATTTCCACATATCTCCCCATGTGACAGTAATAACTCTTTCAGGGCATTGAGATTTCCCTCCAGAAGGTAATTCAATGATTTATCCCAATTTTTGACAACTTCCTCATTGTCCAGTTTAATGTGAGGAATGTCCGATTGAGAATCTGAACGTGGTTTTTCCCTCTGTGCTGTAATCAATAACACAATCCCCTTTGGCTTCCCTTCCCTGTCAAAATACCTTTTGAGCATTTTCACATGACACACACTGCAGGATTTCTTTCTGTCTAGAGTCCCTATCAAATAGTTCACCTCACTCAATTTCCTTTTGACTTGATAAGGTCCACTAAACCCTGCTTTTAAAGGTTCACCTGTCACTGGAAGTATCAATAACACCTTATCCCCAATTGCAAAATTGTGAATTTTTGATTCCTTGTCTGCTTCCTGTTTCATTGTTTGCTGTCCTGCCAACCTACCCGCTCTACTCAATCATTCCCAAAAATTGACACATAGTCCAAATATGTTACCTCTGAATTCTGACTTACCAATTTCTCCTTAATCAACTTTACTGGTCCTCTCACTTCATGCCCAAAAACGAATTCAAATGGACCATATTTGGTATTTGGAATGTGGTGCTGGAAAAGCTCAGCAGGTCAGGCTGCATCCGAGGAGCAGGAAATATCAACATTTTGGGCATAAGCCCTTCATCAGGGATGAGGCTTGTGAGCCAGGGCTGAGAGATAAATGGGAGGGTGGGGGGGAAGGTAGCTGGGAATGCAATCAGTAGTTGAAGGTGGGGGAGAAGGGGATAGTCCTGATGAAGGTCTTATTCCCGAAACGGTGATTCTCCTGCTCCTATAAGCCCTCAACGTGGTCTTTAATGTCTGATGCCACTTTTCTAGCCCCCCTTGTGATTCTGGACAGTACGCGGTAGGTTTGAATTGCTTTATTCCTAAACTGTCCATAACTTCCTTGAATTATTTTAATGTGAAGTTTGACCCTTGATCTGATTGTATCTCTGTCAGTAGTCTATATCTAGTGAAAAGTTTGAGTAATTCCTCTGTATTCCTTTTAGCTGTGCTATTGTGTAATGGAACGGCCTCTGGAAATCTAGTTGACACAACCATTATTGTTAACAAATATCGATTCCTACTTTTTGTTTTAGGTAGGATCCTACACAATCAATCAAGACTCTTGTGAAAGGTTCCTCAAATGCAGGAAAGGCATTAAAAGTGCAGGTTTTATCGCTGCCTGTGGTCTTCCAAATACCTGACATGTATGACACATCTGGCAAAATTCAGCTCCATCCTTGTGCAGTCCAGGCCAGCAAAAATATTTTTGTATTTTAGCCTGAGTTTTCCTAACTTCTAAATGACCCCTAGTGGTAGCTCATGTACTACCCGCAACACTTCCATTCTATAACCCACTGGCAATATGACTTAGAATAGAACATCGAACATAGAACAGTACAGGCCCTTCGGCCATCGATGTTGTGCTGGCCTTTTATCCTACTCTAAGATCAGACTAATCCACATCCCCTTCATTGTACTATCATCCATGTGCCTATCCAAGAGTCACTTAAATGTCCCTAGTGTATCTGACTCTACTCCCACTGCTGGCAGTGCATTCCACACACCCACCACTCTCTGTGTAAAGAACCTACCTCTGACATCTCCCCATAATCTTCCTCCAATCACCTTAAAATTATACCCCCTGTGATAGCCATTTCCACCCTGGGGAAAAGTCTCTGTCTATCCACCCTGTCTATGCCTCTCATCATCCTGTACGCCTCTAGCAGGTCACCTCTCACCATTCCTTACTCCAATGAGAAAAGCCCTAGCTCCCTCCACCTTTCTTCATAAGACATGCCCTCCAGTCCAGGCAGCATCCTGGTAAATCTCCTCTGCACCCTCTCTAAAGTTTCCACATCCTTCCTATACTGAGGTGACCAGAACTGGACACAATATTCCAAGATTTGTCTAACCAGGGCTTTATAGAGCTGCAGCGTAACCTCACGGCTCTTAAACTCAATCCTGCTGCTAATGAAAACCAACACACCATATGCTTTCTTAACAGTCCTATCAACTTGGGTGGCAACTTTGAGGGATCTATGGACATGGTCCCCAAGATCCCTCTGTTCCTCCACACTGCCAAGAATCCTGCCTTTAACCCTGTATTCCGCATTCAAATTCGACCTTCCAAAGTGATTGACTTCACACTTTTCCAGGTTGAACTCCATCTGCCACTTATCAGACCAGCTCTGCATCCTGTCAGTGTTCCATTGCAACTTACAACAGCCATCCACACTATCCACAACTCCACCAACCTTCCTGTCATCAGCAAACTTACTAACCCACCCTCCACTTCCTCATCCAAGTCATTTATAAAAATCACAAAGAGCAGAGGTCCCAGAACCGATCCCTGCGGAACACCACTGGTCACCGAGCTCCAGGCTGAATACTTTCCATCTACTACCACCCTCAGGTTTCCCTGTATCCCATGCCCCTTTACTTTCTGAAGGAGCCTACCATGGGGAACCTTATCAAATGCCTTGCTGAAATCCATGGACACCACATCCACTGCTCTACCTCCATCAATGGGTTTTGTCACATCCTCAAAGAATTCAATAAAGTATGTGAGGCATAGCCTGCCCCTGACAAAGCCATGCTGACTATCTCTTATCAAACTATGGTTTTCCAAGTAATCATAAATCCTGTCTCTCAGAATCCTCTCCAATACTGTGCTCAAAACTGATGAAAGACTGACTGGTCTGTAATTCCCAGGATTATTCCTATTCCTTTTCTTTAGCAAGGGAACATTTGCCACCCTCTAATCATCTGACTTGATGAATTTCTGCCCATTTCTCATCTTTCTGAATATGTGATGGTCTCCATTTCCTCATTAAGACATCATTTTTAAGGTAATAACATTCAGGGATACATTCGGATTTTTTTTGTGTATGCCTTTTGATACACTTGCTTTAAGTTTTCATCTTGTGGGGCGCACAGTGGCTCAGTGGTTAGCACTGCTGCCTCACAGCACCAGGGACCTGTGTTCGATTCCAGCCTCGGGCTACTGACTGTGTGGAGTTTGCACATTCTCCCCGTGTCTGCGTGGGTTTCCTCCGGGTACTCCGGTTTCCTCCCACGGTCCAAAGATGTGCAGGTCAGGTAAATTGGCCACGCTAAATTGCCCGTAGTGTTAGGTGCATTAGTCAGAGGGAAATGGGTCTGGGTGGGTTACTCTTTGGAGGGTCGGTGTGGACTTATTGGGCCGAAGGGCCTGTTTCCATACTGTAGGGAAACTAATCTTTCTGCTGTAACTCAGTTAATTTATCTGAGCTAAAGATGTCTGCTGTGTCATCTATCTGCCCCTGGTTTGTCCTCACCATCTGATCAAACAGGGTCTCTGCTAATTCCACTTCAACATTCTTATCTATACTCTTTGATCTCCCCTGTTTCAGCTGGTGACTTTGTGACCTCATTACCACACAGTCAGGAAAAGATTCCAGGATATGTTTCCTGCAATTGTTCAGTTGCCTGTGTGCCCATTGGCTTTTCAACCACAGTAGGCAGCACTCCAACCTGTGAACCAGCTATATCATTAACAAGGATAAATTGTGTTCCTGGAGCTGAGAGATTGTCTAGTACTCCTACCATGACTTCTCTACTCTTCACTGGACACTCTAACCTCACACTACATAATTGAGCACTTCTTGTCTCACCGTAAATTCCCATTACTAGTACCTTTTCTGGCAATAGTCCTTCAGAGGTACATATCTCCTCATCTTTTAACATCAAAGTTTGAGAAGATCCTGTGTCTCTTAATATCCAAACCTCTCTACCTGCTGCTCCCGGCCTACGTGAGTAAACTTTACCTTCGCAGGTATGTAGAACATAGAACATAGAACAATACAGCACAGAACAGGCCCTTCGGCCCACGATGTTGTGCCGAACATTTGTCCTAGCTTATGGTTTAAGTATATGGTTTAATTATATGGTTTTAGAAGATCTGGCACTTCCTCCTTAACCAACCTCTGACCAGCTTGTACACTCTGGTGCAGTTTTCTCGCCTCCACTGTGCTTTTCTCTCCAACAAAATTCACTGGCTTGTCCTTTTTTCCTACATCTGGCTTCTCCTAACCCACCAACACTGTGATTTCATGTGGCCTACTTTATTGCAGTGAAAAATGTCGGAGCTTTTTAACTTCTCTATCCCCTTCAGGGGTTTCCTTTTTGCCCTGTGGTAGGGTCTCCTCATGATCTACACTGAGATTTACCTTTCTCTTTCCAGGTGAGGATTTCTCTATTCCCCAATTCCTATCCCTCGCAGATTGAAATTGATTCTGGAAGCCAAACTGTGTTTATGGACCAACTCATAACCATCAACCATTTCAGCTGCTTATCTTGTCATTTTAATTCTCTGCTCTTCCACATGAATTCTCACGACTTCAGGAAGTGAATTTTTGAAACAATTGTCTCTCTAAGAGCATCATAGGTTTGTTCTATTTTTAAAGCTCTTATCCACCAATCAAAATTACTTTGATCCTTTCAAACGCAGTGCAGGTTTGACTGGGGTCCCTCTGTAGATTCCTGAAATGTTGCCTGTAGGTATCTGGCCCACGCTGAAACACCCCTAAGATGGCTTCCTTCACCCCCTCACACGCCCAGATACCTCCCTCTGATAGTGATGCGAATACTTCACTAGCTCTACCTACAAGTTTTGTATGGATTAACAAAACCCACATGGTCACTGGCCACTGAATTTGTTTAGCCACTTTTTCAAATGAGATGAAAAAGGCTTCCACATTCTTCTCACCAAAGGTAGGCAATGCTCCCTTTGATGACCATGGGTTTGCTCATCCTCATTGCCTCGCTCACTCAGCTTAACTTCAGCCTTCAGCGCCATCCTTTTAAGCTGACCTTCCTGTCTAAGCACCAATTTCCAAAGTTCAAACTCTCTTTTTCTCTCTTTAATGGTTTTAATTGTAATTCCTTGTCTTTTGCCTCTAACTCAAGCTGCTTCATTTGTAATTGGATTTTATTCATCTCGAAAGATACTGATGGCATTTCCAGCAAATGTAAATGCTGAGCTATTGCCGTCATTCTCTCTCCTTTCCCCACGGAAGGAGGGAGCTCCAACCCCAGCTTGTCTGCTAATTCCTGCAGCTTGGCCTTAACCACCTTTTGTAAAAACCCCCCAAGGTCACCCCCAGAAAACTCTTGGTCACTGAAAGAGTCATTACTATCCCAAGCACCATTCAAATCAACCGAATTCAACACCGGGAATAAAAGACACTAACACCTATCAGTCGCTGCCTTAGAGTCCAACAACTCTAAACCCCAATTTGGAACTGCAGAATAAATCCTGCAAAGATCCCCCTGTCTGGTATGGACCAGGCTAGACCCCCTCAAAACATCTCAGGGAAATAGCCTGGACTCTAACTTTGCTCGGTGTTTTAAGCAGGTGTACAGTGGATATTCCAGGAGGGATGCAGCTGGTCAAACCACTTAATTTTAAACAAAGCAGAATTTGTTTACAAGATTACCGAATGAAATACAAACACAAGAGACCAGAATAGAAAATAACTTAACCCTCTCCGAAAACCCAACAGATCATCCTTTAATGATGCTGTTCCAAATACTTGCAACAATCCCCATAAACATCCCTTGGCACAAAATGTACAATCCAACCCAGGGTCGTACAGGAGGGATGTCAGAGAGAGGGAGGATCAGCATGGAGCTGCTTCTCTGGGTCCAGCAGCTTCACAACTGACTGGTGACTAAACCCAAACCAAACCCAAACCAGAGAAAAGCTGAGCTGGGAGAACTGGCCACTCCCCTTTCATTGTACTAGTGTTGTTTTTTATTTGAAAGCCTTCTATCTGAGTCAGCTATTATCAAACTGGCCCTAAAACCCTTCAAATCTACACTGTCTGGAATTGCTGCTATTACAACTTCTCTGAAAGAAAAGGCAAGGACAACATAACCTTGTTATAGGAGCAGCATTGTCACAGCTTCTTACACAAAAGAACAATACTGGCTATTCTGGAGTCTTCTGGGATCTCTCCCGTGGCTAAAGAGGACACAAAGCTCTCTCTCAATGCCAAGAAATCTCCTCCCTTGCCACCACAGTATCCTGGAATAGATCCCTGAACAGTTCACTGGAATAGATTCCTGGGATAATGCCATCAAGCCCACCTTATTGGCAATGGTCACAGCCTGGCATTTGTGTGGCATGAACGTTACTTGCCACTTGCCAGCCCCAAACCTGGATATGGTGCAGATCTTGTTGCATTTGAACACGGTCTGCTTCAGTATGTGAGGAGTTAGGAACGGTGCTGAACATTGTGTGATCACCAGCGAACATCCCCACTTCAGACCTTCTAATGGACCGAAGGTCATTGATTCAGTTGGCAGACTCTCCCAGTATCTCAAATGTCTGTAAATATGGTGCTGAAAACATCAAATGCTGGAGATCACAGTGGGTCAGGTAACATCCACGGGGAGAGAGCAAGCTAACGTTTCCAGCACAGATGACGCTTCATCACATCCGGGGTCAATATAACCATGTAGAAGGTCAATATAACCATGTAGAAGGTCAATATAACCATGTAGAAGGAAGGAATGTTCTCCTGTTCAGACCAACCTTCATCGGTGACTATGTATGTATATAAAGATCTCTTATAATTTTAATATATTTTTGAAATTAAAAAGTGCAGGAAAAGAGACAACCTGTTTGAGATAGAAACACCCACCTGCCTGATGTCCTTTCGCCAACGGACCTCAGACGATGACCTTTCCCCACTGGGCATTGGCAGCAGCTGTCTCAGGTTTCAGTGTGACCCTCAGCACGTACTCAAGGACCTTGGAAGGTGACAGTCTGCAACTCTCAGTCGTGGTTAACTCTTTACTCGGGAAAAGCAACAGGTTTCAGGCAAACGAAAGAGGTTCTCTCACAGATTGGATGACGCTCCAGGTGCAGGCTCGGAGTGTGTACTTGGGAAGAGGCCGTAGAGCGTGGGGTCATGCGTCACTCAGCGGCATGGGATAACCATCAACACAGACCTTGGCATCATATGCCAGACTTCCCACATAACGGAACATTCCAGACCGAGGTGTGTGTGTGTGTGAGGGGGGTGTGTGTGTGAGGGGGGTGTGTGTGTGAGGGGTGTGTGTGTGTGTGAGGGGTGTGTGTGTGAGGGGGACATGTGCATGTGAGGGGTGTGTGTGTGTGTGTGTGTGTGTGTGTGAGGGGGGTGTGTGTGTGTGAGGGGTGTGTGTGTGTGAGGGGGACATGTGCGTGTGAGGGGTGTGTGTGTGTGATGGGGACGTGTGTGAGGGGGGTGGTGTGTGTGAGGGGGAGGTGTGTGTGTGAGGGAGGTGTTTGTGTGTGTGAGGGGTGTGTGTGTGTGGGTGAGGGGTATTTGTGTGAGGGGGGTGTGTGTGGGTGAGGGGTGTGTGTTTGTGTGTGAGGGGTGTGTGTGTGAGGGGTGTGTGTGTGTGAGGGGTGTGTGTGTGTGAGGGGTGTGTGTGTGTGAGGGGGAGGTGTGTGAGGGGGAGGGGTGTGTGTGTGTGAGGGGGAGGTGTGTGAGGGGGAGGGGTGTGTGTGTGAGGGGGAGGTGTGTGAGGGGGAGGGGTGTGTGTGTGTGAGGGGGAGGTGTGTGTGTGTGAGGGGTGTGTGTGTGTGTGAGGGGTGTGTGTGTGAGGGGTGTGTGTGTGTGAGGGGGGGGTGTGTGAGGGGTGTGTGTGAGAGGGGTGTGTGTGTGTGTGTGTGAGGGGGGTGTGTGTGTGTGAGGGGGATGTGTGTGTGTGAGGGGGGTGTGTGTGTGAGGGGGGGTGTGTGTGTGAGGGGGGGTGTGTGAGGGGTGTGTGTGAGAGGGGTGTGTGTGTGTGAGGGGGGTGTGTGTGTGTGAGGGGGATGTGTGTGTGTGAGGGGGGTGTGTGTGTGAGGGGGGTGTGTGTGTGAGGGGGGGTGTGTGTGTGAGGGGTGTGTGTGAGGGGTGTGTGTGTGAGGGGTGTGTGTGTGAGGGGGAAGTGTGTGTGTGAGGGTGTGTGTGTGTGAGGGAGGGGTGTGTGTGTGTGAGGGAGGTGTGTGTGTAAGGCAGGTGTGTGTGTGAGGGGTGTGTGTGTGTGTGAGGGGTGTGTGTGTGTGTGAGGGGTGTGTGTGTGAGGGGGAGGTGTGTGTGTGTGAGGGGTGTGTGTGTGTGAGGGGGGGATATGTGTGTGAGGGCTGTGTGTGTGAGGGGTGTGTGTGTGTGTGTGAGGGGTGTGTGTGTGTGTGTGTGTGTGTGAGGAGTGTGTGTGTGTGAGGGTGTGTGTGTGTGTGAGGGAGGTGTGTGTGTGTGAGGGGTGTGTGTGTGTGGGGTTGTGAGGGGGGCTGTGTGAGTGGGTGTGTGTGTGGGTGAGGGGTGTGTGTGTGAGGGGGAGGTGTGTGAGGGGGAGGGTGTGTGTATGTGAGGGGGAGAGGTGTGTGTGTGAGGGGGAGGTGTGTGTGAGGGGGAGGGGTGTGTGTGTGTGTGAGGGGTGTGTGTGTGAGGGGTGTGTGTGTGTGAGGGGGAAGTGTGTGTGTGTGAGGGTGTGTGTGTGAGGGGGAAGTGTGTGTGTGTGAGGGTGTGTGTGTGAGGGTGTGTGTGTGAGGGAGGGGTGTGTGTGTGTGTGAGGGGTGTGTGTGTGTGTGAGGGGTGTGTGTGTGAGGGGTGTGTGTGTGTGTGAGGGGTGTGTGGGTGTGTGAGGGGTGTGTGGGTGTGAGGGGTGTGTGGGTGTGAGGGGTGTGTGTGTGTGTGAGGGGTGTGTGTGTGAGGGTGTGTGTGTGTGTGTGTGAGGGGGAGGTGTGTGAGGGGGAGGGATGTGTGTGTGGGTGTGTGTGTGTGAGGGGTGTGTGTGTGAGGGGTGTGTGTGTGAGGGGTGTGTGTGTGTGTGAGGGGTGTGTGTGTGTGAGGGTGTGTGTGTGTGTGTGAGGGAGGTGTGTGTGTGTGAGGGGTGTGTGTGTGGGGTTGTGAGGGGTGTGTGTGTGTGAGTGGGGTGTGTGTGTGGGTGAGGGGTGTGTGTGTGTGAGGGGTGTGTGTGTGTGAGGGGTGTGTGTGTGTGAGGGGTGTGTGTGTGTGTGAGGGGGGTGTGTGTGTGTGAGGGGTGTGTGTGTGTGAGGGGTGTGTGTGTGTGAGGGGTGTGTGTGTGTGTGAGGGGGAGGTGTGTGAGGGGGAGGGTGTGTGTATGTGAGGGGGAGGGTGTGTGTATGTGAGGGGGAGAGGTGTGTGTGTGTGAGGGGGAGGTGTGTGTGAGGGGGAGGTGTGTGTGAGGGGGAGGGGTGTGTGTGTGTGTGAGGGGTGTGTGTGTGTGTGTGTGAGGGGTGTGTGTGTGAGGGGTGTGTGTGTGAGGGGTGTGTGTGTGAGGGAGGGGTGTGTGTGTGTGTGTGAGGGAGGTGTGTGTGTGTAAGGGAGGTGTGTGTGTGAGGGGGGTGTATGTGTGAGGGGGGTGTGTGTGTGAGGGGTGTGTGTGTGTGAGGGGTGTGTGTGTGTGTGAGGGGTGTGTGTGTGTGTGAGGGGGGTGTGTGTGTGTGAGGGGTGTGTGTGTGTGAGGGGTGTGTGTGTGTGAGGGGTGTGTGTGTGTGTGAGGGGCAGGTGTGTGAGGGGGAGGGGTGTGTGTATGTGAGGGGGAGAGGTGTGTGTGTGTGAGGGGGAGGTGTGTGTGTGAGGGGGAGGGGTGTGTGTGTGTGTGTGAGGGGTGTGTGTGCGTGTGTGTGTGAGTGGTGTGTGTGTGTGGGGTGAGTGTGTGAGGGGGAAGTGTGTGTGTGAGGGAGGGGTGTGTGTGTGTGTGTGAGGGAGGTGTGTGTGTGAGGGAGGTGTGTGTATAAGGGAGGTGTGTGTGTAAGGGAGGTGTGTGTGAGGGGTTTGTGTGTGAGGGGTGTGTGTGTGTGAGGGGGGTGTGTGTGTGAGGGGTGTGTGTGTGTGAGGGGGGTGTGGGTGTGTGGGGTGTGTGTGTGAGGGGTGTGTGTGTGTGTGAGGGGTGTGTGTGTGTGAGGGGTGGGTGTGTGTGAGTGTGAGGGTGGGTGTGTGTGAGTGTGAGGGTAGGTGTGTGTGTGTGTGAGGGGGGTGTGTGTGTGTGAGGGGGAGGGATGTGTGTGAGGGGGACGGGTGTGTGTGTGAGTGGGAGGTGTGTGTGTGGGTGAGGTGTGTGTGTGAGGGAGGTGTGTGTGTGAGAGGTGTGTGTGTGAGAGGTGTGTGTGTGAGGGGTGTGTGTGTGAGGGGGAAGTGTGTGTGTGTGAGGGTGGGGTGTGCGTGTGTGAGGGAGGTGTGTGTGTAAGGCAGGTGTGTGTGTGAGGGGGTGGTGTTTGTGTGTGTGAGGGGTGTGTGTGTGTGTGAGGGGGGGTGTGTGTGTGAGGGGTGTGTGTGTGAGGGGTGTGTGTATGAGGGGGAAGTGTGTGTGTGGTAGGGTGTGTGTGTGTGAGGGAGGGGTGTGTGTGTGTGAGGGAGGTGTGTGTGTGTAAGGCAGGTGTGTGTGTGAGGGGGGTGTGTGTGTGTGAGGGGTGTGTGTGTGTGTGTGAGGGGTGTGTGTGTGTGAGGGGTGTGTGTGTGTGAGGGGTGTGTGTGTGTGAGGGGGAGGTGTGTGTGTGGGGGTGTGTGTATGTGAGGGGTGTGTGTGTGTGTGAGGGCTGTGTATGTGAGGGGTGTGTGTGTGTGAGGGGTGTGTGTGTGTGTGTGAAGGGTGTGTGTGTGTGAGGGGTGTGTGTGTGTGAGGGAGGTGTGTGTGTGTGAGGGGTGTGAGGGGGGTGTGTGTGTGAGTGGGGTGTGTGTGTGTGTGTGAGTGGGGTGTGTGTTTGTGGGTGAGGGGTGTGTGTGTGTGTGTGAGGGGTGTGTGTGTGTGTGATGGGGAGGTGTGTGAGGGGGAAGGGTGTGTGTATGTGAGGGGGAGAGGTGTGTGTGTGTGAGGGGGAGGTGTGTGTGTGAGGGGGAGGTGTGTGTGTGAGGGGGAGGTGTGTGTGTGTGAGGGGGAGGGGTGTGTGTGTGTGAGGTGTGTGTGTGTGTGAGGGGTGTGTGTGAGGGGTGTGTGTGTGAGGGGGAAGTGTGTGTATGTGAGGATGTGTGTGTGAGGGAGGGGTGTGTGTGTGAGGGAGGTGTGTGTGTAAGGGAGGTGTGTGGGTGAGGGGTGTGTGTGTGTGAGGGGGGTGTATGTGAGGGGTGTGTGTGTGTGTGAGGGGTGTGTGTGTGTGAGGGGGTGTGGGTGTGTGGGGTGTGTGTGAGGGGTGTGTGTGTGTGAGGGGTGTGTGTGTGTGTGTGAGGGGGAGGGGTGTGTGTGTGAGGGTGAGGGGTGTGTGTGTGAGAGGGGGAGGTGTGTGTGTGAGGGGGAGGTGTGTGTGTGAGGGGGAGGGGTGTGTGTGTGATGGGGAGGTGTGTGTGTGTGGGAGGTGTGTGTGTGGGGGAGGTGTGTGTGTGAGGGGTGTGTGTGTGTGAGGGTGTGTGTGTGTGTGTGAGGGGGGAGGTGTGTGAGGGGGGAGGTGTGTGAGGGGGAGGGGGGAGGTGTGTGAGGGGGAGGGGTGTGTGTGTGAGGGGGAGGGGTGTGTGTGTGTGAGGGGGAGGTGTGTGTGTGAGGGGGAGGGATGTGTGTGAGCGGGAGGGGTGTGTGTGTGAGGGGGAGGTGTGTGTGAGGGGTGTGTGTGTGTGAGGGGTGTGTGTGTGTGAGGGGTGTGTGTGTGTGAGGGTGTGTGTGTGTGTGTGAGGGGGGAGGTGTGTGAGGGGGAGGGGTGTGTGTGTGAGGGGGAGGGGTGTGTGTGTGTGAGGGGGAGGTGTGTGTGTGAGGGGGAGGGATGTGTGTGAGCGGGAGGGGTGTGTGTGTGAGGGGGAGGTGTGTGTGTGGGGGAGGTGTGTGTGTGATGGAGGTGTGTGTGTGAGGGGGGTTGTTTGTGTGTGTGAGGGGAGTGTGTGTGTGAGGGGTGTGTGTGTGAGGGGTGTGTGTGTGTGAGGGTGTGTGTGTGTGTGTGAGGGGGGAGGTGTGTGAGGGGGAGGGGTGTGTGTGTGAGGGGGAGGGGTGTGTGTGTGTGAGGGGGAGGTGTGTGTGTGAGGGGGAGGGATGTGTGTGAGCGGGAGGGGTGTGTATGTGAGGGGGAGGTGTGTGTGTGGGGGAGGTGTGTGTGTGAGGGAGGTGTGTGTGTGAGGGGGGTTGTTTGTGTGTGTGAGGGGAGTGTGTGTGTGAGGGGGAGGTGTGTGTGAGGGGGAGGTGTGTGTGAGGGGGGTGTGTGTGTGAGGGGGGTGTGTGTGTGAGGGGTGTATGTGTGTGAGGGGGAGGGGTGTGTGTGAGGGGCATGTGTGTGCGTGAGGGGTGTGTGTGTGTGTGTGGGGGCGGAGGGGAGTGTGTGTGGGGTGTGTGAGGGGGAGGTGTGTGTGTGAGGGGGGTGTCTGTGTGATGGGTGTGTGTGTGTGTGAGGGGTGTGTGTGTGTGTGTGTGTGAGGGGGGTGTCTGTGTGATGGGTGTGTGTGTGTTTGTGTGAGGGGAGTGTGTGTGAGGGGTGTGTGTGTTTGTGTGAGGGGTATGTGTGTGTGAGGGTGTGTGTGTGTGAGGGGGTGTGTGTGTGAGGGGGGTGTGTATGTGAGGGAGGGGTGTGTGTGTGTGAGGGGGAGGTGTGTGTTTGAGTGGGGTGTGTGTGGGTGAGGGGTGTGTGTTTGTGTGTGAGGGGTGTGTGTGTGTGAGGGGTGTGTGTGTGTGAGGGGGAGGTGAGTGAGGGGGAGGTGAGTGAGGGGGAGGGGTATGTGTGTGAGGGGGAGGTGAGTGAGGGGGAGGGGTGTGTGTGTGAGGGGGTGTGTGTGTGAGGGGTGTGTGTGTGAGGGGTGTGTGTGTGTGAAGGGTGTGTGTGTGAGGTGTGTGTGTGAGGGGTGTGTGTGTGTGTGTGTGAGGGGTGTGTGCGTGTGATGGGTGTGTGTGTGTGTGTGAGGGGTGTGTGTGTGAGGGGGGTGTGAGAGTGTGTATGTGTGTGAAGGGTGTGTGTGTGTGATGGGTGTGTCTGTGAGGGGTGTGTATGTGTGTGTGTGAGGGGGGTGTGTGTGTGAGGGATGTGTGTCAGGGGGGTGTGTGTGAGGGGGAAGTGTATGTGTGAGGTGGTGTGTGTGTGAGGGAGGGATGTGTGTGTGTGTGTGAGGGAGGTGTGTGTGAGGGGCAGGTGTGTGTGTGAGGGGTGTGTGTGTGTGTGAGGGGTGTGTGTGAGTGTGTGAGGGGGGGTGTGTGTGAGGGGGAGGTGTGTGTGAGAGGGGTGTGTGTGTGAGGGGTGTGTGTGTGTGTATGTGAGGGGTGTGTGAGGGGAGTGTGTGTGTGAGGGTGTGTGTGTGTGAGGGGTGTGTGTGTGAGGGGTGTGTGTGTGAGGGGTGTGTGTATGTGAGGGAGGAGTGTGTGTGAGGGGGAGGTGTGTGTGTGAAGGGGTTGTGTGTGTGAGGGGGTTGTGTGTGTGAGAGGTGTGTGTGTGTGAGGGGGAGGTGTGTGAGGGGGGTGTGTGTGAGGGGGAAGTGTGTGTGTGTGAGGGGAGTGTGCGTGGGGGTGTGGGGGTGTGAGGGTGTGTGTGTGTGTGAGGGGTGTGTGTGTGTGTGAGGGGTGTGTGTGTGTGTGAGGGAGGTGTGTGTGTGTGAGGGGGGTGTGTGTGGGGGGAGGTGTGGGGTGTGTGCGTGTGAGTGGGGTGTGTGTGTGGGTGATGGGTGTGTGTGAGGGGTGTGTGTGTGAGGGGTGTGTGTGTGTGAGGGGGAGGTGTGTGAGGGGGAGGGGTGTGTGTGTGAGGGGGAGAGGTGTGTGTGAGGGGGAGGTGTGTGTGTGTGAGTGAGGGGTGTGTGTGTGTGAGGGGTGTGTGTGTGTGTGTGAGGGGTGTGTGTGAGGGGTGTGTGTGTGTGTGTGAGGGGTGTGTGTGTGGGGGCGACGTGTGTGTGTGAGGGGGAGGGGTGTGTGTGTGTGTGAGGGGTGTGTGTGTGAGGGGTGTGTCTGTGTGTGTGAGGGGTGTGTCTGTGTGTGTGAGGGGTGTGTGTGTGTGGGGTGCGTGTGTGAGGGGTGTGTGTGTGAGTGAGGGGTGTGTGTGTGTGAGGGGGAGGGATGTGTGTGTGTGAGGGGGAGAGGTGTGTGTGTGTGAGGGGGAGGGGTGTGTGTGTGTGTGTGAGGGGTGTGTGTGCGTGTGTGTGTGAGTGGTGTGTGTGTGAGGGGTGAGTGTGTGAGGGGGAAGTGTGTGTGTGAGGGAGGGGTGTGTGTGTGTGTGAGGGAGGTGTGTGTGTGAGGGAGGTGTGTGTGTAAGGGAGGTGTGTGTGTAAGGGAGGTGTGTGTGTGAGGGGTTTGTGTGTGAGGGGTGTGTGTGTGTGAGGGGGGTGTGTGTGTGAGGGGTGTGTGTGTGTGAGGGGGGTGTGGGTGTGTGGGGTGTGTGTGTGAGGGGTGTGTGTGTGTGTGAGGGGTGTGTGTGTGTGAGGGGTGGGTGTGTGTGAGTGTGAGGGTGGGTGTGTGTGAGTGTGAGGGTAGGTGTGTGTGTGTGTGAGGGGTGTGTGTGTGTGTGTGAGGGGGAGGGATGTGTGTGAGGGGGACGGGTGTGTGTGTGAGTGGGAGGTGTGTGTGTGGGTGAGGTGTGTGTGTGAGGGAGGTGTGTGTGTGAGAGGTGTGTGTGTGAGAGGTGTGTGTGTGAGGGGTGTGTGTGTGAGGGGGAAGTGTGTGTGATTGAGGGTGGGGTGTGCGTGTGTGAGGGAGGTGTGTGTGTAAGGCAGGTGTGTGTGTGAGGGGGTGGTGTTTGTGTGTGTGAGGGATGTGTGTGTGTGAGGGGGGTGTGTGTGTGAGGGGTGTGTGTGTGAGGGGTGTGTGTATGAGGGGGAAGTGTGTGTGTGTTAGGGTGTGTGTGTGTGAGGGAGGGGTGTGTGTGTGTGAGGGAGGTGTGTGTGTGTAAGGCAGGTGTGTGTGTGAGGGGGGTGTGTGTGTGTGAGGGGGGTGTGTGTGTGTGAGGGGTGTGTGTGTGTGTGTGAGGGGTGTGTGTGTGTGAGGGGTGTGTGTGTGTGAGGGGTGTGTGTGTGTGAGGGGGAGGTGTGTGTGTGAGGGGTGTGTGTATGTGAGGGGTGTGTGTGTGTGTGTGAGGGCTGTGTATGTGAGGGGTGTGTGTGTGTGAGGGGGGTGTGTGTGTGTGTGAAGGGTGTGTGTGTGTGAGGGGTGTGTGTGTGTGAGGGGTGTGAGGGGGGTTGTGTGTGAGTGGGGTGTGTGTGTGTGTGAGTGGGGTGTGTGTGTGTGGGTGAGGGGTGTGTGTGTGTGTGTGAGGGGTGTGTGTGTGTGTGATGGGGAGGTGTGTGAGGGGGAAGGGTGTGTGTATGTGAGGGGGAGAGGTGTGTGTGTGTGAGGGGGAGGTGTGTGTGTGAGGGGGAGGTGTGTGTGTGTGAGGGGGAGGGGTGTGTGTGTGAGGTGTGTGTGTGTGTGAGGGGTGTGTGTGAGGGGTGTGTGTGTGAGGGGGAAGTGTGTGTATGTGAGGATGTGTGTGTGAGGGAGGGGTGTGTGTGTGAGGGAGGTGTGTGTGTAAGGGAGGTGTGTGTGTGTGAGGGGTGTGTGTGTGTGTGAGGGGGGGTGTATGTGAGGGGTGTGTGTGTGTGTGAGGGGTGTGTGTGTGTGAGGGGGTGTGGGTGTGTGGGGTGTGTGTGAGGGGTGTGTGTGTGTGAGGGGTGTGTGTGTGTGTGTGAGGGTGTGTGTGTGTGTGGGGGGGAGGTGTGTGAGGGGGAGGGGTATGTGTGTGAGGGGGAGGGGTGTGTGTGTGAGGGGGAGGGGTGTGTGTGTGAGAGGGGGAGGTGTGTGTGTGAGGGGGAGGTGTGTGTGTGAGGGGGAGGGGTGTGTGTGTGAGGGGGAGGTGTGTGTGTGTGGGAGGTGTGTGTGTGGGGGAGGTGTGTGTGTGAGGGAGGTATGTGTGTGAGGGGGGGTGTTTGTGAGTGTGAGGGGTGTGTGTGTGTGAGGGGTGTGTGTGTGTGAGGGGTGTGTGTGTGTGAGGGTGTGTGTGTGTGTGTGAGGGGGGACGTGTGTGAGGGGGGAGGTGTGTGAGGGGGAGGGGGGAGGTCTGTGAGGGGGAGGGGTGTGTGTGAGGGGGAGGGGTGTGTGTGTGAGGGGGAGGGGTGTTCTGTGTGAGAGGGGGAGGTGTGTGTGTGAGGGGGAGGGATGTGTGTGAGCGGGAGGGGTGTGTGTGTGAGGGGGAGGTGTGTGTGTGGGGGAGGTGTGTGTGTGAGGGAGGTGTGTGTGTGAGGGGGGTTGTTTGTGTGTGTGAGGGGAGTGTGTGTGTGAGGGGTGTGTGTGTGTGAGGGGTGTGTGTGTGTGAGGGTGTGTGTGTGTGTGTGAGGGGGGAGGTGTGTGAGGGGGAGGGGTGTGTGTGTGAGGGGGAGGGGTGTGTGTGTGTGAGGGGGAGGTGTGTGTGTGAGGGGGAGGGATGTGTGTGAGCTGGAGGGGTGTGTGTGTGAGGGGGAGGTGTGTGTGTGGGGGAGGTGTGTGTGTGAGGGAGGTGTGTGTGTGAGGGGGGTTGTTTGTGTGTGTGAGGGGAGTGTGTGTGTGAGGGGGAGGTGTGTGTGAGGGGGAGGTGTGTGTGAGGGGGGTGTGTGTGTGAGGGGGGTGTGTGTGTGAGGGGTGTGTGTGTGTGAGGGGGAGGGGTGTGTGTGAGGGGCATGTGTGTGCGTGAGGGGTGTGTGTGTGTGTGGGGGCGGAGGGGAGTGTGTGTGGGGTGTGTGAGGGGGAGGTGTGTGTGTGAGGGGGGTGTCTGTGTGATGGGTGTGTGTGTGTGAGGGGTGTGTGTGTGTGTGTGTGAGGGGGGTGTCTGTGTGATGGGTGTGTGTGTGTTTGTGTGAGGGGAGTGTGTGTGAGGGGTGTGTGTGTGTGAGGGGGTGTGTGTGTGAGGGGGGTGTGTATGTGAGGGAGGGGTGTGTGTGTGTGAGGGGGAGGTGTGTGCGAGGGGTGTGTGTGTGTGAGAGGTGTGTGTGTGGGGGAGGTGTGTGTGGGGGTGTGTGTGTGTGAGGTGTGTGTGTGTGTGTGTGTGTGTTTGAGTGGGGTGTGTGTGGGTGAGGGGTGTGTGTTTGTGTGTGAGGGGTGTGTGTGTGTGAGGGGTGTGTGTGTGTGAGGGGGAGGTGAGTAGGGGGAGGGGTGTGTGTGTGAGGGGGAGGTGAGTGAGGGGGAGGGGTGTGTGTGTGAGGGGGTGTGTGTGTGAGGGGTGTGTGTGTGAGGGGTGTGTGTGTGTGAAGGGTGTGTGTGTGAAGGGTGTGTGTGTGAGGTGTGTGTGTGAGGGGTGTGTGTGTGTGTGTGTGTGAGGGGTGTGTGCGTGTGATGGGTGTGTGTGTGTGTGTGAGGGGTGTGTGTGTGAGGGGGGTGTGAGTGTGTGTATGTGTGTGAAGGGTGTGTGTGTGTGATGGGTGTGTCTGTGAGGGGTGTGTATGTGTGTGTGTGAGGGGGGTGTGTGTGTGAGGGATGTGTGTCAGGGGGGTGTGTGTGAGGGGGAAGTGTATGTGTGAGGTGGTGTGTGTGTGAGGGAGGGATGTGTGTGTGTGTGTGAGGGAGGTGTGTGTGAGGGGCAGGTGTGTGTGTGAGGGGTGTGTGTGTGTGTGAGGGGTGTGTGTGAGTGTGTGAGGGGGGGTGTGTGTGAGGGGGAGGTGTGTGTGAGAGGGGTGTGTGTGTGAGGGGTGTGTGTGTGTGTGTATGTGAGGGGTGTGTGAGGGGTGTGTGTGTGTGAGGGTGTGTGTGTGTGAGGGGTGTGTGTGTGAGGGGTGTGTGTGTGAGGGGTGTGTGTATGTGAGGGAGGAGTGTGTGTGAGGGGGAGGTGTGTGTGTGAAGGGGTTGTGTGTGTGAGGGAGTTGTGTGTGTGAGAGGTGTGTGTGTGTGAGGGGGAGGTGTGTGAGGGGGGTGTGTGTGAGGGGGAAGTGTGTGTGTGTGAGGGGTGTGTGCGTGGGGGTGTGGGGGTGTGAGGGGGTGTGTGTGTGTGAGGGGTGTGTGTGTGTGTGAGGGGTGTGTGTGTGTGAGGGAGGTGTGTGTGTGTGAGGGGGGTGTGTGTGGGGGGAGGTGTGGGGTGTGTGCGTGTGAGTGGGGTGTGTGTGTGGGTGATGGGTGTGTGTGAGGGGTGTGTGTGTGAGGGGTGTGTGTGTGTGAGGGGGAGGTGTGTGAGGGGGAGGGGTGTGTGTGTGAGGGGGAGAGGTGTGTGTGAGGGGGAGGTGTGTGTGTGTGAGTGAGGGGTGTGTGTGTGTGTGAGGGGTGTGTGTGTGTGTGAGGGGTGTGTGTGAGGGGTGTGTGTGTGTGTGAGGGGTGTGTGTGTGGGGGCGACGTGTGTGTGTGAGGGGGAGGGGTGTGTGTGTGTGTGAGGGGTGTGTGTGTGAGGGGTGTGTCTGTGTGTGTGAGGGGTGTGTCTGTGTGTGTGAGGGGTGTGTGTGTGTGGGGTGTGTGTGTGAGGGGTGTGTGTGTGAGTGAGGGGTGTGTGTGTGTGAGGGGGAGGGATGTGTGTGTGTGAGGGGGAGAGGTGTGTGTGTGTGAGTGGGAGGGGTGTGTGTGTGTGCGGGAGGGGTGTGTGTGTGTGTGCGTGAGGGGTGTGTGTGTGTGAGGGGTGTGTGTGTGAGGGGTGTGTGTGTGAGGGGTGTGTGTGTGAGGGGGAAGTGTGTGTGTGTGTGAGGTGTGTGTGTGAGGGGTGTGTGTGTGTGAGGTGTGTGTGTGTGTGTGTGAGGGGTGTGTGTTGGAGGGAGGTGTGTGTGTAAGGGAGGTGTGTGTGTGAGGGGTGTGTGTGTGTGTGAGGGGGATGTGTGTGTGTGAGGGGTGTGTGTGTGAGGGGTGTGTGTGTGAGGGGGAAGTGTGTGTGTGTGTGTGAGGTGTGTGTGTGAGGGGTGTGTCGTGTGAGGTGTGTGTGTGTGTGTGTGAGGGGTGTGTGTGGGAGGGAGGTGTGTGTGTAAGGGAGGTGTGTGTGTGAGGGGTGTGTGTGTGTGTGAGGGGGATGTGTGTGTGAGGGGGTGTGTGAGTGAGGGGGAGGTGTGTGTGTGAGGGGTGTGTGTGTGGGGGGTGTGGGTGTGTGAGGGGTGTGTGTGTTAGGGGTGTGTGTGTGTGAGGGGTGTGTGTGTGTGTGACGGTGTGTATGTTTGTGAGGGGGAGGTGTGTGAGGGGGAGGGGTGTGTGTGTGTGAGGGGGAGGGGTGTGTGTGTGTGAAGGGGAGGGGTGTGTGTGTGTGAAGGGGACGGGTGTGTGTGTGTGAGGGGGAGATGTGTGTGAGGGGGAGGTGTGTGTGTGGGGGAGGTGTGTGTGTGAGGGGGGTGTGTTTATGTGTGTGAGGGGAGTGTGTGTGAGGGGTGTGTGTGAGTGCGAGGGGTGTGTGTGTGAGGGAGGTGTGTGTGTGTGAGGGAGTCCTGTGTGTTAAGGGGGTGTCCTGTGTTTGAAGGAGGTGTCCTCGGTGTGAAGGGGGTGTCCTGTGTGTAAAGGAGATGTCCTGTGTGTGAGGGAGGTGTCTGGTGTGTGAAGGTGATCTGTGTATGAGGGAGCTGTGTGTATATGAAGGGGGTATCCTGTGTGTGAAGGATGTGTCCTGTGTGTGAGGGAGGTGTGTGTGTGTGAAGGGTGTGTACAGTGTATGAAGGGGGTGTCCTGTGTGTGAGGGAGATGTGTGTGTGTGAAGGGATGTGTCCTGTGTGTGAAGGGGGGGGGCTGTGTGTGAAGGAGGTGCCCTGTGTGTGAGGGAGGTGTCCTGTATGTCAGGGAGGTGTGTGTGTGTGTGAAGGGGGTGTGCTGTGTGTAAAGCTGTTGTCCTGTATGTGAAGGGGTTGTCCTTTGTGTGATGTAGGTGTCCTATGTGTGAGGGAGTTGTGGGTGTGTGAAGGGGGTATCCTGCGTTTGAAGGCAGTTTCCTGTGTGTGAAGGATGTGTGCTGTGTGTGAGGGAGGTGTGTGTGTGTGAAGGGGGTGTACGGTGTATGAAGGGGGTGACCTGTGTGTGAGGGAGGTGACCTGTGTGTTAAGGGGTGTCCTGTGTGTGAGGGAGGTGTCCTGTGTGTGAAGGGGGTGTCCTGTGTGTGAAGGGGGTGTCCTGTGTGTGAAGGGGTTGTCCTGTGTGTGAGGGAGGTGTCCTGTGTGTGAAGAGGGTATCCTGTGTGAGAGGGGGGGTGTCCTTTGTGTGATGTAGGTGTCCTGTGTGTGAGGGAGGTGTGTGTGTGTGAAGGGGGTATCCTGTGTTTGAAGGCAGTTTCCTGTGTGTTCAGGATGTGTCCTGTGAGTGAGGGAGGTGTGTGTGTGTGTGAAGGGGGTGTACGGTGTATGAAGGGGGTGTCCTGTGTGTGAGGGAGGTGTCCTGTGTGTGAGGGAGGTGTCCTGTGTGTGAGGGAGGTGTGTGTGTGTGAAGGGGGTGTCCTGTGTGTGAAGGGGGTGGCCTGTGTGTCCATGAGGTGTCCTGTGTGTGAGGGCGGTGTCCTGTGTGTGAAGGCGGTGTCCTGTGTGTGAAGGCGGTGTCCTGTGTGTGAAGGAGGTGTCCTGTGTGTGAAGGCGGTGTCCTGTGTATAAAGGAGGTGTCCTGTGTGTAAAGGAGGTGTCCTGTGTGTGAGGGAGGTATCCTGTGTGTGAAGGGGGTGTCCTGTGTGTGAAGGGAGTGTCCTGTGTGCGAAGGGGTTGTCCTGTGTGTGAGGGAGGTGTCCTGTGTGTGAAGGGGGTATCCTGTGTGTGAGGGGGGTGTCCTTTGTGTGATGTATGTGTCCTGTGTGTGAGGGAGGTGTGTGTGTGTGTGTGAAGGGGGTATCCTATGTTTGAAGGCAGTTTCCTGTGTGTTCAGGATGTGTCCTGTGTGTGAGGGAGGTGTGTGTGTGTGTGTGTGAAGGGGGTGTACAGTGTGTGAAGGGGGTGTACAGTGTATGAAGGGGGTGTCCTGTGTGTGAGGGAGGTGTCCTGTGTGTGAGGGAGGTGTCCTGTGTGTTAAGGGGCTGTCCTGTGTGTGAGGGGATGGCCTGTGTGTGCATGAGGTGTCCTGTGTGTGAAGGGGGTGTCCTGTGTGTGAAGGATGTGTCCTGTGTGTGAAGAGGGTGTCCTGTGTGTGAAGGAGGTGCCCTGTGTGTGAGGGAGGTGTCCTGTGTGTGAAGAGGGTGTCCTGTGTGTGAAGGAGGTGTCCTGTGTGTGAAGGAGGTGTCCTGTGTGTTAAGGGGTGTCCTGTGTGTGAAGGGGGTGTCTTGTGTGTGAGGGAGGTGTCCAGTGTGTGAAGGAGGTGTCCTGTGTGTTAAGGGGGTGCCCTCTGTGTAAGGGAGGTGTCCTGTGTGTGAGGGAGGTGAGTGTGGGTGTGAAGGGGGTGTCCTGTGTTTGAAGGCAGTTTCCTGTGTGTGAAGATGTGTCCTGTGTGTGAGGGAGGCGTCCTATGTGTAAAGGAGGTGTCCTGTGTGTGAAGGGGGTGTCCTGTGTGTGAAGGAGGTGTCCTGTGTGTGAAGGAGGTGTCCTGTGTGTGAATGGGGTGTCCTGTGTGTGAAGGAGGTGTCCTGTGTGTTAAGGGAGTATCCTGCGTTTGAAGGAGGTGTCCTGTGTGTGAGTGAGGTGTCCTGTGTGTAAAGGTGGTGTTCGGTGTGTGATGTAGGTGCCCTGTGTGTGAGGGAGGTGTGTATGTGTGAAGGGGGTATCCTGTGTTTGAAGGCAGTTTCCTATGTGTGAAGGATGTGTCCTGTGTGTGAGGGAGGTGTGTGTGTGTGAAGGGGGTGTACGGTGTATGAAGGGGGTGTCCTGTGTGTGAAGGGGGTGTCCTGTGTGTGAAGAGGGTGTCCTGTGTGTGAAGGAGGTGTCCTGTGTGTGAAGGAGGTGTCCTGTGTGTTAAGGGGTGTCCTGGGTGTGAAGGGGGTGTCTTGTATGTGAGGGAGGTGTCCAGTGAGTGAAGGAGGTGTCCTGTGTGTTAAGGGGGTGCCCTCTGTGTAAAGGAGGTGTCCTGTGTGTGAGTGAGGTGAGTGTGGGTGTGAAGGGGGTGTCCTGTGTTTGAAGGCAGTTTCCTGTGTGTGAAGAATGTGTCCTGTGTGTGAGGGAGGTGTGTGTGTGTGAAGGGGGCGTACGGTATATGAAGGGGGTGTCCTGTGTGTGAGGGATGTGACCTGTGTGTTTCGGGGGTGTATTGTGTGTGAAGGAGGTGCCTGGTGTGTGAGGGAGGTGTCCTGTGTGTTCAAGGGGTGTCCTGTGTGTGAGGGAGGTGTCCTGTGTGTTCAAGGGGTGTCCTGTGTGTGAGGGAGATGTCCTGTGTGTGAAGGAGGTGTCCTGTGTGTGAGGGACATGACCTGTGTGTGAAGGAGGTGTCCTGTGTGTAAAGGAGGTGTCCTGTGTGTGAATGGGGTGTCCTGTGTATGAAGGAGGTGTCCTGTGTGTAAAGGAGGTGTCCTGTGTGTTAAGGGGGTATCCTGCATTTGAAGGAGGTGTCCTGTGTGTGAAGGATGTGTCCTGTGTGTTAAGGGGTGTCCTGTGTGTGAAGGGGGTGTCTTGTGTGTGAAGGGCTTGCCCTGTGTGTGACTGAGGTGTCCTGTGTGTGAAGCGGGCATCATGTGTGTGAAGGTGGTATCCTGTGTGTGAAGGAGGTGTCCTGTGTGGGAAAGGCGTGTCCTGTGTGCAAAGGGGTTGTCCTGTGTGTGAGGGAGGTGTCCAGTGTGTGAAGGAGGTGTGTGTGTGTGAAAGGGATGTCCTGTGTTTGAGGGAGGTGTCCTGTGTGTTAAGGGGGTTGTCCTGTGTGGAAAGGAGGTGTCCTGTGTATGAGGGAGGTGTCCTGTGTGTGAAGGAGGTGTCCTGTGTGTAAAGGGGTGTCCTGTGTGTGAAGGGGGTGTCTTGTGTGTGAGAGAGGTGTCCAGTGTGTGAAGGAGGTGTCCTGTGTGTTAAGGGAGTGCCCTCTGTGTAAGGGAGGTGTCCTGTGTGTGAGGGAGGTGAGTGTGGGTGTGAAGGGGGTGTCCTGTGTTTGAAGGCAGTTTCCTGTGTGTGAAGATGTGTCCTATGTGTGAAGGAGGTGTGTGCGTGTGAAGGGGTGTCCTGTGTGCGAAGGAGGCGTCCTATGTGTAAAGGAGGTGTCCTGTGTGTGAAGGAGGTGTCCTGTGTGTAAAGGAGGTGTCCTGTGGGTGAATGGGGTGTCCTGTGTGTGAAGGAGGTGTTCTGTGTGTTAAGGGAGTATCCTGCGTTTGAAGGAGGTGTCCTGTGTGTGAAGGAGGTGTCCTGTGTGTAAAGGTGGTGTTCGGTGTGTGAGGGAGGTGTGTGTGTGTGTGAAGGGGGTATCCTGTGTTTGAAGGCAGTTTCCTGTGTGTGAAGGATGTGTCCTGTGTGTGAGGGAGTTGTGTGTGTGTGCGTGTGTGTGTGAAGGAGGTGTACGGTGTATGAAGGGGGTGTCCTGTGTGTGAAGGGGGTGTCCTGTGTGTGAAGAGGGTGTCCTGTGTGTGGAGGAGGTGCTCTGTGTGTGAGGGAGGTATCCTGTGTGTTAAGGGGCTATCCTGTGTGTGAAGGAGGTGTCCTGTGTGTTAAGGGGCTATCCTGTGTGTGAGGGAGGTGTCCAGTGTGTTAAGCGGTGTCCTGTGTGTGAAGGAGGTGTCCTGTGTGTGAAGGAGGTGTCCTGTGTGTGAGGGAGGTAAACTGTGTGTGAAGGTGGTGTCCTGTGTTTGAAGGGCTTGTCCTGTGTGTGAGTGAGGTGTCCTGTGTGTGAAGCGGGCGTCATGTGTGTGAAGGCAGTGTCCTGTGTGTGAAGGAGGTATCCTGTGTGTGAAGGGGGTGTCCTGTGTGTGAAGGTGGTGTCCTGTGTGTGAAGGGGGTGTCCTGTGTGCGAAGGGGTTGTCCTGTGTGTGAGGGAGGTGTCCTGTGTGTGAAGGGGGTATCCTGTGTGTGAGGGGGGTGTCCTTTGTGTGATGTAGGTGTCCTGTGTGTGAGGGAGGTGTGTGTGTGTGTGTGTGAAGGGGGTATCCTGTTTTTGAAGGCAGTTTCCTGTGTGTTCAGGATGTGTCCTGTGTGTGAGGGAGGTGTGTGTGTGTGTGTGTGTGTGTGTGAAGGGGGTGTACGGTGTCTGAAGGGGGTGTCCTGTGTGTGAGGGAGGTGTCCTGTGTGTGAGGGAGGTGTCCTGTGTGTTAAGGGGCTGTCCTGTGTGTGAAGGGGGTGTCCTGTGTGTGCATGAGGTGTCCTGTGTGTGAAGGGGGTGTCCTGAGTGTGAGGGAGGTGTCCTGTGTGTGAGGGAGGTGTGTGTGTGTGTGAAGGGGGTGTCCTGTGTGTGAAGGGGGTGGCCTGTGTGTCCATGAGGTGTCCTGTGTGTAAAGGGGGTGTCCTGTGTGTGAAGGGCTTGTCCTGTGTGTGAGGGAGGTGTCCTGTGTGTGAAGGGGGTGTCCTTTGTGTGATGTAGGTGTCCTGTGTGTGAAGGAGGTGTCCTGTGTGTTAAGGGGTGTCCTGTGTGTGAAGGGGGTGTCTTGTGTGTGAGGGAGGTGTCCTGTGTGTGAAGGAGGTGTCCTGTGTGTTAAGGGGTGTCCTGTGTGTGAAGGGGGTGTCTTGTGTGTGAGGGAGGTGTCCAGTGTGTGAAGGAGGTGTCCTGTGTGTTAAGGGGGTGCCCTCTGTGTAAGGGAGGTGTCCTGTGTGTGAGGGAGGTGAGTGTGGGTGTGAAGGGGGTGTCCTGTGTTTGAAGGCAGTTTCCTGTGTGTGAAGATGTGTCCTGTGTGTGAGGGAGGCGTCCTATGTGTAAAGGAGGTGTCCTGTGTGTGAAGGGGGTGTCCTGTGTGTGAAGGAGGTGTCCTGTGTGTGAAGGAGGTGTCCTGTGTGTGAATGGGGTGTCCTGTGTGTGAAGGAGGTGTCCTGTGTGTTAAGGGAGTATCCTGCGTTTGAAGGAGGTGTCCTGTGTGTGAGTGAGGTGTCCTGTGTGTAAAGGTGGTGTTCGGTGTGTGATGTAGGTGCCCTGTGTGTGAGGGAGGTGTGTATGTGTGAAGGGGGTGTACGGTGTATGAAGGGGGTGTCCTGTGTGTGAAGAGGGTGTCCTGTGTGTGAAGGAGGTGTCCTGTGTGTGAACGAGGTGTCCTGTGTGTTAAGGGGTGTCCTGGGTGTGAAGGGGGTGTCTTGTATGTGAGGGAGGTGTCCAGTGAGTGAAGGAGGTGTCCTGTGTGTTAAGGGGGTGCCCTCTGTGTAAAGGAGGTGTCCTGTGTGTGAGTGAGGTGAGTGTGGGTGTGAAGGGGGTGTCCTGTGTTTGAAGGCAGTTTCCTGTGTGTGAAGAATGTGTCCTGTGTGTGAGGGAGGTGTGTGTGTGTGAAGGGGGCGTACGGTATATGAAGGGGGTGTCCTGTGTGTGAGGGATGTGACCTGTGTGTTTCGGGGGTGTATTGTGTGTGAAGGAGGTGCCTGGTGTGTGAGGGAGGTGTCCTGTGTGTTCAAGGGGTGTCCTGTGTGTGAGGGAGGTGTCCTGTGTGTTCAAGGGGTGTCCTGTGTGTGAGGGAGATGTCCTGTGTGTGAAGGAGGTGTCCTGTGTGTGAGGGACATGACCTGTGTGTGAAGGAGGTGTCCTGTGTGTAAAGGAGGTGTCCTGTGTGTGAATGGGGTGTCCTGTGTATGAAGGAGGTGTCCTGTGTGTAAAGGAGGTGTCCTGTGTGTTAAGGGAGTATCCTGCATTTGAAGGAGGTGTCCTGTGTGTGAAGGATGTGTCCTGTGTGTTAAGGGGTGTCCTGTGTGTGAAGGGGGTGTCTTGTGTGTGAAGGGCTTGCCCTGTGTGTGACTGAGGTGTCCTGTGTGTGAAGCGGGCATCATGTGTGTGAAGGTGGTATCCTGTGTGTGAAGGAGGTGTCCTGTGTGGGAAAGGCGTGTCCTGTGTGCAAAGGGGTTGTCCTGTGTGTGAGGGAGGTGTCCAGTGTGTGAAGGAGGTGTGTGTGTGTGAAAGGGATGTCCTGTGTTTGAGGGAGGTGTCCTGTGTGTTAAGGGGGTTGTCCTGTGTGGAAAGGAGGTGTCCTGTGTATGAGGGAGGTGTCCTGTGTGTGAAGGAGGTGTCCTGTGTGTAAAGGGGTGTCCTGTGTGTGAAGGGGGTGTCTTGTGTGTGAGAGAGGTGTCCAGTGTGTGAAGGAGGTGTCCTGTGTGTTAAGGGAGTGCCCTCTGTGTAAGGGAGGTGTCCTGTGTGTGAGGGAGGTGAGTGTGGGTGTGAAGGGGGTGTCCTGTGTTTGAAGGCAGTTTCCTGTGTGTGAAGATGTGTCCTATGTGTGAGGGAGGTGTGTGCGTGTGAAGGGGTGTCCTGTGTGCGAAGGAGGCGTCCTATGTGTAAAGGAGGTGTCCTGTGTGTGAAGGAGGTGTCCTGTGTGTAAAGGAGGTGTCCTGTGGGTGAATGGGGTGTCCTGTGTGTGAAGGAGGTGTTCTGTGTGTTAAGGGAGTATCCTGCGTTTGAAGGAGGTGTCCTGTGTGTGAAGGAGGTGTCCTGTGTGTAAAGGTGGTGTTCGGTGTGTGAGGGAGGTGTGTGTGTGTGTGAAGGGGGTATCCTGTGTTTGAAGGCAGTTTCCTGTGTGTGAAGGATGTGTCCTGTGTGTGAGGGAGGTGTGTGTGTGTGCGTGTGTGTGTGTGTGTGTGAAGGAGGTGTACGGTGTATGAAGGGGGTGTCCTGTGTGTGAAGGGGGTGTCCTGTGTGTGAAGAGGGTGTCCTGTGTGTGGAGGAGGTGCTCTGTGTGTGAGGGAGGTATCCTGTGTGTTAAGGGGCTATCCTGTGTGTGAAGGAGGTGTCCTGTGTGTGAGGGAGGTGTCCTGTGTGTGAGGGAGGTAAACTGTGTGTGAAGGTGGTGTCCTGTGTTTGAAGGGCTTGTCCTGTGTGTGAGTGAGGTGTCCTGTGTGTGAAGCGGGCGTCATGTGTGTGAAGGCAGTGTCCTGTGTGTGAAGGAGGTATCCTGTGTGTGAAGGGGGTGTCCTGTGTGTGAAGGTGGTGTCCTGTGTGTGAAGGGGGTGTCCTGTGTGCGAAGGGGTTGTCCTGTGTGTGAGGGAGGTGTCCTGTGTGTGAAGGGGGTATCCTGTGTGTGAGGGGGGTGTCCTTTGTGTGATGTAGGTGTCCTGTGTGTGAGGGAGGTGTGTGTGTGTGTGTGTGAAGGGGGTATCCTGTTTTTGAAGGCAGTTTCCTGTGTGTTAAGGGGCTGTCCTGTGTGTGAAGGGGGTGTCCTGTGTGTGCATGAGGTGTCCTGTGTGTGAAGGGGGTGTCCTGAGTGTGAGGGAGGTGTCCTGTGTGTGAGGGAGGTGTGTGTGTGTGTGAAGGGGGTGTCCTGTGTGTGAAGGGGGTGGCCTGTGTGTCCATGAGGTGTCCTGTGTGTAAAGGGGGTGTCCTGTGTGTGAAGGGCTTGTCCTGTGTGTGAGGGAGGTGTCCTGTGTGTGAAGGGGGTGTCCTTTGTGTGATGTAGGTGTCCTGTGTGTGAGGGAGGTGTGTGTGTGTGAAGGGGGTATCCTGTGTTTGAAAGCAGTTTCCTGTGTGTGAAGGATGTGTCCTGTTTGTGAGGGAGGTGTGTGTGTGTGTGAAGGGGGTGTACGGTGTATGAAGGGGGTGTCCTGTGTGTTAAGGGGTGTCCTGTGTGTGAAGGGGGTGTCTTGTGTGTTAAGGGGGTGCCCTCTGTGTAAGGGAGGTGTCCTGTGTGTGAGGGAGGTGAGTGTGGGTGTGAAGGGGGTGTCCTGTGTTTGAAGGCAGTTTCCTGTGTGTGAAGATGTGTCCTGTGTGTGCGTGTGAAGGGGTGTCCTGTGTGTGAAGGAGGCGTCCTGTGTGTAAAGGAGGTGTCCTGTGTGTGAAGGGGGTGTCCTGTGTGTGAAGGAGGTGTCCTGTGTGTAAAGGAGGTGTCCTGTGTGTTAAGGGGGTATCCTGCGTTTGAAGGAGGTGTCCTGTGTGTGAAGGAGGTGTCCTGTGTGTGAGTGAGGTGTCCTGTGTGTGAAGGGGACGTCATGTGTGTGAAGGCAGTGTCCTGTGTGTGAGGGAGGTGTCCTGTGTGTTCAAGGGGTGTCCTGTGTTTGATGGAGGTGTCCTATGTGTAAAGGAGGTGTCCTGTGTGTAAAGGAGGTGTCTTGTGTGTGAAGGGGTTGTCCTGTGTGTGAAGGAGGTGTGCTGTGTGTGAGGGAGGGGTGTGTGTGTGAAGTGGGTATCCTGTGTTTGAAGGCAGTTTCCTGTGTGTGAAGAATGTGTCCTGTGTGTGAGGGAGGTGTGTGTGTGTGAAGGGGGCGTACGGTATATGAAGGGGGTGTCCTGTGTGTGAGGGATGTGACCTGTGTGTTAAGGGGGTGTATTGTGTGTGAAGGAGGTGCCTGGTGTGTGAGAGAGGTGTCCTGTGTGTTCAAGGGGTGTCCTGTGTGTGAGGGAGGTGTCCAGTGTGTGAAGGAGGTGTCCTGTGTGTGAAGGAGGTGTCCTGTGCATGACGGAGGTGTCCTGTGTGTGACGGATGTGTCCTGTGTGTTCAGGGGGTGTCCTGTGTGTGAGGGAGGTGTCCTGTGTGTTTAGGAGGTATCCTGTGTGTTTAGGATGTGACCTGTGTGTGAGGGAGGTGTGTGTGTGTGAAAGGGGTGTCCTGTGTGTTAAGGGGGTATCCTGCATTTGAAGGAGGTGTCCTGTGTGTGAAGGAGGTGTCCTGTGTGTAAAGGTGGTGTCCTGTGTGTGAAGGGCATGTCCTGTGTGTGAGGGAGGTGTCTTGTGTGTGAAGGGGGTGTCCTGTGTTTAAAGGAGGTGTCCTGTGTGTGAAGGGGGTGTCCTGTGTGTGAAAGAGGTGTCCTGTGTGTGAGGGAGGTGTGTGTGTGTGTGTGTGTGTGTGAAGGGGGTGTACGGTGTCTGAAGGGGGTGTCCTGTGTGTGAGGGAGGTGTCCTGTGTGTGAGGGAGGTGTCCTGTGTGTTAAGGGGCTGTCCTGTGTGTGAAGGGGGTGTCCTGTGTGTGCATGAGGTGTCCTGTGTGTGAAGGGGGTGTCCTGAGTGTGAGGGAGGTGTCCTGTGTGTGAGGGAGGTGTGTGTGTGTGTGAAGGGGGTGTCCTGTGTGTGAAGGGGGTGGCCTGTGTGTCCATGAGGTGTCCTGTGTGTAAAGGGGGTGTCCTGTGTGTGAAGGGCTTGTCCTGTGTGTGAGGGAGGTGTCCTGTGTGTGAAGGGGGTGTCCTTTGTGTGATGTAGGTGTCCTGTGTGTGAGGGAGGTGTGTGTGTGTGAAGGGGGTATCCTGTGTTTGAAGGCAGTTTCCTGTGTGTGAAGGATGTGTCCTGTTTGTGAGGGAGGTGTGTGTGTGTGTGAAGGGGGTGTACGGTGTATGAAGGGGGTGTCCTGTGTGTTAAGGGGTGTCCTGTGTGTGAAGGGGGTGTCTTGTGTGTTAAGGGGGTGCCCTCTGTGTAAGGGAGGTGTCCTGTGTGTGAGGGAGGTGAGTGTGGGTGTGAAGGGGGTGTCCTGTGTTTGAAGGCAGTTTCCTGCGTGTGAAGGGGTGTCCTGTGTGTGAAGGAGGCGTCCTGTGTGTAAAGGAGGTGTCCTGTGTGTGAAGGGGGTGTCCTGTGTGTGAAGGAGGTGTCCTGAGTGTGAGGGAGGTGTCCTGTGTGTGAGGGAGGTGTGTGTGTGTGTGAAGGGGGTGTCCTGTGTGTGAAGGGGGTGGCCTGTGTGTCCATGAGGTGTCCTGTGTGTAAAGGGGGTGTCCTGTGTGTGAAGGGCTTGTCCTGTGTGTGAGGGAGGTGTCCTGTGTGTGAAGGGGGTGTCCTTTGTGTGATGTAGGTGTCCTGTGTGTGAAGGAGGTGTCCTGTGTGTTAAGGGGTGTCCTGTGTGTGAAGGGGGTGTCTTGTGTGTGAGGGAGGTGTCCTGTGTGTGAAGGAGGTGTCCTGTGTGTTAAGGGGTGTCCTGTGTGTGAAGGGGGTGTCTTGTGTGTGAGGGAGGTGTCCAGTGTGTGAAGGAGGTGTCCTGTGTGTTAAGGGGGTGCCCTCTGTGTAAGGGAGGTGTCCTGTGTGTGAGGGAGGTGAGTGTGGGTGTGAAGGGGGTGTCCTGTGTTTGAAGGCAGTTTCCTGTGTGTGAAGATGTGTCCTGTGTGTGCGTGTGAAGGGGTGTCCTGTGTGTGAAGGAGGCGTCCTGTGTGTAAAGGAGGTGTCCTGTGTGTGAAGGGGGTGTCCTGTGTGTGAAGGAGGTGTCCTGTGTGTAAAGGAGGTGTCCTGTGTGTTAAGGGGGTATCCTGCGTTTGAAGGAGGTGTCCTGTGTGTGAAGGAGGTGTCCTGTGTGTGAGTGAGGTGTCCTGTGTGTGAAGGGGACGTCATGTGTGTGAAGGCAGTGTCCTGTGTGTGAGGGAGGTGTCCTGTGTGTTCAAGGGGTGTCCTGTGTTTGATGGAGGTGTCCTATGTGTAAAGGAGGTGTCCTGTGTGTAAAGGAGGTGTCTTGTGTGTGAAGGGGTTGTCCTGTGTGTGAAGGAGGTGTGCTGTGTGTGAGGGAGGGGTGTGTGTGTGAAGTGGGTATCCTGTGTTTGAAGGCAGTTTCCTGTGTGTGAAGAATGTGTCCTGTGTGTGAGGGAGGTGTGTGTGTGTGAAGGGGGCGTACGGTATATGAAGGGGGTGTCCTGTGTGTGAGGGATGTGACCTGTGTGTTAAGGGGGTGTATTGTGTGTGAAGGAGGTGCCTGGTGTGTGAGAGAGGTGTCCTGTGTGTTCAAGGGGTGTCCTGTGTGTGAAGGAGGTGTCCTGTGCATGACGGAGGTGTCCTGTGTGTGACGGATGTGTCCTGTGTGTTCAGGGGGTGTCCTGTGTGTGAGGGAGGTGTCCTGTGTGTTTAGGAGGTATCCTGTGTGTTTAGGATGTGACCTGTGTGTGAGGGAGGTGTGTGTGTGTGAAAGGGGTGTCCTGTGTGTTAAGGGGGTATCCTGCATTTGAAGGAGGTGTCCTGTGTGTGAAGGAGGTGTCCTGTGTGTAAAGGTGGTGTCCTGTGTGTGAAGGGCATGTCCTGTGTGTGAGGGAGGTGTCTTGTGTGTGAAGGGGGTGTCCTGTGTTTAAAGGAGGTGTCCTGTGTGTGAAGGGGGTGTCCTGTGTGTGAAAGAGGTGTCCTGTGTGTGAGGGAGGTGTGTGTGTGTGAAGGGGGTATCCTGTGTGTGAAGGGAATGTCCTGTGTGTGAAGGAGGTGCCCGGTGTGTGAGGGTGGTGTCCTGTGTGTTAAGAGGGTGTCCTGTGTGTGAAGGAGGTGCCCTGTGTGTGAAGGAGGTGTCTTGTGTGTGAGGTGGGTGTCCTGTGTGTGAGGGAGGTGTCCTGTGTGTGAAGGAGGTGTCCTGTGTTTAAAGGAGGTGTCCTGTGAGTTCAGGGGGGTGTCATGTGTGTGAGGGGGGTGTCCTGTGTATTAAGGGGGTGTCCTGTGTGTGAAGGAGGTGTCCAGTTTTTGAGGGAGGTGTCGTGTGTGTGAGGGAGGTGTGTGTGTGAAGAGGGTGGCTTGTGTGTAAAGGTGGTGTCCTGTGTGTGAAGGAGGTGTCCTGTGTGTGAAGGGGGTGTCCTGTGTGTGAGGGAGGGGTCCTGTGTGTAAAGGAGGTGTCCTGTGTGTGAGGGGCGTGACCTGTGTGGGAAGGGGGCGTCATGTGTGTGAAGGCGGTGTCCTGTGTGTGAAGGAGGTGTCCTGTGTGTGAAGGGGGTGTCCTGCGTGTGAGGGAGGGGTCCTGTGTGTAAAGGAGGTGTCCTGTGTGTGAGGGGCGTGACCTGTGTGGGAAGGGGGCGTCCTGTGTGTGAAGGGGGTATCCTTTGTGTGAAGTAGGTGTCCTGTGTGTGAAGGTGGGCTCCTGTGTGTGAGGGAGGGGTCTTGTATGTTAAAAGGGGTGGTCCTGTGTATAAAGGTTGTGTTCTGTGTGTGAAGGTGGTGTCCTATGTGTGAGGTAAGTGTCCTGTATCTGAGGGAGGTGTCCTGTGTATGAAGGGGGTGTCCTGTGTGTGAGGGAGGTGTCCTGTTTTCGAAGGAGGTGTCCTGTGTGTGAGGAGGGTGTCCTGTGTGTGAAGGAGATGTCCTGTGTGTGCGGGAGGTGTCCTGTGTGTGAAGGAGGTGTCCTGTGTGTGAAACGGGTGTCCTGTGTGTGAGGGAGGTGTCCTGTGTGTGCGGGAGGTGTGTGTGTGAAGGGGGCGTTATGTGTGTTAAAGGGATGTCCTGTGTGTAAGGGAGGTGTCCTGTGTGTTAAGAGGGTGTCCTGTGTGTGAGGGAGGTGTCCTGTGTGTAAAGGAGGTGTCCTGTGTGTTAAGCAGTGTCCTGTGTGTGAAGGAGGTGTCCTGTGTGTGAGGGAGATAAACTGTGTGTGAAGGGGTGTCCTGTGTGTGAAGGGCTTGTCCTGTGTGTGAGGGAGGTGTCCTGTGTGTGAAGGAGGTGTCCTGTGTGTGAAGGGGGTGTCCTGTGTGTGAAGGGGGTGTCCTGTGTGTGAGGGAGGTGTCCTGTGTGTAAAGGAGGTGTCCTGTGTGTGAGGGAGGTGTCCTGTGTGTGAAGGGGGTGTCCTGTGTGTGAGGGAGGTGTCCTGTTTTCGAAGGAGGTGTCCTGTGTGTGAGGAGGGTGTCCTGTGTGTGAAGGAGATGTCCTGTGTGTGCGGGAGGTGTCCTGTGTGTGAAGGAGGTGTCCTGTGTGTGAAACGGGTGTCCTGTGTGTGAGGGAGGTGTCCTGTGTGTGCGGGAGGTGTGTGTGTGAAGGGGGCGTTATGTGTGTTAAAGGGATGTCCTGTGTGTAAGGGAGGTGTCCTGTGTGTTAAGAGGGTGTCCTGTGTGTGAGCAAAGTGTCCTGTACCTGAGGAAGGTGTTGTTCCGTGTGTGAGGGAGGTATCCTGTGTGTGAGGGAGGTGTCCTGTGTGTGAGGGAGGTATCCTGTGTGTGAGGGAGGTGTCCTGTGTGAGAAGGGGGTGTCCCGTGTTTGAAGGAAGTGCCCTATATGTGAAGCGGGTGTCCTGTGTGTAAGGGTGGTGTCCTTTGTGTGAAGGTGGTGTCCTATGTGTGAAGGAGGTATCCTGTGTGTGAAGGAGGTATCCTGTGTGTGAAGGGGGTGTCCTGTATGTGAGGGAGATGTCCTGTGTGTAAAGGAGATGTCCTGTGTGTGAGGGAGGTGTGTGTGTGTGAAGGTGGTGTCCTGTATGTGAAGTGGGTGTCCTGTGTGTGAAGGGGGTGTCCTGTGTGTGAGGGAGGTGTCCTGTGTGTGAAGGTGGCGTCATGTGTGTGAGTGCGGTGTCCTGTGTGTGAAGGGGTTGTCCTATGTGTGAGGGAGGTGTCCTGTGTGTTCAAGGGGTGTCCTGTGTGTGAGGGAGGTGTGTGTGTGTGAAGGGGGTGTGCTGTGTGTTCAGGGGTTGTCCTGTGTATGAAGGGGTTGTCCTTTGTGTGAGGGAATTGTCCTGTGTGTTAAGGGGGCAATCTGTGTGTGAAGGAGGTGTCCTGTGTGTGAGGGAGGTGACCTGTGTGTTGCGGGGGTGTCCTGAGTGCGAAGGATGTGTCCTGTGTGTGAGGGAGGTGTGTGTGTGTGTGTGTGAAGGGGGTGTCCTGTGTGTTACGGGATTGTCCTGTGTGTGAGGGAGGTGTCCTGTGTGTAAAGGAAGTGTCCTGTGTGTGAGGGAGGTGTCCTGTGTGTGAAGGGAGTGTCCGGTATTTAAAGGAGGTGTCCTGTGTGTGTGAAGGAGGTGTCCTGTGTTTAAAGGAGGTGTCCTGTGTGTGAGGGAGGTGTCTGGTGTGTGAAAGTGATTTGTGTTTGAGGGAGCTGTGTGTATGTGAAGGGGGTGTCCTGTGTGTGAAGGATGTGTCCTGTGTGTGTAGGAGGTGTTAAGCCCCCTGTGTGTGAGCAATCTGTGTGTGAAGGAGGTGTCCTGTGTGTGAGGGAGGTGTCTGGTGTGTGAAAGTGATTTGTGTTTGAGGGAGCTGTGTGTATGTGAAGGGGGTGTCCTGTGTGTGAAGGATGTGTCCTGTGTGTGTAGGAGGTGTTAAGCCCCCTGTGTGTGAGCAATCTGTGTGTGAAGGAGGTGTCCTGTGTGTGAGGGAGGTGACCTGTGTGTTAAGGGGGTGTCCTGTGTGTGAGGGAGGTAAACTGTGGGTGAAGGAGGTGTCCTGTGTGTGAAGGGGGTGTCCTGTGTGTGAAGGGCTTGTCCTGTGTGTGAGTGAGGTGTCCTGTGTGTGAAGGAGGTGTCCTGTGTGTGTGAGGGAGGTGTCCTGTGTGTGAAGGAGGTGTGTGTGTGTGAAAGGGATGCCCTGTTTTGAGGGAAGTGTCCTGTGTGTGAAGGGAGTTGTCCTGTGTGTGAAGGGGGTTGTCCTGTGTGTGAAGGAGGTGTCCTGTGTTTGAAGGGGGTGTCCAGTGTGTGTAGGAGGTGTCCTGTGTTTAAAGGAGGTGTCCTGTGTGTGAGGGATGTGCCTGGTGTGTGAAAGTGATTTGTGTATGAGGGAGCTGTGTGTTTGTGAAGGGGGTGTCCTGTGTGTGAAGGATGTGTCCTGTGTGTGAGGGAGGTGTCCTGTGTGTGAAGGATGTGTCCTGTGTGTGAGGGAGGTGTGTGTGTGTGTGTGTGTGTGAAGGGGGTGTCCTGTGTGTTAAGGGGTTGTCCTGTGTGTGAAGGGGGTTGTCCTGTGTGTGAAGGGGGTTGTCCTGTGTGTGAAGGAGGTGTCCTGTGTTTGAAGGGGGTGTCCAGTGTGTGTAGGAGGTGTCCTGTGTTTAAAGGAGGTGTCCTGTGTGTGAGGGAGGTGCCTGGTGTGTGAAAGTGATTTGTGTAAGAGGGAGCTGTGTGTTTGTGAAGGGGGTGTCCTGTGTGTGAAGGATGTGTCCTGTGTGTGAGGGAGGTGTGTGTGTGTGTGTGTGAAGGGGGTGTCCTGGGTGTTAAGGGGTTGTCCTGTGTGTGAGGGAGGTGTCCTGTGTGTGAAGGATGTGTCCTGTGTGTGAGGGAGGTGTGTGTGTGTGTGTGTGTGTGAGGGAGGTGTCCTGTGTGTGAAGGATGTGTCCTGTGTGTGAGGGAGGTGTGTGTGTGTGTGTGAGGGTGGTGTCCTGTGTGTGAAGGGGGTGTCTCTTATTTGAAGGAGGTGTCCTGTGTGTCAAGGGGGTGTCCTGTGTGTGAGGGATGTGTCCTGTATGTGAGGGAGGTGTGTGTGTGTGAAGGGGGTGTGCTGTGTGTAAAGGTGTTGTCCTGTGTGTGAAGGAGGTGTCCTGTGTGTGAGGGAGGTGACCTGTGTGTTAAGGGGGTGTCCTGTGTGTGAGGGAGGTAAACTGTGGGTGAAGGGGGTGTCCTGTGTGTGAAGGGCCTGTCCTGTGTGTGAGTGAGGTGTCCTGTGTGTGAAGGGGGCGTCATGTGTGTGAAGGTGGGCTCCTGTGTGTGAGGGAGGGGTCTTGTATGTTAAAAGGGGTGGTCCTGTGTATAAAGGTTGTGTTCTGTGTGTGAAGGTGGTGTCCTATGTGTGAGGTAAGTGTCCTGTATCTGAGGGAGGTGTCCTGTGTATGAAGGGGGTGTCCTGTGTGTGAGGGAGGTGTCCTGTTTTCGAAGGAGGTGTCCTGTGTGTGAGGAGGGTGTCCTGTGTGTGAAGGAGATGTCCTGTGTGTGCGGGAGGTGTCCTGTGTGTGAAGGAGGTGTCCTGTGTGTGAAACGGGTGTCCTGTGTGTGAGGGAGGTGTCCTGTGTGTGCGGGAGGTGTGTGTGTGAAGGGGGCGTTATGTGTGTTAAAGGGATGTCCTGTGTGTAAGGGAGGTGTCCTGTGTGTTAAGAGGGTGTCCTGTGTGTGAGCAAAGTGTCCTGTACCTGAGGAAGGTGTTGTTCCGTGTGTGAGGGAGGTATCCTGTGTGTGAGGGAGGTGTCCTGTGTGTGAGGGAGGTATCCTGTGTGTGAGGGAGGTGTCCTGTGTGAGAAGGGGGTGTCCCGTGTTTGAAGGAAGTGCCCTATATGTGAAGCGGGTGTCCTGTGTGTAAGGGTGGTGTCCTTTGTGTGAAGGTGGTGTCCTATGTGTGAAGGAGGTATCCTGTGTGTGAAGGAGGTATCCTGTGTGTGAAGGGGGTGTCCTGTATGTGAGGGAGATGTCCTGTGTGTAAAGGAGATGTCCTGTGTGTGAGGGAGGTGTGTGTGTGTGAAGGTGGTGTCCTGTATGTGAAGTGGGTGTCCTGTGTGTGAAGGGGGTGTCCTGTGTGTGAGGGAGGTGTCCTGTGTGTGAAGGTGGCGTCATGTGTGTGAGGGAGGTGTCCTGTGTGTTCAAGGGGTGTCCTGTGTGTGAGGGAGGTGTGTGTGTGTGAAGGGGGTGTGCTGTGTGTAAAGGGGTTGTCCTGTGTATGAAGGGGTTGTCCTTTGTGTGAGGGAATTGTCCTGTGTGTTAAGGGGGCAATCTGTGTGTGAAGGAGGTGTCCTGTGTGTGAGGGAGGTGACCTGTGTGTTAAGGGGGTGTCCTGTGTGCGAAGGATGTGTCCTGTGTGTGAGGGAGGTGTGTGTGTGTGTGTGTGAAGGGGGTGTCCTGTGTGTTACGGGATTGTCCTGTGTGTGAGGGAGGTGTCCTGTGTGTAAAGGAAGTGTCCTGTGTGTGAGGGAGGTGTCCTGTGTGTGAAGGGAGTGTCCGGTATTTAAAGGAGGTGTCCTGTGTGTGTGAAGGAGGTGTCCTGTGTTTAAAGGAGGTGTCCTGTGTGTGAGGGAGGTGTCTGGTGTGTGAAAGTGATTTGTGTTTGAGGGAGCTGTGTGTATGTGAAGGGGGTGTCCTGTGTGTGAAGGATGTGTCCTGTGTGTGTAGGAGGTGTTAAGCCCCCTGTGTGTGAGCAATCTGTGTGTGAAGGAGGTGTCCTGTGTGTGAGGGAGGTGACCTGTGTGTTAAGGGGGTGTCCTGTGTGTGAGGGAGGTAAACTGTGGGTGAAGGAGGTGTCCTGTGTGTGAAGGGGGTGTCCTGTGTGTGAAGGGCTTGTCCTGTGTGTGAGTGAGGTGTCCTGTGTGTGAAGGAGGTGTCCTGTGTGTGTGAGGGAGGTGTCCTGTGTGTGAAGGAGGTGTGTGTGTGTGAAAGGGATGCCCTGTTTTGAGGGAAGTGTCCTGTGTGTGAAGGGAGTTGTCCTGTGTGTGAAGGGGGTTGTCCTGTGTGTGAAGGAGGTGTCCTGTGTTTGAAGGGGGTGTCCAGTGTGTGTAGGAGGTGTCCTGTGTTTAAAGGAGGTGTCCTGTGTGTGAGGGATGTGCCTGGTGTGTGAAAGTGATTTGTGTATGAGGGAGCTGTGTGTTTGTGAAGGGGGTGTCCTGTGTGTGAAGGATGTGTCCTGTGTGTGAGGGAGGTGTCCTGTGTGTGAAGGATGTGTCCTGTGTGTGAGGGAGGTGTGTGTGTGTGTGTGTGTGTGAAGGGGGTGTCCTGTGTGTTAAGGGGTTGTCCTGTGTGTGAAGGGGGTTGTCCTGTGTGTGAAGGGGGTTGTCCTGTGTGTGAAGGAGGTGTCCTGTGTTTGAAGGGGGTGTCCAGTGTGTGTAGGAGGTGTCCTGTGTTTAAAGGAGGTGTCCTGTGTGTGAGGGAGGTGCCTGGTGTGTGAAAGTGATTTGTGTAAGAGGGAGCTGTGTGTTTGTGAAGGGGGTGTCCTGTGTGTGAAGGATGTGTCCTGTGTGTGAGGGAGGTGTGTGTGTGTGTGTGTGTGAAGGGGGTGTCCTGGGTGTTAAGGGGTTGTCCTGTGTGTGAGGGAGGTGTCCTGTGTGTGAAGGATGTGTCCTGTGTGTGAGGGAGGTGTGTGTGTGTGTGTGTGTGTGAGGGAGGTGTCCTGTGTGTGAAGGATGTGTCCTGTGTGTGAGGGAGGTGTGTGTGTGTGTGTGAGGGTGGTGTCCTGTGTGTGAAGGGGGTGTCTCTTATTTGAAGGAGGTGTCCTGTGTGTCAAGGGGGTGTCCTGTGTGTGAGGGATGTGTCCTGTATGTGAGGGAGGTGTGTGTGTGTGAAGGGGGTGTGCTGTGTGTAAAGGTGTTGTCCTGTGTGTGAAGGAGGTGTCCTGTGTGTGAGGGAGGTGACCTGTGTGTTAAGGGGGTGTCCTGTGTGTGAGGGAGGTAAACTGTGGGTGAAGGGGGTGTCCTGTGTGTGAAGGGCCTGTCCTGTGTGTGAGTGAGGTGTCCTGTGTGTGAAGGGGGCGTCATGTGTGTGAAGGCGGTGTCCTGTGTGTGAAGGAGGTGTCCTGTGTGTGAAGGGGGTGTCCTGTGTTTGAAGGGGGTGTCCAGTGTGTGTAGGAGGTGTCCTGTGTTTAAAGGAGGTGTCCTGTGTGTGAGGGATGTGCCTGGTGTGTGAAAGTGATTTGTGTATGAGGGAGCTGTGTGTTTGTGAAGGGGGTGTCCTGTGTGTGAAGGATGTGTCCTGTGTTTGAAGGGGGTGTCCAGTGTGTGTAGGAGGTGTCCTGTGTTTAAAGGAGGTGTCCTGTGTGTGAGGGATGTGCCTGGTGTGTGAAAGTGATTTGTGTATGAGGGAGCTGTGTGTTTGTGAAGGGGGTGTCCTGTGTGTGAAGGATGTGTCCTGTGTGTGAGGGAGGTGTCCTGTGTGTGAAGGATGTGTCCTGTGTGTGAGGGAGGTGTGTGTGTGTGTGTGTGTGTGAAGGGGGTGTCCTGTGTGTTAAGGGGTTGTCCTGTGTGTGAAGGGGGTTGTCCTGTGTGTGAAGGGGGTTGTCCTGTGTGTGAAGGAGGTGTCCTGTGTTTGAAGGGGGTGTCCAGTGTGTGTAGGAGGTGTCCTGTGTTTAAAGGAGGTGTCCTGTGTGTGAGGGAGGTGCCTGGTGTGTGAAAGTGATTTGTGTTTGAGGGAGCTGTGTGTTTGTGAAGGGGGTGTCCTGTGTGTGAAGGATGTGTCCTGTGTGTGAGGGAGGTGTGTGTGTGTGTGTGTGTGAAGGGGGTGTCCTGGGTGTTAAGGGGTTGTCCTGTGTGTGAGGGAGGTGTCCTGTGTGTGAAGGATGTGTCCTGTGTGTGAGGGAGGTGTGTGTGTGTGTGTGTGTGTGTGAGGGAGGTGTCCTGTGTGTGAAGGATGTGTCCTGTGTGTGAGGGAGGTGTGTGTGTGTGTGTGAGGGTGGTGTCCTGTGTGTGAAGGGGGTGTCTCTTATTTGAAGGAGGTGTCCTGTGTGTCAAGGGGGTGTCCTGTGTGTGAGGGATGTGTCCTGTATGTGAGGGAGGTGTGTGTGTGTGTGTGTGTGAAGGGGGTGTGCTGTGTGTAAAGGTGTTGTCCTGTGTGTGAAGGAGGTGTCCTGTGTGTGAGGGAGGTGACCTGTGTGTTAAGGGGGTGTCCTGTGTGTGAGGGAGGTAAACTGTGGGTGAAGGGGGTGTCCTGTGTGTGAAGGGCCTGTCCTGTGTGTGAGTGAGGTGTCCTGTGTGTGAAGGGGGCGTCATGTGTGTGAAGGCGGTGTCCTATGTGTGAAGGAGGTGTCCTGTGTGTGAAGGGGGTGTCCTGTGTGCGAACGGGTTGTCCTGTGTGTGAGTGAGGTGTCCTGTGTGTGAAGGAGGTGTGTGTGTGTGAAAGGGATGCCCTGTTTTGAGGGAGGTGTCCTGTGTGTGTAGGAGGTGTCCTGTGTATGAGGGAGGTGTCCTGTGTGTTCAGTGTGGTCCTGTGTGTGTAGGAGGTGTCCTGTGTGTTAAGTGGGTATCCTGCGTTTGAAGTAGGTGTCCTGTGTGTGAAGGTGGTGTCCTGTGTGTGAAGGTGGTGTCCTGTGTGTGAAGGGGGTGTCCAGTGTGTGAAGGAGGTGTCCTGTGTGTTAAGCCGTGTCCTGTGTGCGAAGGAGGTGTCCTGTGTGTGAGGGAGGTAAACTGTGTGAAGGGGTTGTCTTGTGTGTGAGTGAGTTGTCCTGTGTGCAAAGGAGGTGTCCTGTGTGTGAGGGAGGTGTCCTGTGTGTAAAGGCGGTGTTCTGTGTGTGAGGGAGGTGTCCTGTGTGTAAAGGTGGTGTCCTGTGTGTGAGGGAGGTGTCCTGTGTGTGAAGGAGGTGTCCTGTGTGCGAGGGCGGTGTCCTTTGTGTGATGTAGGTGTCCCGTGTGTGAGGGAGGTGTGTGTGTGAAGAGGTGGCTTGCGTGTGAAGGGGGTTTCTTGTGTGTGAGAGATGTGTCCTGTATGTGAGGGAGGTGTCCTGTGTGTGAGGGACAAGACCTGTGTGTGAAGGAGGTGTCCTGTGTGTAAAGGTGGTGTCCTGTCTGTGAAGGAGGTGTACTGTGTGTAAAGGAGGTGTCCTGTGTGTGAGTGAGGTGTCCTGTGTGTGAAGGGGGCGTCATGTGTGTGAAGGCGGTGTCCTGTGTGTGAAGGAGGTGTCCTGTGTGTGAAGGGGGTGTCCTGTGTGTGAGGGAGGTAAACTGTGGGTGAAGGAGGTGTCCTGTGTGTGAAGGGGGTGTCCTGTGTGTGAAGGGCTTGTCCTGTGTGTGAGTGAGGTGTCCTGTGTGTGAAGGGGGCGTCATGTGTGTGAAGGAGGTGTCCTGTGTGTGTGAGGGAGGTGTCCTGTGTGTGAAGGAGGTGTGTGTGTGTGAAAGGGATGCCCTGTTTTGAGGGAAGTGTCCTGTGTGTGAAGGGAGTTGTCCTGTGTGTGAAGGGGGTTGTCCTGTGTGTGAAGGAGGTGTCCTGTGTTTGAAGGGGGTGTCCAGTGTGTGTACGAGGTGTCCTGTGTTTAAAGGAGGTGTCCTGTGTGTGAGGGATGTGCCTGGTGTGTGAAAGTGATTTGTGTATGAGGGAGCTGTGTGTTTGTGAAGGGGGTGTCCTGTGTGTGAAGGATGTGTCCTGTGTGTGAGGGAGGTGTCCTGTGTGTGAAGGATGTGTCCTGTGTGTGAGGGAGGTGTGTGTGTGTGTGTGTGTGTGTGAAGGGGGTGTCCTGTGTGTTAAGGGGTTGTCCTGTGTGTGAAGGGGGTTGTCCTGTGTGTGAAGGGGGTTGTCCTGTGTGTGAAGGAGGTGTCCTGTGTTTGAAGGGGGTGTCCAGTGTGTGTACGAGGTGTCCTGTGTTTAAAGGAGGTGTCCTGTGTGTGAGGGATGTGCCTGGTGTGTGAAAGTGATTTGTGTATGAGGGAGCTGTGTGTTTGTGAAGGGGGTGTCCTGTGTGTGAAGGATGTGTCCTGTGTGTGAGGGAGGTGTCCTGTGTGTGAAGGATGTGTCCTGTGTGTGAGGGAGGTGTGTGTGTGTGTGTGTGTGTGTGAAGGGGGTGTCCTGTGTGTTAAGGGGTTGTCCTGTGTGTGAAGGGGGTTGTCCTGTGTGTGAAGGGGGTTGTCCTGTGTGTGAAGGAGGTGTCCTGTGTTTGAAGGGGGTGTCCAGTGTGTGTAGGAGGTGTCCTGTGTTTAAAGGAGGTGTCCTGTGTGTGAGGGAGGTGCCTGGTGTGTGAAAGTGATTTGTGTATGAGGGAGCTGTGTGTTTGTGAAGGGGGTGTCCTGTGTGTGAAGGATGTGTCCTGTGTGTGAGGGAGGTGTGTGTGTGTGTGTGTGAAGGGGGTGTCCTGGGTGTTAAGGGGTTGTCCTGTGTGTGAGGGAGGTGTCCTGTGTGTGAAGGATGTGTCCTGTGTGTGAGGGAGGTGTGTGTGTGTGTGTGAGGGAGGTGTCCTGTGTGTGAAGGATGTGTCCTGTGTGTGAGGGAGGTGTGTGTGTGTGTGTGAGGGTGGTGTCCTGTGTGTGAAGGGGGTGTCTCTTATTTGAAGGAGGTGTCCTGTGTGTCAAGGGGGTGTCCTGTGTGTGCGGGATGTGTCCTGTATGTGAGGGAGGTGTGTGTGTGTGTGTGTGTGAAGGGGGTGTGCTGTGTGTAAAGGTGTTGTCCTGTGTGTGAAGGAGGTGTCCTGTGTGTGAGGGAGGTGACCTGTGTGTTAAGGGGGTGTCCTGTGTGTGAGGGAGGTAAACTGTGGGTGAAGGGGGTGTCCTGTGTGTGAAGGGCCTGTCCTGTGTGTGAGTGAGGTGTCCTGTGTGTGAAGGGGGCGTCATGTGTGTGAAGGCGGTGTCCTGTGTGTGGAGGAGGTGTCCTGTGTGTGAAGGGGGTGTCCTGTGTGCGAACGGGTTGTCCTGTGTGTGAGTGAGGTGTCCTGTGTGTGAAGGAGGTGTGTGTGTGTGAAAGGGATGCCCTGTTTTGAGGGAGGTGTCCTGTGTGTGAAGGAGGTGTCCTGTGTATGAGGGAGGTGTCCTGTGTGTTCAGTGTGGTCCTGTGTGTGTAGGAGGTGTCCTGTGTGTTAAGTGGGTATCCTGCGTTTGAAGTAGGTGTCCTGTGTGTGAAGGTGGTGTCCTGTGTGTGAAGGTGGTGTCCTGTGTGTGAAGGGGGTGTCCAGTGTGTGAAGGAGGTGTCCTGTGTGTTAAGCCGTGTCCTGTGTGCGAAGGAGGTATCCTGTGTGTGAGGGAGGTAAACTGTGTGAAGGGGTTGTCTTGTGTGTGAGTGAGGTGTCCTGTGTGCAAAGGAGGTGTCCTGTGTGTGAGGGAGGTGTCCTGTGTGTAAAGGCGGTGTTCTGTGTGTGAGGGAGGTGTCCTGTGTGTAAAGGTGGTGTCCTGTGTGTGAGGGAGGTGTCCTGTGTGTGAAGGAGGTGTCCTGTGTGCGAGGGCGGTGTCCTTTGTGTGATGTAGGTGTCCCGTGTGTGAGGGAGGTGTGTGTGTGAAGAGGTGGCTTGCGTGTGAAGGGGGTTTCTTGTGTGTGAGAGATGTGTCCTGCATGTGAGGGAGGTGTCCTGTGTGTGAGGGACATGACCTGTGTGTGAAGGAGGTGTCCTGTGTGTAAAGGTGGTGTCCTGTCTGTGAAGGAGGTGTACTGTGTGTAAAGGAGGTGTCCTGTGTGTTAAGGGGTGTCCTGTGTGTGAAGGAGATGTCCTGTGTGTGAGGGTGGTAAACTGTGTGTGAAGGGGGTGTGCTGTGTGTGAAGGGCTTGTCCTGTGTGTGAGGGAGGCGTCCTGTATGTGAAAGGGGTGTCCTGTATGTGAAGGGGTTGTCCTGTGTGTGAGTGAGGTGTCCTGTGTGTGAAGGGGGCGTCATGTGTGTGAAGGCGGTGTCCTGTGTGTGAAGGAGGTGTCCAGTGTGTGAAGGGAGTGTCCTGTGTGCGAAGGGGTTGTCATGTGTGTGAGTGAGGTGTCCTGTGTGTGAAGGAGGTGTGTGTGTGTGAAAGGGATGTCCTGTGTATGAGGGAGGTGTCCTGTGTGTGAAGGATGTGTCCTGTGTGTGAAGGAGGTGTCCTGTGTGTTAAGGGGGTATCCTGCATTTGAAGGAGGTGTCCTGTGTGTGAAGGAGGTGTCCTGTGTGTAAAGGTGGTGTCCTGTGTGTGAAGGGGGTGTCCAGTGTGTGAAAGATGTGTCCTGTGTGTAAAGGTGGTGTCCTGTGTGTGAAGGGGGTGTCCAGTGTGTGAAAGATGTGTCCTGTGTGTGAAGGAGGTGTTCTGTGTGTGAGGGGCTTGTTCTGTGTGTGAGGGAGGTGTCCTGTGTGTGAAGGGGGTGTTCTGTGTGTAAGGGGTTGTCCTGTATGTGACTGAGGTGTCCTGTATGTGAAGGGGGCGTCATGTGTGTGAAGGGGGTGTCCTGTGTGTGAAGGGGGTGTCCTGTGTGCAAAGGGGTTGTCCTGTGTGTGAGGAGGTGTCCTGTGTCTAAAGGAGGTGTCCTGAGTGTGAGGGAGGTGTCCTGTGTGTAAATGAGGTGTCCTGTGTGTGAGGGATGTGTCCTGTGTGTGAAGGGGGCATCCTGTGTGCGATGGGGGTGTCCTTTGTGTGATGTAGGTGTCCCGTGTATGTGAAGGGGGCGTCATGTGTGTGAAGGTGGTGTCCTGTGTGTGAAGGAGGTGTCCTGTGTGTTCAGGGGGTGTCCTGTGTTAAAGGAGGTGTCCTGTGTGTGAAAGGGATGTCCTGTGTTTGAGGGAGGTGTCCTGTGTGTGAAGGGGGTTGTACTGTGTGTGAAGGAGGTGTCCTGTGTATGAGGGAGGTGTCCTGTGTGTTCAGGGTGTGTCCTGTGTGTGAAGGAGGTGTCCTGTGTGTGAAAGGGATGTCCTGTGTTTGAGGGAGGTGTCCTGTGTGTGAAGGGGGTGTCCTGTGTGTGAAGGAGGTGTCCTGTGTATGAGGGAGGTGTCCTGTGTGTTCAGGATGTGTCCTGTGTGTGAAGGAAGTGTCCTGTGTGTTAAGGGGGTATCCTGCGTTTGAAGGAGGTGTCCTGTGTGTGAAGGAGGTGTCCTGTGTGTGAAGGGGGTGTCCTGTGTGTGAAGGAGGTGTCCTGTGTGTAAAGGAGATGTCCTGTGTCTTAAGCAGTGTCCTGTTTGTGAAGGAGGTGTCCTGTGTGTGAGGGAGATAAACTGTGTGTGAAGGGGTGTCCTGTGTGTGAAGGGCTTGTCCTGTGTGTGAGGGAGGTGTCCTGTGTGTGAAGGAAGTGTCCTGTGTGTGAAGGGGGTGTCCTGTGTGTGAAGGGGGTGTCCTGTGTGTGAGGGTGGTGTCCTGTGTGTAAAGGAGGTGTCCTGTGTGTTAAGCAGTGTCCTGTGTGTGAAGGAGGTGTCCTGTGTGTGAGGGAGATAAACTGTATGTGAAGGGGTGTCCTGTGTGTGAAGGGCTTGTCCTGTGTGTGAGGGAGGTGTCCTGTGTGTGAAGGAGGTGTCCTGTGTGCGAAGGGGTTGTCCTGTGTGTGAGGGAGGTGTCCTGTGTGTAAAGGAGGTGTCCTGTGTGTGAGGGAGGTGTCTTGTGTGTAAATGAGGCGTCCTGTGTGTGAGGGAGGTGTCCTGTGTGTGAAGGGGGTATCCTGTGTGCGAGGGGGGTGTCCTCTGTGTGATGTAGGTGTCCCGTGTGTGTGAAGGGGGAGTCATGTGTATGAAGGTGGTGTCCTGTGTGTGAAGGAGGTGTCCTGTGTGTGAAGAGGGTGTCCTGTGTGCGAAGGGGGTGTCCTGTGTGTTAAGGGGGTATCCTGCATTTGAAGGAGGTGTCCTGTGTGTGAAGGAGGTGTCCTGTGTGTAAAGGTGGCGTCCTGTGTGTGAAGGGCGTGTCCTGTGTGTGAAGGAGGTGTCCTGTGTGTAAAGGAGGTGTCCTGTGTGTTAAGCGGTGTCCTGTGTGTGAAGGAGGTGTCCTGTGTGTGAGGGAGATAAACTGTATGTGAAGGGGTGTCCTGTGTGTGAAGGGCTTGTCCTGTGTGTGAGGGAGGTGTCCTGTGTGTGAAGGGGGTGTCCTGTGTGTGAAGGAGGTGTCCTGTGTGTAAATGAGATGTCCTGTGTGTTAAGCAGTGTCCTGTGTGTGAAGGAGGTGTCCTGTGTGTGAGGGAGATAAACTGTGTGTGAAGGGGTGTCCTGTGTGTGAAGGGCTTGTCCTGTGTGTGAGGGAGGTGTCCTGTGTGTGAAGGGGGTGTTCTGTGTGTGACGGGGTTGTCCTGTATGTGACTGAGGTGTCCTGTATGTGAAGGGGCGTCATGTGTGTGAAGGCGGTGTCCTGTGTGTGAAGGAGCTGTCCTGTGTGCGAAGGGGGTGTCCTGTGTGCGAAGGGGTTGTCCTGTGTGTGAGGGAGTTGTCCTGTGTGTGAAGGAGGTGTCCTGTGTGTGAGGGAGGTGTCCTGTGTGTGAAGGGGGTATCCTGTGTGCGAGGGGTGTGTCCTTTGTGTGATGTAGGTGTCCCGTGTGTGTGAAGGGTGAGTCATGTGTGTGAAGGTGGTGTCCTGTGTGTGAAGGTGGTGTCCTGTGTGTGAAGGAGGTGTCCTGTGTGTGAAGAGGGTGTCCTGTGTGCGAAGGGGGTGTCCTGTGTGTTAAGGGGGTATCCTGCGTTTGAAGGAGGTGTCCTGTGTGTGAAGGAGGTGTCCTGTGTGTAAAGGTGGCGTCCTGTGTGTGAAGGGCGTGTCCTGTGTGTGAAGGAGGTGTCCTGTGTGTAAAGGAGGTGTCCTGTGTGTTAAGCGGTGTCCTGTGTGTGAAGGAGGTGTCCTGTGTGTGAGGGGCTTGTTCTGTGTGTGAGGGAGGTGTCCTGTGTGTGAAGGGGGTGTTCTGTGTGTAAGGTGTTGTCCTGTATGTGACTGAGGTGTCCTGTATGTGAAGGGGGCGTCATGTGTGTGAAGGCGGTGTCCTGTGTGTGAAGGAAGTGTCCTGTGTGTGAAGGAAGTGTCCTGTGTGTGAAGGGGGTGTCCTGTGTGTGAAGGAGGTGTCCTGTGTGTGAAGGGGGTGTCCTGTGTGCGAAGGGGTGTCCTGTGTGTGAAGGAGATGTCCTGTGTGTGAGGGTGGTAAACTGTGTGTGAAGGGGGTGTGCTGTGTGTGAAGGGCTTGTCCTGTGTGTGAGGGAGGCGTCCTGTATGTGAAAGGGGTGTCCTGTATGTGAAGGGGTTGTCCTGTGTGTGAGTGAGGTGTCCTGTGTGTGAAGGGGCGTCATGTGTGTGAAGGCGGTGTCCTGTGTGTGAAGGAGGTGTCCAGTGTGTGAAGGGAGTGTCCTGTGTGCGAAGGGGTTGTCATGTGTGTGAGTGAGGTGTCCTGTGTGTGAAGGAGGTGTGTGTGTGTGAAAGGGATGTCCTGTGTATGAGGGAGGTGTCCTGTGTGTGAAGGATGTGTCCTGTGTGTGAAGGAGCTGTCCTGTGTGTTAAGGGGGTATCCTGCATTTGAAGGAGGTGTCCTGTGTGTGAAGGAGGTGTCCTGTGTGTAAAGGTGGTGTCCTGTGTGTGAAGGGGGTGTCCAGTGTGTGAAAGATGTGTCCTGTGTGTAAAGGAGGTGTCCTGTGTGTTAAGCGGTGTCCTGTGTGTGAAGGAGGTGTTCTGTGTGTGAGGGGCTTGTTCTGTGTGTGAGGGAGGTGTCCTGTGTGTGAAGGGGGTGTTCTGTGTGTAAGGGGTTGTCCTGTATGTGACTGAGGTGTCCTGTATGTGAAGGGGGCGTCATGTGTGTGAAGGCGGTGTCCTGTGTGTGAAGGGGGTGTCCTGTGTGCAAAGGGGTTGTCCTGTGTGTGAGGGAGGTGTCCTGTGTCTAAAGGAGGTGTCCTGAGTGTGAGGGAGGTGTCCTGTGTGTAAATGAGGTGTCCTGTGTGTGAGGGATGTGTCCTGTGTGTGAAGGGGGCATCCTGTGTGCGATGGGGGTGTCCTTTGTGTGATGTAGGTGTCCCGTGTATGTGAAGGGGGCGTCATGTGTGTGAAGGTGGTGTCCTGTGTGTGAAGGAGTTGTCCTGTGTGTTCAGGGGGTGTCCTGTGTTGAAGGAGGTGTCCTGTGTGTGAAAGGGATGTCCTGTGTTTGAGGGAGGTGTCCTGTGTGTGAAGGGGGTTGTACTGTGTGTGAAGGAGGTGTCCTGTGTATGAGGGAGGTGTCCTGTGTGTTCAGGGTGTGTCCTGTGTGTGAAGGAGGTGTCCTGTGTGTGAAAGGGATGTCCTGTGTTTGAGGGAGGTGTCCTGTGTGTGAAGGGGGTGTCCTGTGTGTGAAGGAGGTGTCCTGTGTATGAGGGAGGTGTCCTGTGTGTTCAGGATGTGTCCTGTGTGTGAAGGAAGTGTCCTGTGTGTTAAGGGGGTATCCTGCGTTTGAAGGAGGTGTCCTGTGTGTGAAGGAGGTGTCCTGTGTGTGAAGGGGGTGTCCTGTGTGTGAAGGAGGTGTCCTGTGTGTAAAGGAGATGTCCTGTGTCTTAAGCAGTGTCCTGTGTGTGAAGGAGGTGTCCTGTGTGTGAGGGAGATAAACTGTGTGTGAAGGGGTGTCCTGTGTGTGAAGGGCTTGTCCTGTGTGTGAGGGAGGTGTCCTGTGTGTGAAGGAAGTGTCCTGTGTGTGAAGGGGGTGTCCTGTGTGTGAAGGGGGTGTCCTGTGTGTGAGGGTGGTGTCCTGTGTGTAAAGGAGGTGTCCTGTGTGTTAAGCAGTGTCCTGTGTGTGAAGGAGGTGTCCTGTGTGTGAGGGAGATAAACTGTGTGTGAAGGGGTGTCCTGTGTGTGAAGGGCTTGTCCTGTGTGTGAGGGAGGTGTCCTGTGTGTGAAGGAGGTGTCCTGTGTGCGAAGGGGTTGTCCTGTGTGTGAGGGAGGTGTCCTGTGTGTAAAGGAGGTGTCCTGTGTGTGAGGGAGGTGTCTTGTGTGTAAATGAGGCGTCCTGTGTGTGAGGGAGGTGTCCTGTGTGTGAAGGGGGTATCCTGTGTGCGAGGGGGGTGTCCTCTGTGTGATGTAGGTGTCCCGTGTGTGTGAAGGGGGAGTCATGTGTATGAAGGTGGTGTCCTGTGTGTGAAGGAGGTGTCCTGTGTGTGAAGAGGGTGTCCTGTGTGCGAAGGGGGTGTCCTGTGTGTTAAGGGGGTATCCTGCATTTGAAGGAGGTGTCCTGTGTGTGAAGGAGGTGTCCTGTGTGTAAAGGTGGCGTCCTGTGTGTGAAGGGCGTGTCCTGTGTGTGAAGGAGGTGTCCTGTGTGTAAAGGAGGTGTCCTGTGTGTTAAGCGGTGTCCTGTGTGTGAAGGAGGTGTCCTGTGTGTGAGGGAGATAAACTGTATGTGAAGGGGTGTCCTGTGTGTGAAGGGCTTGTCCTGTGTGTGAGGGAGGTGTCCTGTGTGTGAAGGGGGTGTCCTGTGTGTGAAGGAGGTGTCCTGTGTGTAAATGAGATGTCCTGTGTGTTAAGCAGTGTCCTGTGTGTGAAGGAGGTGTCCTGTGTGTGAGGGAGATAAACTGTGTGTGAAGGGGTGTCCTGTGTGTGAAGGGCTTGTCCTGTGTGTGAGGGAGGTGTCCTGTGTGTGAAGGGGGTGTTCTGTGTGTGACGGGGTTGTCCTGTATGTGACTGAGGTGTCCTGTATGTGAAGGGGCGTCATGTGTGTGAAGGCGGTGTCCTGTGTGTGAAGGAGCTGTCCTGTGTGCGAAGGGGGTGTCCTGTGTGCGAAGGGGTTGTCCTGTGTGTGAGGGAGTTGTCCTGTGTGTGAAGGAGGTGTCCTGTGTGTGAGGGAGGTGTCCTGTGTGTGAAGGGGGTATCCTGTGTGCGAGGGGTGTGTCCTTTGTGTGATGTAGGTGTCCCGTGTGTGTGAAGGGTGAGTCATGTGTGTGAAGGTGGTGTCCTGTGTGTGAAGGTGGTGTCCTGTGTGTGAAGGAGGTGTCCTGTGTGTGAAGAGGGTGTCCTGTGTGCGAAGGGGGTGTCCTGTGTGTTAAGGGGGTATCCTGCGTTTGAAGGAGGTGTCCTGTGTGTGAAGGAGGTGTCCTGTGTGTAAAGGTGGCGTCCTGTGTGTGAAGGGCGTGTCCTGTGTGTGAAGGAGGTGTCCTGTGTGTAAAGGAGGTGTCCTGTGTGTTAAGCGGTGTCCTGTGTGTGAAGGAGGTGTCCTGTGTGTGAGGGGCTTGTTCTGTGTGTGAGGGAGGTGTCCTGTGTGTGAAGGGGGTGTTCTGTGTGTAAGGTGTTGTCCTGTATGTGACTGAGGTGTCCTGTATGTGAAGGGGGCGTCATGTGTGTGAAGGCGGTGTCCTGTGTGTGAAGGAAGTGTCCTGTGTGTGAAGGAAGTGTCCTGTGTGTGAAGGGGGTGTCCTGTGTGTGAAGGAGGTGTCCTGTGTGTGAAGGGGGTGTCCTGTGTGCGAAGGGGTTGTCCTGTGTTTGAGGGATGTGTCCTGTATGTGAGGGAGGTATCCTGTGTGTTAAGGGGGTGTCCAGCATGTGAAGGATGCGTCCTGTGTGTTAAGGTGGTGTCCTGTGTGTTAAGGGGTTGTCCTGTGTGCGAGGGGGGTGTCCTTTGTGTGATGTAGGTGTCCTGTGTGTGAGGGAGTTGTTCTGTGTGTGAAGGGGGTGACCTGTGTGTGAAGGTGGTGTCCTGTGCGTGAAGGAGGCGTCCTGTGTGTTCAGGGGGTGTCCTGTGTGTTCAGAGGTTGTCCTGTGTGTGAGGGAGGTGTCCTGTGTGTTCAAGGGGTGTCCTGTGTTTGATGGAGGTGTCCTATGTGTAAAGGAGGTGTCCTGTGTGTAAAGGAGGTGTCTTGTGTGTGAAGGGGTTGTCCCGTGTGTGAAGGAGGTGTCCTGTGTGTGAGGGAAGGGTGTGTGTGTGAAGGGGGTATCCTGTGTTTGAAGGCAGTTTCCTGTGTGTGAAGAATGTGTCCTGTGTGTGAGGGAGGTGTGTGTGTGTGAAGGGGGCGTACGGTATATGAAGGGTGTGTCCTGTGTGTGAGGGATGTGACCTGTGTGTTAAGGGGGTGTATTGTGTGTGAAGGAGGTGCCTGGTGTGTGAGGGAGGTGTCCTGTGTGTTCAAGGGGTGTCCTGTGTGTGAGGGAGGTGTCCTGTGTGTTCAAGGGGTGTCCTGTGTGTGAGGGAGATGTCCTGTGTGTGAAGGAGGTGTCCTGTGCATGACGGAGGTGTCCTGTGTGTGACGGATGTGTCCTGTGTGTTAAGGAGGTATCCTGCATTTGAAGGAGGTGTCCTGTGTGTGAAGGTGGTGTCCTGTGTGTAAAGGTGGTGTCCTGTGTGTGAAGGGGGTGTCCAGTGTGTGAAGGATGTGTCCTGTGTGTAAAGGAGGTGTCCTGTGTGTTAAGCGGTGTCCTGTGTGTGAAGGAGGTGTCCTGTGTGTGAGGGGCTTGTTCTGTGTGTGAGGGAGGTGTCCTGTGTGTGAAGGGGGTGTTCTGTGTGTAAGGTGTTGTCCTGTATGTGACTGAGGTGTCCTGTATGTGAAGGGGGCGTCATGTGTGTGAAGGCGGTGTCCTGTGTGTGAAGGAAGTGTCCTGTGTGTGAAGGAAGTGTCCTGTGTGTGAAGGGGGTGTCCTGTGTGTGAAGGGGTTGTCCTGTGTGTGAGGGAGGTGTCCTGTGTCTAAAGGAGGTGTCCTGAGTGTGAGGGAGGTGTCCTGTGTGTAACTGAGGTGTCCTGTGTGTGAGGGATGTGTCCTGTGTGTGAAGGGGGCATACTGTGTGCGATGGGGGTGTCCTTTGTGTGATGTAGGTGTCCCGTGTATGTGAAGGGGGCGTCATGTGTGTGAAGGTGGTGTCCTGTGTGTGAAGGAGGTGTCCTGTGTGTTCAGGGGGTGTCCTGTGTTGAAGGAGGTGTCCTGTGTGTGAAGGGGGTTGTACTGTGTGTGAAGGAGGTGTCCTGTGTATGAGGGAGGTGTCCTGTGTGTTCAGGGTGTGTCCTGTGTGTGAAGGAGGTGTCCTGTGTGTGAAAGGGATGTCCTGTGTTTGAGGGAGGTGTCCTGTGTGTGAAGGGGGTGTCCTGTGTGTGAAGGAGGTGTCCTGTGTATGAGGGAGGTGTCCTGTGTGTTCAGGATGTGTCCTGTGTGTGAAGGAAGTGTCCTGTGTGTTAAGGGGGTATCCTGCGTTTGAAGGAGGTGTCCTGTGTGTGAAGGAGGTGTCCTGTGTGTGAAGGAGGTGTCCTGTGTGTAAAGATGGTGTCCTGTGTGTGAAGGGGGTGTCCTGTGTGTGAAGGAGGTGTCCTGTGTGTGAAGGGGGTGTCCTGTGTGTGAGGGAGGTGTCCTGTGTGTAAAGGAGGTGTCCTGTGTGTTAAGCAGTGTCCTGTGTGTGAAGGAGGTGTCCTGTGTGTGAGGGAGATAAACTGTGTGTGAAGGGGTGTCCTGTGTGTGAAGGGCTTGTCCTGTGTGTGAGGGAGGTGTCCTGTGTGTGAAGGAGGTGTCCTGTGTGTGAAGGGGGTGTCCTGTGTGTGAAGGGGGTGTCCTGTGTGTGAGGGAGGTGTCCTGTGTGTAAAGGAGGTGTCCTGTGTGTTAAGCAGTGTCCTGTGTGTGAAGGAGGTGTCCTGTGTGTGAGGGAGATAAACTGTGTGTGAAGGGGTGTCCTGTGTGTGAAGGGCTTGTCCTGTGTGTGAGGGAGGTGTCCTGTGTGTGAAGGAGGTGTCCTGTGTGTGAAAGGGGTGTCCTGTGTGCGAAGGGGTTGTCCTGTGTGTGAGGGAGGTGTCCTGTGTGTAAAGGAGGTGTCCTGTGTGTGAGGGAGGTGTCCTGTGTGTAAATGAGGCGTCCTGTGTGTGAGGGAGGTGTCCTGTGTGTGAAGGGAGTATCCTGTGTGCGAGGGGGGTGTCCTTTGTGTGATGTAGGTGTCCCGTGTGTGTGAAGGGGGAGTCATGTGTGTGAAGAGGGTGTCCTGTGTGCGAAGGGGGTGTCCTGTGTGTTAAGGGGGTATCCTGCGTTTGAAGGAGGTGTCCTGTGTGTGAAGGAGGTGTCCTGTGTGTAAAGGTGGCGTCCTGTGTGTGAAGGGCGTGTACTGTGTGTGAAGGACGTGTCCTGTGTGTAAAGGAGGTGTCCTGTGTGTTAAGCGGTGTCCTGTGTGTGAAGGAGGTGTCCTGTGTGTGAGGGAGATAAACTGTATGTGAAGGGGTGTCCTGTGTGTGAAGGGCTTGTCCTGTGTGTGAGGGAGGTGTCCTGTGTGTGAAGGGGGTGTCCTGTGTGTGAAGGAGGTGTCCTGTGTGTAAAGGAGATGTCCTGTGTGTTAAGCAGTGTCCTGTGTGTGAAGGAGGTGCCCTGTGTGTGAGGGAGATAAACTGTGTGTGAAGGGGTGTCCTGTGTGTGATGGGCTTGTCCTGTGTGTGAGGGAGGTGTCCTGTGTGTGAAGGGGGTGTTCTGTGTGTGACGGGGTTGTCCTGTATGTGACTGAGGTGTCCTGTATGTGAAGGGGCGTCATGTGTGTGAAGGCGGTGTCCTGTGTGTGAAGGAGCTGTCCTGTGTGCGAAGGGGGTGTCCTGTGTGCGAAGGGGTTGTCCTGTGTGTGAGGGAGGTGTCCTGTGTGTAAAGGAGGTGTCCTGTGTGTGAGGGAGGTGTCCTGTGTGTGAAGGGGGTATCCTGTGTGCGAGGGGGGTGTCCTTTGTGTGATGTAGGTGTCCCGTGTGTGTGAAGGGGTTGTCCTGTGTTTGAGGGATGTGTCCTGTATGTGAGGGAGGTATCCTGTGTGTTAAGGGGGTGTCCAGCATGTGAAGGATGCGTCCTGTGTGTTAAGGTGGTGTCCTGTGTGTTAAGGGGTTGTCCTGTGTGCGAGGGGGGTGTCCTTTGTGTGATGTAGGTGTCCTGTGTGTGAGGGAGTTGTTCTGTGTGTGAAGGGGGTGACCTGTGTGTGAAGGTGGTGTCCTGTGCGTGAAGGAGGCGTCCTGTGTGTTCAGGGGGTGTCCTGTGTGTTCAGGGGTTGTCCTATGTGTAAAGGAGGTGTCCTGTGTGTAAAGGAGGTGTCTTGTGTGTGAACGGGTTGTCCCGTGTGTGAAGGAGGTGTCCTGAGTGTGAGGGAGGGGTGTGTGTGTGAAGGGGGTATCCTGTGTTTGAAGGCAGTTTCCTGTGTGTGAAGAATGTGTCCTGTGTGTGAGGGAGGTGTGTGTGTGTGAAGGGGGCGTACGGTATATGAAGGGGGTGTCCTGTGTGTGAGGGATGTGACCTGTGTGTTAAGGGGGTGTATTGTGTGTGAAGGAGGTGCCTGGTGTGTGAGGGAGGTGTCCTGTGTGTTCAAGGGGTGTCCTGTGTGTGAGGGAGGTGTCCTGTGTGTTCAAGGGGTGTCCTGTGTGTGAGGGAGGTGTCCTGTGTGTTAAGGGGGTATCCTGCATTTGAAGGAGGTGTCCTGTGTGTGAAGGTGGTGTCCTGTGTGTAAAGGTAGTGTCCTGTGTGTGAAGGGGGTGTCCAGTGTGTGAAGGATGTGTCCTGTGTGTAAAGATGGTGTCCTGTGTGTGAAGGGGGTGTCCTGTGTGTGAAGGAGGTGTCCTGTGTGTGAAGGGGGTGTCCTGTGTGTGAGGGAGGTGTCCTGTGTGTAAAGGAGGTGTCCTGTGTGTTAAGCAGTGTCCTGTGTGTGAAGGAGGTGTCCTGTGTGTGAGGGAGATAAACTGTGTGTGAAGGGGTGTCCTGTGTGTGAAGGGCTTGTCCTGTGTGTGAGGGAGGTGTCCTGTGTGTGAAGGAGGTGTCCTGTGTGTGAAGGGGGTGTCCTGTGTGTGAAGGGGGTGTCCTGTGTGTGAGGGAGGTGTCCTGTGTGTAAAGGAGGTGTCCTGTGTGTTAAGCAGTGTCCTGTGTGTGAAGGAGGTGTCCTGTGTGTGAGGGAGATAAACTGTGTGTGAAGGGGTGTCCTGTGTGTGAAGGGCTTGTCCTGTGTGTGAGGGAGGTGTCCTGTGTGTGAAGGAGGTGTCCTGTGTGTGAAGGGGGTGTCCTGTGTGCGAAGGGGTTGTCCTGTGTGTGAGGGAGGTGTCCTGTGTGTAAAGGAGGTGTCCTGTGTGTGAGGGAGGTGTCCTGTGTGTAAATGAGGCGTCCTGTGTGTGAGGGAGGTGTCCTGTGTGTGAAGGGGGTATCCTGTGTGCGAGGGGGGTGTCCTTTGTGTGATGTAGGTGTCCTGTGTGTGTGAAGGGGGAGTCATGTGTGTGAAGATGGTGTCCTGTGTGCGAAGGGGGTGTCCTGTGTGTTAAGGGGGTATCCTGCGTTTGAAGGAGGTGTCCTGTGTGTGAAGGAGGTGTCCTGTGTGTAAAGGTGGCGTCCTGTGTGTGAAGGGCGTGTCCTGTGTGTGAAGGAGGTGTCCTGTGTGTAAAGGAGGTGTCCTGTGTGTTAAGCGGTGTCCTGTGTGTGAAGGAGGTGCCCTGTGTGTGAGGGAGATAAACTGTGTGTGAAGGGGTGTCCTGTGTGTGATGGGCTTGTCCTGTGTGTGAGGGAGGTGTCCTGTGTGTGAAGGGGGTGTCCTGTGTGTGAAGGAGGTGTCCTGTGTGTAAAGGAGATGTCCTGTGTGTTAAGCAGTGTCCTGTGTGTGAAGGAGGTGCCCTGTGTGTGAGGGAGATAAACTGTGTGTGAAGGGGTGTCCTGTGTGTGATGGGCTTGTCCTGTGTGTGAGGGAGGTGTCCTGTGTGTGAAGGGGGTGTTCTGTGTGTGACGGGGTTGTCCTGTATGTGACTGAGGTGTCCTGTATGTGAAGGGGCGTCATGTGTGTGAAGGCGGTGTCCTGTGTGTGAAGGAGGTGTCCTGTTTGCGAAGGGGGTGTCCTGTGTGCGAAGGGGTTGTCCTGTGTGTGAGGGAGGTGTCCTGTGTGTAAAGGAGGTGTCCTGTGTGTGAGGGAGGTGTCCTGTGTGTGAAGGGGGTATCCTGTGTGCGAGGGGGGTGTCCTTTGTGTGATGTAGGTGTCCCGTGTGTGTGAAAGGGTTGTCCTGTGTTTGAGGGATGTGTCCTGTATGTGAGGGAGGTATCCTGTGTGTTAAGGGGGTGTCCAGAATGTGAAGGATGCGTCCTGTGTGTTAAGGTGGTGTCCTGTGTGTTAAGGGGTTGTCCTGTGTGCGAGGGGGGTGTCCTTTGTGTGATGTAGGTGTCCTGTGTGTGAGGGAGTTGTTCTGTGTGTGAAGGGGGTGACCTGTGTGTGAAGGTGGTGTCCTGTGCGTGAAGGAGGTGTCCTGTGTGTTCAGGGGGTGTCCTGTGTGTTCAGGGGTTGTCCTGTGTGTGAGGGAGGTGTCCTGTGTGTTAAGCGGTGTCCTGTGTGTGAAGGAGGTGTGCTGTGTGTGAGGGGCTTGTTCTGTGTGTGAGGGAGGTGTCCTGGGTGAAGGGGGTGTTCTGTGTGTAAGGTGTTGTCCTGTATGTGACTGAGGTGTCCTGTATGTGAAGGGGGCGTCATGTGTGTGAAGGCGGTGTCCTGTGTGTGAAGGAAGTGTCCTGTGTGTGAAGGAAGTGTCCTGTGTGTGAAGGGGGTGTCCTGTGTGTGAAGGGGTTGTCCTGTGTGTGATGTAGGTGTCCTGTGTGTGAGGGAGTTGTTCTGTGTGTGAAGGGGGTGACCTGTGTGTGAAGGTGGTGTCCTGTGCGTGAAGGAGGCGTCCTGTGTGTTCAGGGGGTGTCCTGTGTGTTCAGGGGTTGTCCTATGTGTAAAGGAGGTGTCCTGTGTGTAAAGGAGGTGTCTTGTGTGTGAACGGGTTGTCCCGTGTGTGAAGGAGGTGTCCTGAGTGTGAGGGAGGGGTGTGTGTGTGAAGGGGGTATCCTGTGTTTGAAGGCAGTTTCCTGTGTGTTCAGGATGTGTCCTGTGTGTGAAGGAAGTGTCCTGTGTGTTAAGGGGGTATCCTGCGTTTGAAGGAGGTGTCCTGTGTGTGAAGGAGGTGTCCTGTGTGTGAAGGAGGTGTCCTGTGTGTAAAGATGGTGTCCTGTGTGTGAAGGGGGTGTCCTGTGTGTGAAGGAGGTGTCCTGTGTGTGAAGGGGGTGTCCTGTGTGTGAGGGAGGTGTCCTGTGTGTAAAGGAGGTGTCCTGTGTGTTAAGCAGTGTCCTGTGTGTGAAGGAGGTGTCCTGTGTGTGAGGGAGATAAACTGTGTGTGAAGGGGTGTCCTGTGTGTGAAGGGCTTGTCCTGTGTGTGAGGGAGGTGTCCTGTGTGTGAAGGAGGTGTCCTGTGTGTGAAGGGGGTGTCCTGTGTGTGAAGGGGGTGTCCTGTGTGTGAGGGAGGTGTCCTGTGTGTAAAGGAGGTGTCCTGTGTGTTAAGCAGTGTCCTGTGTGTGAAGGAGGTGTCCTGTGTGTGAGGGAGATAAACTGTGTGTGAAGGGGTGTCCTGTGTGTGAAGGGCTTGTCCTGTGTGTGAGGGAGGTGTCCTGTGTGTGAAGGAGGTGTCCTGTGTGTGAAAGGGGTGTCCTGTGTGCGAAGGGGTTGTCCTGTGTGTGAGGGAGGTGTCCTGTGTGTAAAGGAGGTGTCCTGTGTGTGAGGGAGGTGTCCTGTGTGTAAATGAGGCGTCCTGTGTGTGAGGGAGGTGTCCTGTGTGTGAAGGGAGTATCCTGTGTGCGAGGGGGGTGTCCTTTGTGTGATGTAGGTGTCCCGTGTGTGTGAAGGGGGAGTCATGTGTGTGAAGAGGGTGTCCTGTGTGCGAAGGGGGTGTCCTGTGTGTTAAGGGGGTATCCTGCGTTTGAAGGAGGTGTCCTGTGTGTGAAGGAGGTGTCCTGTGTGTAAAGGTGGCGTCCTGTGTGTGAAGGGCGTGTACTGTGTGTGAAGGACGTGTCCTGTGTGTAAAGGAGGTGTCCTGTGTGTTAAGCGGTGTCCTGTGTGTGAAGGAGGTGTCCTGTGTGTGAGGGAGATAAACTGTATGTGAAGGGGTGTCCTGTGTGTGAAGGGCTTGTCCTGTGTGTGAGGGAGGTGTCCTGTGTGTGAAGGGGGTGTCCTGTGTGTGAAGGAGGTGTCCTGTGTGTAAAGGAGATGTCCTGTGTGTTAAGCAGTGTCCTGTGTGTGAAGGAGGTGCCCTGTGTGTGAGGGAGATAAACTGTGTGTGAAGGGGTGTCCTGTGTGTGATGGGCTTGTCCTGTGTGTGAGGGAGGTGTCCTGTGTGTGAAGGGGGTGTTCTGTGTGTGACGGGGTTGTCCTGTATGTGACTGAGGTGTCCTGTATGTGAAGGGGCGTCATGTGTGTGAAGGCGGTGTCCTGTGTGTGAAGGAGCTGTCCTGTGTGCGAAGGGGGTGTCCTGTGTGCGAAGGGGTTGTCCTGTGTGTGAGGGAGGTGTCCTGTGTGTAAAGGAGGTGTCCTGTGTGTGAGGGAGGTGTCCTGTGTGTGAAGGGGGTATCCTGTGTGCGAGGGGGGTGTCCTTTGTGTGATGTAGGTGTCCCGTGTGTGTGAAGGGGTTGTCCTGTGTTTGAGGGATGTGTCCTGTATGTGAGGGAGGTATCCTGTGTGTTAAGGGGGTGTCCAGCATGTGAAGGATGCGTCCTGTGTGTTAAGGTGGTGTCCTGTGTGTTAAGGGGTTGTCCTGTGTGCGAGGGGGGTGTCCTTTGTGTGATGTAGGTGTCCTGTGTGTGAGGGAGTTGTTCTGTGTGTGAAGGGGGTGACCTGTGTGTGAAGGTGGTGTCCTGTGCGTGAAGGAGGCGTCCTGTGTGTTCAGGGGGTGTCCTGTGTGTTCAGGGGTTGTCCTATGTGTAAAGGAGGTGTCCTGTGTGTAAAGGAGGTGTCTTGTGTGTGAACGGGTTGTCCCGTGTGTGAAGGAGGTGTCCTGAGTGTGAGGGAGGGGTGTGTGTGTGAAGGGGGTATCCTGTGTTTGAAGGCAGTTTCCTGTGTGTGAAGAATGTGTCCTGTGTGTGAGGGAGGTGTGTGTGTGTGAAGGGGGCGTACGGTATATGAAGGGGGTGTCCTGTGTGTGAGGGATGTGACCTGTGTGTTAAGGGGGTGTATTGTGTGTGAAGGAGGTGCCTGGTGTGTGAGGGAGGTGTCCTGTGTGTTCAAGGGGTGTCCTGTGTGTGAGGGAGGTGTCCTGTGTGTTCAAGGGGTGTCCTGTGTGTGAGGGAGGTGTCCTGTGTGTTAAGGGGGTATCCTGCATTTGAAGGAGGTGTCCTGTGTGTGAAGGTGGTGTCCTGTGTGTAAAGGTAGTGTCCTGTGTGTGAAGGGGGTGTCCAGTGTGTGAAGGATGTGTCCTGTGTGTAAAGATGGTGTCCTGTGTGTGAAGGGGGTGTCCTGTGTGTGAAGGAGGTGTCCTGTGTGTGAAGGGGGTGTCCTGTGTGTGAGGGAGGTGTCCTGTGTGTAAAGGAGGTGTCCTGTGTGTTAAGCAGTGTCCTGTGTGTGAAGGAGGTGTCCTGTGTGTGAGGGAGATAAACTGTGTGTGAAGGGGTGTCCTGTGTGTGAAGGGCTTGTCCTGTGTGTGAGGGAGGTGTCCTGTGTGTGAAGGAGGTGTCCTGTGTGTGAAGGGGGTGTCCTGTGTGTGAAGGGGGTGTCCTGTGTGTGAGGGAGGTGTCCTGTGTGTAAAGGAGGTGTCCTGTGTGTTAAGCAGTGTCCTGTGTGTGAAGGAGGTGTCCTGTGTGTGAGGGAGATAAACTGTGTGTGAAGGGGTGTCCTGTGTGTGAAGGGCTTGTCCTGTGTGTGAGGGAGGTGTCCTGTGTGTGAAGGAGGTGTCCTGTGTGTGAAGGGGGTGTCCTGTGTGCGAAGGGGTTGTCCTGTGTGTGAGGGAGGTGTCCTGTGTGTAAAGGAGGTGTCCTGTGTGTGAGGGAGGTGTCCTGTGTGTAAATGAGGCGTCCTGTGTGTGAGGGAGGTGTCCTGTGTGTGAAGGGGGTATCCTGTGTGCGAGGGGGGTGTCCTTTGTGTGATGTAGGTGTCCTGTGTGTGTGAAGGGGGAGTCATGTGTGTGAAGATGGTGTCCTGTGTGCGAAGGGGGTGTCCTGTGTGTTAAGGGGGTATCCTGCGTTTGAAGGAGGTGTCCTGTGTGTGAAGGAGGTGTCCTGTGTGTAAAGGTGGCGTCCTGTGTGTGAAGGGCGTGTCCTGTGTGTGAAGGAGGTGTCCTGTGTGTGAGGGAGATAAACTGTATGTGAAGGGGTGTCCTGTGTGTGAAGGGCTTGTCCTGTGTGTGAGGGAGGTGTCCTGTGTGTGAAGGGGGTGTCCTGTGTGTGAAGGAGGTGTCCTGTGTGTAAAGGAGATGTCCTGTGTGTTAAGCAGTGTCCTGTGTGTGAAGGAGGTGCCCTGTGTGTGAGGGAGATAAACTGTGTGTGAAGGGGTGTCCTGTGTGTGATGGGCTTGTCCTGTGTGTGAGGGAGGTGTCCTGTGTGTGAAGGGGGTGTTCTGTGTGTGACGGGGTTGTCCTGTATGTGACTGAGGTGTCCTGTATGTGAAGGGGCGTCATGTGTGTGAAGGCGGTGTCCTGTGTGTGAAGGAGGTGTCCTGTTTGCGAAGGGGGTGTCCTGTGTGCGAAGGGGTTGTCCTGTGTGTGAGGGAGGTGTCCTGTGTGTAAAGGAGGTGTCCTGTGTGTGAGGGAGGTGTCCTGTGTGTGAAGGGGGTATCCTGTGTGCGAGGGGGGTGTCCTTTGTGTGATGTAGGTGTCCCGTGTGTGTGAAAGGGTTGTCCTGTGTTTGAGGGATGTGTCCTGTATGTGAGGGAGGTATCCTGTGTGTTAAGGGGGTGTCCAGAATGTGAAGGATGCGTCCTGTGTGTTAAGGTGGTGTCCTGTGTGTTAAGGGGTTGTCCTGTGTGCGAGGGGGGTGTCCTTTGTGTGATGTAGGTGTCCTGTGTGTGAGGGAGTTGTTCTGTGTGTGAAGGGGGTGACCTGTGTGTGAAGGTGGTGTCCTGTGCGTGAAGGAGGTGTCCTGTGTGTTCAGGGGGTGTCCTGTGTGTTCAGGGGTTGTCCTGTGTGTGAGGGAGGTGTCCTGTGTGTTAAGCGGTGTCCTGTGTGTGAAGGAGGTGTGCTGTGTGTGAGGGGCTTGTTCTGTGTGTGAGGGAGGTGTCCTGGGTGAAGGGGGTGTTCTGTGTGTAAGGTGTTGTCCTGTATGTGACTGAGGTGTCCTGTATGTGAAGGGGGCGTCATGTGTGTGAAGGCGGTGTCCTGTGTGTGAAGGAAGTGTCCTGTGTGTGAAGGAAGTGTCCTGTGTGTGAAGGGGGTGTCCTGTGTGTGAAGGGGTTGTCCTGTGTGTGAGGGAGGTGTCCTGTGTCTAAAGGAGGTGTCCTGAGTGTGAGGGAGGTGTCCTGTGTGTAACTGAGGTGTCCTGTGTGTGAGGGATGTGTCCTGTGTGTGAAGGGGGCATCCTGTGTGCGATGGGGGTGTCCTTTGTGTGATGTAGGTGTCCCGTGTATGTGAAGGGGGCGTCATGTGTGTGAAGGTGGTGTCCTGTGTGTGAAGGAGGTGTCCTGTGTGTTCAGGGGGTGTCCTGTGTTGAAGGAGGTGTCCTGTGTGTGAAAGGGATGTCCTGTGTTTGAGGGAGGTGTCCTGTGTGTGAAGGGGGTTGTACTGTGTGTGAAGGAGGTGTCCTGTGTATGAGGGAGGTGTCCTGTGTGTTCAGGGTGTGTCCTGTGTGTGAAGGAGGTGTCCTGTGTGTGAAAGGGATGTCCTGTGTTTGAGGGAGGTGTCCTGTGTGTGAAGGGGGTGTCCTGTGTGTGAAGGAGGTGTCCTGTGTATGAGGGAGGTGTCCTGTGTGTTCAGGATGTGTCCTGTGTGTGAAGGAAGTGTCCTGTGTGTTAAGGGGGTATCCTGCGTTTGAAGGAGGTGTCCTGTGTGTGAAGGAGGTGTCCTGTGTGTGAAGGAGGTGTCCTGTGTGTAAAGATGGTGTCCTGTGTGTGAAGGGGGTGTCCTGTGTGTGAAGGAGGTGTCCTGTGTGTGAAGGGGGTGTCCTGTGTGTGAGGGAGGTGTCCTGTGTGTAAAGGAGGTGTCCTGTGTGTTAAGCAGTGTCCTGTGTGTGAAGGAGGTGTCCTGTGTGTGAGGGAGATAAACTGTGTGTGAAGGGGTGTCCTGTGTGTGAAGGGCTTGTCCTGTGTGTGAGGGAGGTGTCCTGTGTGTGAAGGAGGTGTCCTGTGTGTGAAGGGGGTGTCCTGTGTGTGAAGGGGGTGTCCTGTGTGTGAGGGAGGTGTCCTGTGTGTAAAGGAGGTGTCCTGTGTGTTAAGCAGTGTCCTGTGTGTGAAGGAGGTGTCCTGTGTGTGAGGGAGATAAACTGTGTGTGAAGGGGTGTCCTGTGTGTGAAGGGCTTGTCCTGTGTGTGAGCGAGGTGTCCTGTGTGTGAAGGAGGTGTCCTGTGTGTGAAGGGGGTGTCCTGTGTGCGAAGGGGTTGTCCTGTGTGTGAGGGAGGTGTCCTGTGTGTAAAGGAGGTGTCCTGTGTGTGAGGGAGGTGTCCTGTGTGTGAAGGGGGTATCCTGTGTGCGAGGGGGGTGTCCTTTGTGTGATGTAGGTGTCCCGTGTGTGTGAAGGGGTTGTCCTGTGTTTGAGGGATGTGTCCTGTATGTGAAGGAGGTATCCTGTGTGTTAAGGGGGTGTCCAGCATGTGAAGGATGCGTCCTGTGTGTTAAGGTGGTGTCCTGTGTGTTAAGGGGTTGTCCTGTGTGCGAGGGGGGTGTCCTTTGTGTGATGTAGGTGTCCTGTGTGTGAGGGAGTTGTTCTGTGTGTGAAGGGGGTGACCTGTGTGTTCAGGGGTTGCCCTATGTGTAAAGGAGGTGTCCTGTGTGTAAAGGAGGTGTCTTGTGTGTGAACGGGTTGTCCCGTGTGTGAAGGAGGTGTCCTGTGTGTGAGGGAGGGGTGTGTGTGTGAAGGGGGTATCCTGTGTTTGAAGGCAGTTTCCTGTGTGTGAAGAATGTGTCCTGTGTGTGAGGGAGGTGTGTGTGTGTGAAGGGGGCGTACGGTATATGAAGGGGGTGTCCTGTGTGTGAGGGATGTGACCTGTGTGTTAAGGGGGTGTATTGTGTGTGAAGGAGGTGCCTGGTGTGTGAGGGAGGTGTCCTGTGTGTTCAAGGGGTGTCCTGTGTGTGAGGGAGGTGTCCTGTGTGTTCAAGGGGTGTCCTGTGTGTGAGGGAGGTGTCCTGTGTGTGAAGGAGGTGTCCTGTGCATGACGGAGGTGTCCTGTGTGTGACGGATGTGTCCTGTGTGTTAAGGGGGTATCCTGCATTTGAAGGAGGTGTCCTGTGTGTGAAGGTGGTGTCCTGTGTGTAAAGGTAGTGTCCTGTGTGTGAAGGGGGTGTCCAGTGTGTGAAGGATGTGTCCTGTGTGTAAAGATGGTGTCCTGTGTGTGAAGGGGGTGTCCTGTGTGTGAAGGAGGTGTCCTGTGTGTGAAGGGGGTGTCCTGTGTGTGAGGGAGGTGTCCTGTGTGTAAAGGAGGTGTCCTGTGTGTTAAGCAGTGTCCTGTGTGTGAAGGAGGTGTCCTGTGTGTGAGGGAGATAAACTGTGTGTGAAGGGGTGTCCTGTGTGTGAAGGGCTTGTCCTGTGTGTGAGGGAGGTGTCCTGTGTGTGAAGGAGGTGTCCTGTGTGTGAAGGGGGTGTCCTGTGTGTGAAGGGGGTGTCCTGTGTGTGAGGGAGGTGTCCTGTGTGTAAAGGAGGTGTCCTGTGTGTTAAGCAGTGTCCTGTGTGTGAAGGAGGTGTCCTGTGTGTGAGGGAGATAAACTGTGTGTGAAGGGGTGTCCTGTGTGTGAAGGGCTTGTCCTGTGTGTGAGGGAGGTGTCCTGTGTGTGAAGGAGGTGTCCTGTGTGTGAAGGGGGTGTCCTGTGTGCGAAGGGGTTGTCCTGTGTGTGAGGGAGGTGTCCTGTGTGTAAAGGAGGTGTCCTGTGTGTGAGGGAGGTGTCCTGTGTGTAAATGAGGCGTCCTGTGTGTGAGGGAGGTGTCCTGTGTGTGAAGGGGGTATCCTGTGTGCGAGGGGGGTGTCCTTTGTGTGATGTAGGTGTCCCGTGTGTGTGAAGGGGGAGTCATGTGTGTGAAGAGGGTGTCCTGTGTGCGAAGGGGGTGTCCTGTGTGTTAAGGGGGTATCCTGCGTTTGAAGGAGGTGTCCTGTGTGTGAAGGAGGTGTCCTGTGTGTAAAGGTGGCGTCCTGTGTGTGAAGGGCGTGTCCTGTGTGTGAAGGAGGTGTCCTGTGTGTAAAGGAGGTGTCCTGTGTGTTAAGCGGTGTCCTGTGTGTGAAGGAGGTGTCCTGTGTGTGAGGGAGATAAACTGTATGTGAAGGGGTGTCCTGTGTGTGAAGGGCTTGTCCTGTGTGTGAGGGAGGTGTCCTGTGTGTGAAGGGGATGTTCTGTGTGTGACGGGGTTGTCCTGTATGTGACTGAGGTGTCCTGTATGTGAAGGGGCGTCATGTGTGTGAAGGCGGTGTCCTGTGTGTGAAGGAGGTGTCCTGTGTGCGAAGGGGGTGTCCTGTGTGCGAAGGGGTTGTCCTGTGTGTGAGGGAGGTGTCCTGTGTGTAAAGGAGGTGTCCTGTGTGTGAGGGAGGTGTCCTGTGTGTGAAGGGGGTATCCTGTGTGCGAGGGGGGTGTCCTTTGTGTGATGTAGGTGTCCCGTGTGTGTGAAAGGGTTGTCCTGTGTTTGAGGGATGTGTCCTGTATGTGAGGGAGGTATCCTGTGTGTTAAGGGGGTGTCCAGAATGTGAAGGATGCGTCCTGTGTGTTAAGGTGGTGTCCTGTGTGTTAAGGGGTTGTCCTGTGTGCGAGGGGGGTGTCCTTTGTGTGATGTAGGTGTCCTGTGTGTGAGGGAGTTGTTCTGTGTGTGAAGGGGGTGACCTGTGTGTGAAGGTGGTGTCCTGTGCGTGAAGGAGGCGTCCTGTGTGTTCAGGGGGTGTCCTGTGTGTTCAGGGGTTGTCCTGTGTGTGAGGGAGGTGTCCTGTGTGTTAAGCGGTGTCCTGTGTGTGAAGGAGGTGTCCTGTGTGTGAGGGGCTTGTTCTGTGTGTGAGGGAGGTGTCCTGTGTGTGAAGGGGGTGTTCTGTGTGTAAGGTGTTGTCCTGTATGTGACTGAGGTGTCCTGTATGTGAAGGGGGCGTCATGTGTGTGAAGGCGGTGTCCTGTGTGTGAAGGAAGTGTCCTGTGTGTGAAGGAAGTGTCCTGTGTGTGAAGGGGGTGTCCTGTGTGTGAAGGGGTTGTCCTGTGTGTGAGGGAGGTGTCCTGTGTCTAAAGGAGGTGTCCTGAGTGTGAGGGAGGTGTCCTGTGTGTAACTGAGGTGTCCTGTGTGTGAGGGATGTGTCCTGTGTGTGAAGGGGGCATCCTGTGTGCGATGGGGTGTCCTTTGTGTGATGTAGGTGTCCCGTGTATGTGAAGGGGGCGTCATGTGTGTGAAGGTGGTGTCCTGTGTGTGAAGGAGGTGTCCTGTGTGTTCAGGGGGTGTCCTGTGTTGAAGGAGGTGTCCTGTGTGTGAAAGGGATGTCCTGTGTTTGAGGGAGGTGTCCTGTGTGTGAAGGGGGTTGTACTGTGTGTGAAGGAGGTGTCCTGTGTATGAGGGAGGTGTCCTGTGTGTTCAGGGTGTGTCCTGTGTGTGAAGGAGGTGTCCTGTGTGTGAAAGGGATGTCCTGTGTTTGAGGGAGGTGTCCTGTGTGTGAAGGGGGTGTCCTGTGTGTGAAGGAGGTGTCCTGTGTATGAGGGAGGTGTCCTGTGTGTTCAGGATGTGTCCTGTGTGTGAAGGAAGTGTCCTGTGTGTTAAGGGGGTATCCTGCGTTTGAAGGAGGTGTCCTGTGTGTGAAGGAGGTGTCCTGTGTGTGAAGGAGGTGTCCTGTGTGTAAAGATGGTGTCCTGTGTGTGAAGGGGGTGTCCTGTGTGTGAAGGAGGTGTCCTGTGTGTGAAGGGGGTGTCCTGTGTGTGAGGGAGGTGTCCTGTGTGTAAAGGAGGTGTCCTGTGTGTTAAGCAGTGTCCTGTGTGTGAAGGAGGTGTCCTGTGTGTGAGGGAGATAAACTGTGTGTGAAGGGGTGTCCTGTGTGTGAAGGGCTTGTCCTGTGTGTGAGGGAGGTGTCCTGTGTGTGAAGGAGGTGTCCTGTGTGTGAAGGGGGTGTCCTGTGTGTGAAGGGGGTGTCCTGTGTGTGAGGGAGGTGTCCTGTGTGTAAAGGAGGTGTCCTGTGTGTTAAGCAGTGTCCTGTGTGTGAAGGAGGTGTCCTGTGTGTGAGGGAGATAAACTGTGTGTGAAGGGGTGTCCTGTGTGTGAAGGGCTTGTCCTGTGTGTGAGGGAGGTGTCCTGTGTGTGAAGGAGGTGTCCTGTGTGTGAAGGGGGTGTCCTGTGTGCGAAGGGGTTGTCCTGTGTGTGAGGGAGGTGTCCTGTGTGTAAAGGAGGTGTCCTGTGTGTGAGGGAGGTGTCCTGTGTGTAAATGAGGCGTCCTGTGTGTGAGGGAGGTGTCCTGTGTGTGAAGGGAGTATCCTGTGTGCGAGGGGGGTGTCCTTTGTGTGATGTAGGTGTCCCGTGTGTGTGAAGGGGGAGTCATGTGTGTGAAGAGGGTGTCCTGTGTGCGAAGGGGGTGTCCTGTGTGTTAAGGGGGTATCCTGCGTTTGAAGGAGGTGTCCTGTGTGTGAAGGAGGTGTCCTGTGTGTAAAGGTGGCGTCCTGTGTGTGAAGGGCGTGTCCTGTGTGTGAAGGAGGTGTCCTGTGTGTAAAGGAGGTGTCCTGTGTGTTAAGCGGTGTCCTGTGTGTGAAGGAGGTGTCCTGTGTGTGAGGGAGATAAACTGTATGTGAAGGGGTGTCCTGTGTGTGAAGGGCTTGTCCTGTGTGTGAGGGAGGTGTCCTGTGTGTGAAGGGGGTGTCCTGTGTGTAAAGGAGGTGTCCTGTGTGTTAAGCAGTGTCCTGTGTGTGAAGGAGGTGTCCTGTGTGTGAGGGAGATAAACTGTATGTGAAGGGGTGTCCTGTGTGTGAAGGGCTTGTCCTGTGTGTGAGGGAGGTGTCCTGTGTGTGAAGGGGGTGTCCTGTGTGTGAAGGAGGTGTCCTGTGTGTAAAGGAGATGTCCTGTGTGTTAAGCAGTGTCCTGTGTGTGAAGGAGGTGTCCTGTGTGTGAGGGAGATAAACTGTGTGTGAAGGGGTGTCCTGTGTGTGATGGGCTTGTCCTGTGTGTGAGGGAGGTGTCCTGTGTGTGAAGGGGGTGTTCTGTGTGTGACGGGGTTGTCCTGTATGTGACTGAGGTGTCCTGTATGTGAAGGGGCGTCATGTGTGTGAAGGCGGTGTCCTGTGTGTGAAGGAGGTGTCCTGTGTGCGAAGGGGGTGTGCTGTGTGCGAAGGGGTTGTCCTGTGTGTGAGGGAGGTGTCCTGTGTGTAAAGGAGGTGTCCTGTGTGTGAGGGAGGTGTCCTGTGTGTGAAGGGGGTATCCTGTGTGCGAGGGGGGTGTCCTTTGTGTGATGTAGGTGTCCCGTGTGTGTGAAGGGGTTGTCCTGTGTTTGAGGGATGTGTCCTGTATGTGAGGGAGGTATCCTGTGTGTTAAGGGGGTGTCCAGCATGTGAAGGATGCGTCCTGTGTGTTAAGGTGGTGTCCTGTGTGTTAAGGGGTTGTCCTGTGTGCGAGGGGGGTGTCCTTTGTGTGATGTAGGTGTCCTGTGTGTGAGGGAGTTGTTCTGTGTGTGAAGGGGGTGACCTGTGTGTGAAGGTGGTGTCCTGTGCGTGAAGGAGGCGTCCTGTGTGTTCAGGGGGTGTCCTGTGTGTTCAGGTGTTGTCCTATGTGTAAAGGAGGTGTCCTGTGTGTAAAGGAGGTGTCTTGTGTGTGAACGGGTTGTCCCGTGTGTGAAGGAGGTGTCCTGTGTGTGAGGGAGGGGTGTGTGTGTGAAGGGGGTATCCTGTGTTTGAAGGCAGTTTCCTGTGTGTGAAGAATGTGTCCTGTGTGTGAGGGAGGTGTGTGTGTGTGAAGGGGGCGTACGGTATATGAAGGGGGTGTCCTGTGTGTGAGGGATGTGACCTGTGTGTTAAGGGGGTGTATTGTGTGTGAAGGAGGTGCCTGGTGTGTGAGGGAGGTGTCCTGTGTGTTCAAGGGGTGTCCTGTGTGTGAGGGAGGTGTCCTGTGTGTTCAAGGGGTGTCCTGTGTGTGAGGGAGGTGTCCTGTGTGTGAAGGAGGTGTCCTGTGCATGACGGAGGTGTCCTGTGTGTGACGGATGTGTCCTGTGTGTTAAGGGGGTATCCTGCATTTGAAGGAGGTGTCCTGTGTGTGAAGGTGGTGTCCTGTGTGTAAAGGTAGTGTCCTGTGTGTGAAGGGGGTGTCCAGTGTGTGAAGGATGTGTCCTGTGTGTAAAGATGGTGTCCTGTGTGTGAAGGGGGTGTCCTGTGTGTGAAGGAGGTGTCCTGTGTGTGAAGGGGGTGTCCTGTGTGTGAGGGAGGTGTCCTGTGTGTAAAGGAGGTGTCCTGTGTGTTAAGCAGTGTCCTGTGTGTGAAGGAGGTGTCCTGTGTGTGAGGGAGATAAACTGTGTGTGAAGGGGTGTCCTGTGTGTGAAGGGCTTGTCCTGTGTGTGAGGGAGGTGTCCTGTGTGTGAAGGAGGTGTCCTGTGTGTGAAGGGGGTGTCCTGTGTGTGAAGGGGGTGTCCTGTGTGTGAGGGAGGTGTCCTGTGTGTAAAGGAGGTGTCCTGTGTGTTAAGCAGTGTCCTGTGTGTGAAGGAGGTGTCCTGTGTGTGAGGGAGATAAACTGTGTGTGAAGGGGTGTCCTGTGTGTGAAGGGCTTGTCCTGTGTGTGAGGGAGGTGTCCTGTGTGTGAAGGAGGTGTCCTGTGTGTGAAGGGGGTGTCCTGTGTGCGAAGGGGTTGTCCTGTGTGTGAGGGAGGTGTCCTGTGTGTAAAGGAGGTGTCCTGTGTGTGAGGGAGGTGTCCTGTGTGTAAATGAGGCGTCCTGTGTGTGAGGGAGGTGTCCTGTGTGTGAAGGGGGTATCCTGTGTGCGAGGGGGGTGTCCTTTGTGTGATGTAGGTGTCCCGTGTGTGTGAAGGGGGAGTCATGTGTGTGAAGAGGGTGTCCTGTGTGCGAAGGGGGTGTCCTGTGTGTTAAGGGGGTATCCTGCGTTTGAAGGAGGTGTCCTGTGTGTGAAGGAGGTGTCCTGTGTGTAAAGGTGGCGTCCTGTGTGTGAAGGGCGTGTCCTGTGTGTGAAGGAGGTGTCCTGTGTGTAAAGGAGGTGTCCTGTGTGTTAAGCGGTGTCCTGTGTGTGAAGGAGGTGTCCTGTGTGTGAGGGAGATAAACTGTATGTGAAGGGCTTGTCCTGTGTGTGAGGGAGGTGTCCTGTGTGTGAAGGGGGTGTCCTGTGTGTGAAGGAGGTGTCCTGTGTGTAAAGGAAATGTCCTGTGTGTTAAGCAGTGTCCTGTGTGTGAAGGAGGTGCCCTGTGTGTGAGGGAGATAAACTGTGTGTGAAGGGGTGTCCTGTGTGTGATGGGCTTGTCCTGTGTGTGAGGGAGGTGTCCTGTGTGTGAAGGGGGTGTTTTGTGTGTGACGGGGTTGTCCTGTATGTGACTGAGGTGTCCTGTATGTGAAGGGGCGTCATGTGTGTGAAGGCGGTGTCCTGTGTGTGAAGGAGGTGTCCTGTGTGCGAAGGGGGTGTCCTGTGTGCGAAGGGGTTGTCCTGTGTGTGAGGGAGGTGTCCTGTGTGTGAGGGAGGTGTCCTGTGTGTGAGGGAGGTGTCCTGTGTGTGAAGGGGGTATCCTGTGTGCGAGGGGGGTGTCCTTTGTGTGATGTAGGTGTCCCGTGTGTGTGAAAGGGTTGTCCTGTGTTTGAGGGATGTGTCCTGTATGTGAGGGAGGTATCCTGTGTGTTAAGGGGGTGTCCAGAATGTGAAGGATGCGTCCTGTGTGTTAAGGTGGTGTCCTGTGTGTTAAGGGGTTGTCCTGTGTGCGAGGGGGGTGTCATTTGTGTGATGTAGGTGTCCTGTGTGTGAGGGAGTTGTTCTGTGTGTGAAGGGGGTGACCTGTGTGTGAAGGTGGTGTCCTGTGCGTGAAGGAGGTGTCCTGTGTGTGAGGGAGGTGTCCTGTGTGTAAATGAGGCGTCCTGTGTGTGAGGGAGGTGTCCTGTGTGTGAAGGGGGTATCCTGTGTGTGAGGGGGGTGTCCTTTGTGTGATGTAGGTGTCCCGTGTGTGTGAAGGGGGAGTCATGTGTGTGAAGGTGGTGTACTGTGTGTGAAGGAGGTGTCCTGTGTGTGAAGAGGGTGTCCTGTGTGCGAAGGGGGTGTCCTGTGTGTTAAGGGGGTATCCTGCGTTTGAAGGAGGTGTCCTGTGTGTGAGTGAGGTGTCCTGTGTGTTCAGGGGGTGTCCTGTGTGTTCAGGGGTTGTCCTGTGTGTGAGGGAGGTGTCCTGTGTGTTCAAGGGGTGTCCTGTGTTTGATGGAGGTGTCCTATGTGTAAAGGAGGTGTCCTGTGTGTAAAGGAGGTGTCTTGTGTGTGAAGGGGTTGTCCCGTGTGTGAAGGAGGTGTCCTGTGTGTGAGGGAGGGGTGTGTGTGTGAAGGGGGTATCCTGTGTTTGAAGGCAGTTTCCTGTGTGTGAAGAATGTGTCCTGTGTGTGAGGGAGGTGTGTGTGTGTGAAGGGGGCGTACGGTATATGAAGGGGGTGTCCTGTGTGTGAGGGATGTGACCTGTGTGTTAAGGGGGTGTATTGTGTGTGAAGGAGGTGCCTGGTGTGTGAGGGAGGTGTCCTGTGTGTTCAAGGGGTGTCCTGTGTGTGAGGGAGGTGTCCTGTGTGTTCAAGGGGTGTCCTGTGTGTTAAGGGGGTGTCCTGTGTGTGAAGGAGGTGTCCTGTGCATGACGGAGGTGTCCTGTGTGTGACGGATGTGTCCTGTGTGTTAAGGGGGTATCCTGCATTTGAAGGAGGTGTCCTGTGTGTGAAGGTGGTGTCCTGTGTGTAAAGGTAGTGTCCTGTGTGTGAAGGGGGTGTCCAGTGTGTGAAGGATGTGTCCTGTGTGTAAAGGAGGTGTCCTGTGTGTTAAGCGGTGTCCTGTGTGTGAAGGAGGTGTCCTGTGTGTGAGGGGCTTGTTCTGTGTGTGAGGGAGGTGTCCTGTGTGTGAAGGGGGTGTTCTGTGTGTAAGGGGTTGTCCTGTATGTGACTGAGGTGTCCTGTATGTGAAGGGGGCGTCATGTGTGTGAAGGCGGTGTCCTGTGTGTGAAGGGGGTGTCCTGTGTGCAAAGGGGTTGTCCTGTGTGTGAGGGAGGTGTCCTGTGTCTAAAGGAGGTGTCCTGAGTGTGAGGGAGGTGTCCTGTGTGTAAATGAGGTGTCCTGTGTGTGAGGGATGTGTCCTGTGTGTGAAGGGGGCATCCTGTGTGCGATGGGGGTGTCCTTTGTGAGATGTAGGTGTCCCGTGTGTGTGAAGGGGGCGTCATGTGTGTGAAGGTGGTGTCCTGTGTGTGAAGGAGGTGTCCTGTGTGTTCAGGGGGTGTCCTGTGTTGAAGGAGGTGTCCTGTGTGTGAAAGGGATGTCCTGTGTTTGAGGGAGGTGTCCTGTGTGTGAAGGGGGTTGTACTGTGTGTGAAGGAGGTGTCCTGTGTATGAGGGAGGTGTCCTGTGTGTTCAGGGTGTGTCCTGTGTGTGAAGGAGGTGTCCTGTGTGTTCAGGGGGTGTCCTGCGTTGAAGGAGGTGTCCTGTGTGTGAAAGGGATGTCCTGTGTTTGAGGGAGGTGTCCTGTGTGTGAAGGGGGTGTCCTGTGTGTGAAGGAGGTGTCCTGTGTATGAGGGAGGTGTCCTGTGTGTTCAGGATGTGTCCTGTGTGTGAAGGAAGTGTCCTGTGTGTTAAGGGGGTATCCTGCGTTTGAAGGAGGTGTCCTGTGTGTGAAGGAGGTGTCCTGTGTGTAAAGATGGTGTCCTGTGTGTGAAGGGGGTGTCCTGTGTGTGAAGGAGGTGTCTTGTGTGTAAAGGAGATGTCCTGTGTGTTAAGCAGTGTCCTGTGTGTGAAGGAGGTGTCCTGTGTGTGAGGGAGATAAACTGTGTGTGAAGGGGTGTCCTGTGTGTGAAGGGCTTGTCCTGTGTGTGAGGGAGGTGTCCTGTGTGTGAAGGAGGTGTCCTGTGTGTGAAAGGGGTGTCCTGTGTGCGAAGGGGTTGTCCTGTGTGTGAGGGAGGTGTCCTGTGTGTAAAGGAGGTGTCCTGTGTGTGAGGGAGGTGTCCTGTGTGTAAATGAGGCGTCCTGTGTGTGAGGGAGGTGTCCTGTGTGTGAAGGGGGTATCCTGTGTGCGAGGGGAGTGTCCTTTGTGTGATGTAGGTGTCCCGTGTGTGTGAAGGGGGAGTCATGTGTGTGAAGGTGGTGTCCTGTGTGTGAAGGAGGTGTCCTGTGTGTGAAGAGGGTGTCCTGTGTGCGAAGGGGGTGTCCTGTGTGTTAAGGGGGTATCCTGCGTTTGAAGGAGGTGTCCTGTGTGTGAAGGAGGTGTCCTGTGTGTAAAGGTGGCGTCCTGTGTGTGAAGGGCGTGTCCTGTGTGTGAAGGAGGTGTCCTGTGTGTAAAGGAGGTGTCCTGTGTGTTAAGTGGTGTCCTGTGTGTGAAGGAGGTGTCCTGTGTGTGAGGGAGATAAACTGTATGTGAAGGGGTGTCCTGTGTGTGAAGGGCTTGTCCTGTGTGTGAGGGAGGTGTCCTGTGTGTGAAGGGGGTGTCCTGTGTGTGAAGGGGGTGTCCTGTGTGTGAAGGAGGTGTCCTGTGTGTAAAGGAGATGTCCTGTGTGTTAAGCAGTGTCCTGTGTGTGAGGGAGATAAACTGTGTGTGAAGGGGTGTCCTGTGTGTGAAGGGCTTGTCCTGTGTGTGAGGGAGGTGTCCTGTGTGTGAAGGGGGTGTTCTGTGTGTGAAGGGGTTGCCCTGTATGTGACTGAGGTGTCCTGTATGTGAAGGGGCGTCATGTGTGTGAAGGGGGTGTCCTGTGTGTGAAGGGGGTGTCCTGTGTGCGAAGGGGTTGTCCTGTGTGTGAGGGAGGTGTCCTGTGTGTAAAGGAGGAGTCCTGTGTGTGAGGGAGGTGTCCTGTGTGTAAATGAGGCGTCCTGTGTGTGAGGGAGGTGTCCTGTGTGTGAAGGGGGTATCCTGTGTGTGAGGGGGGTGTCCTTTGTGTGATGTAGGTGTCCCGTGTGTGTGAAGGGGGAGTCATGTGTGTGAAGGTGGTGTCCTGTGTGTGAAGGAGGTGTCCTGTGTGTGAAGAGGGTGTCCTGTGTGCGAAGGGGGTGTCCTGTGTGTTAAGGGGGTATCCTGCATTTGAAGGAGGTGTCCTGTGTGTGAAGGAGGTGTCCTGTGTGTAAAGGAGGTGTCCTGTGTGTTAAGCGGTGTCCTGTGTGTGAAGAGGGTATCCTGTGTGCGAGGGGGGTGTCCTTTGTGAGATGTAGGTGTCCCATGTGTGGGAAGGGGGCGTCATGTGTGTGAAGGTGGTGTCCTGTGTGTGAAGGAGGTGTCCTGTGTGTGAAGGGGGTGTCCTGTGTGCGAAGGGGTTGTCCTGTGTTTGAGGGATGTGTATTGTATGTGAGGGAGGTATCCTGTGTGTTAAGGGGGTGTCCAGCATGTGAAGGATGCGTCCTGTGTGTTAAGGTGGTGTCCTGTGTGTTAAGGGGTTGTCCTGTGTGCGAGGGGGGTGTCCTTTGTGTGATGTAGGTGTCCTGTGTGTGAGGGAGTTGTTCCGTGTGTGAAGGGGGTGACCTGTGTGTGAAGGTGGTGTCCTGTGCGTGAAGGAGGCGTCCTGTGTGTTCAGGGGGTGTCCTGTGTGTTCAGGGGTTGTCCTGTGTGTGAGGGAGGTGTCCTGTGTGTTCAAGGGGTGTCCTGTGTTTGATGGAGGTGTCCTATGTGTAAAGGAGGTGTCCTGTGTGTGAAGGAGGTGTCTTGTGTGTGAAGGGGTTGTCCCGTGTGTGAAGGAGGTGTCCTGTGTGTGAGGGAGGGGTGTGTGTGTGAAGGGGGTATCCTGTGTTTGAAGGCAGTTTCCTGTGTGTGAAGAATGTGTCCTGTGTGTGAGGGAGGTGTGTGTGTGTGAAGGGGGCGTACGGTATATGAAGGGGGTGTCCTGTGTGTGAGGGATGTGACCTGTGTGTTAAGGGGGTGTATTGTGTGTGAAGGAGGTGTCCTGTGTGTGAAGGAGGTGTCCTGTGTGTGAAGGAAGTGTCCTGTGTGTAAAGGTGGCGTCCTGTGTGTGAAGAGCGTGTCCTGTGTGTGAAGGAGGTGTCCTGTGTGTAAAGGAGGTGTCCTGTGTGTTAAGCGGTGTCCTGTGTGTGAAGGAGGTGTCCTGTGTGTGAGGGAGACAAACTGTGTGTGAAAGGGTGTCCTGTGTGTGAAGGGCGTGTCCTGTGCGTGAAGGAGGCGTCCTGTGTGTTCAGGGGGTGTCCTGTGTGTTCAGGGGTTGTCCTGTGTGTAAGGGAGGTGTCCTGTGTGTTCAAGGGGTGTCCTGTGTTTGATGGAGGTGTCCTATGTGTAAAGGAGGTGTCCTGTGTGTGAAGGAGGTGTCTTGTGTGTGAAGGGGTTGTCCCGTGTGTGAAGGAGGTGTCCTGTGTGTGAGGGAGGGGTGTGTGTGTGAAGGGGGTATCCTGTGTTTGAAGGCAGTTTCCTGTGTGTGAAGAATGTGTCCTGTGTGTGAGGGAGGTGTGTGTGTGTAAATGAGGCGTCCTGTGTGTGAGGGAGGTGTCCTGTGTGTGAAGGGGGTATCCTGTGTGCGAGGGGAGTGTCCTTTGTGTGATGTAGGTGTCCCGTGTGTGTGAAGGGGGAGTCATGTGTGTGAAGGTGGTGTCCTGTGTGTGAAGGAGGTGTCCTGTGTGTGAAGAGGGTGTCCTGTGTGCGAAGGGGGTGTCCTGTGTGTTAAGGGGGTATCCTGCGTTTGAAGGAGGTGTCCTGTGTGTGAAGGAGGTGTCCTGTGTGTAAAGGTGGCGTCCTGTGTGTGAAGGGCGTGTCCTGTGTGTGAAGGAGGTGTCCTGTGTGTAAAGGAGGTGTCCTGTGTGTTAAGTGGTGTCCTGTGTGTGAAGGAGGTGTCCTGTGTGTGAGGGAGATAAACTGTATGTGAAGGGGTGTCCTGTGTGTGAAGGGCTTGTCCTGTGTGTGAGGGAGGTGTCCTGTGTGTGAAGGGGGTGTCCTGTGTGTGAAGGGGGTGTCCTGTGTGTGAAGGAGGTGTCCTGTGTGTAAAGGAGATGTCCTGTGTGTTAAGCAGTGTCCTGTGTGTGAGGGAGATAAACTGTGTGTGAAGGGGTGTCCTGTGTGTGAAGGGCTTGTCCTGTGTGTGAGGGAGGTGTCCTGTGTGTGAAGGGGGTGTTCTGTGTGTGAAGGGGTTGCCCTGTATGTGACTGAGGTGTCCTGTATGTGAAGGGGCGTCATGTGTGTGAAGGGGGTGTCCTGTGTGTGAAGGGGGTGTCCTGTGTGCGAAGGGGTTGTCCTGTGTGTGAGGGAGGTGTCCTGTGTGTAAAGGAGGTGTCCTGTGTGTGAGGGAGGTGTCCTGTGTGTAAATGAGGCGTCCTGTGTGTGAGGGAGGTGTCCTGTGTGTGAAGGGGGTATCCTGTGTGTGAGGGGGGTGTCCTTTGTGTGATGTAGGTGTCCCGTGTGTGTGAAGGGGGAGTCATGTGTGTGAAGGTGGTGTCCTGTGTGTGAAGGAGGTGTCCTGTGTGTGAAGAGGGTGTCCTGTGTGCGAAGGGGGTGTCCTGTGTGTTAAGGGGGTATCCTGCGTTTGAAGGAAGTGTCCTGTGTGTGAAGGAGGTGTCCTGTGTGTAAAGGAGGTGTCCTGTGTGTGAAGGGCGGTGTCCTGTGTGTGAAGGAGGTGTCCTGTGTGTGAGGGAGATAAACTGTATGTGAAGGGGTGTCCTGTGTGTGAAGGGCTTGTCCTGTGTGTGAGGGAGGTGTCCTGTGTGTGAGGGAGGTGTCCTGTGTGTGAGGGAGATAAACTGTGTGTGAAAGGGTGTCCTGTGTGTGAAGGGCTTGTCCTGTGTGTGAGGGAGGTGTCCTGTGTGTGAAGGGTGTGTTCTGTGTGTGAATGGGTTGTCCTGTATGTGACTGAGGTGTCCTGTATGTGAAGAGGGTATCCTGTGTGCGAGGGGGGTGTCCTTTGTGAGATGTAGGTGTCCCGTGTGTGGGAAGGGGGCGTCATGTGTGTGAAGGTGGTGTCCTGTGTGTGAAGGAGGTGTCCTGTGTGTGAAGGGGGTGTCCTGTGTGCGAAGGGGTTGTCCTGTGTTTGAGGGATGTGTATTGTATGTGAGGGAGGTATCCTGTGTGTTAAGGGGGTGTCCAGTGTGCGAAGGGGTTGTCCTGTGTTTGAGGGATGTGTCCTGTATGTGAGGGAGGTATCCTGTGTGTTAAGGGGGTGTCCAGCATGTGAAGGATGCGTCCTGTGTGTTAAGGTGGTGTCCTGTGTGTTAAGGGGTTGTCCTGTGTGCGAGGGGGGTGTCCTTTATGTGATGTAGGTGTCCTGTGTGTGAGGGAGTTGTTCCGTGTGTGAAGGGGGTGACCTGTGTGTGAAGGTGGTGTCCTGTGCGTGAAGGAGGCGTCCTGTGTGTTCAGGGGGTGTCCTGTGTGTTCAGGGGTTGTCCTGTGTGTGAGGGAGGTGTCCTGTGTGTTCAAGGGGTGTCCTGTGTTTGATGGAGGTGTCCTATGTGTAAAGGAGGTGTCCTGTGTGTGAAGGAGGTGTCTTGTGTGTGAAGGGGTTGTCCCGTGTGTGAAGGAGGTGTCCTGTGTGTGAGGGAGGGGTGTGTGTGTGAAGGGGGTATCCTGTGTTTGAAGGCAGTTTCCTGTGTGTGAAGAATGTGTCCTGTGTGTGAGGGAGGTGTGTGTGTGTGAAGGGGGCGTACGGTATATGAAGGGGGTGTCCTGTGTGTGAGGGATGTGACCTGTGTGTTAAGGGGGTGTATTGTGTGTGAAGGAGGTGTCCTGTGTGTGAAGGAGGTGTCCTGTGTGTGAGGGGGGTGTCCTTTGTGTGATGTAGGTGTCCCGTGTGTGTGAAGGGGGAGTCATGTGTGTGAAGGTGGTGTCCTGTGTGTGAAGGAGGTGTCCTGTGTGTGAAGAGGGTGTCCTGTGTGCGAAGGGGGTGTCCTGTGTGTTAAGGGGGTATCCTGCGTTTGAAGGAGGTGTCCTGTGTGTGAAGGAGGTGTCCTGTGTGTAAAGGTGGCGTCCTGTGTGTGAAGGGCGTGTCCTGTGTGTGAAGGAGGTGTCCTGTGTGTAAAGGAGGTGTCCTGTGTGTTAAGCGGTGTCCTGTGTGTGAAGGAGGTGTCCTGTGTGTGAGGGAGATAAACTGTATGTGAAGGGGTGTCCTGTGTGTGAAGGGCTTGTCCTGTATGTGAGGGAGGTGTCCTGTGTGTGAGGGAGGTGTCCTGTGTGTGAGGGAGATAAACTGTGTGTGAAAGGATGTCCTGTGTGTGAAGGGCTTGTCCTGTGTGTGAGGGAGGTGTCCTGTGTGTGAAGGGTGTGTTCTGTGAGTGAATGGGTTGTCCTGTATGTGACTGAGGTGTCCTGTATGTGAAGAGGGTATCCTGTGTGCGAGGGGGGTGTCCTTTGTGAGATGTAGGTGTCCCGTGTGTGGGAAGGGGGCGTCATGTGTGTGAAGGTGGTGTCCTGTGTGTGAAGGAGGTGTCCTGTGTGTGAAGGGGGTGTCCTGTGTGCGAAGGGGTTGTCCTGTGTTTGAGGGATGTGTACTGTATGTGAGGGAGGTATCCTGTGTGTTAAGGGGGTGTCCAGCATGTGAAGGATGCGTCCTGTGTGTTAAGGTGGTGTCCTGTGTGTTAAGGGGTTGTCCTGTGTGCGAGGGGGGTGTCCTTTGTGTGATGTAGGTGTCCTGTGTGTGAGGGAGTTGTTCTGTGTGTGAAGGGGGTGACCTGTGTGTGAAGGTGGTGTCCTGTGCGTGAAGGAGGCGTCCTGTGTGTTCAGGGGGTGTCCTGTGTGTTCAGGGGTTGTCCTGTGTGTGAGGGAGGTGTCCTGTGTGTTCAAGGGGTGTCCTGTGTTTGATGGAGGTGTCCTATGTGTAAAGGAGGTGTCCTGTGTGTGAAGGAGGTGTCTTGTGTGTGAAGGGGTTGTCCCGTGTGTGAAGGAGGTGTCCTGTGTGTGAGGGAGGGGTGTGTGTGTGAAGGGGGTATCCTGTGTTTGAAGGCAGTTTCCTGTGTATGAAGAATGTGTCCTGTGTGTGAGGGAGGTGTGTGTGTGTGAAGGGGGCGTACGGTATATGAAGGGGGTGTCCTGTGTGTGAGGGATGTGACCTGTGTGTTAAGGGGGTGTATTGTGTGTGAAGGAGGTGTCCTGTGTGTGAGGGAGGTGTCCTGTGTGTAAATGAGGCGTCCTGTGTGTGAGGGGGGTATCCTGTGTGCGAGGGGAGTCTCCTTTGTGTGATGTAGGTGTCCCGTGTGTGTGTGAAGGGGGAGTCATGTGTGTGAAGGTGGTGTCCTGTGTGTGAAGGAGGTGTCCTGTGTGTGAAGAGGGTGTCCTGTGTGCGAAGGAGGTGTCCTGTGTGTAAAGGTGGCGTCCTGTGTGTGAAGGGCGTGTCCTGTGTGTGAAGGAGGTGTCCTGTGTGTAAAGGAGGTGTCCTGTGTGTTAAGTGGTGTCCTGTGTGTGAAGGAGGTGTCCTGTGTGTGAGGGAGATAAACTGTACGTGAAGGGGTGTCCTGTGTGTGAAGGGCTTGTCCTGTGTGTGAGGGAGGTGTCCTGTGTGTGAAGGGGGTGTCCTGTGTGTGAAGGGGGTGTCCTGTGTGTGAAGGAGGTGTCCTGTGTGTAAAGGAGATGTCCTGTGTGTTAAGCAGTGTCCTGTGTGTGAAGGAGGTGTCCTGTGTGTGAGGGAGATAAACTGTGTGTGAAGGGGTGTCCTGTGTGTGAAGGGCTTGTCCTGTGTGTGAGGGAGGTGTCCTGTGTGTGAAGGGGGTGTTCTGTGTGTGAAGGGGTTGCCCTGTATGTGACTGAGGTGTCCTGTATGTGAAGGGGCGTCATGTGTGTGAAGGGGGTGTCCTGTGTGTGAAGGGGGTGTCCTGTGTGCGAAGGGGTTGTCCTGTGTGTGAGGGAGGTGTCCTGTGTGTAAAGGAGGTGTCCTGTGTGTGAGGGAGGTGTCCTGTGTGTAAATGAGGCGTCCTGTGTGTGAGGGAGGTGTCCTGTGTGTGAAGGGGGTATCCTGTGTGTGAGGGGGGTGTCCTTTGTGTGATGTAGGTGTCCCGTGTGTGTGAAGGGGGAGTCATGTGTGTGAAGGTGGTGTACTGTGTGTGAAGGAGGTGTCCTGTGTGTGAAGAGGGTGTCCTGTGTGCGAAGGGGGTGTCCTGTGTGTTAAGGGGGTATCCTGCGTTTGAAGGAGGTGTCCTGTGTGTGAGTGAGGTGTCCTGTGTGTTCAGGGGGTGTCCTGTGTGTTCAGGGGTTGTCCTGTGTGTGAGGGAGGTGTCCTGTGTGTTCAAGGGGTGTCCTGTGTTTGATGGAGGTGTCCTATGTGTAAAGGAGGTGTCCTGTGTGTAAAGGAGGTGTCTTGTGTGTGAAGGGGTTGTCCCGTGTGTGAAGGAGGTGTCCTGTGTGTGAGGGAGGGGTGTGTGTGTGAAGGGGGTATCCTGTGTTTGAAGGCAGTTTCCTGTGTGTGAAGAATGTGTCCTGTGTGTGAGGGAGGTGTGTGTGTGTGAAGGGGGCGTACGGTATATGAAGGGGGTGTCCTGTGTGTGAGGGATGTGACCTGTGTGTTAAGGGGGTGTATTGTGTGTGAAGGAGGTGCCTGGTGTGTGAGGGAGGTGTCCTGTGTGTTCAAGGGGTGTCCTGTGTGTGAGGGAGGTGTCCTGTGTGTTCAAGGGGTGTCCTGTGTGTGAGGGGGGTGTCCTGTGTGTGAAGGAGGTGTCCTGTGCATGACGGAGGTGTCCTGTGTGTGACGGATGTGTCCTGTGTGTTAAGGGGGTATCCTGCATTTGAAGGAGGTGTCCTGTGTGTGAAGGTGGTGTACTGTGTGTAAAGGTAGTGTCCTGTGTGTGAAGGGGGTGTCCAGTGTGTGAAGGATGTGTCCTGTGTGTAAAGGAGGTGTCCTGTGTGTTAAGCGGTGTCCTGTGTGTGAAGGAGGTGTCCTGTGTGTGAGGGGCTTGTTCTGTGTGTGAGGGAGGTGTCCTGTGTGTGAAGGGGGTGTTCTGTGTGTAAGGGGTTGTCCTGTATTTGACTGAGGTGTCCTGTATGTGAAGGGGGCGTCATGTGTGTGAAGGCGGTGTCCTGTGTGTGAAGGGGGTGTCCTGTGTGCAAAGGAGTTGTCCTGTGTGTGAGGGAGGTGTCCTGTGTCTAAAGGAGGTGTCCTGAGTGTGAGGGAGGTGTCCTGTGTGTAAATGAGGTGTCCTGTGTGTGAGGGATGTGTCCTGTGTGTGAAGGGGGCGTCATGTGTGTGAAGGTGGTGTCCTGTGTGTGAAGGAGGTGTCCTGTGTGTTCAGGGGGTGTCCTGTGTTGAAGGAGGTGTCCTGTGTGTGAAAGGGATGTCCTGTGTTTGAGGGAGGTGTCCTGTGTGTGAAGGGGGTTGTACTGTGTGTGAAGGAGGTGTCCTGTGTATGAGGGAGGTGTCCTGTGTGTTCAGGGTGTGTCCTGTGCGTGAAGGAGGTGTCCTGTGTGTTCAGGGGGTGTCCTGCGTTGAAGGAGGTGTCCTGTGTGTGAAAGGGATGTCCTGTGTTTGAGGGAGGTGTCCTGTGTGTGAAGGGGGTGTCCTGTGTGTGAAGGAGGTGTCCTGTGTATGAGGGAGGTGTCCTGTGTGTTCAGGATGTGTCCTGTGTGTGAAGGAAGTGTCCTGTGTGTTAAGGGGGTATCCTGCGTTTGAAGGAGGTGTCCTGTGTGTGAAGGAGGTGTCCTGTGTGTAAAGATGGTGTCCTGTGTGTGAAGGGGGTGTCCTGTGTGTGAAGGAGGTGTCTTGTGTGTAAAGGAGATGTCCTGTGTGTTAAGCAGTGTCCTGTGTGTGAAGGAGGTGTCCTGTGTGTGAGGGAGATAAACTGTGTGTGAAGGGGTGTCCTGTGTGTGAAGGGCTTGTCCTGTGTGTGAGGGAGGTGTCCTGTGTGTGAAGGAGGTGTCCTGTGTGTGAAAGGGGTGTCCTGTGTGCGAAGGGGTTGTCCTGTGTGTGAGGGAGGTGTCCTGTGTGTAAAGGAGGTGTCCTGTGTGTGAGGGAGGTGTCCTGTGTGTAAATGAGGCGTCCTGTGTGTGAGGGAGGTGTCCTGTGTGTGAAGGGGGTATCCTGTGTGCGAGGGGAGTGTCCTTTGTGTGATGTAGGTGTCCCGTGTGTGTGAAGGGGGAGTCATGTGTGTGAAGGTGGTGTCCTGTGTGTGAAGGAGGTGTCCTGTGTGTGAAGAGGGTGTCCTGTGTGCGAAGGGGGTGTCCTGTGTGTTAAGGGGGTATCCTGCGTTTGAAGGAGGTGTCCTGTGTGTGAAGGAGGTGTCCTGTGTGTAAAGGTGGCGTCCTGTGTGTGAAGGGCGTGTCCTGTGTGTGAAGGAGGTGTCCTGTGTGTAAAGGAGGTGTCCTGTGTGTTAAGTGGTGTCCTGTGTGTGAAGGAGGTGTCCTGTGTGTGAGGGAGATAAACTGTATGTGAAGGGGTGTCCTGTGTGTGAAGGGCTTGTCCTGTGTGTGAGGGAGGTGTCCTGTGTGTGAAGGGGGTGTCCTGTGTGTGAAGGGGGTGTCCTGTGTGTGAAGGAGGTGTCCTGTGTGTAAAGGAGATGTCCTGTGTGTTAAGCAGTGTCCTGTGTGTGAGGGAGATAAACTGTGTGTGAAGGGGTGTCCTGTGTGTGAAGGGCTTGTCCTGTGTGTGAGGGAGGTGTCCTGTGTGTGAAGGGGGTGTTCTGTGTGTGAAGGGGTTGCCCTGTATGTGACTGAGGTGTCCTGTATGTGAAGGGGCGTCATGTGTGTGAAGGGGGTGTCCTGTGTGTGAAGGGGGTGTCCTGTGTGCGAAGGGGTTGTCCTGTGTGTGAGGGAGGTGTCCTGTGTGTAAAGGAGGTGTCCTGTGTGTGAGGGAGGTGTCCTGTGTGTAAATGAGGCGTCCTGTGTGTGAGGGAGGTGTCCTGTGTGTGAAGGGGGTATCCTGTGTGTGAGGGGGGTGTCCTTTGTGTGATGTAGGTGTCCCGTGTGTGTGAAGGGGGAGTCATGTGTGTGAAGGTGGTGTCCTGTGTGTGAAGGAGGTGTCCTGTGTGTGAAGAGGGTGTCCTGTGTGCGAAGGGGGTGTCCTGTGTGTTAAGGGGGTATCCTGCGTTTGAAGGAGGTGTCCTGTGTGTGAAGGAGGTGTCCTGTGTGTAAAGGAGGTGTCCTGTGTGTTAAGCGGTGTCCTGTGTGTGAAGGAGGTGTCCTGTGTGTGAGGGAGATAAACTGTATGTGAAGGGGTGTCCTGTGTGTGAAGGGCTTGTCCTGTGTGTGAGGGAGGTGTCCTGTGTGTGAGGGAGGTGTCCTGTGTGTGAGGGAGATAAACTGTATGTGAAAGGGTGTCCTGTGTGTGAAGGGCTTGTCCTGTGTGTGAGGGAGGTGTCCTGTGTGTGAAGGGTGTGTTCTGTGTGTGAATGGGTTGTCCTGTATGTGACTGAGGTGTCCTGTATGTGAAGAGGGTATCCTGTGTGCGAGGGGGGTGTCCTTTGTGAGATGTAGGTGTCCCGTGTGTGGGAAGGGGGCGTCATGTGTGTGAAGGTGGTGTCCTGTGTGTGAAGGAGGTGTCCTGTGTGTGAAGGGGGTGTCCTGTGTGCGAAGGGGTTGTCCTGTGTTTGAGGGATGTGTATTGTATGTGAGGGAGGTATCCTGTGTGTTAAGGGGGTGTCCAGCATGTGAAGGATGCGTCCTGTGTGTTAAGGTGGTGTCCTGTGTGTTAAGGGGTTGTCCTGTGTGCGAGGGGGGTGTCCTTTGTGTGATGTAGGTGTCCTGTGTGTGAGGGAGTTGTTCCGTGTGTGAAGGGGGTGACCTGTGTGTGAAGGTGGTGTCCTGTGCGTGAAGGAGGCGTCCTGTGTGTTCAGGGGGTGTCCTGTGTGTTCAGGGGTTGTCCTGTGTGTGAGGGAGGTGTCCTGTGTGTTCAAGGGGTGTCCTGTGTTTGATGGAGGTGTCCTATGTGTAAAGGAGGTGTCCTGTGTGTGAAGGAGGTGTCTTGTGTGTGAAGGGGTTGTCCCGTGTGTGAAGGAGGTGTCCTGTGTGTGAGGGAGGGGTGTGTGTGTGAAGGGGGTATCCTGTGTTTGAAGGCAGTTTCCTGTGTGTGAAGAATGTGTCCTGTGTGTGAGGGAGGTGTGTGTGTGTGAAGGGGGCGTACGGTATATGAAGGGGGTGTCCTGTGTGTGAGGGATGTGACCTGTGTGTTAAGGGGGTGTATTGTGTGTGAAGGAGGTGTCCTGTGTGTGAAGGAGGTGTCCTGTGTGTGAAGGAAGTGTCCTGTGTGTAAAGGTGGCGTCCTGTGTGTGAAGGGCGTGTCCTGTGTGTGAAGGAGGTGTCCTGTGTGTAAAGGAGGTGTCCTGTGTGTTAAGCGGTGTCCTGTGTGTGAAGGAGGTGTCCTGTGTGTGAGGGAGATAAACTGTGTGTGAAAGGGTGTCCTGTGTGTGAAGGGCGTGTCCTGTGCGTGAAGGAGGCGTCCTGTGTGTTCAGGGGGTGTCCTGTGTGTTCAGGGGTTGTCCTGTGTGTAAGGGAGGTGTCCTGTGTGTTCAAGGGGTGTCCTGTGTTTGATGGAGGTGTCCTATGTGTAAAGGAGGTGTCCTGTGTGTGAAGGAGGTGTCTTGTGTGTGAAGGGGTTGTCCCGTGTGTGAAGGAGGTGTCCTGTGTGTGAGGGAGGGGTGTGTGTGTGAAGGGGGTATCCTGTGTTTGAAGGCAGTTTCCTGTGTGTGAAGAATGTGTCCTGTGTGTGAGGGAGGTGTGTGTGTGTAAATGAGGCGTCCTGTGTGTGAAGGGGGTATCCTGTGTGCGAGGGGAGTGTCCTTTGTGTGATGTAGGTGTCCCGTGTGTGTGAAGGGGGAGTCATGTGTGTGAAGGTGGTGTCCTGTGTGTGAAGGAGGTGTCCTGTGTGTGAAGAGGGTGTCCTGTGTGCGAAGGGGGTGTCCTGTGTGTTAAGGGGGTATCCTGCGTTTGAAGGAGGTGTCCTGTGTGTGAAGGAGGTGTCCTGTGTGTAAAGGTGGCGTCCTGTGTGTGAAGGGCGTGTCCTGTGTGTGAAGGAGGTGTCCTGTGTGTAAAGGAGGTGTCCTGTGTGTTAAGTGGTGTCCTGTGTGTGAAGGAGGTGTCCTGTGTGTGAGGGAGATAAACTGTATGTGAAGGGGTGTCCTGTGTGTGAAGGGCTTGTCCTGTGTGTGAGGGAGGTGTCCTGTGTGTGAAGGGGGTGTCCTGTGTGTGAAGGGGGTGTCCTGTGTGTGAAGGAGGTGTCCTGTGTGTAAAGGAGATGTCCTGTGTGTTAAGCAGTGTCCTGTGTGTGAGGGAGATAAACTGTGTGTGAAGGGGTGTCCTGTGTGTGAAGGGCTTGTCCTGTGTGTGAGGGAGGTGTCCTGTGTGTGAAGGGGGTGTTCTGTGTGTGAAGGGGTTGCCCTGTATGTGACTGAGGTGTCCTGTATGTGAAGGGGCGTCATGTGTGTGAAGGGGGTGTCCTGTGTGTGGAGGGGGTGTCCTGTGTGCGAAGGGGTTGTCCTGTGTGTGAGGGAGGTGTCCTGTGTGTAAAGGAGGTGTCCTGTGTGTGAGGGAGGTGTCCTGTGTGTAAATGAGGCGTCCTGTGTGTGAGGGAGGTGTCCTGTGTGTGAAGGGGGTATCCTGTGTGTGAGGGGGGTGTCCTTTGTGTGATGTAGGTGTCCCGTGTGTGTGAAGGGGGAGTCATGTGTGTGAAGGTGGTGTCCTGTGTGTGAAGGAGGTGTCCTGTGTGTGAAAGGGTGTCCTGTGTGCGAAGGGGGTGTCCTGTGTGTTAAGGGGGTATCCTGCGTTTGAAGGAGGTGTCCTGTGTGTGAAGGAGGTGTCCTGTGTGTAAAGGAGGTGTCCTGTGTGTTAAGCGGTGTCCTGTGTGTGAAGGAGGTGTCCTGTGTGTGAGGGAGATAAACTGTATGTGAAGGGGTGTCCTGTGTGTGAAGGGCTTGTCCTGTGTGTGAGGGAGGTGTCCTGTGTGTGAGGGAGGTGTCCTGTGTGTGAAGGGTGTGTTCTGTGTGTGAATGGGTTGTCCTGTATGTGACTGAGGTGTCCTGTATGTGAAGAGGGTATCCTGTGTGCGAGGGGGGTGTCCTTTGTGAGATGTAGGTGTCCCGTGTGTGGGAAGGGGGCGTCATGTGTGTGAAGGTGGTGTCCTGTGTGTGAAGGAGGTGTCCTGTGTGTGAAGGGGGTGTCCTGTGTGCGAAGGGGTTGTCCTGTGTTTGAGGGATGTGTATTGTATGTGAGGGAGGTATCCTGTGTGTTAAGGGGGTGTCCAGCATGTGAAGGATGCGTCCTGTGTGTTAAGGTGGTGTCCTGTGTGTTAAGGGGTTGTCCTGTGTGCGAGGGGGGTGTCCTTTGTGTGATGTAGGTGTCCTGTGTGTGAGGGAGTTGTTCCGTGTGTGAAGGGGGTGACCTGTGTGTGAAGGTGGTGTCCTGTGCGTGAAGGAGGCGTCCTGTGTGTTCAGGGGGTGTCCTGTGTGTTCAGGGGTTGTCCTGTGTGTGAGGGAGGTGTCCTGTGTGTTCAAGGGGTGTCCTGTGTTTGATGGAGGTGTCCTATGTGTAAAGGAGGTGTCCTGTGTGTGAAGGAGGTGTCTTGTGTGTGAAGGGGTTGTCCCGTGTGTGAAGGAGGTGTCCTGTGTGTAAAGGTGGCGTCCTGTGTGTGAAGGGCGTGTCCTGTGTGTGAAGGAGGTGTCCTGTGTGTAAAGGAGGTGTCCTGTGTGTTAAGTGGTGTCCTGTGTGTGAAGGAGGTGTCCTGTGTGTGAGGGAGATAAACTGTATGTGAAGGGGTGTCCTGTGTGTGAAGGGCTTGTCCTGTGTGTGAGGGAGGTGTCCTGTGTGTGAAGGGGGTGTCCTGTGTGTGAAGGGGGTGTCCTGTGTGTGAAGGAGGTGTCCTGTGTGTAAAGGAGATGTCCTGTGTGTTAAGCAGTGTCCTGTGTGTGAGGGAGATAAACTGTGTGTGAAGGGGTGTCCTGTGTGTGAAGGGCTTGTCCTGTGTGTGAGGGAGGTGTCCTGTGTGTGAAGGGGGTGTTCTGTGTGTGAAGGGGTTGCCCTGTATGTGACTGAGGTGTCCTGTATGTGAAGGGGCGTCATGTGTGTGAAGGGGGTGTCCTGTGTGTGGAGGGGGTGTCCTGTGTGCGAAGGGGTTGTCCTGTGTGTGAGGGAGGTGTCCTGTGTGTAAAGGAGGTGTCCTGTGTGTGAGGGAGGTGTCCTGTGTGTAAATGAGGCGTCCTGTGTGTGAGGGAGGTGTCCTGTGTGTGAAGGGGGTATCCTGTGTGTGAGGGGGGTGTCCTTTGTGTGATGTAGGTGTCCCGTGTGTGTGAAGGGGGAGTCATGTGTGTGAAGGTGGTGTCCTGTGTGTGAAGGAGGTGTCCTGTGTGTGAAAGGGTGTCCTGTGTGCGAAGGGGGTGTCCTGTGTGTTAAGGGGGTATCCTGCGTTTGAAGGAGGTGTCCTGTGTGTGAAGGAGGTGTCCTGTGTGTAAAGGAGGTGTCCTGTGTGTTAAACGGTGTCCTGTGTGTGAAGGAGGTGTCCTGTGTGTGAGGGAGATAAACTGTATGTGAAGGGGTGTCCTGTGTGTGAAGGGCTTGTCCTGTGTGTGAGGGAGGTGTCCTGTGTGTGAGGGAGGTGTCCTGTGTGTGAGGGAGATAAACTGTGTGTGAAAGGGTGTCCTGTGTGTGAAGGGCTTGTCCTGTGTGTGAGGGAGGTGTCCTGTGTGTGAAGGGTGTGTCCTGTGTGTGAATGGGTTGTCCTGTATGTGACTGAGGTGTCCTGTGTGTGAAGAGGGTATCCTGTGTGCGAGGGGGGTGTCCTTTGTGAGATGTAGGTGTCCCGTGTGTGGGAAGGGGGCGTCATGTGTGTGAAGGTGGTGTCCTGTGTGTGAAGGAGGTGTCCTGTGTGTGAAGGGGGTGTCCTGTGTGCGAAGGGGTTGTCCTGTGTTTGAGGGATGTGTATTGTATGTGAGGGAGGTATCCTGTGTGTTAAGGGGGTGTCCAGCATGTGAAGGATGCGTCCTGTGTGTTAAGGTGGTGTCCTGTGTGTTAAGGGGTTGTCCTGTGTGCGAGGGGGGTGTCCTTTGTGTGATGTAGGTGTCCTGTGTGTGAGGGAGTTGTTCCGTGTGTGAAGGGGGTGACCTGTGTGTGAAGGTGGTGTCCTGTGCGTGAAGGAGGCGTCCTGTGTGTTCAGGGGGTGTCCTGTGTGTTCAGGGGTTGTCCTGTGTGTGAGGGAGGTGTCCTGTGTGTTCAAGGGGTGTCCTGTGTTTGATGGAGGTGTCCTATGTGTAAAGGAGGTGTCCTGTGTGTGAAGGAGGTGTCTTGTGTGTGAAGGGGTTGTCCCGTGTGTGAAGGAGGTGTCCTGTGTGTGAGGGAGGGGTGTGTGTGTGAAGGGGGTATCCTGTGTTTGAAGGCAGTTTCCTGTGTGTGAAGAATGTGTCCTGTGTGTGAGGGAGGTGTGTGTGTGTGAAGGGGGCGTACGGTATATGAAGGGGGTGTCCTGTGTGTGAGGGATGTGACCTGTGTGTTAAGGGGGTGTATTGTGTGTGAAGGAGGTGTCCTGTGTGTGAAGGAGGTGTCCTGTGTGTGAAGGAAGTGTCCTGTGTGTAAAGGTGGCGTCCTGTGTGTGAAGGGCGTGTCCTGTGTGTGAAGGTGGCGTCCTGTGTGTGAAGGGCGTGTCCTGTGTGTAAAGGAGGTGTCCTGTGTGTTAAGCGGTGTCCTGTGTGTGAGGGAGATAAACTGTGTGTGAAGGGGTGTCCTGTGTGTGAAGGGCTTGTCCTGTGTGTGAGGGAGGTGTCCTGTGTGTGAAGGGGTGTCCTGTGTGTGAAGGGCTTGTCCTGTGTGTGAGGGAGGTGTCCTGTGTGTGAAGGGGGTGTTCTGTGTGTGAAGGGGTTGTCCTGTATGTGACTGAGGTGTCCTGTATGTGAAGGGGCGTCATGTGTGTGAAGGGGGTGTCCTGTGTGTGAAGGGGGTGTCCTGTGTGCGAAGGGGTTGTCCTGTGTGTGAGGGAGGTGTCCTGTGTGTAAAGGAGGTGTCCTGTGTGTGAGGGAGGTGTCCTGTGTGTAAATGAGGCGTCCTGTGTGTGAGGGAGGTGTCCTGTGTGTGAAGGGGGTATCCTGTGTGCGAGGGGGGTGTCCTTTGTGTGATGTAGGTGTCCCGTGTGTGTGAAGGGGGAGTCATGTGTGTGAAGGTGGTGTCCTGTGTGTGAAGGAGGTGTCCTGTGTGTGAAGAGGGTGTCCTGTGTGCGAAGGGGGTGTCCTGTGTGTTAAGGGGGTATCCTGCGTTTGAAGGAGGTGTCCTGTGTGTGAAGGAGGTGTCCTGTGTGTAAAGGTGGCGTCCTGTGTGTGAAGGGCGTGTCCTGTGTGTGAAGGAGGTGTCCTGTGTGTAAAGGAGGTGTCCTGTGTGTTAAGCGGTGTCCTGTGTGTGAAGGAGGTGTCCTGTGTGTGAGGGAGATAAACTGTATGTGAAGGGGTGTCCTGTGTGTGAAGGGCTTGTCCTGTATGTGAGGGAGGTGTCCTGTGTGTGAGGGAGGTGTCCTGTGTGTGAGGGAGATAAACTGTGTGTGAAAGTGTGTCCTGTGTGTGAAGGGCTTGTCCTGTGTGTGAGGGAGGTGTCCTGTGTGTGAAGGGTGTGTTCTGTGAGTGAATGGGTTGTCCTGTATGTGACTGAGGTGTCCTGTATGTGAAGAGGGTATCCTGTGTGCGAGGGGGGTGTCCTTTGTGAGATGTAGGTGTCCCGTGTGTGTGAAGGGGGCGTCATGTGTGTGAAGGTGGTGTCCTGTGTGTGAAGGAGGTGTCCTGTGTGTGAAGGGGGTGTCCTGTGTGCGAAGGGGTTGTCCTGTGTTTGAGGGATGTGTACTGTATGTGAGGGAGGTATCCTGTGTGTTAAGGGGGTGTCCAGCATGTGAAGGATGCGTCCTGTGTGTTAAGGTGGTGTCCTGTGTGTTAAGGGGTTGTCCTGTGTGCGAGGGGGGTGTCCTTTGTGTGATGTAGGTGTCCTGTGTGTGAGGGAGTTGTTCTGTGTGTGAAGGGGGTGACCTGTGTGTGAAGGTGGTGTCCTGTGCGTGAAGGAGGCGTCCTGTGTGTTCAGGGGGTGTCCTGTGTGTTCAGGGGTTGTCCTGTGTGTGAGGGAGGTGTCCTGTGTGTTCAAGGGGTGTCCTGTGTTTGATGGAGGTGTCCTATGTGTAAAGGAGGTGTCCTGTGTGTGAAGGAGGTGTCTTGTGTGTGAAGGGGTTGTCCCGTGTGTGAAGGAGGTGTCCTGTGTGTGAGGGAGGGGTGTGTGTGTGAAGGGGGTATCCTGTGTTTGAAGGCAGTTTCCTGTGTGTGAAGAATGTGTCCTGTGTGTGAGGGAGGTGTGTGTGTGTGAAGGGGGCGTACGGTATATGAAGGGGGTGTCCTGTGTGTGAGGGATGTGACCTGTGTGTTAAGGGGGTGTATTGTGTGTGAAGGAGGTGTCCTGTGTGTGAAGGAGGTGTCCTGTGTGTAAAGGTGGCGTCCTGTGTGTGAAGGGCGTGTCCTGTGTGTGAAGGAGGTGTCCTGTGTGTAAAGGAGGTGTCCTGTGTGTTAAGCGGTGTCCTGTGTGTGAAGGAGGTGTCCTGTGTGTGAGGGAGATAAACTGTGTGTGAAAGGGTGTCCTGTGTGTGAAGGGCTTGTCCTGTGTGTGAGGGAGGTGTCCTGTGTGTGAAGGGTGTGTTCTGTGTGTGAATGGGTTGTCCTGTATGTGACTGAGGTGTCCTGTATGTGAAGAGGGTATCCTGTGTGCGAGGGGAGTGTCCTTTGTGAGATGTAGGTGTCCCGTGTGTGTGAAGGGGGCGTCATGTGTGTGAAGGTGGTGTCCTGTGTGTGAAGGAGGTGTCCTGTGTGTGAAGGGGGTGTCCTGTGTGCGAAGGGGTTGTCCTGTGTTTGAGGGATGTGTCCTGTATGTGAGGGAGGTATCCTGTGTGTTAAGGGGGTGTCCAGCATGTGAAGGATGCGTCCTGTGTGTTAAGGTGGTGTCCTGTGTGTTAAGGGGGTGTCCTGTGTGCGAGGGGGTGTCCTTTGTGTGATGTAGGTGTCCTGTGTGTGAGGGAGTTGTTCTGTGTGTGAAGGGGGTGACCTGTGTGTGAAGGTGGTGTCCTGTGCGTGAAGGAGGCGTCCTGTGTGTTCAGGGGTTGTCCTGTGTGTGAGGGAGGTGTCCTGTGTGTGAGGGAGGTGTCCTGTGTGTTCAAGGGGTGTCCTGTGTTTGATGGAGGTGTCCTATGTGTAAAGGAGGTGTCTTGTGTGTGAAGGGGTTGTCCCGTGTGTGAAGGAGGTGTCCTGTGTGTGAGGGAGGGGTGTGTGTGTGAAGGGGGTATCCTGTGTTTGAAGGCAGTTTCCTGTGTGTGAAGAATGTGTCCTGTGTGTGAGGGAGGTGTGTGTGTGTGAAGGGGGCGTACGGTATATGAAGGGGGTGTCCTGTGTGTGAGGGATGTGACCTGTGTGTTAAGGGGGTGTATTGTGTGTGAAGGAGGTGCCTGGTGTGTGAGGGAGGTGTCCTCTGTGTGACGAATGTGTCCTGTGTGTTCAGGGGGTGTCCTGTGTGTGAGGGAGGTGTCCTGTGTGTTTAGGAGGTATCCTGTGTGTTTAGGATGTGACCTGTGTGTGAGGGAGGTGTGTGTTTGTGAAGGGGGTGTCCTGTGTGTTAAGGGGGTATCCTGCATTTGAAGGAGGTGTCCTGTGTGTGAAGGAGGTGTCCTGTGTGTAAAGGTGGTGTCCTGTGTTTAAAGGAGGTGTCCTGTGTGTGAAGGGCATGTCCTGTGTGTGAGGGAGGTGTCCTGTGTGTGAAGGTGGTGTCCTGTGTTTAAAGGAGGTGTCCTGTGTGTGAAGGGGGTGTCCTGTGTGTGAAAGAGGTGTCCTGTGTGTGAGGGAGGTGTGTGTGTGTGAAGGGGGTATCCTGTGTGTGAAGGGAATGTCCTGTGTGTGAAGGAGGTGCCCGGTGTGTGAGGGTGGTGTCCTGTGTGTTAAGAGGGTGTCCTGTGTGTGAAGGAGGTGCCCTGTGTGTGAAGGAGGTGTCTTGTGTGTGAGGTGGGTGTCCTGTGTGTGAGGGAGGTGTCCTGTGTGTGAAGGAGGTGTCCTGTGTTTAAAGGAGGTGTCATGTGAGTTCAGGGGGGTGTCATGTGTGTGAGGGAGGTGTCCGGTGTGTGAAGTAGGTGTCCTGTGTGTGAGGGGGGTGTCCTGTGTATTAAGGGGGTGTCCTGTGTGTGAAGGAGGTGTCCAGTGTTTGAGGGAGGTGTCGTGTGTGTGAGGGAGGTGTGTGTGTGAAGAGGGTGGCTTGTGTGTAAAGGTGGTGTCCTGTGTGGGAAGGGGGCGTCATGTGTGTGAAGGCGGTGTCCTGTGTGTGAAGGAGGTGTCCTGTGTGTGAAGGGGGTGTCCTGTGTGTGAGGGAGGGGTCCTGTGTGTAAAGGAGGTGTCCTGTGTGTGAGGGGCGTGACCTGTGTGGGAAGGGGGCGTCCTGTGTGTGAAGGGGGTATCCTTTGTGTGAAGGGAATGTCCTGTGTGTGAAGGTGGGCTCCCGTGTGTGAGGGAGGGGTCTTGTATGTTAAAAGGGGTGGTCCTGTGTATAAAGGTTGTGTTCTGTGTGTGAAGGTGGTGTCCTATGTGTGAGGTAAGTGTCCTGTATCTGAGGGAGGTGTCCTGTGTATGAAGGGGGTGTCCTGTGTGTGAGGGAGGTGTCCTGTTTTCGAAGGAGGTGTCCTGTGTGTGAGGAGGGTGTCCTGTGTGTGAAGGAGATGTCCTGTGTGTGCGGGAGGTGTCCTGTGTGTAAAGGAGGTGTCCTGTGTGTGAAACGGGTGTCCTGTGTGTGAGGGAGGTGTCCTGTGTGTGCGGGAGGTGTGTGTGTGAAGGGGGCGTTATGTGTGTTAAAGGGATGTCCTGTGTGTAAGGGAGGTGTCCTGTGTGTTAAGAGGGTGTCCTGTGTGTGAGCAAAGTGTCCTGTACCTGAGGAAGGTGTTCTGTGTGTGAGGGAGGTATCCTGTGTGTGAGGGAGGTGTCCTGTGTGTGAGGGAGGTATCCTGTGTGTGAGGGAGGTGTCCTGTGTGAGAAGGGGGTGTCCCGTGTTTGAAGGAAGTGCCCTATATGTGAAGCGGGTGTCCTGTGTGTAAGGGTGGTGTCCTTTGTGTGAAGGTGGTGTCCTATGTGTGAAGGAGGTATCCTGTGTGTGAAGGAGGTATCCTGTGTGTGAAGGGGGTGTCCTGTATGTGAGGGAGATGTCCTGTGTGTAAAGGAGATATCCTGTGTGTGAGGGAGGTGTGTGTGTGTGAAGGTGGTGTCCTGTATGTGAAGTGGGTGTCCTGTGTGTGAAGGGGGTGTCCTGTGTGTGAGGGAGGTGTCCTGTGTGTGAAGGTGGCGTCATGTGTGTGAGTGCGGTGTCCTGTGTGTGAAGGGGGTGTCCTATGTGTGAGGGAGGTGTCCTGTGTGTAAAGGAGGTGTCCTTTGTGTGAAGTAGGTGTCCTGTGCGTGAAGGGGGTATCCTGTGTGTGAGGGAGGTGTACTGTGTGTGAAGGGGGTCTCCAGTGTGAGGGAGGGATATTGTATGTGAAGGGGCTGTCCTGTGTGTAAAGGTTGTGTTCTGTGTATGAAGGAGGTGTCCTGTGTGTGAGGGAGGTGTCCTGTGTGTGAAAGGGGTGTCCTGTGTGTGTGGGAGGTGTGTGTGTGTGTGAAGGGGGCGTTATGTGTGTTAAGGGGGTGTCCTGTGTGTGAGGAAAGTGTCCTGTACCTGAGGAAGGTGTCCTGTGTGTGAGGGAGGTATCCTGTGTGTGAGGGAGGTATCCTGTGTGTGAGGGAGGTGTCCTGTGTGAGAAGGGGTTGCCCCGTGTTTGAAGGAAGTGGCCTATATGTGAAGCGGGTGTCCTGTGTGTTAAGGGGTTGTCCTGTGTGTGAGGAAAGTGTCCTGTACCTGAGGAAGGTGTCCTGTGTGTGAGGGAGGTATCCTGTGTGTGAGGGACGTGTCCTGTATCTGAGGGAGGTGTCCTGTGTGTGAAGGAGGTATCCTGTGTGTGAAGGTGGCGTCCTGTTTGTGAGGGAGGTGTCCTGTGTGTGAGGGATTTGTCCTGTGTGTGAGGGAGGTGTCCTGTGTGTGAAGGAGGTGTCCTGTGTGTGAGGGACGTGACCTGTGTGTGAAGGGGGTTTCCTGTGTGTGAAGTCGGTGTCCTGTGTGTGAAGGGGGTATCCTGTGTGTGAGGGAGGTGTCCTGTGTGTGAAGGGGGTCTCCTGTGTGTGAGGGAGGGATATTGTATGGGAAGGGGCTGTCCTGTGTGTAAAGGCTGTGTTCTGTGTATGAAGGAAGTGTCCTGTGTGTGAGGGAGTTGTTCTGTGTGTGAAGGCGGTGTCCTGTGTTTGAAAGAGGTGTCCTGTGTGTGAAGGGGGTGTCCTGTGTGTGACTGAGGTGTCCTGTGTGTGAAGCGGGCGTCATGTGTGTGAAGGTGGTATCCTGTGTGTGAAGGAGGTGTCCTGTGTGTGAAAGGCGTGTCCTGTGTGCAAAGGGGTTGTCCTGTGTGTGAGGGAGGTGTGTGTGTGTGAAGGGGGTGTTCTGTGTGTGAAGGGGGTGTCCTGTTTCTGAAGGAGGTGTCCTGTGTGTGAGGGAGGTGTCCTGTGTGTGAGGGAGGTGTCCTGTGTGTGAAGGCGGTGTCCTGTTTCTGAAGGCGGTGTCCTGTGTGTGAGGGAGGTGTCCTGTGTGTGAAGGAGGTGTCCTGTGTGTGAAGGGGGTGTCCTGTTTCTGAAGGCGGTGTCCTGTGTGTGAGGGAGGTGTCCTGTGTGTGAAGGAGGTGTCCTGTGTGTGAAGGGGGTGTCCTGTTTCTGAAGGCGGTGTCCTGTGTGTGAGGGAGGTGTCCTGTGTGTGAAGGAGGTGTCCTGTGTGTGAAGGGGGTGTTCTGTGTGTGAAGGGGGTGACCTGTGTGTGAGGCAGGTGTCCTGTGTGTGAAGGGGTTGTCATGTGTGTGAAGGCAGTGTCCTGTGTGTGAAGGAGGTGTCCTGTGTGTGAAGGGGGTGCCCTGTCTGTGAGGGAGTGTCCTGTGTGTGAGGGAGGTGTGTGTGTGTGAAGGGGGGCGTTATGTGTGTTAAGGGGGTGTCCTGTGTGTGAGGAAAGTGTCCTGTACCTGAGGAAGGTGTCCTGTGTGTGAGGGAGGTATCCTGTGTGTGAGGGAGGTATCCTGTGTGTGAGGGAGGTATCCTGTGTGTGAGGGAGGTGTCCTGTGTGAGAAGGGGGTGTCCCGTGTTTGAAGGAAGTGCCCTATATGTGAAGCGGGTGTCCTGTGTGTAAGGGTGGTGTCCTTTGTGTGAAGGTGGTGTCCTATGTCTGAGGGACGTGTCCTGTATCTGAGGGAGGTGTCCTGTGTGTGAGGGAGGTGTCCTGTATCTGAGGGAGGTGTCCTGTGTGTGAGGGAGGTGTCCTGTATCTGAGGGAGGTGTCCTGTGTGTGAGGGAGGTGTCCTGTATCTGAGGGAGGTGTCCTGTGTGTGAAGGAGGTATCCTCTGTGTGAAGGTGGTGTCCTGTGTGTGAGGGGTTTGTCCTGTGTGTGAAGGAGATGTCCTGTGTGTAAAGGAGGTGTCCTGTGTGTGAGGGAGGTGTGTGTGTGTGAAGGGGGTGTCCTGTGTGTGAGGGAGATGTCCTGTGTGTAAAGGAGGTGTCCTGTGTGTGAGGGAGATGTGTGTGTGTGTGAAGGGGGTGTCCTGTGTATGAAGTGGGTGTCCTGTGTGTAAAGGTTGTGTTCTGTGTATGAAGGAGGTGTCCAGTGTGTGAGGGAGGTGTGTTGTGTGTGAAGGAGGTGACCTCTGTGTGAAGTGGGTGTCCTTTGTGTGAAGGTGTCCTGTGTGTGAAGTGGGTGTCCTGTGTGTAAAGGAGGTGTCCTGTGTGTGAAGGGGGTGTCCTGTGTGTGAGGGAGTTGCCATCATGTGATGTTCTTTTTTTTTGATGTGACTGTCTGATTGGTAGAATAATCACGCGGGTTTTATACCTGGGAGAGTGAGTGAGTGAGAGGCGGGGGAGCAGGTGTCTATGTACAGATGATGTGTAGAGAGATGTCTGTATATTACAGCAGATTCAGACTATTCCACTATTCCAACAAGCCACATCACACTGCAGCACAGGCGAACTTCGGAAAACAGAGGAGAACCACCTATACAACGTATTCAAGAAGAACGGATACTCAAAAAATACAGTGCGCAGATTCCTCAAGAACAAACCACGACAAGCAGACAGCACACAGCCAGAAACCCGAACCACCTTACCATACATCAAAGAAGTTTCAGAAATGACAGCCAGACTACTAAGACCCCTCGGAATCCTAGTAGCACACAAACCCACCAACACTCTCAAACAAAAACTAACAAACTTAAGAGACCCAGTACATCCCATGGACAAAACCAACGTCATCTACAAAATTCCATGCAAGGACTGCCACAAACACAACGTAGGACAAACAGGAAGAAAGTTAGCCACCAGGATACACGAACACCAGCTAGCCACAAAAAGACACGACCCTCTCTCCCTCATAGCCCTACACACGGAGGGAAAAAAAACCACCATTTCGACTGGGACAACACATCTATCCTAGGACAGGCTAAGCAAAGACATGCCAGAGAATTCCTAGAGGCCTGGCACTCCAACCACAACACCATAAACAAACACATAGATCTAGATACCATCTATCAACCCCTCCGAAAACGAACAGGAAATGACATCACCACAAACCCCAGGAACCCCATCCAAGAGAAAGATATAAATAGAAAGCAGGAGACAACAGCTTCACTTCACTTGGAGGTTGCCACTGATGATGATACCTAGCCAGGTAATGAAACGTCTGGATATCAAACCTACAGATCAGTGAGCAAACCTACACTCTAAGTATTCAGACTGACTCGCAAGTTTCCTTTTATTCATTCACGGGATGTGGGATTCTCTGGCCGGGCCTGCATTTATACACATCCCTAATTACCCAGAGGGCAGTTAAGAGTCAACCACATTGCTGTGGCTCTGAGTCACATGTCGGCCAGACCAGGTAAGGATGGCAGATTCCTTCCCTGAAGGACATTAATGAACCAGATGAATTTTTCTCGACAATCAGTTATGGATTCATGGTTGACATCATTAGGTCGTTAATTCCGGGTTTTTTGTCAGAATTCCAATTCCACCATCTGTGGAATTTGAACCCAGGTCCTGAGGTTATCGGCCTGGGATTCTGGGTTACTAGTCCCGGGGGACGATATTACTGCCGCCCAGGTAGTCGACCACAGATTTACTGAGACCTGTCCCCTTAAAGATTCATGACCACATACAGTTGCTGAGAACCAGAGGGATTTTAATTGGAAAGATTCAGCCAAAGAGACAGGGAGGAGGTGGGGATTGAGATGAGTTGTTGTTATCTGGGTAGTGCCTGTACCCCAGTCTGCCTGTCTCTCAGTGTCTGCCCCACACCGTGCCTGTCTCTCAGTGTGTCTGCTCCACACTGTGCCTGTCTCTCAGTGTGCCTGTACCCCAGTCTGCCTGTCTCTCAGTGTCTGCCCCACACCGTGCCTGTCTCTCAGTGTGTCTGCTCCACACTGTGCCTGTCTCTCAGTGTCTGCCCCACACCGTGCCTGTCTCTCAGTGTGTCTGCCCCACACTGTGCCTGTCTCTCAGTGTGAAGGCAGTTTCAAAACAGAGTTCGAGAAATCTGTATGACAGAAACGGAGCCGGAGGGGAGAGGGAGAATAGTGAGGTCGCTCTTACAAAGAGCTAGGAGATGAGTGATGGGCTGAATGGGGTCATCCAGTACTATCTAATTCGATGATATTAATGTAGACAATCTCATCAATCTCATCACCTTTGATTCCCATTTTATAATGCAGCTTTTTGCCCTGTTACTGACACTAATAGCTGGTCTTCCCTATCCCAGGATTTTGTTTCTCCTCAGCTGTTGGCTCTTGAATACAAGGAACTCGTCAAACCCACCCCTCGTTTCCGCAGGAAGGAATACATTTCCCTATGAGGAAACCGCAGACTGAGCTCAGGGTGTGGGCAACATAGAGAGTGCTGTGCTGATCAGTAACCTGACTCAGAGATTACACAAGTGAGCCCAGAGAGTGGTACAGATCCCCAGGACTGAACAGCAACTCCCCCTGGGAATGGCTATGGGACCCCTATTCATCCTGGTTAGTCTATACGCTCTGGTCTGGACCTCTCACAGTCAGCAACTTCACCCGAATGGAACGAATGTTTGTTCATCAGCAAGGTAATCACTTCACTCTGTTTGTGTTGTTCGATTTCTTGCCATAACTGCACCCTCCTCTCTCAACATACTGTGATTCCCAGAAACTCTTCAGTCTATTCTCTTTATGCATCTTGATTTACCATCAGTATCTCTGCTTTTATCTCTTTATCATGAATGGACTTGATCTGTTTGTCTCTTTGACCCACTGTGCCTCTCTTTGTCTCTCTATGTCTCTGCTTCTCTTATTCAGTCTCTCTTTGTGTCTGTCCCACACCGTGCTGTCTCTCAGTGTGCCTGTACCCCAGTCTGCCTGTCTCTCAGTGTCTGTCCAACACCATGCCTGTCTCTCAGTGTGCCTGTACCCCAGTCTGCCTGTCTCTCAGTGTCTGTCCCACACCATGCCTGTCTCTCAGTGTGCCTGTACCCCAGTCTGCCTGTCTCTCAGTGTCTGTCCCACACCATGCCTGTCTCTCAGTGTGCCTGTACCCCAGTCTGCCTGTCTCTCAGTGTTCTGTCCAACACCATGCCTGTCTCTCTGTGTGCCTGTACCCCAGTCTGCCTGTCTCTCAGTGTCTGTCCAACACCATGCCTGTCTCTCTGTGTGCCTGTACCCCAGTCTGCCTGTCTCTCAGTATGTCTGCCCCACACCATGCTTGTCTCTCAGTGTGCCTGTACCCCAGTCTGCCTGTCTTTCAGTGTCTGTCCAACACCATGCCTGTCTCTCTGTGTGCCTGTACCCCAGTCTGCCTGTCTCTCAGTATGTCTGCCCCACACCATGCTTGTCTCTCAGTGTGCCAGTACCCCAGTCTGCCTGTCTCTCAGTGTCTGTCCCACACCATGCCTGTCCTTTCGTTTTCCTGTTTCTTACTCTGCCTTTACATCAGCCCATCCCTGAGGGAGAGAGCCTGGCTCTCTCTGCCATTTCTCCAGCCATAGGCCGTGAGCTGCCTTTGTCGGGTTGTCTGGGGTGGTTTGTTGTCCTCAGTTCCTGAGGGAGTTGTGTTTGTGACCCACGCAGAACAGGAGTGTTTTGTGTTGAAGGTGTAATCTAAAGGCAGACATGTTCTGTCTCTCTCTCTATCTGCCTCTGTTAAAACTGATGGCTAACTGGGCAAAACTGAGGCACTGAGAGAGCAGAAGTGGGAGAGGTGAATTATGAAAAAACTTTAAAAACTGCTATCACGATTAGACTATTGATCCAGAAACCTAGGTCATTTTCTGGAGAGCTGGGCTCAAATCCCACAATGGCAGATGGTGGAATTGGAATTTAATAAACATTTGGAATGAAGAGTCTCATGGTGACCATGAATCCATTGTTGATTGTCAGAAAACCCCACCTGGCTCATTATTGTCCTTTTGGGAAGGAGTCTGCCATCCTTAGCTGAAAATGTGTTGCTGGAAAAGTGCAGCAGGTCAGGCAGCATCCAGGGAACAGGAGAATCGACGTTTCGGGCATGAGCCCTTCTTCAGGAATGAGGAAAGTATGTCCAGCAGGCTAAGATAAAAGGTAGGGAGGAGGGACTTGGAGGAGGGGCGTTGGGAATGCAATAGGTGGAAGGAGGTTAAGGTGAGGGTGATAGGCCGGAGTGGGGGTGGGGGCGGAGAGGTCAGGAAGAAGATTGCAGGTTAGGAAGGTGGTGCTGAGTTCAAGGGTTGGGACTGAGACAAGGTGGGGGGAGGGGAAATGAGGAAACTGGAGAAATCTGAGTTCATCCCTTGTGATTGGAGGGTTCCTAGGCAGAAGATGAGACACTCTTCCTCCAACCGTCATGTTGCCATGGTCTGGCGATGGAGGAGTCCAAGGACCTGCATGTCCTTGGTGGAGTGGGAGGGGGAGTTGAAGTGTTGAGCCACGGGGCGGTTGGGTTGGTTGGTCCGGGTGTCCCAGAGGTGTTCCCTGAAACGTTCCGCAAGTAGGCGGCCTGTCTCCCCAATATAGAGGAGGCCACATCGGGTGCAGCGGATGCAGTAAATGATGTGTGTGGAGGTGCAGGTGAATTTGTGCCATCCTTACCTGGTCTGGCCTACATGTGACTCCAGACCTACAGCAATGTGGTTGACTCTTAACTGACCTCCTGGGCAATTAGGGATGGGCAATAAATGCTGGGCCCAGCCAGTGATGCCCACGTAGAATCATACAGCATGGAAACAGATCCTTTGGAACAACTCGTGCCAAACGCTGCCTTCACTATCCTATTTACCTGCGACTTCACTTTCAAGGAGCTATGAACCTGCACTCCAAGGTCTTTTTGCTCACTGCACTCCCCAGGATTCTACCATTAAGGTGCTAAGATTTACAGCACCTCATATTTATCTAAACTAAACTCCATCTGTCACTCCTCAGCCCATTGGCCCATCTGATCAAGATCCTGTTGTAATCTGAGGTAACCTCCTTCGCTGTCCACTAATCCTCCAATTTTTGTATCATCTTATTATGTTCACATCCAAAACATTTTTTTTCCATTCATTCATGGGAGGTGAGCAGCACTGGCTCAGCCCAATACATATTGCCCAGAGGGCAATTAGGGGTCAACCACATTGCTGTGGGTCTGGAGTCACATGTAGGCCAGACCAGGTAAGGATGGCAGATTCCTTCTCTACAGGGCATTAGAGACCCAGGTGGATTTTTCCAACAATCAACAACAGATTTGTGGTCATCATTAGACTCTTAATTCCATACAGAGAAAGTGAGGGCTGCAGATGCTGGAGATCAGAGCTGAAAATGTGTTGCTGGAAAAGCGCAGCAGGTCAGGCAGCATCCAGGGAACAGGAGAATCGACGTTTCGGGCATAAGCCCTTCTTCTGGATTCCTGAAGAAGGGCTTATGCCGAAACGTCGATTCTCCTGCTCCTTTGATGCTGCCTGACCTGCTGCGCTTTTCCAGCAACACATTTTCAGCTCTTAATTCCATACGTTTATTGAACTCAAACTCCATATTTGCTGTGGTGGGATTTGAACCCAGGTCCCCAGAACATTATCTGGGTCTCTAGAATAACAGTCCAGTGATAATTCCACTAGGCCATCACCTCTCCATGATAATAATGACAAAAGGCAGTGGACCCAGCACCGATCCTTGTGGCACTCCACTGGTCACAGGCCTCCAGTCTGAAAAACAACCCTCCACCACCACCCTCTGTCTTCTACCTTCAGGCCAATTTTGTATCCGATTGGCTAGTTCCCCTGGGATCCGATGTGATCTAACCTTGCTAACCAGTCTTCTCTGTGGGACCTTTCAATGCTTTGCGGAAGTCCATATAGACAATGTCCATCACCCTGCCTTCATCAACCCTCTTCATCACTTTTTCAAAAAAGCATTCCTGTGACTGAATAAAAAAGCCTATTATCCTGTTTCTATTCAATTTGCTAACATTTACCGTGAATCAGATTGTGTGTGTAATTGCTCCACTCACACAGAACCGATAAATCTCCAATCTGTTTGCATTCAACATATGTGTCCACCCCACCCTATAGATATCCACCCCACCCCACTGTATAGATATCCACCCCACACTAACCTATAGATATCCACCCCATCCCACCCTATAGAAATTCCAACCCCACCCTATAGAAACTAATCTCACTCTAAAGAATCTAACCACATCCTATAAAAATTGAACCCCCAGCCTAGAGATGTACAATACAACTGTATAACTATAGCAACTTATACAGTCATGGAGTCACAGACGTGTACAGCACAGAAACAGACCCTTCGGTTCAACCCGTCCATGCCTACCAGATATCCCAACCCAATCTAGTCCCACCTCCCAGCACCCGGCCCATATCCCTCCAAAACCTTCCTATTCATATACCCATCCAAATGCCTCCTAAATGTTATAATTGTACCAGCCTCCACCACATCCTCTGGCAGCTCATTCCATACACGTACCACCCTCTGCGTGAAAAAGTTGCCCCTTAGGTCTCTTTTATATCTTTCCCCTCTCACCTTAAACCTATGCCCCTCTAGTTCTGGACTCCCCGACCCCAGGGAAAAGACTTTGTCTATTTACCCTATCAATGCCCCTCACAATTTTGTAAACCTCTATAAGGTCACCCCTCAGCCTCTGACGGTCCAGGGAAAACAGCCCCAGCCTGTTCAGCCTCTCCCTGTAGCTCAGATCCTCTAACCCTGGCAACATCCTAGTGAGTAAAATCAGGGCGCATGGTATTGGGGGCAAAGTACTAGATTGGATTGAAAGTTGGTTGGCTGATAGGAAACAAGGGGTAGTGATAAACAGCTCCATTTCGGAATGGCAGGCAGTGACCAGTGGGGTACCGCAGGGATCAGTGCTGGGACCGCAGCTTTTTACAATATATATTAATGATATAGAAAATGGTATTAATAGTAACATTAGCAAAATTGCTTATGATACAAAGCTGGGTGGCAGGGTGAAATGTGATGAGGATGTTAGGAGATTACAGGGTGACCTGGACAAGTTAGGTGAGTGGGCAGATGCATGGCAGATGCAGTTTAATGTGGATAAATGTATGGTTATCCACTTTGGTGGCAAGAACAGGAAGGCAGATTACTACCTCAATTGAATCAATTTAGGTAAAGGGGCAGTACAGAGAGATCTGGGTGTTCTTGTACACCAGTCAATGAAGGTAAGCATGCAGGTGGAGCAGGTAGTGAAGAAGGCTAATGGCATGCTGGCCTTCATAACAAGAGGGATTGAGTATAGAAGCAAAGAGGTGTTTCTGCAACTGTACAGGGCCCTGGTGAGACCACACCTGGAGTACTGTGTGCAGTTCTGGTCTCCAAATTTGAGGAAAGACATTCTGGCTATTGAGGGAGTGCAGCGTAGGTTCACGAGGTCAATTCCTGGAATGGCGGGATTACCTTACACTGAAAGACTGAAGCGACTGGGCTTGTATACCCTTGAGTTTCGAAGACTGAGAGGGGATCTGATTGAGACGTATAAGATTATTAAAGGATTGGACACTCTGGCAGCAGGAAACATGTTTCCGCTGATCGGTGAGTGCCGAACCAGAGGACATAGCTTAAAAATACGGGGTAGACCATTTAGGACAGAGATGAGGAGAAACTTCTTCACTCAGAGTGGGGCTGTGTGGAATGCTCTGCCCCAGAGGGCAGTGGAGGCCCAGTCTCTGGATTCATTTAAGAAAGAGTTGGATAGAGCTCTCGAAGATAGTGGAATCAAGGGTTATGGAGATAAGGCAGGAACAGGATACTGATTAAGGATGATCAGCCAGTTGAGTTTTGTTTGTTTGTTTTTTTTTTCTTTTTGGTTTTATTTTGTTGTTTTGTTTTTATTTTTTGTCAAATTTTGGCTATTGTATATTTGAGCTAATTGTATATCAATGTTTATATCTGAGAGTTTTGTTTATTTTTGTAAACTTGTAAAAATGTTAAATTTCTAATAAAAATATCTATTTAAAAAAAAGGATGATCAGCCATGATCATATTGAATGGCGGTGCAGACTCGAAGGGCTGAATGGCCTCCTCCTGCACCTATTGTCTATTGTCTATTGTCCTTGTAAATCTTTTCTGAACCCTTTCAAGTTTCACAACATCTTTCCGACAGGAAGGAGACCAGAATTGCACGCAATATTCCAACAGTGGCCTAACCAATGTCCTGTACAGCCGCAACATGACCCTACCAACTCCTGTACTCAATACTCTGACCAATAAAGGAAAGCATACCAGAGGCCTTCTTCACTATCCTATCTACCTGCGACTCCACTTTCAAGGAGCTATGAACCTGCACTCCAAGGTCTCTTTGTTCAGCAACACTCCCTAGGACCTTACCATTGAGTGTATAAGTCCTGCTAAGATTTGCTTTCCCAAAATACAGTGCCTCGCATTTATCTGAATTAAACTCCATCTGCCACTTCTCAGTCCATCTGGTCCAGATCCTGTTGTAATCTGAGGTAACCTTCTTCGCTGTCCACTACACCTCCAATTTTGGTGTCATCAGAAAACTCACTGACTATACCACTTATGCTCACATCCAAATCATTTATGTAAATGATTAAAAGTAGTGGATCCAGCACCGATCCATGTGGCACTCCACTGTCACAGGCCTCCAGTCTGAAAAACATCCCTCCACCACCACCCTCTGTCTTCTACCTTTGAGCCAGTTCTGTATCCAAATGGCGAGTTCTCCCTGTATTCCACGAGATCTAACCTTGCTAATCAGTCTCCCATGAGGAACCTTGTCGAACACCTTACTGAAGTCCATATAGATCACATCTACCACACTGCCATCATCAATCCTCTTTGTTACTTCTTTAAAAAACTCAATCAAGTTTGTGAGACATGATTTCCCACTCATAAAGCCATGCTGACTATCCCTAATCAGTCCTTGCCTTTCCAAATACATGTACATCCTGTCCCTCAGGATTCCCTCCAACAACCTGCCCACCACTGACGTCAGGCTCACTGGGGTATAGATCCCTGGCTTGTCCTTACCACCTTTATTAGACAGTGGCACCATGATAGTCAACTTCCAGTCTTCCAGCACCTCACCTGTGACTATCAATGATATGAATATTTCAGTAAGAGACCCAGCAATTACAGTAAACTCATCCTATAGGTGCCCAGCATATGGCCTTTAGGAATGGTATTTGTTAGATCTGGAGGGTGTGGTGAGCAGACAGGGATAGTGGGTGAGCAGAGAGGCACGTGGGGTGGAGAGGGACAGGGTTTGAGGTGAAGGCCAGAGAGGGAGAAGGGAAAATAGGAGGGGGTAGGAAGGGATATGGACGGGGAATGGGAAGGGAGGTGGAAGGGGATACGAAAGGAGATGGAGATGGATGGGGAACAGGTAGGGATGGAGTGGGAAGTGGAGGGGGATGGAGAGGAGTGAAGGGGTTTGGGAAGGGGAATGGAGAGATGCAGGAAGATGGGGAGGGGTAGGGGATGGGTGATGAAAGGGGACAGGGAGATGGAGAGAAATGGGGATAGGGAGATGGAGGAAGTGGGTAGATTAGATTAGATTACTTACAGTGTGGAAACAGGCCCTTTGGCCCAACAAGTCCACACCGACCCGCCGAAGCGCAGTCCACACCGACCCGCCGAAGCGCAATCCACCTATTCCCCTACATTTACTCCTTACCTAACACTAGGGACAATTTAGCATGGCCAATTCACCTGACCTGCACATCTTTGGACTGTGGGAGGAAACCGGAGCACCCGGAGGAAACCCACGCAGACATGGGGAGAATGTGCAAACTCCACACAGTCAGTCACGCCTGAGGCGGGAATTGAACCCGGGTCTCTGGCGCTGTGAGGCAGCAGTGCTAACCACTGTGCCACCATGCCACCCACTGTATTTGGGGTGGAGAATGGGAGAGGGATGGTGGTGGAGGGGGAGATGGAGGGGGGAAGGAGATGTGGAGGGGTTGAGGATGGAGAGAGATGGGCTGAGGAGATGGAGGAAGATGGGGAGGGGGATGGGAATGTTCAGGGAGATGGGATGAAGAGGTTGGGGAGGGCAAGTGCCCTGGAGTTAGGGATGGACCAAATGGTCTATTTCTGAAACTTGATTGGTTAAACATGTGAGTTTAATGCACCACCCAGTGTGATCCTGAGGCCAACACAGAGAATGAGGAGCAGCCTGCAGCTCCCCCTGTAGGCCATGGGAACATGAACTCATCTTCCATCCAGTGATACAATGGGATATGGTTATCATATGGACCACATGGACGAAGGGATTGGATAGCTATATTAGATCTAACCCAATACCATCAGGGACACCATTGATTTAGGTGGGGCCAGCTGGTGGCCAAAATGAGTATTGTAAGGGCCAGATCCTGGGAAACTGATGATAAAACATGGGACTAGGAATTGGCCATTCAGCCCATCCAGTCTGCTCCACCACGCAATGAGATCATGGTGGTTCTGGTCATTCTCAACTCCACTTTACTGCTTTTTCCCCATTATCCTTGATTCCCTCCCTGATTAAAAATACAGCCTCTCCTACCGTCTGCAGTAAACAATTTCAGATTCACTTCTGCCTGAGATGAGACATATCTCCTCAGTGCTGTCATCTCTGCTCGCACAGTTTCAATAGCTCTCATTACACAAACATCCCGATCACATGGGCTTTTCTTTATTGGGGTCTATCCATCTTTTGGGCAACAGCTATCTCCTCGAATTCCAGGCCACGGAACTGAATTCAGTGTATATGGAATCCAGTATATTTGAATTACAACATAACTGGAATATAGTGTACATGGAATGCAGTGTATATGACTTGCGATGTATACGGAATCCAGCATACAGATCATTCTGGTATATCACGGGTTTCGTCAACACCAATTGGCTATAATGTGATTGGCAAATTGGGGACATTGTTGCGACAATGTGAACTTTCCACTGAACGAGTATAGCAGCTTTCTGTCAGGAAATTCTACAGCGCAATTGTCTACAGGGTGAGGTTATAGAGGAACACAGCTGTCACAATATCGCAGAACAACTTGTATATGAAAGGCAGTCTATCTCAAATGCAATGTATTTGGAATGCAGTGTACATTGGATACAGTGTATATAGGGTGCAGTGTATATGGGGTGCAGTGTTTATGGAATGCAGTGAATATGGGGTGCAGTGTATATGGGATGCAGTGTGTATGAGGTGCGGTGTATATGGGATGCAGTGTATATGGAATGCGACAGATATGGGATACAGTGTATATGGGATACAGTGCATATGGAATGCAGTGTATATGGAATGCAGTCTATATGGAATGTAGTGTATATGGATTGCAGTGTATATACAATGCAGTGTATATAGGATGCAATATATACGGGATGCAGTGTTTTTGGGATGCAGTGCATATCGATGTTTATGGGGTGCAGTGTGTATGGGATGCAGTGTCTATTGGGTGCAGTGTATATTGGGTGCTGTGTGAATGGGATGCAGTGTATATGGGGTGCAGTGTATATGGGGCGCAATGTGTATGGGATGCAGTGTGTATGGGATGCAGAGTATATGGGATGCAGTGTATATGGGGTACAGTGAGTATCAGATGAGTGTGTATGGGATGCAGTGCGTATGGGGTGCAGTGTGTGGGGGTGCAGTGTGTATGGGATGCAGTGTATATGGGATGCAGTGTATATGGGGTGCAGTGTATACGGGGTGCAGTGTATACGGGGTGCAATGTGTATGGGATGCAGTGTGTATAGGATGCAGTGCGTATGGGGTGCAGTGTGTATGGGATGTAGTGTATATGGGATGCAGTGTATATGGGGTGCAGTGTATATGGGGTGCAGTGTGTATGGGATGCAGTGTGTGTGGGATGCAGTGCGTATGGGGTGCAGTGTGTATAGGTAGCAGTGCGTATGGGGTGCAGTGTATATGGGATGCAGTGTATATGGGGTGCAGTGTGTGGGGGATGCGGTGTATATGGGATGCAGTGTATATGGGGTGCAGTGTGTATGGGATACAGTGTATATGGGATGCAGTGTATATGGGATGCAGTCTGTATGGGGTGCAATGTGTATGGGGTGCAGCGTTTATGGGGTGCAGTGTATATGGGGTGCAGTGTATATGGGGTGCAGCGTTTATGGGGTGCAGTGTATATGGGGTGCAGTGTGTATGGGATGCAGTGTATATGGGATGAAGTGTATATGGGATGCCGTGTTTATGGGGTGCAGTGTGTATGGGGTGCAGTGTATATGGGGTGCAGTGTGTATGGGATGCAGTATATATAGGATGCAGTGTATATGGGGTGCAGTGTGTATGGAATGCAGTGTATATGGGGTGCAGCGTTTATGGGGTGCAGTGTGTATGGGATGCAGTGTACATGGGGTGCAGTGTATATGGGATGCAGTGTATATGGGATGCAGTGTATGTGGGGTGCAGTGTATATGGGGTGCAGTGTGTATGGGATGCAGTGTGTATGGGATGCAGTGTGTATGGGGTGCAGTGTGAATGGGGTGCAGTGTGTATGGGATGTAGTGTATATGGGATGCAGTGTATATGGGGTGCAGTGTATATGGGGTGCAGTGTGTATGAGGTGCAGTGTGTATGGGATGCAGTGTATATGGGATGCAGTGTATATGGGGTGCAGTGTGTGGGGGATGCAGTGTATATGGGATGCAGTGTATATGGGGTGCAGTGAGTATGGGATGCAGTGTATATGGGATGCAGTGTATATGGGGTGCAGTGTGTGGGGGATGCAGTGTATATGGGATGCAGTGTATATGGGGTGCAGTGTGTATGGGATACAGTGTATATGGGATGCAGTGTATATGGGGTGCAGTGTGTATGGGATGTAGTGTCTATGGGATGCAGTGTGTATGGGATGCAGTGTATATGGGATGCAGTGTGCATGGAATGCAGTGTATATGGGGTGCAGTGTTTATGGGGTGCAGTGTTCATGGGATGCAGTGTATATGGGATGCCGTGTATATGGGGTAGAGAGTGTATGGGGTGCAGTGTATATGGGGTGCAGTGTGTATGGGATGCAGTATATATAGGATGCAGTGTTTATGGGATGCAGTGTGTATGGAATGCAGTGTATATGGGGTGCAGCGTTTATGGGGTGCAGTGTATATGGGGTGCAGTGTATATGGGATGCTGAGTATATGGGATGCTGTGTATATGGGGTGCAGTGTATATGGGATGCAATGTATATGAGGTGCAGTGTGTATGGGATGCAGTGTATATGGGGTGCAGTGTGTATGGGGTGCAGTGTATATGAGGTGCAGTGTGTATGGAATGCAGTGTATATGGGGCGCAGTGTGTATGGGATGCAGTGTATATGGGGTGCAGTGTATATGAGATGCAGTGTATATGGGGTGCAGTGTATATGGGATGCAGTGTATATGAGGTGCAGTGTGTATGGGATACAGTGTATATGGGATGGAGTGTATATGGGATGCAGTGTGTATGGGCTGCAGTGTGTATGGGGTGCAATGTGTATGGGATACAGTGTATATGGGATGCAGTGTGTATGGGGTGCAGTGTGTATGGGGTGCAATGTGTATGGGGTGCAGTGTATATGGGGTGCAGTGTATATGAGGTGCAGTGTGTATGGAATGCAGTGTATATGGGGTGCAGTGTGTATGGGATGCAGTGTATATGGGGTGCAGTGTATATGAGATGCAGTGTATATGGGGTGCAGTGTATATGGGATGCAGTGTATATGAGGTGCAGTGTGTATGGGATACAGTGTATATGGGATGCAGTGTATATGGGATGCAGTGTGTATGGGCTGCAGTGTGTATGGGGTGCAATGTGTATGGGATACAGTGTATATGGGATGCAGTGTGTATGGGGTGCAGTGTATATGGGATGCAGTGTATATGGGATGCTGAGTATATGGGATGCTGTGTATATGGGGTGCAGTGTATATGGGATGCAGTGTATATGAGGTGCAGTGTGTATGGGATGCAGTGTATATGGGGTGCAGTGTGTATGGGGTGCAGTGTATATGAGGTGCAGTGTGTATGGAATGCAGTGTATATGGGGTGCAGTGTGTATGGGATGCAGTGTATATGGGGTGCAGTGTATATGAGATGCAGTGTATATGGGGTGCAGTGTATATGGGATGCAGTGTATATGAGGTGCAGTGTGTATGGGATACAGTGTATATGGGATGCAGGGTATATGGGATGCAGTGTGTATGGGCTGCAGTGTGTATGGGGTGCAATGTGTATGGGATACAGTGTATATGGGATGCAGTGTGTATGGGGTGCAGCGTGTATGGGGTGCAATGTGTATGGGGTGCAGTGTATATGGGGTGCAGCGTTTATGGGGTGCAGTGTATATGGGGTGCAGTGTGTATTGGATGCAGTGTATATGGGATGCAGTGTATATGGGATGCCGTGTATATGGGGTGCAGTGTGTATGGGGTGCAGTGTATATGGGGTGCAGTGTGTATGGGATGCAGTATATATAGGATGCAGTGTATATGGGGTGCAGTGTGTATGGAATGCCGTGTATATGGGGTGCAGCGTTTATGGGGTGCAGTGTGTATGGGATGCAGTGCATATGGGGTGCAGTGTATATGGGATGCAGTGTATATGGGATGCAGTGTATATGGGGTGCAGTGTATATGGGGTGCAGTGTGTATGGGATGCAGTGTGTATGGGATGCAGTGCGTATGGGGTGCAGTGTGTATGGGATGTAGTGTATATGGGATGCAGTGTATATGGGGTGCAGTGTGTATGGGATGCAGTGTGTATGGAATGCAGTGTGTATGGGATGCAGTGTGTATGGGATGCAGTGTATATGGGGTGCAGTGTATATGGGATGCAGTGTATATGGGGTGCAGTGTGTGGGGGATGCAGTGTATATGGGATGCAGTGTATATGGGGTGCAGTGTGTATGGGATACAGTGTATATGGGATGCAGTGTATATGGGGTAGAGTGTGTATGGGGTGCAGTGTATATGGGGTGCAGTGTGTATGGGATGCAGTATATATAGAATGCAGTGTTTATGGGATGCAGTGTGTACGGAATGCAGTGTATATGGGGTGCAGCGTTTATGGGGTGCAGTGTATATGGGGTGCAGTGTGTATGGGATGCAGTGTATATGGGATGCAGTGTATATGGGGTGCAGTGTATATCGGGTGCAGTGTATATTGGGTGCAGTGTATATGGAGTGCAGTGTATATGGGGTGCAGTGTATATGGGGTGCAGTGTGTATGGGGTGCAGTGTATATGGGATGCAGTGTATATGGGATGCTGAGTATATGGGATGCAGTGTATATGGGGTGCAGTGTTCATGGGATGCAGTGTATATGGGATGCCGTGTATATGGGGTAGAGTGTGTATGGGGTGCAGTGTATATGGGATGCAGTGTATATGGGATGCTGAGTATATGGGATGCAGTGTATATGGGGTGCAGTGTTCATGGGATGCAGTGTATATGGGATTCCGTGTATATGGGGTAGAGTGTGTATGGGGTGCAGTGTATATGGGATGCAGTGTATATGGGATGCTGAGTATATGGGATGCAGTGTATATGGGGTGCAGTGTTCATGGGATGCAGTGTATATGGGATGCCGTGTATATGGGGTAGAGTGTGTATGGGGTGCAGTGTATATGGGATGCAGTGTATATGGGATGCTGAGTATATGGGATGCAGTGTATATGGGGTGCAGTGTATATGGGATGCAGTGTATATGAGGTGCAGTGTGTATGGGATGCAGTGTATATGGGGTGCAGTGTGTATGGGGTGCAGTGTATATGAGGTGCAGTGTGTATGGAATGCAGTGTATATGGGGCGCAGTGTGTATGGGATGCAGTGTATATGGGGTGCAGTGTATATGAGATGCAGTGTATATGGGGTGCAGTGTATATGGGATGCAGTGTATATGAGGTGCAGTGTGTATGGGATACAGTGTATATGGGATGCAGTGTATATGGGATGCAGTGTATATGGGGTGCAGTGTGTATGGGATACAGTGTATATGGGATGCAGTGTATATGGGGTGCAGTGTGTATGGGATGCAGTGTATATGGGATGCAGTGTGCATGGAATGCAGTGTATATAGGGTGCAGTGTTTATGGGGTGCAGTGTTCATGGGATGCAGTGTATATGGGATGCCGTGTATATGGGGTAGAGTGTGTATGGGGTGCAGTGTATATGGGGTGCAGTGTGTATGGGATGCAGTATATATAGAATGCAGTGTTTATGGGATGCAGTGTGTACGGAATGCAGTGTATATGGGGTGCAGCGTTTATGGGGTGCAGTGTATATGGGGTGCAGTGTGTATGGGATGCAGTGTATATGGGATGCAGTGTATATGGGGTGCAGTGTATATCGGGTGCAGTGTATATTGGGTGCAGTGTATATGGAGTGCAGTGTATATGGGGTGCAGTGTATATGGGGTGCAGTGTGTATGGGGTGCAGTGTATATGGGATGCAGTATATATGGGATGCTGAGTATATGGGATGCAGTGTATATGGGGTGCAGTGTTCATGGGATGCAGTGTATATGGGATGCCGTGTATATGGGGTAGAGTGTGTATGGGGTGCAGTGTATATGGGATGCAGTGTATATGGGATGCTGAGTATATGGGATGCAGTGTATATGGGGTGCAGTGTTCATGGGATGCAGTGTATATGGGATGCCGTGTATATGGGGTAGAGTGTGTATGGGGTGCAGTGTATATGGGGTGCAGTGTGTATGGGATGCAGTATATATAGAATGCAGTGTTTATGGGATGCAGTGTGTACGGAATGCAGTGTATATGGGGTGCAGCGTTTATGGGGTGCAGTGTATATGGGGTGCAGTGTGTATGGGATGCAGTGTATATGGGATGCAGTGTATATGGGGTGCAGTGTATATCGGGTGCAGTGTATATTGGGTGCAGTGTATATGGAGTGCAGTGTATATGGGGTGCAGTGTATATGGGGTGCAGTGTGTATGGGGTGCAGTGTATATGGGATGCAGTATATATGGGATGCTGAGTATATGGGATGCAGTGTATATGGGGTGCAGTGTTCATGGGATGCAGTGTATATGGGATGCCGTGTATATGGGGTAGAGTGTGTATGGGGTGCAGTGTATATGGGATGCAGTGTATATGGGATGCTGAGTATATGGGATGCAGTGTATATGGGGTGCAGTGTTCATGGGATGCAGTGTATATGGGATGCCGTGTATATGGGGTAGAGTGTGTATGGGGTGCAGTGTATATGGGATGCAGTGTATATGGGATGCTGAGTATATGGGATGCAGTGTATATGGGGTGCAGTGTTCATGGGATGCAGTGTATATGGGATGCCGTGTATATGGGGTAGAGTGTGTATGGGGTGCAGTGTATATGGGATGCAGTGTATATGGGATGCTGAGTATATGGGATGCAGTGTATATGGGGTGCAGTGTATATGGGATGCAGTGTATATGAGGTGCAGTGTGTATGGGATGCAGTGTATATGGGGTGCAGTGTGTATGGGGTGCAGTGTGAATGGGGTGCAGTGTATATGAGGTGCAGTGTGTATGGAATGCAGTGTATATGGGGTGCAGTGTGTATGGGATGCAGTGTATATGGGGTGCAGTGTATATGAGATGCAGTGTATATGGGGTGCAGTGTATATGGGATGCAGTGTATATGAGGTGCAGTGTGTATGGGATGCAGTGTATATGGGGTGCAGTGTGAATGGGGTGCAGTGTATATGAGGTGCAGTGTGTATGGAATGCAGTGTATATGGGGTGCAGTGTGTATGGGGTGCAGTGTATATGGGGTGCAGTGTGTATGGCGTGCAGTGTGTATGGGGTGCAGTGTGTATGGTGTGCAGTGTGTATGGGATGCAGTGTATATGGGGTGCAGTGTATATGAGGTGCAGTGAGTATTGGGTGCAGTGTATATGGGGTGCAGTGTATATGGGGTGCAGTGTGTATGGGATGCAGTGTATATGGGGTGCAGTGAGTATTGGGTGCAGTGTATATGGGATGCAGTGTATATGAGGTGCAGTGTGTATGGGATGCAGTGTATATGGGGTGCAGTGTGTATGGGGTGCAGTGTGAATGGGGTGCAGTGTATATGAGGTGCAGTGTGTATGGAATGCAGTGTATATGGGGTGCAGTGTGTATGGGGTGCAGTGTATATGGGGTGCAGTGTGTATGGCGTGCAGTGTGTATGGGGTGCAGTGTGTATGGTGTGCAGTGTGTATGGGATGCAGTGTATATGGGGTGCAGTGTATATGAGGTGCAGTGAGTATTGGGTGCAGTGTATATGGGGTGCAGTGTATATGGGGTGCAGTATACTCCCCACCTTCGTTCTGGACTCCATCCACGCCCTTCATCTCCTCCAAGACTGGTTTCCGTGGTCCCCAATGCCTCACCGTCAGCCTGGACATCCAGTCCCTCTACACATCCATCTGCCACAATGAAGGCCTCCAAGCCCTCTGTTTCTTTCTCTCCCAGCATCGCCACCTATACCCTTCCACTGACATCGTCGTCCACCTGGTGGAACAGGTCCTACCCCTCAACAGCATCTCCTTCCAATCATCCCTATTCCTCCAAACCAAAGGGGTAGCCATGGGCATCCGCACGGGCCTCAGTTATGCCTGTCCCTTCATCGGGTACATGGAACAGTCCATCATCCGCAGCTACACTGGCACACTTCTCCAGCTTTTCCTCCGCTACGTCGGTGACTGTATTGACACCACCTCGTGCTCCCAAGAGGAGGTTGATCAGTTTATCAACTTCACCAACACCTTCCACCCCAATCTTAAGTTCACCTGGACCATCGTGGACACCTCCCTCCCCTTCCTGGAACTCTCCATCTCCATCTCCAGTGATCGACTCAACACGGACATCAACTACAAATGCACGGGCTCCCACTGCTACCTACCCCATCACCAGGGATATATTTCCCACCTCACCCCTATCTGTGTTCCGGAGACCATTCCTTGCATCACTCCATTGTCCGATCCACGCCCCCACCCCCGCAACCAACCCACTCCTCCCTCCCAGCACCTTCCCCTGCCACCGCAGGAATTGCAAAACCTGTCCCCTCACCTCCTCCCTCACCTCCATCCAAGGCCCCAAAGGAGCCTTCCACATCAGACAGAGATTTTCCTGCACTTCCACACATCCCATCTACTGTGTCTGTTGCATGTGACGCGATCTCCTCTACATTGGGGAGACAGGATGCCAACTCGCAGAGCGTTTCAGAGAGCATCTCTGGGACACCCGCACCCACCAACCCCACTGCCCTGTGGTCGAACACTTCAACTCCCCCAAGGACATAAAGGTCCTGGGCCTCCTCCATCTCCAAACCATAACCAGCGCACGCCTGGATGAAGGATGCCTCCTCTTCCACCTTGGGACCCTGCAACCACACAGGATCAATGTACATTTCCCCAATTCCCTCATTTCCCATCTCCCTACCTTATCCCAGATTAGATTCTCTACGGCGTGGAAACAGGACCTTCAGCCCAACAAGTCCACACTGACCCTCCGACAAGTGACCCACCCAGATCTATCTCCCTCTGACTGATGCACTTATCACTACGGGTAATTTAGCATGGCCAATTCACCTGACCTGCACATCTTTGGACTGTGGGAGGAAACCGGAGCACCCGGAGGAAACCCACGCAGACACGGGGAGAACGTGCAAACTCCACACAGTCAGTCGCCTGAGGCGGGAATTGATCCCGGGTGTTTGGCGCTGTGAGGCAGCAGTGCTAACCACTGAACAACTGTGCCGCCTGTTCCAACCCTCCAACTCAGCACCGCCCTCTTGACCTGTCCATTGTCTTTCCCACCTGTCCACACCACCCTCCTCTCTGACCTATCACCTTTACCCCCACCTCTATCTATCTAATGCACTCTCAGCTACATTCATTGCAGTCCACCCCCTCCCATGTATCTCCCCACACCCTCAACTCAGCCTCATTCCTGATGAAGGGTTTATACCTGAAACATCGATTCTCCTGCTCCTCAGATGCTGCCTGACCTGCTGTGTTTTTCCAGCACCACACTCTTGACTCTGATCTCTAGCAGCTGCAGTCCTCACTCTCTCCTCTTGTACGTGGAATGCAGTGTATTTGGAATGCAGTATACTTGGGACACAGTGCATATGAGTTGCAGTGTATTTGGAATGCAGTATAAATGGACTGCAGTGTATATAGGATTTAGCATATATGGAATGCTGTGTATATGGGGTACAATGTGTATGGGATGCAGGGTATATGGGGTGCAGTGTATTTGGAATGCAGTGTATATGGGGTGTAGTGTATTTGTAGTGTGGTATAAATGGGATACAGTGAATATTGGATGCAGCATATATGGAATGCAGTGTATATGGGATGCAGTGTATATGGAATGCAGTGTATATGGAGTGCAGTGTATTTGGGATACAGTGTATGTGGGATACAGTGCATATGGAATGCAGTGAACAGTATACAGGAGGCAGTGTATATGGGATGTAATGTATATGGGATGCAGTGTATGTTGGATACAGTGCATATGGAATGCAGTGTACAGTATATGGGATACAGTATATATGGTGTAGAGAGTATATGGAATGCAGTGTATAAGGGATTCAGTGAATACGGGATGCAGTGTATGTGGGATACAGTGTATTTAGAATGCAGTGTATTTGAGATGCGGTGTATTTGGAATGCAGTCTGTATGGAATGCAGTTTAATTGGGTTTCAGTGTATATGGGATACAGTGTATATGGAGTGCAGTGTATATGGTATGCAATGTACATTGGGTGCAGTGTATATGGGGTGCAGTGTATATAGGGTACAGTCCCTATGGGGTGCAGTGTACATAGGTTGCAGTGTATATGGTGTACAGACTCTATGGGGTGCAGTGTACATGGGGTGCAGTGTGTATGGGGTGCAGTGTATATGGGGTGCAGTGTGTACTGGGTGCAGTGTGTATGGGGTGCATTGTGTATGGGGTGCATTGTGTATGGGATGCAGTGTATATGGGGTGCAGTGTGTATGGGGTGCAGTATATATGGGGTGCAGTGTGTATGGGGTGCAGTGTATATTGGGTGCAGTGTGTATGGGATGAGCCTGATTCTGGGAGATGTCCTAAAGCTGCACAAGATGCTCTAACATTAACAGCAGTTTCCCTGACTCTCTCCTTGTGTTATAGAGATCCTCTGTCACTGAGCTGTTGTCCAGGCTGGAGGCAGCAGGGTAATGAGTGCTCCATCGGTAAGTGTCTTTTATAACTCACAGCAAACATTGAAATGTTAAAGTAAAGCAGTGTCTTTTCTCGAGGCTGGAACTGATGATCATATTCACTCTCTGAGCTGTGACCTCTCTGCTGTCAGGGACTGACCTGACACTGTTGTCTGATGCTGGAAAGAGTCCAGTAACGTGATTGGTTGGGTAAGAATTTTGTTTAGAATGGTGTGACCTGATTGGTTGAGCCAGGAATATGGAAGAGGTTTTATTGGTCAGCCAGCTGACTGGGTATGATTGGTGGGAGTGGGGATAACACTGAATGGGTTACTGGTTACGTTTAACCAAGTTACTGATTATTCATCTCAACTAATGGTGGTCAAAATTTATGCCACCAGGGCACATAGCTCAGGTTTCCAATAGAATGACAAAAGACAATTATTACCAACAGCTACACTTGGTCTATAACCTGGTGTTATGTGAGTTTTAACTTTGTAACTCCCCTCCTCGTTTCGGGTGATTTGATTCACTCACAGGAGCTGGTGTCACTGGCTTCACCAACATTTCTTGCCCACTCCTAATACCCCTGGGTATGGTAAGGGTGAGCTAGCTCCTGAAACTGCTGCGGTCCTTGGGCGAGATGGGTCACACAGCCGTGGAGGAGGGGCGGGGGGGGCGGTGGATGTGTGATATAAAACCAGGATGTGCTGGAGAAGCTGTGTCTGTCTCTGTGCACAGGCAGGAACAGAGGGAATGTTTTGGATTCAGAATGACTGTTCATGAAGTTAATGGAGCTTATATTCCTGAACATGTGAAAGGAAGGGAAGATGTTTCTTGTTAAAAGTCATAGAGTCACACAGCACGGAAACAGACCCTTCAGTTCAACTTGTCCTTGCCGACCAAGTTTCCCAAACTAAACTGACTGCATTTGAATCATATCCCTCTAAACCTGTCCTGTCTGTGTACCTGTCCAAAATGCTTTCCAATGTTGCAATTGTACCAGCCTCCACCACTTCCTCTGGCAGCTCATTCCATACACGTACCACCCTCTGTGTGAAAACGTTGTCCCTCAGGTCCCTTTTATATCTTTCCCCTCACCTCAAACGTATGCCCTCTAGTTTTGAACTCCCCCACCCTTTACTATTCACCTTATCTACACCCCTCATGATTTATAAATCTCTATTAGGTCACTCCTCAACCCCTCCGATGCTCCAGTGAAACAAATCCCACCCGATCCAGCCTCTCCCTATAACTCATACCCTCCAGTCCTGGCAACATTCTGGTACATCTTTTCTGACCCCTCCCCAGTTTAATCATATCCTTCCTATAGCAGAGCGACCAGAACTGCACACTGTACATCAGAAGTGGTCTCACCAACATCCTGTACAACCTCAACATGACACCCCAACCCCTACAATCAACGGTCTGAGCCATGAGGGCATGTTTTCCAAATGCCTTCTTTCTCACCCTGTCTACCTGTAAGGCAATTTTTGATGATTAGATTAGATTCCCTACAGTATGGAACCAGGCCCTTCAGCCCAACAAGTCCCTCCGAAGAGAAACCCTACATTTCCCACTGACTAATGCACCTAACACTACGGACAATTTAGCATGGCCAATTCACCTGACCTGCACATCTTTGGAGTGTGGGAGGAAACTGGAGCACCTGGAGAAAACCCACGCAGACACGGGGAGAGTGTGCAAACTCCACGCAGTCAGTCGCCCGAGGCTGGTATCGAACCCGGGACCCTGGTGTTGTGAGGCAGCCGTGCTGAACCCTTCGTTCTTGCTGTTGTATAACACTCCCCAGGGGCTCACCATCGACTGTGTGAGTCCTGTCCTGGTTTGTTTTACTAAGATGCAAGACCATGCATTTATCCAAATTAAACTCCATCTGCCACTCCTCAGCCCATTGGTCCAGTTGATCAAGATCCCTCTATAAGCTTCCTCACCCTCGAAAGGAGATGAAAAATGACATGGAATTGGAAGATCAGGACAGCTTTGAGAGAGAGTTCAGTGTATGCTTGTAGTGGGCCATAGCACTGAGTGTGGATTTCAAAATGTAGAGGTGACTGCTAACTGGGGAGCATTGGCTGTCTCGGAAATTCCTGTAATCCTGAGAGGAATCATACTGGACTCAAAACGTTCACTCTGTTTCTCTCTCCACAGGCACTGCTGAGTTTCTCCAGCACACTTTCGTGTTTGATTGCTCACCTCCCTGATCTGCAGTCTTGTGCTTTGATTACCCAGGTAGCTAATGGTTGGTGATGGGTTTGGACAGTCTGCTGGGTTCAATCATTTACATCTCACACTCTCTGGAATCCACCGGATCACTGTGTGGAGGCACTAGATTCCCACCTGCAAACAGGGAATGAGATCACTCCTCAAGAACATTATCCCATCCTCAGTGCTCATTTATTTACAAATGGACAGCCATTACTGACCCCTCATAGAGTAGAGTAATAGAGTCATAGAGATGTGCAGCATGGAAACAGGCCCTTCGGTCCAACCCGTCCATGCCGACCAGACATCCTAACCCAATCTAGTCCCACCTGCCAGCACCCGACCCATATCCCTCCAAACCCTTCCTATTCATATACCCATCCAAATTCCTCTTAAATGTTGCAATTGTACCAGCCTCCACCACATCCTCTGGCAGCTCATTCCGTACATGTACCACCCTCTGTGTGAAAATGTTGCCCCTTAGGTCTCTTTTATATCTTTCCCCTCTCCCCCTAAACCTATGCCCCTCTAGTTCTGGACTCCCCGATCCCAGGGAAAAGACTTTGCCTATTTACCCTATCCATGCCCCTCATCATTTTGTAAACCTCTATAAGGTCACCCCTCAGCCTCCAACGCTCCAGGGAAAACAGCCCCAGCCTGTTCAGCCTCCTGTAGCTCAGAGCCTCCAACCCTGGCAACATCCTTGTAAATCTTTTCTAAATCCTTCCAAGATAGTGCTGCCTCTCACTGAGTCAGGCATTATGGGGCAGATCTGAAAGATGCTATGGATTCAGATTTTTAGAAGCAGAGGGTGGGGTGGGTCCCATATTTACCCCCACCGCCATCACCGGTAGGACAGGTTGCCCTCACCCCCTCCCCCTCTACCCCTGCCATCCTCATGGTGTTGTTCATGGGATCTTGCTGTGTACTGTTGTGGGTTGCTGCATTTCCAGCGATGACTGTACTATTGGCTGTGAGGCGGGAGGGTTTGAGGTGTTCAGTGAGCTCTCACCTTTCTCTGTGTGCAGCGATCTGCGACGGGCCACATTCCTGCAGCCCGGAAGAGATCTGTGTCCGACCTGGAGTCTGCCGCTGTCCCCACGGATTCTTCGGAGCCAAGTGCATGACCAGTGAGTACACACTGTGACCCCCAGCCCATTAAAGCCGTGCTGTCTGTCCCCACACTCTGCGGCCTGGGGGTGACCAGTGTCAGCAGTGCTCCCTCCTCACTCCCTCCCTCCTGACTGCCTCCATCCTCTCAGCCCTCCCTAACTCTGTAACCTCCTCTAACACACCCCTCAGAGCTCTCTTAGTCCCCATCCCAGACCATTCCCCATCTTTACACCGGCCTATGCCTTCAGCTGCCTCAGCTCCGAACTCTGGGAATTCTCTCCCACTCCCTCTCTCTTCCTTTACCTTTCACCAGGGTCTAGCCTCCTGAGTAGGATCAGGTTCAGGCTTCGTTTGAAACATCCTTGAGGGGCCGCCGCAGAGTGTG